>NC_134402.1:268480633-269097300 GCF_038048845.1 Mixophyes fleayi
TTGCTAACTTTTCGTAACCGCTATACACCATGGGTTTCATGGAGTCAAAGCCGTCCGTCACTACCCTGAGTTTCGATCTATTTCACCATTCACCAAGATTTGTCAAGTGCAGGATGGCTTTGAATAAGCTGAATATCATGTACCTCCACTTACATTGGATATTGGGACTGAAAGTTCCTGCAACAATTTTCAAACAATTGTTGACTTACTTCTAATCAATAATCCAATTGCCATGAAATATATTAGGTAAATTATGGTTTTATTGTTTTTAAATAAACCCTCCAAGAAAATATTAGTTTTCACTAGAGATGCTCACTGATCCCCGTGTTTTTGTTTTGGATCTGAATTAACTTCGTGTTTTGGATTTGGCAAAACCGGCCTCACGTGCTTTGGTTTTGATTTTGGCTTTGGATCTGTTTTTTTTGAAAAATTGCTAAAATATGCATAAGATAGAAACATGGATCACGCATACAGACCATATATAACATTCCCAGTGTTGAATATATATATATTGTAACAATGGGAGGCATTTATCTGACAAGATGCAGAGAAAGCATACAAGCAGAGTAAAACATTGGTGCAGTTATGCACCTAGATTGATGATAAACCAGGTAAAGATTTATGTGTGACAAACAATAGTTTAAGTTTGGTTAACTCACATGGTTTGAACGCTCCTTCCTCTCAGCAAACAGACAGGGTGTGTCTGTTAGTGCAAACAGAACCACTGATGGGAGTTTCCTCTTAAAGGGAAGGTGGGTGTGTCACCTGCCCATCAAGCTAAGGCTGGGGGAGGTGTATCATGTATAAAAGCTTGCTTGTATCATTTGTTCAGTGAGACCAATGCTGGGGAAGTTGGCTGGTCCTTAGAGAGCTGGTCTATGTCTAGCGTGTAGGATCTCCAGAATTGCTGTGAAATTCATATCGTGTCAAATACATTTTTCCATCCTGGCAATAAAGCTGCTTAAAAAGAAGAAGTTATTTGCGTTTGCTTCAGCAGTAGCAGACTCTTGCAACAATATATATATATATATATATATATATATATATATATATATATATATATATATATATATTTCTTGTGTTTACTAGTTATTTGAACAGTAGATTCTGATTGCCGAACATACTGATTATGCCTAAATAAAGCCTCCTACCTCTCTAGATCCTTTCTTATTCTAAGGACTGTTTATGGGCTTAATATTTTATCTGTAAGGTGCCACTATATGGCATAACACAGAACCGTAGGCAAACATTGTGCATAAAACATGTCACAAGAACATATAAGGTATATGACTAACAGAGGATAGAAGGCCCTGCTCATGGGAGCTTTTAATCTAGTGATGCAGATGAGCATCTTTTACACATGTTAGTCTGGCATCTCAATAAAACAAATGTAAATGGAATCAGGACTGTGCAGCTTGGCATCCGGTAATAATCTGAGATATGTAGGAAAGAAAACACATTGATAATCAACCTCAGATTGAATCATGTGACCTTGATGTAGTGATGATCTGCATCTATATATACACATGATTTTCCAATTATGATCAGGAAGAAACGATTCTGTTATGAAACTCCCAGTTAAGTATTTTCTATAACATTTCTATCAGCTTTTTCCAATTAGTTTAGAAAGGAAGATGTTGGGGATGGAAAAGGGTGCAAAGGTTTTATGTAATATCCCTTTATACATAGATTAACTGTTTCAAAACCAGAGGTATGTCTCTGCACTGAGCAAAGAAATATTTACTTGTATGAATGTTTACATTTATTGTTTTGTCTTTCATCCTTTACTTCTTCTTTTCACTTTTTAGTTGTTTTTCTCCTCATTTGGATTGGGAGTACAACTTAAGGCACTGTTATCCTCTTTTATTTACCCTTATTATTACTATTACTATTATTATTTAAAGGTATATAATATACTTATTATTCACCTTTTTTCTATAATAATGTTACTTCCTTCTTGCAGAGATCACCTTTATGCAGGGGCGGATTGGGAACTTAAAGAGGCCCTGGAAAAAATTCTGAACGTAGTTTCATGTGGGCAGGACCAAATAAATTGTAGGTGGGGCCAATAGTAAACAGAGTTAACACTTCATTAACCCTAGCCAAATCAGTCTAAGGCAAGGCAAACGCAAAACACGTGGCAGGCAGAGTCCACCTGTCACAATTGGTGGAGCAAACAAACAAGTAGGCAAAGCATTATAGTAGGATTAAAGTACCAAGACTGGAACTGAACATATATATTTATATGTATACATACATACATACATACATACATACATACACACATATACACACTCACACACACAATATAAAGAGCATTATAATGATCAACATACAATACAAAGAGCATTCCTATGACCGCCATACATTAAAAAAACATTCCTATGACCACAATACAGATACCATTCTAGTGACCCCATATAATACAAACATACTTTTTATGACTGTGTCACACTACCACCCCCTTCATCATGAATTAACCCTCTTCAAAATCGTTAGCTCCAGACTGATCATAGAACCCCTTTCATCATTAACCCATTTATAATCATTAATTCACTCAACCAGTTTAATTATAGATCCCCAAGTCATAACTTCATTTCATTCAAATCTATTAAAACCCCTCATTACCTACTTCAGTCTCATAAAAAAAACTGTACGTGCATGCGCCCAGAGTGTCTGTCCCTATATGTGTGTGTGTGCCCAGTGTCTGTACTTGTGTATGTTCTTGCCCAGAGTGTCTGTCCCTGTGTGTGTGTGCCCAGTGTCTGTACCTGTGTGTGCGTGCCCATAGTGTCTGTCCCTGTATGTGTGCATGCCTAGTGTATGTACCTGTAATTTCAGAAAAAATATTTACCATAAGATGTCCAGGGACAGCACAGTGTGGCTTCAGTGCATCAGAAATATCTGGCTCCTGGAATTTTGGGGACCTTATTTTGAAAAAACTGGGAATATGAAATGTAAAAAACTCCAACCAGACCCAGTGTTAAATCAATAGCACTCATGTTTAATAATTAGGCCCCCTCCAGCCCCAACATTAAAATTATAGCATTCACATTTGATAAATAGATCTATTTCCCTCCAACCAGCCCCAACATTAAATTACTATTATTCCTATTTAATATATAAATAGTTTCTGCAGCGCTCAGTGACGGTACATGTAACAAAACACATCTACAAACACACTTAAACACAATACTTTAGCGCGTAGAATTAATATGTATATATGGTGTTCCACAACGATAAATGCACTAATGTCTCTCCAGCTCTCAGGTAGACTTAAGACTATTTAATATATAAGCCTATTTCCCTCCCTCCAAACAGCCCTAGCAATAAAATAATAGCATTGTCAGGAGCCGCGTCGGCCGCGGGCACCGCCGTGACTCCACGGCCCTGGTCTCTGGTGTCCTGGTCGTTACTTCCGGTCTCCGTGTCCCAGTTGCCTAGGCAACAACCGGGACACCTGCACCTACCTGCCGCCGCGCCTGGCCAGCTGTCTAACAGCCGGGCGCATGCGCTCAGGACTATTCAGTCTCAGCCGATGGTGGCTGAGTAGGGTAGAACTCTCCTGGTCTCTCTACGCTTTTAGTGGCTGCATGCCAGTAATTAATTATGCAAGCACTTGCTGGGCTTTGCCCTGATTGACCCTTTGCATTATTTAAGGCAGTGAGGACTGAGCCTCATTGCCGGCTATAGCGTTCTGTCCCAATAATGCTGCCTGCTCCTGTGCTTTATTGGTGTTGTAACCTTGGATTGCTTTCTCCGTATATGACCTCTGCCTATTCCTGACTCTGAACCATTGCCTGTGACCCTGACCTTCTGCCAGTACCCGGGCTCTGAGCCATTGCCTGTAACCCTGACCTTCTGCCTGTACCCGGACTCCGAACCATTGCTTGTGACCCTGACCCTGCTGGTACCTAGCATTTCCACCAGTGCTCTGTCCAGTCTGAAGATCTCTGGCCTGTCTCCACTCCGTGTATTAACTCTTGTACCTGTTCGCTGCCGTGTGAGCATAAACTTGTACTACACTGAGCATAAGTCCTGGGGGCATCCGAGTACCTGTGAGCATAACCAGTCTCTGTGGGAAAGGCGGCTGTTAAAGGTGAAGACCTCTTTAACTAAAGTTCTATAAATTTATGCCGCACTGGTTACCATAACATTATAACCGGCCTGTGAAGTTCGGAGGTAATTATGTCATGGACGACAGCGAGCCGAACCTTTCTCCAGCCCGATTGATTCTCTGAAAGCAGACCCGCCTTCCGCAACTTTAAGGAGAGTTGCAAGTTATACTTTCGTCTGAGACCTTGCTCCTCTGGCTCTGAACAGCAGAGAGTCAGTATTGTAATCTCTTTACTCCAGGGCAATCCCAAGTCCTTGGCCTTCTCCCTTCCACCAGCAACTCCCTCCTTACAAACTGTGTGGATGCCTTTTCCAGGCCTTGGGTCTGCTATATGACAACCAAGACAAAGTGGCCTCAGCTGAGTCCCATCTTCGGGCATGAAGGCAAGGACGTCGCTTTGCTGAGGAGTATTGTGCGGAATTCCAGCGGTGGTCAACCGATAGTGAGTGAAACAATCCTGTGCTGCTGAATCAGTTCCGCTTAGGCCTTACGGAGCAAATCAAGGACTCCTTAGTTCAGTTTCCTGCGCCTACCTCACTTGAAAGTTTCATGCAACTTGTAATCAAGATTGATCGCCGAATCAAAGAGAGGAAAGCTGAAAGAGAGTCATCTATACCTCCTTGCTCACCACCAAGGTCTGGTTCCAGTTTTCTGGACACCCCTGAACCCCTGCAATTGGGCGCTTACCGTCTGCCTCCTGAGGAACGTTCTAGACGGCGCTCTCTGGGTCTCTGTTTGTATTGTGGCCAATCGGGTCACCTAGTTCGTTCCTGTCCTATCAAGTCGGGAAACGCCTAAACCTAAGCGCTGGTGAAGAGGTGCGCTTAGATCTCTTCAGAAAACTCTTTGTTAGTCCCTGCACGCCTAGTCTTCAGAGATCGTTCTACTGAATTGTCAGCCTTCCTCAACAGTGGTGCAGCAGGTAACTTCCTGGACATCCTCTTGACTTAAACGCTCGGTATTCCTAAAGTCAAACTGGGTTCGAGCATTACCGCCTGTGGCTTGGATGATAATCCCTTGGTTTGGGGCTGAATACTCGCTAAGACTCCATTGGTTCGCTTATCTGTAGGCGCCCTCCATACGGAAGAGCTCTCATTCTTCTTGATCACCTGTCCCTCCACTCCATTGATGCTGGGGTATCCTTGGCTGCAAAGTCATAATCCCCTAATTGATTGGAAAAAGGGGGAGATCATTCCATGTGCTTAACCCTACCTCTTAGAATTCTACAGTCCAATCCACAATTGTTACCTGCACCTCACCAGGACTTCGGTGATGTTTTCAGTAAAAAAAAACCTGACTCTCTCCCGCCTCATCGGGACTATGACTTTGCTATTGACCTCGTATCTGGTGCTAAATTGCCCAAAGGGCACCTGTATTCCTTGTCTGTCCTAGAGACCCAAGCTATGGAGCAGTACGTGGATGAGAATCTGAATTAAGGATTTATCCATCCATCCAAATCTCCAGTAGGAGATGGATGTTTCTTCGTGGCCAAAAAAGATGGTAGTCTGAGACCCTACATTGACTGAATAAAATCACAGTCAAAAACACATACCCCCTGCCGTTGATTTCTGTTTTATTTGACCAGATCAAGCCTGCCACCATTTTCTCTTAAATTGACCTCCAGGGTGCTTATAATCTTATCCGCATCAGACAGGGAGATGAGTGGAAGACGGCCTTTAATACTCACTCCGGACATTATGAGTATCTGGTGATGCCATTTGGGTTGTGCAACACCTCGTCAGACTGCCAAGACCTCATCAGCGACGTCTTGCGTGAATTCTTAGTAAAGACCATGGTGGTCTATTTGGATGATATTTTAATTTACTCCCAGTCCTTGTCTCAACACCACCGACAGGTTCTGGAAGATCTGGAGAAGCTGCGGAAACACCGCCTTTATGCAAAATTGGAGAAATGCGAATTTGAGGTCTCCGGGGTGACCTTCCTAGGATATATTATTTCGTCATCTGGTTTCTACATGGACCCCAGTAAAGTCCAAGCAAACCAGGACTGGGTTCTCCCTACTAACCTCAATGCAAATCAAAGGTTCCTTGGCTTCGCCAATTACTATCGGAGGTTTATACGCTCATTCTCTTCCCTCCTATCACTACTCTCACCCGGAAGGGCACAAACCTGGATAATTGGTCTCTGGAGGCATTGGCGAGCTTTTCTGTCCTTAAAGCTGCTTTCATGTCTGCACCCGTTCTTAGGCACCCAGACCCAGAACTCCCATTTATTGTGGAAGTGGATGCCTCAGATGTAGGAGGAGGTGCCATTCTTTCTCAAAGAGATCCATAAAGCAAGAAATTGCATCCTTGTGCATATCTGTCCAGGAAATTCTCGCCTGCTAAAATTAACTATGATGTTGGGAATCGCGAATTGTTGGCCATCAAGTGGACTCTCGAAGAGTGGTGGCATTGGTTAGAAGAAGCAACCAATGTCATAACAATCTTCACTGACTATAAGAACCTTCAGTATATTCAGACTGCCAAAGCTCTAAATCCCCGGCAGGCCCGCTTGGCTTTGTTTTTCACCCGTTCAACTTCCTCATCCCTTACCGTCCAGGATCAAAGAATACCGAAACTGACTCTCTGTCTCTGAGCTTTATGGCATGCCATCCTCAGCCTCCTGACCCTCAAACCTATTATTCCCTTGACCTACTTTCATATCGGCCTAACTCAGGCTCTTGGGGCCGCTCTCCACCAACTCCAGCTCAGACACCCATAAATAAATTGTTTGTCCCGGTTCATCTGAGAAAGACTGTCCTCATTGAATGCCACGACAACCGCTCAGCAGGTCATCCTGGGATCCATAGGACCATTGAAATTCTTTCCCGTTGGCTTTGGTGGCCCACCTTGTCCTCTGATGTGGAGAAGTATATCCGCGCCTGCCCAGAATGCGCTAGAAACAAATCCTCCAGAAACCGTCCTCCTGGTCAACTGCTACCCCTGCCTACTCTGAGCAGGCCTTGGTCCCATCTTTCTATGGACTTTATTGTCGACCTCCCATGGTCCTTGGGCCACAACACCATCTGGGTGGTCGTTGACCGGTTCAGCAAAATGGCACACTTTGTACCCTTACCCAAGCTGTCAGATGCCAGAAGCCTTGCCTCTTTATTCATTACATATATCTTCCATCTCCACAGCCTTCCGGAAGAAATCGTCTGCAGATCTCTGGCCTGTCTCCACTTCGTGTATTACCTCTTGTACATGTGCGCCGCCGTGTGAGCATAAACTTGTACTACACTGAGCATAAGTCCTGGAGGCATCTGAGTACCTGTGAGCATAACCAGTCTCTTTGGGAAAGGCGGCTGCTAAAGGTGAAGACCTCTTCTACTAAAGTTCTATAAGTTTATGCCGCACTGGTTGCCATAACACATTCACGTTTTAATAAATGTTATCATTTCTCGCACTCATCATGGCATTCAATAAATCATACTCACATTTAATAAATATCCCTCCTCCCCAAACTCAGCCCCACAGTCAACTAATAGCCCCAAACCCCCCCAGCATTAAATTAAAGGTCCCGTCACCTCACCTTAAATTAATAGGCCCCACTATTAAATTAAAAAGCCCCATCAATAAATTAAATTCCCCAACCATCAACCCACAAATAAAATAGCACCCATTAAATAATTAGCCTACCTACCTAAACTCCACCATTAAATTAATAGCCTACCTCTTACCCACTAACTAAGATAGCCCCCCTCCCTACCCTCATATCACACATTATAGGAACACCCCCTCTTCAATATGGCAGCATATAATCCCCACACCCCACTTACAGCACATAATTTTGCACATAATTTTGGCAGCATACCCCACCCCCTTCTCTCAAAAATCATTATGACAACATACCCCCCCCCGCTTCCCTCACAAATTGTTATGGCAGCACACAATCCTCATACCACCCTTCCCCTACACATCATTATGGCAGCATATCACACACCCCACCCTCACACATCATTATGGCAGAATACAATCCCCACACCCCCCTTCCAGCAGAATCATTATGACAGCATACCACCCACCAACACCCCCCTTCCCTTTCGATTCTCCCCTCTCACTTACCTTGTCACTGCAGTGCTGTTGGAGACTTCCGTCACACTGTGCTCACATGAGACGGTACCTGTCATGTGGTGCACATCCCATGTGACATACAGTAGGAGGAGGACTGGAGGAGGCCACAGATAAGGGGTGGAGGGAGGGAGGGAAGGTTCAACAGATCCGCGTCCACGTTAAGGAAGGTGGCTGGTCCCAGAGGATGGGCCAGCCACCACCTAATACAACACTGCCCCCCCTTCCCTGCCAGCACCCTGCCGATGTTGGGGGGGGGCTCGATTAATTTTTTTTCTTTTTTTTCAAAGTTATTTAGGAGGCCATGGACCAGCCGAAGTCTAATAACACGTGAATAATTTTAATTATTTTTATTATTATTATTAATAATATTTTAACCCCCCCCCCCCCCAAATAAGACTTAAGGCGGCTTCATGAAGACATTGGCCTACCAGGAAAAGTCCCGGTAGGTTCTATCTCCAATCCGCCCCTGCCAATCCTCTTGGATATAATAATAATATACAGCAACTAGCTGATGGGATGACAGAGATCACTGTGAATGATCCTGAGAGACCGGCATGTGAGAGTAGTGTAAAGGGTAAACAAACACGTTTTGCCTTTCCAAAATCAACTAGGGCTGAAGTACCACTGGCCCTAGTACATACAGAAGATGTGGTCCAATGGAAGAAAAATCTGTTAGTTGCTATAGGTATTTCATGACACTTATCGATGATGCCACAAGGATGACACATGTGTACTTCATTAAAGTTGCAGATAAAATTGAGGAATATAAGAACCTAGTAAAGACCCAGAGAGGTCTAAAATTAAAGGCCTTAACATCCGACAATGGTGATGAATATGACAAGAAGACCTTAGCTGAATTCTTTAAAATATATGGCATACAACACCAATTAACAATTGCTTACACACCAGAACAAAATGGTGTGTTTGAGCATGCAAACCACACAATTGTTGAAAAAGCATGGACTATGCTAAGTGATGCAGGATTCGAAAAAAATGTTTGGGCAGAAGCAGGGTCCACTGCAGTTTACATAAAAACCTGTCCACCCACATTAGCTGTAAAAGGCAAAACGCCACTAGAAGCCTCTGTCTGGTAAAAAGCCAAGTATCAGTCATCAAGTGTATACACATATTTCCAAAGTAAAAAGTGAAAGTTAGAGTCAGTAAAATGTATCATGCTTGGCTGCTGTCAAAAATGCAAAGGATTTAGACTTTGGGACTTTACAAACAAATGGCTCATAAAGTCAAGAGATTTGGTGTTTCATGAAAAGACACATCTAGTAAAGTGGTGGAAACTCAAAAACCGCATCAAAGATATGTAACACTGGATGTACAGCAGGCAACGGAAAGCGTGATTACAGATATTCAATCAGAAAGCAGAGAAGTAACAGAGGTATTCCCCCTAGAAGATATTGCGAGGAATTCCCCAATATAGCCTTCTGTGAACCACAGAATATCCAGGAAACAAAATATGGTATCTTTGATGCGAAACCAGTGATTACTCCTATAGACAAAACCTTAAAAATGGCAAAAGAATTGTCACCATCAGTGAGGAAATGGAGGAGATGAAACAGATCCACTTCCAAAGCGCTCTTGGAAGCTTATTGTATGCTAGCCTTGCAACTTGCCCTGACATAACGTATGTCAGGGCAAGCAGATAAGCTGACTTACAAAGTAAGCGTGTAAGTCAGTTTGCCATAAATCCTTGGAGACTACACTGGATTGCAGTTAAAAGATTCCTGACATACCTGAAAGGCACAAACCATTTAATGTTGAAAGTTACAAAATCAAAAGTTTCAAATATACATACTTTCTTTGATGCCAATTGGGGATCAGATGAGGATGACCATTGTTGAAGTAGAAATCAACCCACTGTTGCCCTATCCACCACCGAGGTGGAATACATGACATTAACAGAAATGACAAAGGAAGCTTTATGGCTAAAATAGACTTTATTTGAGTTAGGTCTTCTATGCCAAAATGAGACTTTCAACATCAGTGTGAGTCACATGGCAAGCGAGGATAATGCCACTGATATGTTAACAAAAGGACTGGCATCACACTTGTTAAATATATTTTTGTTGAGATGTGGACTGGAATGAATAATTAATTAATGTTGCTATATCTTATTTGGTAATATGTTTTATTTGTTTGACTAACCCATTTTCTTGTTACAGGGAAGAGACTTTATTGCAAGATGTGCTTGGTAAAGTATATATGCTTTTCTTTGTAACAGGAGACATCACTAAGCGAGGGGGGGTGTTAATATGGAGCACTTTGCTCCGTCTCCTATCTTGATAGTGGTGCCCCCTGTGGTCTAATGAAAACAGGAAGTGGGCCAGCCAACAGCCGTCGGCAATGCTCTACTGAGCATGCACAGACAGGATGTTTAGCTCTCAGCAGTTTCTTCCAGTGACAGTTGAACTGTAAACAGGTTATAAATGGAGCTCCATCCGTTCTGTGTCAAACTTACTTAATATAAAGATATATAAAGTGACCGGAAGTACAAAAATATATATAAGCCACCTGTTCTCTGACATTGCCCACAATATAAGCTTACTACCATCTGCATGTATGAATGTATTATAATAAAGTTAAGTACATTAACTGCATAAGCTTGTAATACTGCCTGGCTGCTACAGTCAGTATCAACTGTTAGCAACTGTATATATGTTTATATCATCAGTTACAACAAGTTTTGAAAATAAAAGTAGCAAATTGGTTAAGTCTAAAAGCTTCTTGGGGTTTAACATCTACCATTTACACAGCTGATACTTATTACATATAAAAGCAAAAGAGCCCTTATAATATGTTTTTACCAATATATTGTACTGCATTGCCTATATTGTTATTGTACTGTTTTTTTTGCATTTGTCCAGTTTTATCATGTAATGTCTTACTGTATGTTCTCTGAACAAACCTATGTACCCCCTGTGGCGCCTTTAGAGATAAAAATGATAATAATAATAATAATAATAATAATAATAATAATAATAATAAAAACTTCATGTCGCTCTGTAATGAGCCACTCTACACTTTCCCCTTTGTTCCCACTTCCTCCTCCCCTCCCTGTTCCACCTGTTCTCACCACCCCCCTATCCTTCTCCACTTCCTCTATTTTCATGCACCTTTACTCCCCTCTCCTCCAGTATTTTCCCTTATTTACCTAATTTCTTACAAAGTTGTCAGAATTTAAATGCAGAGTTTTTGCCTCAGGATACTGCTACTATTTTGACTTCTTTTAGCTCAGTTTAAGCGTTCTCCTGATGTTCCAGCATGTTTTAGCTCTACTTTCTGACTTCCTATATAAGCCTTGTCTGTTCCTGTCTTCCATGTCAGATTATTGTGCTCCTGCCAGTAATCGAGTTCCTGTTACTGTTGCTGCCTCCTGCCTCCAGTTATCCACTATTCGTGTATTGACCTCGGATTGTTGGACACTATGCTTCTGCCTAAACCCTTTGCCTATGCCATACAAAATATATTTCCCACTTACAGTATACTTCTCAACTACTCTTGCACCTACACAACTTTCACCCACAGATCTTCATACCACATTCTTTTTTACACCACACTCCTCTCCTGGCTTCCTTGAGACATATCTTCCAACCCCAGGCCCCACCCTATGTGCTCCACACCTCTTTCCATCCTAAATCACTCAGGTCTACAAATAAATTTGTTATCTTCCATTCTGTCAAAGTCTCCAACTGCTCCCTTATCTCTCTGACAATACAGCATTCTCCAAAATTCCTCATTTCGGCTACCAGAGGGTGGGGGGGGGGGGGCACGCTTGATTCCACCCACCACTCCACTCCATTCTCCCCATGCTGTGAATCTCTACACTGGCTTCCCATTCCAGAGTCCAATTCGAACTCATCACTCTCACCTATAGTCATGGCCAAAGGTTTTGAGAGTGACACAAGTAGTGGTGTTCTCTAAGTTTGCTGCTTCAGTGTTTTTAGACCTTTTTGTCACCTGTTGCTATGGTATACTGAAGTAAAATTGCAAGCATTTCACAATTACATTAAGTTTATGCAAAGAGTCAATATTTGCAGTGTTGACACTTTTTTTTGAAGACCTCTACAATTCGCCCTGGCATGCTGTCAACCAGCTTACTGACATACTGACTGATGGATGCCCATTCTTGCCTAATCAATGCTTGAAGTTTGTCAGAATTTGTGGGTTTTTATCTGTCCACCCGCCTCTTGAGGATTGACCACAAGTTCTCAATGGGATTAAGTTCTGGGGAGTTTCCTGGCCAAAACTTCAATGTTTTTGTCCCCGAGCCACTTAGTTACCACTTTTACCTTATGGCAAGGTGCTTCATCATGCTGGAAAAGGCATTGTTCATCACCAAACTGTTCTTGGATGGTTGAGAGAAGTTACTCTTGGAGGATGTTTTGGACCATTCTTCATTTATGGCTGTGTTCTTAGGCAAAATTGTGAGTGAGCCCATTTCCTTAGCTGAGAAGCAACCTCACACAGGAATGGTCTCAGTATGCTTTACTATTGGCATGACACAGGACTGATGGTAGTGCTCACCTTTCCTTCTCCGGACAAGCATTTTTCCAGATGCCCCAAACAATCTGAAAGGAAATTCATCAGAGAAAATGACTTTATCTCAGTCCTCAGAAGTCCAATCCCTGTGCCTTTTGCAGAATATCAGTCTGTCCCTGTTGTTTTTCCTGGAGAGAAGTGGTTTCTTTGCTGGCCTTCTTCCCAGCAGGCCATCCTCCAAAATTCTTTGCCTCACTCTGTGTGCATAAGCACTCACACTTGCCTGCCCTTGCCTTGCCCAATCCTGTAGCAGAAGCCTTCTTCACAACTATTGAACATCTCTCCTTGAAGTTCTTGATGATTCGATAAAAGATTGATTTAAGTGCAATGTTATTATCAGTAATATCCTTGCCCATGAATCCCTTTTTGTGAAAAGCAATGTTGACTGCACGTGTTTCCTTGCAGATAGCCATGGTTAACAGAGGAAGAACAATAATTTCAAGCACCACACTCCTTTTAAAGCTTTCAGTCTGTTATTCTAACTCAGTCAGCATGACAGAGTGATCTCCAGCCTTGTCCTCGTCAAAACTCACACCTGTGTTAACGAGAGAATCACTGACCTGATGTCATCTGGTCCTTTTGTGTTAGGGCTGAAATGCAGTGGAAATGTTGTTTTTGGGATAAAGTTTATTGTCATGGCAAAGAGGGACTTTGAAATTAATTGCAATTCATCTGATCACTCTTCATGACATTCTGGAATATATGCAAATTGCCATAATAAAAACTGAGGCTGCAAACTGTGTGAAAACTAATATTTGTGTCATTGTCAAAACTTTTGGCCATGACTGTACAAAGTCCTTAGCCATTCCCCCTTACCTCTATAACCTCATCTCACTCTGCACTTCCTCTCATCCTCTCCAATGTACTAATGACCAGCAATGCTCCACTTATAACCAATTCTTTCCACTACCTACAAATCTTCTCCCATTGCCACAAATATTTTTCTACGCCACTCAGTCTCTCCACCAGCCTCCAATGTTTTAAAAACCACCTATTGATCAAAGCCTACTAATCTCCATTCTAGCTGGGCCAGCCTGCTGGTGCCCACTTTCACACTCTGTCACTTACTTTCCCATATCTCTCAGCCTACCTCCCCCCACCACACACACACATAATCTAATAAGCTTACAACCTGCCTTTTTCCTCTGTCCCACATTGTCCACTTGTACATCTTTGTATCATGCCTCTTGCATGTTCTGCACAACACTTTGTTTGTGCTTGCCTATTATGTGTTATGTTAAATTATGTTAAGTTCTTGCTACTCTTGCAGCTATGGTTCTTTAATGATATGTATTTTGACTTTTTATTGTTACTGTACTTTGTTGGTTGGTCTTTTACATTTTTGTACTATACTCTATTTTATAGTTGTACAGTGCTGCAAAATGTTATGGTGCTTTATAAATAAATGGCAATAATAATTGTAATAGTAATAAAAATAATAACAATAATAATAATAATACAGTAGAAGATATAGAAGAATAAACTCTATAGATCTAACCTAACTAAATTGCTATCTCTGAGATAAATGTAGATGAAGCCGACGGGCCTGAGTCATTAAGGAAAGTAAGGCAAAAAAAGGAGTAAATGTTCTCTGGGACAAATCAAATTACACTGCAAGGGCTGCAAATTAGTTTATTATTTTGCACATAAGTTAAATACTGGCTGTTTTTCATTTAGCAAACAAATACTTGCTAGCTTAATTTTTACACTGAAATTTAGGTTGATCTAGAACATGCTCTACCCCAACTATAAATCTGTCCCCACATTTTAAATGTATCTTTCCCTCCAATGCAACTTTGCCAGGTGTAAATGTACTCCTTTTTTATGCGGCGCCGCGATCATGTGTGTATACAAATACTCACATGATCACGGCGCCGGCGTCCTTCTCCCTTCCTCTGTATGCTGTGAATGTCGGGCGTGACGTCATCACGTCACGCCCGTCATTCAGTGAAGAAGACAGAAGACAGTCAGAAGAAAAGAAAAGAAAGATGAAAGAAAGCAATACAGAGGTAAGTGAAAGAGGAGAAACGCAGAGAGGCACAGGGGATGAAGGAAGGGGGGGGGCAAATTCAGCATGGCACAGGGGGATGAAGGAAGGGGGGCAAATTCAGCATGGCACAGGGGGATGAAGGAAGGAAGGGGGGGCGAATTCAGCATGGCACAGGGGGATGAAGGAAGAAAGGGGGTTGTAAATTCAGCATGACACAGGGGGATGAAGGAAGGGGGGCAAATTCAGCATGGCACAGGGGGATGAAGGGAGGAAGGGGGGGGCAAATTCAGCATGGCACAGGGGGATGAAGGAAGAAAGGGGGTTGTAAATTCAGCATGACACAGGGGGATGAAGGAAGGGGGGCAAATTCAGCATGGCACAGGGGGATGAAGGGAGGAAGGGGGGGGGGCAAATTCAGCATGGCACAGGGGGATGAAGGAAGAAAGGGGGTTGTAAATTCAGCATGACACAGGGGGATGAAGGAAGGGGGGCAAATTCAGCATGGCACAGGGGGATGAAGGGAGGAAGGGGGTTGCAAATTCAGCATGGCACAGGGGGATGAAGGAAGGGGGCAAATTCAGCATGGCACAGGGGGATGAAGGAAGGAAGGGGGGGGCAAATTTAGCATGGCACAGGGGGATGAAGGAAGGAAGGGGGGGCAAATTCAGCATGGCACAGGGGGATGAAGGAAGGAAGGGGGGCCAATTCAGCATGGCACAGGGGGATGAAGGAAGGAAGGGGGGGCAAATTCAGCATGGCACAGAGGGATGAAGGAAGGGGGCAAATTCAGCAAATCACAGGGGGTTGAAGAAAGGGGGGGCAAAGGCAGCATGGCACAGGGGGATGAAGAAAGGGGCAAAAGCAGCATGGAGGGAGCAGTGCGATCATAAGGGGGCATAGCGTGGTGATGATGAAGGGACACAGTAATGTGTGTGATGGCACAGGGAGCTTTTGGCAATGTAGTGTGTGTGAGGTAGATGGTGGCTAATTAATGGTTGCTATTTTGTTTGTGGGGCAATGGGAATACTATTATTTTAATGTTGGGGCTGGAGGAAGGCCTAATTATTTATCATTGGTGCTATTGATTTAACGGCGGGGCTGGTTGTAACTTTCTAAATGTAGTAATTTTTTTTCCAAATAGGGTCCCCCAACATTCCAGGACCCAGACAAGCCGCAACTAAAGAAGCCTGCAGCCACATGGGATGAAAGTGAGAAGAACAGGTAGGAGAGAGTAGGAGAGTGTGTGAAATGTTGTGATTCTAGTGGGACAATGTCAACTTTTGGTGAGTGTTCTGCCCAATGTAAGGTACAGGCCAAGACTGTGAACTGTGTACACACTGCATTCTTTGTGTATTACACTGTGGTGCTAGATGTGTTGAAAGTCAGGAGTGCTTGGACATATGTGATGCTCCAGTGAATTCAGGGGCTAGCGCTTTTCCCCACCAAGCATGCCCCAATGATGCATAGCCACGCCCCCAATTGTATGACCACACCCACTTCCAATTTTGCAAGTTAAAAAATTTTGCAAGTTAAAAAATTCTGCAAGTTATAAAGCGGCGGCGCAAATTTTTTTAAACTTGCACACCTGTAAGGAGGGGCCCCATGAATTTCTTGTACCGGGGCCCTGAATTCCTCTTGGCAGCCCTGTTTACAGCTGTCTATAGAGATGTGCAATAAACACGTTGGAGTTTGTGAGCTCTTAGCTACCCCTACCAACAGTCTCTGTGATGTGCAGCTGGACTTGTATCGTGGTGCATATTTGTGAATATGACAGGAAAGATTATGAATATTGGCAGTCCGTGGAAGGGTGTTTTATTAAAGCAGTTGATCCATAGCAGTAAAGTGAATCATAAGTATGTATGGTAGAATTAAATATTTGTGTAAATTAATGGCCAATTTTATTTTCACCCATGCAGCTTACTTACTTTTCATACATTTAAGTATAGAGCTTCTAACAAGCTGCATCAATGTAACTGGCCAAAGATAGTGCTTGTATTTTCTACACACACTTCACTTTGGAGATAGAAAAGCCTTCTGGATTATACACAAAAAGTCATGAGCTCATTGTCTATTCGCATCAATGTCTATAGAGATATGATTCATTGAACTACATGAGCCTTAAACATAATAAATTGATAATAAAATCATTGATCCTACTGTTGTGGAATTGAAATACACAGACAATTGCTAAAAGTGTTTTGAGAATTGTATAACTTTATTTCATATCTGTAAATGTTCAGTCATTTGCTTGATTTTCCTCCGCCTGGGATCAAATCTCTCAATCAAATGGTGTTAAAATGTTGAGAATAAAATATTCTTACTTTACAGATTTAAGTGCTCAGTCAATTGTTAATATATCCTCCTGTAGCGTGGTAGTAGTGTTATTGTCGTTCCAGTTGGTTAGTCTTTACTCAACATTTAGGTGGCAATTTGCAATGATGTAGAGACAGCTTTGAAGTAGTTTTTTCAGGTTCAATGTTGTTGCCTGTTACATTATTACTTAACCTAATTAGTGAACATCTACATTTTTGGGAACAATGGCTGCTATAGGTGAAGATGAGTTGTCTGATTATGACTGTTTGGTAGTCTGGTATATTTTAATGAAACAAATACAAACTACAATGCTTTATTCTCTCAACAGGCAGAGGAGTATCCATAGCCCCAAAAATTGTGGCAGCCATTCATCAAGCAAGGGCTTCCAAAGATGCAGGGAAGACTGCAGATTTTATTTTTGGGTTTTTTTTGTTGAGAAAATGAGAAGAGAGTTTTACAAGCATTGAAATGCAATCTGACATCTAACTTTGGATATCAGTCTAGTTCGAGTAGTCAGTGCTTTGCTAAAGTGAAAACATGAAGGTACACATCATATCATTGAATTTGGCAATTGTTCTCTCAGCGACAATGGTGTTCTCAAAAGGAATGTGAAGCATTGGCAATAGTCTGAAGTCACTTATTTCTGTAAGTCCGCTCCTTCACCCTGGTCACTGATCACAAGCCATTACACTTGGAATAATCCTGGATCCGATGACATTAATGTCAGTAGTTGTTAGGAACCCCTCCAGCCAGCACAACACAACCCGGAGTCTACTCTGCCAGTCAGGTGTTCACTGGAGCCCCTGATGGTGGGGACAGACTGGGCTGCAGACTGACAGAGGGTCGTGAAGTGTGTACCGGCTGGGGAGAACCCAGGCAAGAAGAGTCAGGTCCACGCAGCGGTCAAAGGCTGGCAGCAGGTAACAGTAACAACGAACAAGCTGAGGTCAGAGGTCACAGGCAAAGTAGCAGAACGGGTAAACGAGCCAAGGATCAGGGTCACAGGAAACACAAGCGAAGTCGAATACGAATCCAAGGGTCATACACGGGAAGTCAAAACGTAGATACAGGAAACAGGAACTGGAACAAGCAGGTCAGCAGACTGGAGCACAGAAGCTATAACCGGCAATGAGGCAGCAGACCTCATTGCCCTAAATACCAGTGGCCACCAATCAGAGCCTAGCTCTGAATTAGACACAGCCCCCAGCATAATTAATAAGTTACAATAATTAGCCCACAGGCTAGAGAATATGGTGAGCGCTGCGCCCGGCTTCCTCTCATTGCCGGGACGCAGCGCTGAAGCGTCTTCTCGTTGCCCCGGCAACGGCCGGGTCAGGGCCAGAAGTGACGTCCCGGTTGCCATTGCGACGGCCAGGACGCAGGTGAGTGAGTCGCGGCGGCTGGGCACCGCCACGGCTCGTAACAGTACCCCCCCCTTGAGGAGGGGTCGAGGGACCCCGACATCCAGGTTTTCTTGGGAACCTCCTGAAGAATTCCTTCAATTGTTTAGGGGCATGGAGTAGTCTCCGCGGAACCCAAGATCGCTCTTCTAACCAGCGGTTCTTCCACTGCACCAAGAAGTGCACCTGTCCTTGCACTTTTTTGGAATCTAAAATCCTTTGAACCACATATCTTAGTGGCTCGCTCGAACTTCCCCCAGGCACAGTTGAGGATTGGCTAGGATACAATACCGGCTTCAACAATGAACAATGAAATGTGTTCGGAATTTTTAGTGAGCTAGGAATCTTCAATCTAAAAGCTACCGGATTGATCTGTTTGGTAATCATGAACGGCCCAATAAATTTAGGCCCTAGTTTTTTGCAAGGCTGCCTGAACCTAAGATTTCTAGTTGATAGCCATACTTTCTGGCCCACTTTGAATGAGCAGGTGGTACGGTGGCGATCCGAAATTTTTTTGGCCGACAATGAGGACTTTTTCAAGGAGGACTGAACTTTCCCCCAAATTACTTTCAGATCAGCAGCTGTGGAATGAATCTCCGGAATACCAGCAGATTTGAGAGAGTACAGAGAATTAGACCTGGGATGGAAACCGTAGTTACAGTAGAACGGGGAAGTTTGAGTAGATGAGTGAGATGAGTTATTGTAGGCAAACTCTGCCCAAGGCAGCAAAGAGGACCAGTTGTCATGGAATTCTGAGGAATAACATCGGAGGAACTGTTCAAGTGCTTGGTTACCTCTTTCAGTTTGCCCGTTAGACTGAGGGTGGTATGCAGATGACAGACTGATCCGGATTCCGAGAAGGGTGCAGAAGGATTTCCAGAATTGTGCTATGAATTGTGAACCACGATCAGAAACAATATCGGAAGGAAGTCCATGGGGCCGAAAAACATGTTGTATGAAGAGAATGGCCAGATCTCGAGCTGTAGGAAGCCTGGTTAATGGAATGAAATGTGCCATTTTGCTGAAACGGTCTACCACAACCCAAATAGTATTATGTCCTGCAGAAGGTGGCAAATCAACAATAAAATCCATGGACAAATGTGTCCAAGGTTTTGCAGGAATGGGCAATGGAAGCAATTGACCCACCGGGCGAGTCCTGGGGACTTTGTTCCTGGCACAAACCTCACATGAGAGGACATGACTTTTGACATCAGCGGACAAGGATGGCCACCAGACCGTACGGGAAAGGATCTCCAGCATCTTATAAACTCCAGGGTGTCCAGCAGACCTACTATTATGCGCCTCTGCAAGAACCGCCTTCCTTAGATGGACTGGAACAAAAAGACGTTGCTCCGGAGTAGTATCAGGGGCCAATCTCTGGAATCTCTGAAGTGTGATACTCAGATCTTGGGTTAATCCAGCATGGATTATGGAAGGAGGAATAATAGGCTCTGGGTTAGAAACTGGAACGTGGTGTGCCAAGAAACTTCTGGACAGAGCATCTGCCCGGACATTTTTGGAACCCGGTCGATAGGTGATCAGGAAATTGAACCGGGTAAAGAATAACGACCAACGGGCCTGTCTGGGATTTAGACGTTTGGCCGATTGTATGTATTGCAAGTTCTTGTGGTCGGTAATGACAGAGATCTGATGTGGAGCACCCTCCAGCCAATGTCGTCACTCCTCGAAGGCCCATTTGATTGCCAATAGTTCTCTATTCCCGACATCATAGTTGGCTTCTGCTGAAGAGAACTGACGGGAGAAATAGGCACACGGGTGTAGACGATTAGTATGAGGGACCTTCTGTGATAGTATGGCCCCAGCACCGACGTCAGAGGCGTCAACCTCAAGAACAAATGATTTAGCTGGATCCGGGTGTCTAAGGACCTGAGCGGAGACAAAGGCTTTTTTCAGGCTTTCGAATGAGGCTACTGCTTGAGGCGACCAATTAGTTGGATCCATTCCTTTATGGGTTAGGGCGACAATGGGGGCCACGATGTCCGCAAAACCTGGAATGAACCTTCTATAATAATTGGAGAAGCCCAGAAACCTCTGCACTGCCTTGAGGTTGTTTGGTTGCACCCAATCTAGAATAGCCTGAACCTTAGTTGGATCCATGGAGAATCCCTCAGAAGAGATTATGTAACCTAAAAAGGATACTTTCTGCACCTCGAACTCACACTTTTCTAGTTTGGCGTAAAGGTGGTTCTCTCGCAATCTTCGTAGAACTTGTTTGACGTGATTTTGATGTACCGACAGAGATCTAGAATAGATGAGGATATCATCTAAATAGATGACCACGAAACTACCAAGAAAGTCCCGAAGAACCTCATTGATTAAGTCCTGGAATACTGCAGGTGCATTGCTAAGACCGAACGGCATAACCAAATATTCATAATGGCCAGAGTGCGTATTGAATGCCGTCTTCCACTCGTCTCCCTCCTTGATACGGATGAGGTTATACGCTCCACGAAGATCGATTTTTGAGAAGACAGTAGCACCTCTCAACTGATCAAATAATACGGAGATGAGCGGAAGGGGATAGGTATTCTTGATTGTAATAAGATTCAATCCCCGGTAATCAATACAGGGTCTTAGTCCTCCGTCCTTTTTGGATACAAAGAAGCATCCTGCTCCTACGGGAGATTTAGATGGCCTGATGAAGCCCTTCTCCAGATTTTCTTCAATGTATTCCTGCATGGACTTGGTCTCTGGACCAGAGAGGGAGTACAGGCGACCCTTAGGCAACTTGGAATCAGGAATAAGCTCGATGGCACAGTCGAAGTCACGGTAAGGTGGTAAGGTGTCAGCAGCTTTCTTGGAGAACACATCCCAGAACTCATGATATTGTGAGGGAAGCTGCTCCGGAATAGACTGAATCACCCGCAAGGGCAGTGACAAGCAGGACTGTGTACAGTAAGAGCTCCACTGGACAATTTCTCCTTTTACTCAGTCCATGACAGGGTTATGACGGGAAAGCCATGTTTGGCCCAAGATCAAGGGAACTGATGAACAATCGATAAGGAGGAAGGTTATTGACTCTGAATGGAGAGCTCCGATTTTTAATTGTAGTGGCGAGGTCTCCCAGGAAATCTTGCCACCAGGCAACGGACCTCCATCTAAGCCACAGACAGTAATAGCGGACTTGAGTTCTACCATCGGAATTATAGCAGCGCGGGCGAACCCGATGTCCAGGAAGTTGCCTGCAGCTCCACTATCAACGAAGGCGGACAGGTCCATTGAACGAGCACTAAACGTGAGCTTTGCAGGGATCAATAAGGCGTTTTTCGGGGAGACAATCTGCAGACCTAGGTGAACTTTCCCCTCTTTCCCTAGGCATGTTCTTTTCCCGGCTTATTCGGGCAGGAACGGGAGAAGTGGCCTTTTGTGCCGCAATAGAGACATAAGCCCTGTGATCTTCTCTTGTCTCTTTCCTCAGGAGAGAGACGATACGCTCCCAATTGCATGGGTTCCTCACCATCCGTGGGAACAGGAATGAAGCCGGATAGATGTGATGATGTCTCCTTTTCGGCTTTCCGCTCTTTAAATCTCCTGTCTATTTTAATGGAGAGGTGCATCAGATCCTCCAGAGAGGTAGGAGATGGGTACTGCACCAAAGAGTCTTTGACCTGTTTCGACAGGCCAAGACGGAACTGACTCCGCAAGGCAGGATCATTCCATCCACTATCAGGTGACCATCTACGGAATTCAGCGCAGTATTCCTCTGCGGAGCGCCGGCCTTGTTTCAAGGCCCGTAGATGAGCTTCAGCGGAGGCAATACGGTCCGGGTCGTCATATAATAGACCTAACGCCTCAAAGAAAGCGTCTACTGACTGCATGGCAGGACTGGTCTGCGGCAAGGAAAACGCCCAGGACTGGGGGTCACCCTGTAGAAGGGAAATGATAATCCCCGACTCTTTGATGCTCTGACCCAGAGGAGCGGGTCTCAATCGGAAATAGAGCTTGCAGCTCTCCCTGAAATTCCGAAACAGGGACCTATTTCCAGAGAAGCGATCCGGCAAGTTCATCTTAGGTTCACAGACGGAACTTGGAGTGGGTTGTGACACTTTTGCGGCTTCTTCTTGAACAGACAGACGCTCAGCCAATCCCTGGATCATCTGATATAAGGACTCAACATGGGCTGCTAGGGCTTGTGCCGGAGACGGTGAGGATCCACTTGCATCCATTCCAACCTCGTCTCCGTGAGTGGGCCGGTTATAATGTTAAGAACCCCTCCAGCCAGCACAACACAACCCGGAGTCTACTCTGCCAGTCAGGTGTTCACTGGAGCCCCTGATGGTGGGGACAGACTGGGCTGCAGACTGACAGAGGGTCGTGAAGTGTGTACCGGCTGGGGAGAACCCAGGCAAGAAGAGTCAGGTCCACGCAGAGGTCAAAGGCCGGCAGCAGGTAACAGTAACAACGAACAAGCTGAGGTCAGAGGTCACAGGCAAAGTAGCAGAACGGGTAAACGAGCCAAGGATCAGGGTCACAGGAAACACAAGCGAAGTCAAATACGAAGCCAAGGGTCATACACGGGAAGTCAAAACGTAGATACAGGAAACAGGAACTGGAACAAGCAGGTCAGCAGACTGGAGCACAGAAGCTATAACCGGCAATGAGGCAGCAGTCCTCATTGCCCTAAATACCAGTGGCCACCAATCAAAGCCTAGCTCTGAATTAGACACAGCCCCCAGCATAATTAATAAGTTGCATTAATTAGCCCACAGGCTAGAGAATATGGTGAGCGCTGCGCCCGGCTTCCTCTCATTGCCGGGACGCAGCGCTGAAGCGTCTTCTCGTTGCCCCGGCAACGGCCGGGTCAGGGCCGGAAGTGACGTCCCGGTCGCCATATCGACGGCCGGGACGCAGGTGAGTGAGTCGCGGCGGCTGGGCACCGCCGCGGCTCGTAACAGTAGTGTAGAGATCTAGAAAACAGAATCCAGAAGAGCACATGCCTCTCTTTAATGCAAGAGTTATTCAAGAGATCTTAAGCATGTAAAATAGCATGCGAGTTTATAAATTTTGTCTTTAACCATTCCGTTCCAAAAGTACTCACAAATCAAAAAATACAATCAGCCACACTGATGGAAAATGTTTGCTTATAATAATATATACATAAAATACAAAGCATGTACAAACCTACACCACAATAGTATAATGCGAGCATTAACTTCTATGGCTCATTTTATTCTGACAGTATTTAATAGATGTCCTTTATGATTATTCCAGTTAAGTATTAGACAACTCTCACACTGTGAACATTGAACAGTGTATAACCTATTTGTGGCTACAAGCTAATAAGCAGGCTGAAGGACTTATTATCATGACAGGGAATTTACTGCCGGCAACAATATTTAAAGGCAGGTTATGACATTTTCCTCAAAGACTACAAGTCCCAGGGGCTGTCTCTTTTATGTAATGATTCCACTGTGGATACTGCGAGATATGGAGGTGGGTTTCACCTGCATTTGTTACAGCCAGTTGCTAGTCTGTTTATATTTCACAGCGGTCCTGCAATTGTACTCTCAAGTATGCAACAGGAATGTGTATCAATTACCTTAAGACTCAGCCATGAAAAGTAAACAGACTTAAACCCCCCACAGCAGGGCCATCTTAATAACATTATGGGTCCCCGGGCAAAGCAGTGCACCGGGGCCCCTACACACACACACATATATATATATATATATATATATATATATATATATATATATATATATATATATATATGTGTAGATGTATAGAGATACAGAATACAGATATAGATATAGATATATAGAGGTAGAGATAGATAGATGTACTTCATACTTGCCAACATTTCTTTTTCTTTTTCCGGGCGATGCCGGCTGGGACGTGGGCGTGCAGGGGGCGGGGCGGCGAAATCGCGTCATCTTGGCCCCGCCCCCGTGACGGAATGATGCAAATTGCGTAATTTAAAGCGGGGGCGGGGCTAAACGCCGCGATTCCGGGTGAATCGCGGCGTTTAAACTGAATTTTTCCCACTTCCTATCAGGGAGATTGCCACATTCGTCCAGGAGACTCTCGCAAAATGCGGGAGTCTCCCGGACAATCCGGGAGAGTTGGCAAGTATGATGTACTTGCTAAGTGACCCTTGAAGGTTTTTTTTGCAGGTTTTTTTCTTTTGCAGGATTATTTATTCTCATTAAGAGCCCTGCCTACGGGGCCCCCTTGCCTGTGGGGCCCCCGGGCACCTGCCCATTGTGCCCAATGGAAATGATGGCCCTGCCCCACAGTAATATCCAAGGGCTCCTTTCTATTATCTACTATCTTTGCTGTGTCTCAAATGATATGTAAATAATGTAAATGGTTGAGATTGGTTCTGTTTCTTGCTATTGACTTGTATTGATATGTATTGATATGTACTGCCTCCCTCTCTCCCTTCCCCCTTTTGCCCTCCCCCATCCCGCCCTTGTAATTTACATTGTATGTCTTTTCTGTTCTTTTTGGTGAATACCATGTAACCAAAAGGAAAAACTTTAATAAAAGCATTATTGAAAAAAAAAACTGACTTAGAAGATGTTCATCTTGATAGTATACATGTTTATCATTGAATTCTGTCAATTTTGCATTGCAATACCAGACTCACACCTGTCTATCAGGTCATAGTTAGATCCATGGTCTTCATGGACATTATAGTGATGATGTTACCAGGATTTATTTTTTTTTGCTAAAGTGCTGGTTAGTGGTAAAGATCTGATTCTAGAGTGGTCAATATAAAATGAAGCTCTATCCAGATACCAGAGCTATTCTGTTCCCATGTTATAGAATGCTGCCCTGTTTGTTTCTGTTGTTTAATGTATAATATTTCATGGGCGACTATTATTTTGCTCTGACCATTGACGTAGAATGTTGTGCTCTCAGCATACTTTCCTGCAACACACTTATTTAGTACACTAAGTACGGAGCTCTTTAATCTGGATTTTTGTTACCACAACAATGCAAATGGGGCTCCATGTAAAGCCTTGATAGAAAAAAAAACATAAAATAGCTTTTGTCTCAACCCGCTACTGACTTAAAATGAACCCTACTGCAAAGGATGTATGTCATCCATGTGTATGTGTGGGTTTCCTCCAGGTACTGCAGTTTCCTCCCACACAGTCCAAAAACACACTGGTAAGTTAATTGGCTTCTGACAATATTGGTCCCTGTGTGTGAAATAGGTTATTTAGATTGTAAGCTCCAATGGGGATGGATCTGCTGTGAATGATTCAATAATATAGCAGCTGAGTGTGCAAAAGATGGCTGCCTCACCCTCTGCAACAAGATAGAGTGTGTTGAGTCCTATTAGGAGAAAGGCGCTGCATAAATAAAGAATTATTATCATTATATTATTATTATAAACACACAGATACAGACAAAAAACTTTTGCACTATCTTTCTGCAACGTGCTCCAGGCTCATTTCATAATTTAAAGTTTAAAATGCCTATTGAGAAGGTCAACTGTGGGTTTTTTGTATATGTATTGAATTCTCTCTTGTTAGGCTCCATGAAAAGTGTTAACTAAATCATAACCCAGTACTGTTCTTAGCAGTGCAAGATGTTTTCCTGTCATAGTGTTTATTGCTTATTGGCCCAGTATCTACACCACAAAGATTCACACTCAAACCACAAAGCCGTAATAAAAAGAAGAAACCAAACTGAATGTGTGTCTTGAATTGTCAGAGGGGAAGATACAATTCTCTTGTTATAACTGCTAGCAAATAGAATGTACTGTACTTGGCCAATGCAGCGTTATGGAATATGTCTGCCACTTTATAACTTTACTAGTTAAAAGCCTGTCAAAATGATGGAAAAAAATAAGAGTGTTTTGTTCATGCTGTCCTTTCATTAAGTGCTCAATAACAGGAGCAGACCTTATTGCACCCAATCTGACTTTACCCTTGTGGCAGCATTGATTGAATAGCTTATTTGATGGCTGCTCAGCCGCGAAATGCTTAGCGTGGCAAAATTCCCAAATACTGTTCATGGGACTACAGTTATGAGCATTAATTTTTGTTTAATCAAAGTTACCGACATCAAGAATGGTGTGACATCTTGTTCTCTGACTTTGTAGACATTGACATAATATTACCTCTGTCCTATTCACTCTTAGATTGTTTTCTCTGTGACGGGCAATTTGCTGAGGAGTCACATTTCAATAGTGATGACGATCACATTCGCGTTTTCTTTGGGCATCAGTCACAGTTTGTTGTTGGGCTTTATCCCACTCCGCCCTTCGTCTTTTTGCTGCTTCTTGTTGTTCAGTTACTCCCACAGCAGACATTTGCCTTTTAGGTGTCAACACAGTTACACTTTGTTGCTTAAATTAATTAGTATATTTCTAATAATTTAACACTAAGTGCAAATAAAATGAATAGATAGAAAATCGAGTTAATTTGAAATAGCAAAGGTTGTTATAAATGGCAACTGCCACCCAAAAAACATATATAAACCAAACAAAAAAGCCCAAGAAGTGAGTAAAATCTAGTAAGTAGGAATAGTCAAGTACACAAAAGAGTCATGTGCAAACATTTTACAAATTGTTTATGTGTTTTCTGCATGTATTTATAAAGGTGAGGAGCAGCATTATATATATATTTATAGATGATGACAACAGAACTCTGCCCAGGTACATCCAAAGATCTCTAAACAAAGTGATGCACATGTGTTCAGTTAGCTCCGTTCCAAGGCTGCTGCTAACATGCTTTAATGTATTATTATTTAAAACTAGAGATGCTCAGGCTCGGTTCACCAAGAACCGAACACACTTGAAGGTAGCAGATCCGGTACTTTTGCGCACCCTCGGAATTGAAAATGAGGCAAAACATCTTTGTTACGTCGTGGGATCTCGGATCTCGCGATTTTTGGATGCTATAAGTACCGCCGTCCATGGTGATCCAGCGCCATTTTACAGAAGGACAGAGAAGGGGTAGCACAGTTCTTGGTAGTCTGTAAAGCAGTTGGGCAGTGTCATAGGTAGAATAGAAAGAGGAGAGGTAGCAGTGTTCTGCAAAGTCTACAGGGACATTCAGGAGAGTTCCATTGCTCCATTGCTAATTGTCATTGCTGAAATAGAATTAATAGGTCTTGCAGGCTTGTTCTTCTAAATCCGCAGTCCCATAGTGTACAGTGTTATATAGATAACACACAAAGAGGAGAGTTCCATTGATCCATTGCTAATTGTCATTGCTAAAAATACAAATACTAAGGCTGGCAGGCTTGGTGTAAATCTGCAGTAACAGATTTACACCAGAGGAGAGCTCCATTGCTCCACTGCTAATTGTCATTGCTGAAATACAAATACTATGGCTGGCAGGCTTGGTGTAAATCTGCAGTCACATTGTACTGTGTTATATAGGTAACACAAAAAGAGGAGAGCTCCATTGCTCCACTGCTAATTGTCATTGCTGAAATACAAATACTAGGGCTGGCAGGCTTGGTCTTCTGAATTTGCAGTCAAATTGTACGGTGTTATATAGGTAACACACAAAGAGGAGAGCTCCATTGCTCCATTGCTAATTGTCATTGCTGAAATACAAATACTAGGGCTGGCAGGCTTGGTATAAATCTGCAGTCACATTGTACTGTGTTGTCAAAATGGATTCACAGCAGTACATAAATGACCGAAGCTTTATTAAGGGAGACACAAATATAGGGAAGGGTGCATAAATTAAGCCAAGACATTCAACAAAACTTCAACCAGTAATGGGGGAGTGGGTTGGAGGGGTTAAGGAAGGGGGAGGCACAAGCCCAAGGTTTTATTGAATAAACAGAGACATAGGGGTAGAAGGAGAAGAGGGAGACAGAAAATGAATCATCTTCCTCTTCCTCAGGACTGTCAATGGTATTATAGTCTCTTAGCAGGCTGTGGATCAGCCTGTGACAGTTCTGGATGGTCATTTTCTCCCTTTTCAAGATTTGGCGATTCCTGGCAAGCATCCGTAAAGCAGTTCATAAGGCACCAGACCTCCTGGATTGCCCCAATGGTGTGGGTCCCAGGAAATAATCCATAAAATACTGAATAGTATGAAAGGCAAGTTCTGGGCCCACTGTCCTTAAGTTCATGTGCCCCACTGCAATAGTGCCTGTGCAGTGGGGCAGTCCCCAAAAATACGCTGTGCTGTTTCCCTTCTGGTGATGCAGAAGAGGCAGTGGACATATCGGCACAAGTTCCTAAGAGGCAGACCTCCCTGGATAGCCATCCATACAATGTCTTTGTGTCTATTAGCCTCTTAGAGGCCACATTCTTCCACACGGGTTTTATTGTTGCAGCAGAGAGCCCTGGAACAGACACCATAATGTCTTTAGCTCTGATGAGCTTATGGACAGTTTTTGGCTTCCACAAGTCTGGTTTAAGTCCCTCCAGATGGTGCTCTCTCACAAATTGTCCAATATCCAGGTAAAACCAAGATGTAGTCCAGTTGTAAGGGAAGGAGCTGTCCCACTTGTCCCAACCAAGGGTCCTCCAAAGAGGCAGGTGTAAAAAGTGAGACATGGACTTCCCAGCAGAGCAAATGTTCTTTTCAATAAGAGTTCTGCGGATCCAGTTACAGACAAGGAAGGTTCGCAACATGGTGGGGATATCCAGGATCCCTTTCCCACCTTTGAGGGTCTCCTTAATCATCACCATTTATTTATATAGCACCACTAATTCCTCAGCGCTGTACAGAGAACTCATTCACATCAGTCCCTTTACAGTCTAAATTCCCTAACACACACACACACACACACACACACACACACACACTCTAGATAGAGACACAGAGACTAGGGTCAATTTGTTAGCAGCCAATTAACCTAACAGTATGTTTTTGTACATGACCACCCGCTTCACTCTGTCCATGTATTAGCTGTGAAATTATCGCAGTTATCCAAGGAATGGGTGGAGCGATCAAATTAACCATAACTGATTTCATGATCCAAGGACATTTCCATCTTGCACCACTTTTCTTTTCTGCCACTGCTATGTGCCAGTGTTTCCTAGGTGTGCTAGGAACTGCTGTATGTTTGAGTCAATGCTCTGTTGCTTAGCATTCAGCCAGGTCGCTGCAGTATTTGTCCGAAAGTGTATAAAAATAATATTGTTACCTGTAAGGTGGTCAAAATTAATTGCAAATTACTTGAAATTAATGTTACTGAGGTTAATAATAATGTAGGAACAAAAAAAGAGCAATTTATGTAATTTTAGCATATTTTAGCAATTTTTCTAAAAAATACAGATCCATTACTAAAACCAAAACCAAAACACACGAGGGCAGTTTTGCCAAAACCAAAACGCGAAGTTAATCCAGATCCAAAACCAAAACCAGAACACGGGGGTCAGTGAACATCTCTATTTAAAACAACTCCGTTATTTGTGATAAAATACAGTATATACATACAACATGATTACTATATGTACCACAACAATTAGTTATATTGCATAACACACCTTAAATCACCATATTCCACAGGAAGACAATGTACAGTATAATAATGCACATTAAATAGGCACACTCAGCCAGAATGTCCATACATATTCCCAATTTATTTAGTAGAATATATCATTCATGTTTATTCTCCACTTTCAGGGCCAATTAAATTTTTCCAGGTTCACCAAGTTCATAAACTCCCCACCCCCTATGAGGTCCTAGTTCACGCATCTCTTTAGTGATCAGTGTATTAATTTAATTCTTACCCTGTAGGCTTTATTTCATGAATCTCCAGCTTCCTTCTTGCATTACACACAATATGCACAGTCCTTCTTCTGCCTCACTGACACTTTCATATACTTTCCCCTCAAGCCCAATGTATAATTTCCTGTCAGACAACAAGCTGATTTATAATTATGATAAATCCTTCTTCAGGGCTTAGCCACTTTTCTCCCTCAGCTCCACATGTCCCATATCAACATTTGTACCTGAGGACAGTGACAGCTACAGAAGACATGGCCACAGATCAAATCATTTTTAATAAGCAGCAACATATACACTAACATAACCCTTTCATTACTATGGGCCCAAGGAAAATGCCCCCAAATTATTTACCCTTAATGGCCAAGTAATAAAAAGGCGTCTAAGGGTTAGATTATACATGCCACATATTTTAGTCACTCATACTCTTCTATTTCATTGAGCTGCCATAAAAAGGATTGCCCTTGAATTCAAATTGCGGCAAAAATGACAATCGGAAGTCATGACATGATTAACTAACGCCACTCTCCACCAACAGATAATACAAAAGGGCCTGATACATTAAGGAACGCAAATGCCGATATGTGCCGATATGTGTCGTATTTTGCATAAAATCACTCTGCACATGCCCAGAAATGAGCCATACGCCAGAGAACGCAGCAATGTATAATTTATCTTCGAGTGCAAAGGACCCTAACTACAGCCTGCGATTTCAAGGATGGACAGGGGGGGGGACTGGGTGTATGCACGTAGTCAATGTACAGTAAGGACGTGCCACGCATGAGCGCATGCAGCAGCGTCCGATTCAAACTTTGAGCATCTCTAAGGTACATGTTTTTTAGTCTTATCATTTGCACCATCTGCAGGTCTGGTATGTGTGCCGATTACCAGTGATTCTGACTGTGTATGCAAGTATCAAGGGCAACTGTAATAATGCATTTTATGTACAGTAGGCATTCATAACATCCTAATAAATATATATCAAGGGGTGAAAAAATATAAAAAAACCACTTTTTTATTTTTTAATGTTTCGTCATTAATGACTATTTTATTAACAGTTGACATTAATTGAATGTTTTTTTTTTTTTTCTGTGCTTTCTTTTGTGACTTTATATTCCACATGTGTATTGGACGTATCCTGTAGTATAATGTCTGTTAGAGAAGAGTGCACCTAGAGCCCATTGGTCATCAGACGTTTCTTCAGATCCGCTTCTGGTTGAACACATATACCCAATTTTTTTGCAAAAACGCACATTACATCCGTTTTGTGTTTTTTAATGAATCAGGCCCAATGAGAGCAGTGCGTATCTATGAAGAAAATGTTAATGTCTCAAGCAAATTTATTCTACATGACAAATATGAATTCCATAGCTATACCTAGTAACATATGCTTATGTTAGAGGTTGAGTGTACTAAGCCTATGATCATAGATGAACATAGCTTGTGACAGTCACAAAGTTTCAAAACAGTTGCCTAATAGCACAAATGCTGTTTTGTCACACTGTGCCTAATTTTTGCATGATTGCCAGGGATAGTGGAAGCTTCCCCCCTTCCCACCTCAGAGCCTCCTACCCCTTGTGTGTTGTCCCCACTGCGTATTAACTTATCTAATGCTTTTCAGACTGTTAGTGTGACATTGGGCTGTAATATAATAGCTCAGCACCACTTTCCTAATTTATCACAGACATGAAGGGTGACAGGTAAGAAGCTTCAATGCCAGAGGTATGCTTGGAGTGTGGGGGCAACATGGGAACATTAAAAACATTGGATGAGTAACATTATGTCACTTATTCAGTGTTTTAGGTACCCCGTCATGATCTTACCTGTTCCCCGTTCCAGCGTTGTCTGTCCTCTGACAGAGTGCAGGCCGACACATCCAAGTGTAAGCATCACATGACTGCAGCCAGGAGGTAAGGAATTGAAATCCAATTAATATTAAACTCCATCTGACACTGTAGCAGTGTCAGAGCAACAAGTTACCTTGTTTGTCTGACTTCAGGTACCTATGTTCTTTACCTGGTGCCTGCTCTCCTGTGTCTTGCCCCCCTGAGCTTCTCTTATAATTGCTGGCAGTCTGTGTATCAGTTCCCGGCTCTGTTTTGACCCTCCACCTGCCTCCTGATTTTGCACCTCATTGAATGCATATGTACCAGTCTCCGTCTCTGTTTGACCCTTTATCTCACTAATGCTTTTGCACCTCACTCTATGTGTGTACCAGTTCCCGGCTCATTGACTTTGCTATTGTGTCCAGTATTGTACCGCCATGCTACATCTAGTGGCAGGAGAGAGGACTGCGACCTGCGAGTTCTCGATGGCTAAGCCCATCCTTCTTGGTGAAGACCGGGGAACTCATTAGACTCTTCACCCCTGGTTGGTAAGCGCCAATCTAAGTTAACACGAGGAATCCTAACACCTCTGGTTCGTTACACCTCCTGACCCTTGGCATCCTAGCTGACTGCCTAGGTTCGCCTAATGGTAGAGCCGGCCCTGACGATTGCGCCTGATTTATAGGATAGGCTCATGGGTTGGTATGTAAAGTAGAGTTGCAAAATCTTAAGGAATGCAGGGTAAATGCAGGAAAGCACCACACTCTAGATTCAGGTACTAAAATCAGATTTTGGGTTATAGGAACTTTAAAGGAGCTTTAAGGGGTGAATATTGCATTTAAATAATGCAAACAGACAGAGAGGTAAGAGGGATCTGCTTGCAATCTATAGGACAATGGGAGTTTGATACATGAGGTCAGGGCTGCCACCAGAAATTGTGGGGCCCAGTAGAAATGTAACAGACAGGGCCCCCTCCTTCCTTCTCTCACCCCACTTTCATTTTTAAATTATTCTCTACCCAACATTTGCCTCCCCCCATTATCTACAGTTACCCCCCATCTCTGGTTCCCTCTAACCCCTGCAGTAGTTTACTTACCTCTCTGCATCTTCTTGCTGTCTCCTTTCAGCTCCTCTCTATTGACAGCGCTGTGACATTATTAATTAATCTCTGTCCAGGAGCTGGGCACCTGGGGGGCTGGGGCTGGAGCAGGTAGCGGCAACTGTGGGGCCCAGACATCTTGGGAGCGGAGGCAGACATGCAGCCCACAAGGGGGCCCACTGCCGCATCCTTACTTATGCACAGAGGTCTTTCCCCACATCAAATTTCAGACGCAACTGCTGCTTATAAATGGAGCCCGCTACCTTCCTTAATGCACTGCAGAGGCCCCCACCCCTAATAAAAAACATTGGGCCCAGGGCTGGTGGGGCCCCACTCTGCTGTTAGGCCCCATATAGCTGTACTCCCTGTACCCCTCCCTGATGGCGGCCCTGCATGAGGTTAAGTGCTACATATTGCATATTGGTCCAGCCAGAGTGCAAAGGTAAAAAATGCTTAGTGGACTACACAATGCCTTGCAGGTTCTGGTCAATGCAGACAGTCAGCAGCACATATTCTACAATGCGCCCTATAGCAGGTACAAAAGATACACCTCCTAACAGGCAAATATGCATGTTTCTGTAGGTCTGGAGGAGCCACATTTCATATAGTGCCACCAATTCCGCAGTGCTGTACAGATAATATTTGTCATTCACATCAGTCCCTGCACGATTGGAGCTGACAGTCTAAGTTCCCTAACACAAACACCTCTTAAGGTTAATTTTGTCATCAGCCAATTAGCCTACTAGTATGTTTTTGGAGTGTGGGAGGAAACCGGAACACCTGAAGAAAACCCACACAAACACAAGAAGAACATACATTCTATATTAATTAATTAATTAATTAATTAATTAATGTACATGATGTTTAACTCATTGACTCTTTAGCTGAGTCTCTGCTGGGTAATTAAGAACTGTGCAGTGAAACAACTAGGGCCTGATTCATTAAGGCTTGCAAAATTACCTATGTAAATCGGATATACGCACGTCTGTATTCAACAAGAAGGACATGTAAAGATACGTCTGTTGTTGAATACGGGTCTATGTGTGCCCTACTCTAACTGACAATGCACTGCAGGATATGTACTATACATATGTGGAATATAAAGTCCCTAAAGAATGCACAGATAAAAAGAACAATAACTGTTAATGTCACCTTTTAATAATATAGACATTAATGACAAAACATCAAAGAAAGCTATTTTTTTTTCTATAAAAGCCATTTATGAGGATGTTCTTAATGTCTATTGTATATAAATTGTAGCTTTACAGTTGCTCCTGAGTGCAAACACTTACACTTGACCGTTAGCTGGTGCAAGTTATATGACATAAAAACACGAACCCAAAGCTTGAATCAGACATTGCTGCGTACACTTGAGGTTAGCTGTACGTTGACTAAGTGCATACGCTCAGTCCCCTCCCTGTTCTGCCCATGAAATTGTAGGCTGTAGTAAGGGTACTTTGCGCTCAATGTTGAATTGGGGTTGCTGCATTCACTGGTGTATGGTCTCTGGGCATGTGCAGAGCGCTTTTAAGCAAAATATGGCACGTATCGACATTTACGTTCCTTGAAATTAATCAGGCTGCTAGTGATGCTTAGATTCAATTCTGAATGGGGTATGCATAATTTAGCATAGCAATTAATAACAAGTATATTTAATTTCATATGGCAATTAAATGTGTAGATGACGCTGTTCTGGTAGTCTTCAGAGATCAAGCAAATTGGCAGCTTCTATTTTGTTAACAAATGCTAAATATGCTATGAAATGTCTCTGCGCTGGATAAAATATACACAGATATCTTACTGATCATTTGTAGAAAAACGCTGACAATTACACATTTTGTTGTAATTCTTTTCCATAAGAAAGGTACTCATGTTTGTGTTCTTTGTTTTTTACAATAATCATGAAGTCTCCTGGATATCCAACACAAATGTATTATTCTTTGTAATCCACCACGGAATCTCTTCAGTGAGCTTATTTGGAACAAAATGTAAAGATGCATAACCGATCTGTTTCCCTGTTTGAAACAGATAATGTCATGAATACTCAGCGATAACAAGGTAAAAGAAGGACCCCCTCTTGTGGTAAAATATGAATTATATGATCATCACTCAAATTGAACCTGTTGATAAATCTGATGTACACAATGTTTATACAATATGTAGAATTGTTATTTTTTACTCAATGATACATATCTTAGGGTAGTAGAACTATAACTACTACATTAAAGGCTATGCGTGTAGTGCTATCTCTCCTGCTTAGCAGTATCATTTTAATTGCTATAAAATACATATTTACTTAGAGTAACTTGAAAACATAGAATTTGACATCAGAAAATAGCATACTGGTCCATTTTATTCAGTAATTTCAGCACATAATTATGTGTAAATACCTATATGTCTGCTGTGTGCGTACACAGCTGCATGGCCCCATTCTGCCTTGCAAAATGTATCTGTGTACACTTGGTCCGATTCATTAAGAAATATAAATGCTGATGGGTGCCGTATTTTGCGTAAAATCACTCTCCGCATGCCTGTAACCGGACCATCCAATTCATGTCTTGTCTGTCAGAACAGAGCGTACCTAGACCAGTATTCAACGGGGGGGGGGGGGACGTTTCTTCAGATCCGCTCCTTGTTGAATACAGATGTGCGTATGGCCAAATTTTTAAAAAAACGCTAGTTATGTTTTGTATGCCTTAATGAATCAGGCTCTTTATGCACATCCATTGTGGAACATTATAGGATACACATGCTGCAAAAGTAAAACAGTGCTTAAATGTTCTGCCCACTATTCATTGACTAGTTAAAACTTTTCTGTTTATCTTAGAAAATTCTACTCATTAAACCCCATTAATATGCCAAATGAAAAATCACTTATCTGATATTAATACTGTCTTTATGCGTTATTACACATCACCATCCTGATTTTTTTAATGAAAAAAACGTTAAATTTACCAAACTGCATTTACCATACCTGATGTTCAGTAAGCCGGCCTACTTAATAAATAGTCAGTCAATCAGGAGCAGTTTGTCATCTGTGAGTGGTCTGTGTCTTCTGCGTTTGATTTTTATTTTCATTCCATATGGATTATGTTGGATCAAGAATAGAAGAAGATTGCAGGTATTTATTATGCCCACTGAATCACAGAAACAAATAAGGCCACTGTAATATTAAAAAGTTACTTAAGTGACACATATCTTTATTTTAATTCATAAGGGGACACAGAACATTATTTTAAATCTCAGATCAGTATTTTATTTCATACATGGACACATTTCTAAATCTATTACACTAAGTGAGCACAGTTTTATTTGAATTACACTAAGAGGGCATCATTTTTTTTCTCATATGGCAGCAATATGGTTTTACCTTGCCCTAAACCCCATGTGATTTAAGGGTATTCAAACCAACATACATGTTCAGCATACTAAATTTTCCCCTTCAAACCACTGGATAAGTAATGTGAGGTGATGTGTTGCAGTTTTAAAATCGCCAATAATAAAAGGATTTTTAGTAAATTTCCCCCATGGTGTATGAAGCAAGAAAATAATAGGTAAGTAAGACACTGATAAAGGCAGTTCCATTTGCCCCTTACTTTCCAGAGTAAAATAATAGCTTAAGGTTTAATGAGCAGTAATTTGGGAGAAATCATGCAGAAATAATATTAATAAAATCAAATATTAAATTAAACGTGCTTTGTTTCCCTTCTAAAAAAACATATTCTCTTGAGTCTTTTCAAAAATATCTACAATGATCCTGCAGTACATTTGGGGGTGGTGGGTTCTGGCATCATTAAGCCCCTCCCCACCCACTTCACTAGGGGAGCATGCTAGATGCGGTAGGGACAACTCCTAGAAATAAACACATCCTACAAGATTTTTCTAAATGTAATTATTTTTTTCACTCTCATTTTTCCTTCATATAACTCCTTACATTAAGGACATTGGTTTGTCCTTATTTTCATGCCAAATATGTTGCTTTACTTTATTTAATGCAGTGGATTAACTGTACATGTATGTGCATATTTGCTTCACTTGTGCATGAATATACCACCCACTTAAAGCTGTACTACCACCTAGCTCTGGCAAGGAAGAAGGGCACTTTAATAAAATTATTTACTAAATGGTAGTGCAGTTCTAATTACAATTTAATGGAAAGCAGCAGTCCTCCACCTTGTACTCTGCATTCCAAGCTGAACTTTTTTCGGTCTACTTGAAAGAAAAAATCCCTCAAAAGAACGATCCTCTCCAGGAAGCAGCACCAACAGTGTCCCCCATTAATGCATAAATACATTTCCTGATCAACTTGCCCCTATCTCCCCTTTGTTTAGAAAGATATTTGCTTTACTGATTCATTTTTGCCATAGAAGGAGACAGATTGAAAAGTAAATGTAACAAAATGTTTAAGGACAAAATAGCTGCCATGATATATTAGCAGTTTTAGATGTATCATTGAATATAAAAATATTAATAAATACGGATTTGGGGGCTGAGGTAAGATTTGGAAACGATTATGCACTAGCCACCCTCAGCTATATTACCACATATAAAAGGCAATTAATTCTTGTTTTGTAGCAAAACAAAATAATTAATTTATATGTGTTTGTTTTCCAAAATAATTTGTGCCAAGTACATTAATGAGAGACTTGATTGAAGCATATTCCTATTCCACATTTGTTCTTTGGAATTATCCTTATTTGTCTCTACAGCGCTTTTTCTGGAATTCATAACTATAATACCAGCAAAATCTAAATATTTAAAAGTAAATATTTATCATGTCATTTTTAAATGCTAACAAATAGACATTCAAAATACTGTGCCAAAAATTCAGTTCCAGCCCTTATTCTAAAACTGTGTCACAATAATTTTTGAAACAGATGTATCCATCAGAAGTAGTACTGACAGTAATGTAGCTATACTACCACAGTACTATTTTTGTGTTTCTTTTGTTACACACTTTAAAACTTACGATGCCACTTTAGACCAGACGTGGTTAATTATTTTTAATAGAAATACTGGTATCATTAATTGTAGCCTTTTTGTCCATTCACCGGCCACATAACTGGACAGCACTTTAGTCAATGGTCAAAGACTTCTTGCCAAATTTCCTGCTGTGATTGGGACCTGTAAGCAAGTAACAAATAGCCCCTGGCCATGCACAACCATCCCTATGCTGCCGGGGGGAATCTTGGACATATGTAAGATTATGTGGTCCTATTATCCATGCCAATGGAAAACAGAACTCTACGTATACTACCCCATTCTTTCCATGCTGTCTTATAACATCACCCTCCCATAAGCACAGCTCTCTATGGTCCCAGTTACATTCCATCCCCATAAAATATAATTTTCAAATCAGTCCTGTTTAAACCATTATTTTATGTTTATAATATGGAAATACTGTATTATTTGGTTATAAATTGTGGTGTATGTAGTTATGAATAAACACGCTAACCACTTGAATAGGTTAATAACAGCAACCACTGAACCGTTTACTTCTGAGATCATGCGCAGAATGCAAAATATGACAGTTGAGAACATGTTGCTAACCACTAAGCATGGTGGCTTAGTGGTTAGCACTTCTGCCTCACAGCGCTGAGGTCATAAGTTCAATTCCCGACCATGGCCTTATCTGTGTGGAGTTTGTATGTTCTCCCCGTGTTTGCGTGGGTTTCCTCCGGGTGCTCCGGTTTCCTCCCACACTCCAAAAACAACCTGGTAGGTTAATTGGCTGCTATCAAAATTGACCCTAGTCTCTCTCTGTGTGTATGTTAGGGAATTCAGACTGTAAGCTCAAATGGGGCAGGGACTGATGTGAGTGTATTCACTGTACAGCGCTGCGGAATCAGTGGCGCTATATAAATAAATGGTGATGATGATGATATAAATAAAGTTCTTAGATTACACTCCTGACATCTACCTCTGTGGAACTATAAAGTAGTTCACATATACAACACTAATAAATATATATACATGCATATGAAACATGGTGGGATAGAACAAGCCCCAGTGTCTATCAATGTGAGAGGGTGTTCGGTTACTATAGCTATAAGGAACCACTCTTGTGTGAAGGCTGGTTATAACATTTTTCTCTTTTTGTTTCTGATTGCATTATTATTAATTTATTTTATTAAGTAGTTGAAAATAATTTCATTTTTTGCAGCAATTGACAAAGTAATGAACATCAACAAGGAAGCCTTCTTAATTCTGTAAGCAGTAGAAGCATGAACTGTTTCCTTATGAACTGGTAAACTTCCAGCCACTGTTTAGTTCTAATTTCTCATCTGTTATCTGACTTTCACCTTCTTGTTTTACTGCTTGCTACCAAGTTATTTAACTCCACACTGTTATTTGCGTCTTGCCACTGTATCTACCACATTTTATTGCCTTTCTTTCACCTGATTTATTGCTAACTCTCACCTGCCCTCTCTCCAGCATCCCATCTGTACTCACTTTGATTACCTCCCCCTCTCCTCTCCTTCTTACTATCCTACAAATATGGTCCTTCCACTAGCGTGTCTCCAACCCCTGACCAGCTATCTGCTTCCCCTTCACTCTCTGTACTATCCCCACGGTATCTCTCACCCACATTCGACTCTTATTCCTCCCTTCCTGCTCGTCCCTCATTATGTCTCACTGAACACCATCTTACCTTTCCCCCCTCCCTTCCTTTGTGTGCTGCCACCACCCTTTCGTAATCCTCCATGTCCCTTTGCAATACACCTCTCTCTACTCAGTGACTTCCTCTACCTTTTCTAACCATCTTAGATCAATTAATAGAGCATCTTCATCATTTTCTCCCTCACCATCCCTCTTACCCCCTTCTTCAGTTACTTTCCCCTCTTTCCCTCCCTCAGATGCCCCACATTTCACATGATGTTTTGTCCACTCTACCTCCCTTTACTATATTATTCCCCCCTTGTTCTCCAAACTGCTCCTAACCCATCCAGCCCCTCATCCACCTCTCTTCCACCAAAATCTTCCTCCTCATCTCGCTACTTTTCCTGACAGCTATAACACCCTGGGGCCCCATCCTATCCCCACTGTCTGTTATGTCCACTTCCTCCATCACAAATTCTGCCCCCTGCATAACAGAAACGCTGCTAAAAATGTTCTCTCAGCTGTCCCTTTTTACTGTTCTCTCTGGAATGCCAGTGTTAGGAACCCCTCCAGCCGGCACAACACAACCCGGAATCTACTCTGCCAGTCAGGTGTTCACTGGAGCCCCTGATGGTGGGGACAGACTGGGCCGCAGACTGACAGAGGGTCGTGAAGTGCGTACCAGCTGGGGAGAACCCAGGCAAGAGGAGTCAGGTCCACGCAGAGGTCAAGGGCCGGCAGCAGACAACGGTATCGATGAACAAGCTGAGGTCAGGGGTCACAGGCAAATAGCAGAACGGGTAAACAGGCCAAAGATCAGGGTCACAGGAAACACGAGCAAGGTCCAAATCAAAGCCAAGGGTCATACACGGGGAGTCAAATAGAGATATCAGGATACAGGACAGGAACTAGCAGGTTAGCAGACTGGAACACAGAAGCTATAACCGGCAATGAGACAGCAGACCTCATTGCCTTAAATACCAGTGGCCACCAATCAGAGCCTAGCTCTGAATTAGACACAGCCCCCAGCATAATTAATAGGCTGCATTAATTAGCCCACAGGCTAGAACATATGGTGAGCGCTGCGCCCGGCTTCCTCTCATTGCCGGGACGCAGCGCCGAAGCGTCTTCTCGTTGCCCCGGCAACGGCCGGGTCAGGGCCGGAAGTGACGTCCCGGTCGCCATATCGACGGCCGGGACGCAGGTGAGTGAGTCGCGGCAGCTGGGCACCGCCGCGGCTCGTAACAGCCAGATCTGTAATAAACTGGTATTCATCCACCATCTCTTCAACTCCAACTTCCTAAATCACATTGCCATCAGAAAAACCTAACTCTCCTCTCTTATGCTACTCTCTCATATGGGAATCTTAGTTTTTCCCACTCTCTCCAACAAAGCAGCGACTTGGATACCCTTTTCTCTCCCCAATGCGTATGCCAGGTCATTCTCCTTGAGCCCAGTCTCTCCTTCTCCTCTTTTGTGGTCTACTCCATTTGTTTCTTCTACCCAGTCCACCTTCGTGTCACTGTCATCTATCATGCCCCTGGTCCCATCTGCCAATTTCTCTTTGCTGTCTGCATTTAACCTTCTCTCTCCCCACACTGTTATGGTCACTCCTCTGAACTCATCTTCTCCCACCTCTATGCCATCTGTGACTTTTTGCTCCTCTCCCTTAACCTAAATACACCATAACCAACCTTAACATCGATGGCCTCAACCCTGCAATCTTTTCCTCCTCACTGGAAACACTACTCTGTCCAGTTACTGTCCTGGCCTGCCCCAATCAGACTATCTCTGTTTACAACCACACTCTCTCATCTATCATTGACTCTCCTGCACCTTCCACCATTCTTTGCCTTCAGTGATACAAATCCCAATCATGGCACTCCAAACAGACCTGTTACCTGCAAAAATGATCTTGTAATTGCAGAGTGCCTCTGCATGACATCTTTCTCACTCTAACTCCAGTTCAAGTTCATTCTTTCATTCTACAGTTCAGTCCTATCTCTTTCTAAACAATTCTGCTTCCTGTCTCTTATTTCTTCCCAGACTTCCGACCCCCATCGTCTCTTTGCCACCTTTAACTCCCTCCTCTGCCTCCCACTCTTCCTCTCCCCCCAAGACTTTGCCACTCATTTCACCTCTAAATTAATGCCATCTGCCAAAAAAGCTCGTGCTTTCAGGCCCCTCCCTCTTTCCCTTACTCTCCTCCTTTAGCCAAACAAACTTGTCATGTGCTTTCCCACCCCCTGTGTCTAGCCAACATACCATGTACTCTTTCCCCTCATTCATGCCCTACTTTCATCTTCTCCCCCCCCCCTTTACCTGCATGCTTGATTATATCCACTCTTTACTGCTCCACTCACTATCTACCAATGCCTTTTTCCACCTTGCATCAATCTGTCTCTCTCCAAAGGCATCTTCCCTTCTCCCTTATAGAATGCTCTTGTCTTACTCATCCTTAAAAATCTTTATTGACCCTGTCTTTCTTTCTAACTACTGACCAATCTCTCTGCTTCCATTAACCTCCAAATTGCTTGAGCGGCTTTTCTATAATCACCTTACCAGTTTCCTCTTCTCTCACTCTATCCACACCAATGTGGTTTCCATCCAGTCCACTCCACAGTGGCCGCCCTTACTAAGTTCACCAATAATCTTCTCTTTGCTAAGTCCAGTGGTCACTCCTCCCTGTTCATCCTACTGGATCTCTCTGCAGCTTTTGACTATCCACTCTTTCTACACATCCGACACTCCTAGTCTTCTTGACACCATCCTTTCCTGGTTCATTTCCTACCATTCTAACCACTCTACTTTTTCTCTACCTCTAGCTTCACCTCCCCTCCCTCTACCCATGAGGGACTGTCCTTGGACATTTTATCTACTAATTATACAGTACACCTCTTCTCAACAGCTCCTTTGGCCTCCAGTACCACGTCTAAGTTAATGATGCCTAAATTTACCTTTCCTCCTCTGACCTCTCCCCTTATCTCCTTTCTTCCATGTTCAGTTGTCTCTCTGCCATCTCCTCATGCATGGCCCAACTCTCCCACAAACTCAACATGTACAAAATGGAACATTGTCTTTCTTCTCTCACCTTTTTATCGCCATTGACAATACTATGCTGTCCTCTGTTCCCTTTGTCTGCTGCCTGGGGTTACTCTCAACCTTTCCTTCAAACTCGACTTTCAGTCATTTTTAAAATAACTTACAATGTAAAAGAAAGGAGATGAAGGTGTGGAAAGCTTTTAAGGTTACTGTCACACATTGCATCAGCTACCTTTCATTCTGGTCACTGTTCTTACCTTGTTTCCCTTGGTTCTCACTCCCTGCATTCACTTGCTGATCTGAACTGAGCATGCGCACACCTGGTCTTTTTTAAAACTGCCTGCATTCTCTTGATTGGCTAATTGCCTGTCAGCTCTGACTATTTAAAGCACCTGCTTCTCTACTAAAGTGCCAGATCTTCAGGTCTCCCTACCTGTTAGGATGCTGTTCTCTCTGGCTCCCGTCTGCACGTCTGTATCCTGTGCTACCTGTTCCACTATCAAGACCTGTGGTATTATTGCAAGAACCTTGTGCCTCATCATTGGTCTCGTCCTCAAGCTATTCGCTTTCCATGGATCTCAGTGACTCAGTTCTCTGCAGTTCACCACCTCTCAGTTGGTATCCTGTGTTACCTGTTCCACGATCAAGACCTGCGATATTGTTGCAGGAACCTCGTGCCTCATCATCAGTCCTGTTCTCAGCTATTCTCTTTCTAAAGACCTCAGCTCTTCGGTTCACTGCTGTTCACCTGAGCCTCTGCATTTATTGTCCAGCAGTCCTGCTCCACTCCACGGTTCCATCTCACCCTGCTCTAATCCCCCTTTGAGGACTGCAACCTATGACTAGAGAGCAGCTAAGTCCATATTCCCTTGCGGGGATCCCTGGTGAATACCTCTCTGGCATTAGACTCTGCACCTCTCTGGGGGTAAGTCTATCTAAAGCGGGGCTTTGAGGTCTACTCCAAACTCAGGCTCCGTAATAGTTACACACAGTGAATGTGTATTATAAAAAGTTTTATTGCGTTAGTTGGGAAAAAGTGGTATCAGCAAGGCTAGTGCAAGTGCTCACCAGCATTTATCACACATGTCCTCCTGCCTGCCCACCAGCTTTTCTCTCACATGTCCCCTGTTGCCAACCAGCTTTTCTCGCACACATGTTCCCTTTTGCCCATCAGCTTTTTTCTCCCATACCCTCTTACCCACCAATAGCATTATAAATAAACATTTTAATGATGTGTCTATGTAACTTAGATGATCCTTGTATTTCTTTAGACTCAACAAGAAAAGTACACTATCTTACCTTTAATTATACAGTGTTTTGTTCATAGTGCTGCTGTCAATATTTATATCCAGTAGCTGTTCTCAGCTGAAATGCTGCTATTCCGGGCTACTCTAATTCACAGTAGCCATTGCTCTGTCCTGTCGTCTGCTACTGACTCGATGTGTGTGTCTGACATCATTATCAATGGCTGCCTTGCCCTTGTAAATATCCAAGCTGTGCAGCGGCTGGCGACCGGAGCCAACATTATGTACACTAACAATGGTCTCATTCAGAGAGATTATTAATGTTTAAATATGGCCAGAGAAGAAGGAAGTCATGTGCAGAGTGATTCTTACATTTGGGGAATGACTTTAAAATTGGTATAAGAAAGGGCAAAAAACTGGTATAAGAAGAAAAAAATGTATTACTGCTTTGTAGACTATGCCTTAAAATTTGAAAACTGTGCTGTGTGTATGATAGATAACCAAAGTAAAGACTATCAGAGAGGAGTAGCTTGAGGAGCTGAAGAACTGTGCCAGTCTAACTATATATATGTGTATATATATATATATATATATATATATATATATATATATATACATAGCTGAGCTGGATAATATACATATGTGATATGTGTATATCTGTGTTTTTACTGATCTAAAACAAAGTCTTCTCTAACTTACCAAGCAGACTGTGACCAACGGGTTTGCGCACTTGCTGTGCAGAAGTGCACTGTGTGGATTAGTGCATTCATACACAAGGGCAGAGAAAGTCATAGCCCAAATAACAGCTTTCTCACCTTTTTTTACTATTAAATGCCGTCAGGACATTGTCCTAAAATTGTTGGAAGTGCTCCTATTTGTAATTGTATAAAACAGTTGATAATATAATCAGGAGTGTTGGAAAAAAGTAATATGCAGGAAAGGAACCAAAGGCTCATCGCGGGAAATTGATTCCCCCCTTAAGCTGTTATAATGTGTGAAGTGATCGTTCTTTCTTCTAATCTAATTGTTTTTAAAGAAGATGTGATGACATGTGTGCTGTAATCGAACATTTCTAATTGAAAAGATGTTCTGTGAACCGACTAAATATGATCTAAGTGTGATTTTGTAAGAACGTGGACAATTATATCAGTTGTCTTATTTATGTGGAAAGTTAAAATGTTAAAGACTTTTTAGGCTGAAGAAAACAGTCAGTAAAGAGAACAAGAATGACAAGTGTTTAATGAGTAGAGTCAAAAATAACCCGTGATCCTCAAAAGAGCAGAGATGCTGTAAAGTTATAACAAGGATTGTCATGGCCTGGAACAGATGTAGAAGGTGGAATGTGACAAGTTTTGTTTTAGACATTTTAAGTTTTAAGCAGCGAGGGGATTTAGTTAGTGAACTTGAAAAATGACACAATTCCATCAAGCTAAATCTTTTCTAAACTGTACCTGTATTACGTTGATCCAGAACAAGGCAAAACAAACACGCATACCGCGTAAAACATCTATCATTTTAACCTAACAGGGATAATAAAAATGAAATGGTTTCATTGAATCAACCACCATAACTATGTAAATCTATTTAATGAATCTCAACTTCCCTTGGAAATTAAGTGCGCAGCCTAACTATCCTTACAGTAAAAACCCGCCTTTTCTGTTGGTGAAAAGATAATTCCCCTAATCACAGTGAATGTCCCCATCTCACATGTATAGTCCTGGAAAGAGTGAATCAGATAAAACTTTGTATGCATCTGGAATATATTTGGAGTTATTAATTAGGTCGCCAGAAAGTTAATTTCTTTGCAAAGTAACCGCCAGTTTGTCTAGTCTTTTATTATAAACTGACCACTCTATTAAATGTATTAAATTTATTAATAAGTTTGCTTGTCTGTGAACTCACTTGATTTCTATTATGTCTTATAGGTAGCTACCCATAACACTACCCCATGTTTGCATTTTGATCTAACCAGTATAACTGCTTATTTATTGTAACACCAAAGTGCAGATGTTGAGCTAGGACACTATTGCTCTAATGACCAGATAGGGGAATGTTGGATAACTAGCAATGTGACACACTTCCTTGGCACTTGTCCCTTGGGGTGGGCATCTGTGTTTCGCAGTTCTACAGAGGGATCTTGGGAAGTGCATTTCCTTTTTCCTGAATCAATGGACATAATATAGGTCCATATGCTAAATTCTTGTCACCAGAAAGGCTGTAAATATTCTTTTCATTGGTAGGATGTCCAGAAACCATTTTTTTTTTGTCCTAGAACTAAACAAGACTGTGTATGTCCTTTACTATTACATTGTTGCCGCTATATAAATAAATGTTGATGATGATGATGATATGCCACACCTTCCTTTTTATAGTAATTTCTCTATTTACAAGTCTGTAAAACAACCATCTAGAGTTAGGAGTTTAAATTGAACTTCAACTATACACAACATGCATAATGAGGTTAATATAAAATGTCCTCAGGATTGGAATGGTTAGGAGCTAGGTAATTGCTTAAAGTGACATACCCTTTTTAATATTCCTCCATCTGGTGCACATTTGTTTTAACTCTTTTTGTTTGTTTTCAACGAACGGCAACAAAAAAGTTGTTGTTTTTGTACAAAATGCAAGGCATCCTATGATTGACCCTGCTCATGCCACTAATTTGGGGTGTAAGTACCTGGGTTACAGGTGTAGAAACTGTTATTGGGCCAGGCAGCTCAGAAGGCCCATCAGGGTCTGCTACTCACTGTGTAGCTGCCAGCCGTGCTACTCTGGCCTCTGCACATACTGAGTCTGAGTCATTAAGGGACGTATGTCCTTTTTCTGTGCATATCGGATGCCAAACTCTTCTGCACGTGCCCAGCAAAAGGACCATCGGCCGCCCAAGAACGCAGATCCTTGACGTTTGCAAACACAATCGCCACTTACTACGGCCTGCGATTTTGGGGCATGAAAAGGGCGGTGATGGGGTGTGGTGCTGTAGTCAATTCACAATCAGGGCGGTCCCGTGCAGGGACATCAAAGTCAGACTTGGTCGAACGTATGTAATCGTGTGGTTCTCAGCGTATAGTATGCACCTGCACTGGGTCTAGTTTATCTAATAGTGCAAAACCACTAGCATACACAATAGGACTCCTGACCACCATGTGATTGTGACGTATGGTTCCAATCACATGCATGCTCTCTGCCAGTTCTGCCAATTAAACACTGCTATAAAAAGTCTGATTACAGCATGTGCCCTGTATGCTGCCATTTCTGCATTTACATGTACATAATTTATGTTTTGCTTTGCTGTTTCAAACAATTAGCAAGGTTTGTTTGGTTTCTAAATTTTTAAGTGTCTGTTTAATGGTAGCCTGGTTTTTCTGATTTTATTACTGTTTTTTTGTTTTTTTCCCCTGATACATATGTATGTGCTCGTTTGTGTTTTGTTTTTTATTACTTTGTTTGATATCATAGTTTACTTGTTTTTACTTTGTTTCTTAGCCTATTCATGGGGCTGTTTACTAGCTTTTTTATGTTTCGTACCTGTTCTATAGTTTTCCAATGACATTGCTGTTTAACAGTACATTTACATCAAAGGATCAGTGGCGCACGCAGGGGGGGTTTCCGAGTCTCCAGAACCCCCCCCCCCTGCGCTATCTTAGTGCCCACCATAGCGGCACTGTCCTATACAGCAGCTGCGGCGCTGTCAAAGAAGCGGTGCCGTATGCAGCACTGCCACGGACGCTTCTTTGACAGCGCCGCGGCTGCTGTATAGGACAGCGCTGCCGAAACGGAGCTGCTGAGCATGCGCGGGCGCATGCGCAGCAGCTCTCTCTCGTGAAAACCCCCCCTGACAATCCTGCGTGCGCCCCTGAGGATCACCCTCAATTTTGTGGTAAGCAAGATGACCCTAGGTGTGAGCCCTTACATTGCATATAAGGAGAAGGAATAATTTTTCTTTCTTTCTTATTACTGTTTTTTTCCCCTTGATATATATGTATATGCTACTTTCTTTTGTGGTTGTTCTTACTTTGTTACATGCCTAGTCATGTGGCACAATTGCTAATTGTGTTTTATTTGTTAATATTTTTTTTTTTACAGCCCCATTATGAGTTTGGCCTACCCAGGTGTAGGTGTAAGTATATTGTACATCTTTCATGTGCAAACAGGAGTGACGTTTCCAAAGTGTTGAGGTATTTTTTGTAACATCCTTCTCTTTCCAATATAGCATTTCTTAGAAATAGCATAGACACATGTGGCAGCGCAGGAGGGCAACCAGCATCCATGCCTTCAAAACTAGCAACTAGTTCATCGTCATTGGCCCATGGAGCATGTCTTCAGGCGACGTGTCATCCTCTTTGGGATGTCTGATGCTGAGGTGGTACGTCGTTATCGGCTCCCGCCTCGTATCATCCTGGACACCCTGTGCATTGTGCAGAGTGACCTGGAGCCAATGGGCAACATCCCGACAGCAATACTGCCATTGACCAAACTGTTGGCGGTATTGCACTTTTGCGCCACAGTGGGAGTCGCGGCAGGGATGTCCCAGAAGTCCTTCAGTCGTGTGCTGAGGATTGTTCTGCGGCTGTTCCTGTCGCGGCTCAGGCAATTCATATAACTGCCACTCGATGAGGAGTCCCTTGTGCAGGTTAAACGGCAGTTTGCGACCATAGCCGGTTTTATGCCCATCATAGGGGCAATAGATGGGACTCATGTAGTCTTGGTCCCATCAGGTGTGAATGCTGCGATTTATTTGAATTGCAAACATTTCCACTGGATAAACGTCCAGACTATATGCGACGTGTCTCTCCAAATTCATGACCTGGTAGCTGTGTGGCCAGGGAGTACGCATGACTCCTTTGCCTTCCAGTAATCAGGGACATGGCAAAGATTGCAACAGAGGCAAGGGGTGCAAGGCCACATAGTGACACGTGGCTATTTTGTACTAGTTTTTTTTCTTTTTAACCTAAATAGACGTCCTACATGTAAAGTGTTAATATTCATGTCTTAAGTTTTATAGCGAAGTAAACATATTACAATGGAGCATTCTAATATCTTTCCCTGTTAAATTTAATTGTGACGTTTGACTAAAAATTCCACCTGGACAGCTCCCCATATAAAAAGCTTTCAACACTTCAAAAGGAGTTACCCTTGGCTAAAAATACATTGAAGAGTATATTGTGTAAGCTTCTCTGAAGTAATATCTCCGCTATTTCTAATTTGTAAATCTGCCACTGTTTGTCAACCAACATGTTGTTTGTGTTCTTGGTGGAGCTATAATTTTGTCACTCATATTTTTTCCTTTGTCTTTCTTGTCACTCCCACTAGAAGAAAATGCGTACCCTTTTTGCCCTTGGCTTTTCACTCCTATTTTGAAGCCATGCATGGAGCAGGCGGTCGCATACAACTTCGCACTTACAGCCACTAGATTGGTTGTGGAGCCGGTATTTTGTCTGTTAAAGACCAGATTCCAGTGCCTAGACCAGTCTGGTGGTGCTCTAATGCTTGCGCTGAGCACTGTGTGCGATATCATTGCTCTGTGTGTGGTGTTTCATAACATCGCCATTAGTAGTGGGGTTCCTTGGGTGGAAGAGGCCGAGGTTACTGGCCAGGAGATGGTAGATGCTGACCCCAGCCCTCCTGAATCGGTTGATGCTGTCAGATTTAAAGAATATGTCCTGGCCACCTACTTTAAGTTATTTTTTTTAAAACTAATGAAAACATAGATAAATGAGAAGTATATCATTCTATATTTTATTTGCAATGTCGGAAAAAAAACACAAAGCACGTTACTTTGACTTCTGTCTTTTTGCTGGTACAATAGTTGCTGCTGTTCTTGGATGAGACTGGCTTTGGGTGACCGGTGATGGGGAAGGCAACAGTGGGGAGGAAGCAGAGGCCAGTGGAAAAGCAGAGAGTGGGCGTGCAGCAGGCGTCGATTGTGTGGTACGGGGTTGACAGGTGGCATGGGATTCACGGGTGGCACGGGTTACAGGAGGGGCAGAGATGGCAGGAGGGGCAGAGATGGCAGGAGGGGCAGAGAAGGCAGGAGGGGCAGAGCTGGCAAGAGGGGCAGAGATGGCAGGAGGGGCAGTTGGAGCCAATTGAGTGTTGTACAACAGATTATAATTAGGGGTGTGCACCGGGCACTTTTAGTGTTTTGGGTTTTGGGTTTTGGGTTCTGATTAGCTTGAGGTTTTGGGTTCTGATTTGTTTTGCCAAAACATCTGACGAAAGGTTTTGGTTCTGATTTAGGGTTTTGGATTCTGATTTATTTTTAAAGAAGCATAAGAAGGGTTAAAATCAATTTTTTTGTTTATTTTTCACTCCTACGCTATTATTAACCTCAATAACATTCAATAACAATCATTTCCACTAATTTCCAGTCTATTCGGAACACCTCACAACTCACAATATTGATTTTAGGTACAATATTTGATTTTTTGGTACAGCAGCAACAGTGAACGTATTTTGAAATAGCAGTACCTATTTTTTGGTACAGCAGCAACAGTGAACGTAGTTTGGAATTACAGTACCTATTTTTTGGTACAGCAGCAACAGTGAACGTAGTTTGGAATTGCAGTACCTATTTTTGGGTACAGCAGCAACAGTGAATGTAGTTTAATATCTGATACGCATCTATGTGGACTGCGTAGTGGAGTGGCCCCGGTACCCAATTTGGTACCGGGGCCACAATATATCACCCTCAACTGGTCTGAATTCCACTGCACATATGGCTGCTCCTACATCCTCTGCAGCATATAGAGGGTGTAGTTCGAGCGCGTCACTACCTCTTGTTTTTGACGACCATGGTACAGAGCATTCATCATTGAGATCCCATCAAGTATGTCAAAGACAGACAGCGTCAAAGTGTTATTTGTTGACTTTGTGAACAAAAAAACTGTCCCTGTTGCAAATCTTCGTGCAATGAAGAGTGACTTTTTCATTTAAAGGCTCAAGCTTTCAAGTGTAGTGTTTATAACATCATTACACCAACAGGTACAAATCCTTTTAATTGGGATAATGGAGCCACAAAGGAAATTGCACATATGTAATGCCCGCACAATGTTTCTGGCGTTGTCTGACACCACAAATCCCCAGGAGAGTCTAAGTGGGTTAAGCCACTGAGAGATTATTTCCCTCAGTTTCTGGACTGATGCACCACTAGACTCAGCAAGGACAGAGCACTGGACTGATGCACCACTGGACTCAGCAAGGACAGAGCACTGGACTGATGCACCACTGGACTCAGCAATGACTTTTTTGATTTTTTTTTTGATTTTTTTTTTAAAGGATTTTTGTAGAATTTTTCTTTTTTTTTTCTTTTTATGGAAGAATTTTTAATACTTTTAAAATAAATATGCACTTAGCAGAACAAAGCACAGGACAAAAGCACCGCTGGACTCAGCAAGGACAGAGCACTGGCAAAAGCACCACTGGACTCAGCAGGACAGAGCACTGGACTGATGCACCACTGGACTCAGCAAGGACAGAGCACTGGACTGATGCACCACTGGACTCAGCAAGGACAGAGCACTGGACTGATGCACCACTGGACTCAGCAAGGACAGAGCACTGGACTGATGCACCACTGGACTCAGCAAGGACTTTTTTGATTTTTTTTTTTTATATTAATTTAAAAGGATTTTTGTAGAATTTTTCTTTTTTTTTCTTTTTATGGAAGAATTTTTAATACTTTTGAAAGAAATATGCACTTTGCAGAACAAAGCACAGGACAAAACGCACCCCTGGACTCAGCAAGGAAAGAGCACTGGACTGATGCACCACTGGACTCAGCAGGACAGAGCACTGCCAAAAGCACCACTGGACTCAGCAGGACAGAGCACAGTACAGCACAGCACAGCACAGCACAGCACGAGAAATAGCAGGACAGAGGACTACCTAACACACCCTCCCTCTTCCCAGATCAATGCCCGAGTAAAGATGGCGGCGGCAAGCGGGGAATTTAAAGGTTCTGAGTATCGCGAGATCCGACAGCGGGATTATGACTCAGAGCCTCGTTTTAAGTTTCGGAATCAGCGGGAATACCCGGACAGTGCTCGGATCTGACTCGGATCCGCAATGTTCGGGGGGGCTCGGATTCCTGGAATCCGAGTGAGCTCATCCTTACTTATAATGGGTGTATGAATACATCGGTTCATTTTCAAAATATTGTTTTTTTTGGAAAGGATGGTGTTGCATCTTAGGTTTAGAGTTATAAACAATAGGACCTTGAGAGGGGAGTGGTTCAGTGTGTGAACACCGGTGGACGTGATGGGGTCTACATGTGGAACGATAATCAGGTGGGGTGCAGTATGGTTGATAGATAGGACTGAGAGAAAGAAGTAGGAGAAGATACCTGGGAAATGGGTGCTGTAGGATTGTTCATAATATATATTGAAATAAGGTCAGTGAGACGTGTGAGGGTATTGTTTATTGAGGTTAGGTTTTGGTCTAAAGTATTCTCCATATGGGTGAGGGTACTGTGTAAAGTATGCTCCATACGGGTGAGGGTTGTGGAAATTTCTGTGGTGTTGGTCTGAATAGTGGTATTGGTCTCCCTAATACTGTGATAGCAGGCTTGCAATGATTCCCGTTACTTCCTCAGTCATCTGATGCTCTTCCACAACACGTGGCTCCTCCACTATCTCATTCTCAAAATTCTCTTCAGCTGTGTTGGCACCTACAATGAAGGGCAAATCCAAAAAGAAAAGTTAATACTGTGTTAAGTTATGTGCCACTGTATATCCATACATTGCCAATACAATTTTTTACGTTTGTGTGTGGGGGACTTAAAATGTTGCTTCATTACTTCTCACTATATCGAACTGCAGAAATGTTTGAGTTCAGGATTTGCTGGTTAAGGGGCAAAAATTATTTATATATATATATATATATATATATATATATATACACATGCATATGACCATTGATGGTATAGGTGAACAAAGTAGCATAACAAGGGGGAAAACATATTTTAATGTTTATTACAACCACCACTACACCACCAATACCGTACTGTTTGGAATATAATAAACAAGGGTACTTAGTAATACACAAATCGACGCTTGAGAGATACACCGATGATGTTCCTATGGCACTCGAAAGTGCAGCTGCCACAAGTACAGCAGAAAAGTGCCGTGCAGGCAAACATCATAGTTTTTGCTGATGAGAAGAGCCGTGAGCACATACGGTAGGAACAGTTACACCCAAAGTCATTAAGCTGCATATGTGACAATCGGCGTCTTGTTGACTACGGGCGTTCGCAATGGTCAGGTTCGTGCGTCTTTTCACGTACATGCGCTGTGCTCAGTATGCATTCCTTAATGACTCAGGCTCGCTGTGTCCTTGGGGAGCTTAATTTGACCATCAACACTACAGGGGATTCATTTTGCTCAAAAGGGAAGGGAATTGTGGTATTGTAAAGACATATCACTGATTAATGCATTCTGATAGTCTTCTACTTTTCACTGAATTTCTAAACTTGCAAAATCACTTTGTTCAACTCAAGTATTAAATACAGTACTCACCACTTTCATATTTCTAAATGAATGGCTCTTACATGCAATTAAATAATAAGAAATAAGTAACTGTTTTATTTTCATTAATCTGAGCTGGAACACAGACATACAATTCACTTGCCTAGTACACAGCAGTCTCTTACGCACTGCTTTGATCACTCCTATCTGTCTCCTCCCAATGCCTGTGCTGGCATTTCACTGTCATAAACTGATGCTGATGCTGTTGGTAGCACCCACCGAAGTTCTTTCACTGCTATTGCTGGGCATGCTCTCGTCCTACTTAGACGCACCACTGCTCTATTTGATCTGTTTTACAGCACTGTGCCTGAACAACAGGATATTTTAAGCTCTATGTGATGTCTCTTCTGCAGTATGCAAACTTAAGCTTTCGATGTCTGCTAGTGGTCCCAACCTCTCATATTCTTTGCTTGAGACTAAGCTGCCTGCCCTGACATCTATCCTGATTCAGTGGAAGCCCTTGGATGCCCTCCAGCTGCTTTGCCCGTTGCCCTCTCTGCTTCTTACCTTTTGTGGAGCATGCAGGATGGGGGACAGTGCATTATCTGCTCCTCTGTATCAGACAGACAGTGTGTCACTTAGCTGTGCCATCATAGATCCAGTCCATCACCAATATGGAGGAACAGCTAGCATCTTTGCAGGTACAAAGCTCCCAGCTTATACTCATCCATGTCAGTGGCCAGTGCTTATAGTTGCAAGAGACAGTGGTCCATAGGTCTGTGCATGTACCAAACCACCAAACCAGAAAGCACAAAAACATTGGTGGTTCTGGAGGTCACCCTGGCAAAGTCAACAGCTATCCAACATATGAAAACTTTCTTTCTGTCATTATGTCATTCAGTCCTGATGTTTTCCTGGATTCTAGGGTTGCAGTTAACTTTCCAGAACAAGCTCTAATTCACAAATGTAAGGTTTCCATCATACCTCTTGAAAAGCATATCTATACTACTGCGATTGACAGAAGTAGAATTCCAGGAGGGTCTATATTCTTCAAAACTGTTCCATTGAACTTACAAATCAGAGCTTCACAAAAGGAGCAAATCATCTTATATGTAATTTAAAAAACCCTTAATCTGGTATTTTTAGGGCTACCTTGGCTTCAACAATATCTCCCTCCAGTAGCTTCCTGTAATAGGGGCCTTCGTGTTTTAGAATTTGTCTTGGTTTGATTATACATTTAAGAACCTTAGACCTTCAACACTCTCTTCCTTTGAATATTTCATATATTCTGTCTTCAGCAAACACAAGGCTGAAATATTACTACTATACCTTTTGTTTAATTGGGTTTCGATTTAATCCTAGGTATAACTGCTCCTAGAGGTCATGTGTATCCTCAGCCAATGTATGAAACCAAAGATATGTCGGAAAATATCAAGAGAAATTGTGAAAGTTGTCACAATATTTTTCAAACTTAATTTACAAGGACTGTAAGCTTTCATTCACATTAAAGGAGATGAGTTTTTTTAACACAAGCAGTGGGAACTATGAATAACTCATCATGAATTTAATGCTTTGTAAAGCCTCAGCAGTCTTTGAACATTTTATAAGTGAGATTTTCGGGGATTATTTTGATCAATTTTGTTAAATCTTGTGGATATTTTGATAGTTTCCCCAGACTTAGTCTCAAACAGGATAGAAAAGTGATGCTTAGCTTGTCGTCGCTGTAGAGTGATGCATACAGTAGTTGGATGTCCTCAATTTGGATGTCAAGAGTAGTGGTTCAAAAATAAGGAGTCCATATTGTTGTAATTGTTGGGGAGGAGTGGGATTATGAGGATGTATTGTGTTAGCTGCGAGGATGCACAGAAGAGAAGTCTAAATAAATTGATGTTTTTAATTAGATTAAGGGTATGCAGAGGATAAGTGAAGTAAGAAGAACAGGGAAAATAAAGGAAAGGGGAGATAAACAGAAGAAGGAGCTAGGGAAAAGCAATGAAAAGGGAAAGAGAAAGGGAGGGAGTGTGACATAGGTGGCACAGAAGAGTGGAATGGAATGGAGAATGAACTAGTGTGAAAAGGCTAAAAAGTAATATGTATATCTAAGGGTGTGGGTGGTAATCAGCAAGGAGATGGAGACTAATGGAATGGTATGGACATGGGATGAGATGGTGGTTATTAAGGATAAGTGAAGGTAGAAAGAGGGATAGCTGGAAGAAATGGAATTTAGTGAGATACTAAGATGTGCAATTAGATATTGTAGATGAATAGTTAGGTTGGTGTGCAGGCAGAGAGATATGTATTGTATGTCTATATGGAGTGATGGAGGACTGTATGGATGAGATGTGAGAGAATGAGTGAAAGAAGAGGGGATAACATTAGGTTTGGATGGTTGGTGATAATTGAAGAGTGGCAATGGTGAAATGATGTTGATAGATTGGAAAAAGGAATTAAGAGTGAAAAAAGATATTTGAAAAGAATAGTGATGAAAATGAATGATAATAGGACAGTGAGTTACATATTGGAGCAGAAGAGAAAAATTAGTAAACGGACATGTAAAACCAATACAAAACAAACAGTAAACAGTGAATACTAATAACTATAATAATACCAAATAATAGAAAAATAGTATTGTAAGTAGCAAACAGACAATAAAGATCAAATGTCAAACAATCAAAAGTTAATAAATAATTACTACATGTCTATATATATAAAAGGCTATTGTTGCTCCTCACCTTTGTAAATACACACACAAAACACGCAAACAAGGTTTATAAAATGTTGGCAAATGTCTCTTTTGTATACTTCACTATTTCTACTGATTAGCCTTTCCTCATTTATTGGGCTTATTTTGTTTGGTTCATTTAGGTTTTTAGGTGGCATTTACCATTTATAGCGACCTTTGCTATTCCAATTTGACTCAATTTTTTATCCATTGATCCTTTTTGCACTTAGCGTTAAATTAATAGGAATTTACCAATCAATTTAAGCAACAAAGTGTAACTGCGATGCCACCTAAAATACAAAAGTCTGCTGTAGGAGTAACTGCACAGCAAGAAGCAGCAAAAAGATGAAGGGCGGAGCGAGATAAAGCCTGCCTACAAAGTCAGCAAACAAGATGCCACGCCATTCTTGATGTCGGTAACTTTGATGAAACAAATGTTAATTCTTATAACTGTGGTCTCATGAACAGTATTTGGGAATTTCGCCACTCTAAGCATTTTGTGGCTGAGCAGCCATCTGACAAACTGTTCAATCAATGCTGCCACAAGCGTAAAGACAAATTAGGTGCAATAAGGTCTGCCCCTGATATTGAGTGCTTAATGAAAGGACAGCATGAACATTCAAAAAATTTCTTTGACGACATAAGATCGATTAATAGTGGTTTAGCACACAAAAATGTGGTATATTAAGAAATATTTCTGAAATAGGAATTGCGTTTTTTTTTGTTTTTTTTCGAGCCGATAATTGATTCCACATTCGTATAGTTTCAACTCTAAGAAATTTTTATCTGCTTAGAAGGACTACTCTATTAGAGACAGGGGGCCTGATTCATTAAGTCACGCAAAACTAATGTAAATTGCGGTTTTTTTTTTAAAACACTTTGCTCTATCAGACAATAGACTGCAGGATGCGTCCAATACATATGTAGAATATAAAGTCCAAAAAGAATGCACAAGAAAATGAATATCCCCTGTTAATAATATTGGGCTTAATTCATTAAGGAAAGTTAAGCAAAGAATTGAATAAGTTTTCTTACTCAAGTCTTCTGGACAAAACCATGTTGCAATGCAAGGGGTACAAATTAGTTTATTATTGTGCACATAAGGAAAATAGTTTTTTTTTCGTAGCACACAAATACCTGATAGCTTATTTGTACACTGAAATTTAAAGTTGATCTAGGACATGCCCTACCCCAAATAATCTGCCATCACATTTTAGGTTTAACTCCCCCTCCAATGCAACATAATAAGCACTCACTTTTGCTTATCTTTTCTTAAAGAATCAGGCCCATAGTCCTTAATCACAAAACATTAAAGATAAAAAATTATTTTTTTCCAATAAAATACATTTATTAGGATGTTCTTAAAGTCTGCTGTACATAGAATGCATTTTTACAGTTGCCTCTGATTGCAAACACATTGCCTAGCTTGCATATGCGTCCGTCTTCATCAATAATCAGCAATTACACCAGACCTGTAGCTGGTGCAAGTGATACAACAGAAAAACATGTGAAATGCCCAAAGCTTGAATCAGGCGTTGCTGTGTGCTCTTGAGCTGAGAGTAAGGAGCCAAAATCACAGAACAAAAGACTATCCAGAATACTAGCTGTAATGGGATGCAAGCAGTTAAGCGTAGACAAAATACAGTCTGAAATCATGGCATGCAGACAGGGCCGGATTAACCATAGGGCTAACTGGGCTACAGCCCAGGGGCCTCGGGCATCCACGGGGCCCTTTTAAGTGCTCAGCAGCACTATTCATCGGTTCTGGCGCGGGGGCGCGATCAGTGCTGCTGAGCACTTTCACTGCAGTCCTTCCCTGGCGCGCTGTAGTCTCCTTACTGAGGAGATCTCGTGAGTCTCACTCTCACGAGATCTCCTCAGTAAAGAGCATACAGCGCACCGGAGAAGGACTGCAATGCCAGGAGAAGGAGGTAAATGCCTTGGGGGCGGTTCGGCTCACTGGGGGAATGGAGGCCCCCTTAGCCCAGGGGCCTCCATTCCCTTAATCCGGCCCTGCATGCAGATAACCCATGAAATCATCTAGAGTAGACAAGGTCAGAATTCAGAATTGAGGAAATTATTTAATAACTTTTGCATAGCAGTTAATCCCACTTGCACAGGATGTGCACTGTGTTAATAAGGCTACAAAAACATGTCAGAAAAAGGGGCCAGTATGTTACATTACCTCTCTTCTTCTTTATGGGTGGCCTCTGGGTACCCCTTGTAAGGCTTATGTTACAACTTGGAGATTAATCCTTTATCCAGAAGGGGAGCATGGACATATCTTTATCTTAGATTCTTGCAGTTGATAGCTCTTCCAGTCCTTCAGGTATAGAAAATTGTGTATAATAAAATTTATAATCTAGAATTATGTAAATTGTGGTCTTTCTAATCTAAAATTGAAAACTGTGCTGCAGGAGGTTTTGTTTATGCAGAGATGAGAATAATTTACAGGGTGTTTTAAATTCCCGAGTGACTTGTTGCCTTGGAAAGTGGGCCAGGGAAAGGACTTTGTTACGAAGTTGTAGTTATTGCTAAATGGCTTGTAGGTCTAGATTCACAGCTGAAATGATAGGATATATTTTGTACCACTCCACCAAATCTCTTCCAGGAATCAATGAATTTTTCTGTTTCTCTAGGGTCAGGGAAAGCTGGAATTGGAAATCATGTTCCCAAAAGGTTGACAGGAAAAGAAATTAAGGTAACAAAAAGAAATGGTATGCTTCCTATCATGGACTGTCTTACATCTCTTTGGTTCGATAGTCCTGACTTCTGGGAACAATTTGCAACAAAATGTCCTGTGATACCACAATAAAAACAAAGGACTTACTGTAGTTATGTTCCTGGGTAATATGAGAGTCACCAAGTTGTTGTAGTCAGTATACAGCATTCATTTATTGCCCAAGTGCAAGTTATATAAGAGATGAGACTCTATCTTGGTTCTTCGATCATCTGGACCAAGAAAATCTGCAGCTGCCAATGCCGTAGAAGTTTCCTTAATTGTGACTGCTACTTCCAATCAATACTTTAAGTCCCCCTTGGAAAGATATTTATTGTTACAAATCTTCCCTACCTTCTTTGACTTACAATGGAATTTATAGAATGAAATCTACAGAATTTATCACCAATCTTCCACCTCATAAGAATTTCGTAAGTCATCTTGCTGTATTCCGGTCAAAGATTACAGCTGTATCTCTTCTTGCGTAACTGGTCTACTCATCCATGTTGTACCTGATCAGAGGAAGGATTTGTTTCTCGTCTCTCTGTAAAGAATTGGATATACCTTTGGATTTTTCTTCTGTGCATCACCCATGTTTTAATAGATGGATGCAGAGGATCAATCAGGTCCTCACGCATTGCCTATGAACTCATGTCTCTGCACCTCAAGAAGAGTGGTCAGATATGTGTAGATGAAGTTTATACAAAATTATCATGCTGTAAGGAATTACCTTGACATTTGCACCTCCGACCACTAGAGGTCTCTGTATTTGCAAACTTGCCCTTAGATTTGCCCTTATCCAAGATGGCCAGTTTGGAATCAAAGAGAAACCATCTTGGATCCTGTTTCCTGTTTGGGCCTATAAATGGCACTTCCTGGTTCAGACATATGCTTGAGTATTCTGCTTGCTCAGCTCCTGCTACCTGCTACTCTACCTTGCATCTGTGACTACCTGCTTGTGTACCGACCCGGCTAATGTCTGACTACGCGCTTGTGTACTGACCCGGCAAAACGTCTGACTACCCGCTTGTGTACCGACCCGGCAAACGTCTGACTACTCTCTGGATATCTAATTGGCTATTGGGTTTCAGGTTATACCACCAGTATCGTTACAGGATACTCAAGCCTTGAAATGGATCCCGCCGAAGAAATACCTATTAAGCGGCGCGTGGCAAGTTTAACCACCATGCTAATTGAATGGCAGGCGGAGCTGAAATTCCTGAAGGACAGTTTTGTGACTCTCGAGTCACAGGTTAAGCAAGAGTTTCAAATTATCTCACAAAAAACTCGTGACGCACATAGTGGTTTCCAGGAATTTCTAATTAGACTGCCTCAATATAAGGAACGTATATCAGAGTTGGAGAAGGGGTCACCACAAGTGCCTGTAATGGCACCATCCTCTGCTGCTCTCCCTCTCCCACCAGTCCGGTTTGGAGGGGACCCTCAAAAGTTTTGTGGATTTATCAATCAATGCCAGCTGCATTTCCAACTGTATGAGTCCCATTTCCAGTCTGAAAAGTCAAAAGTGCGGTGTATGCTTTTGCTACTTAAGGACACCACTCTTGCATGGGCTTCTCCTTATATAGAAACTTCTAGTCCAATATTAGAGAAGTTTGATGACTTCCTCAAAGTAATGAAACAAACCTTTGATGATCCGAACCGGAAAAATACTAGTGAAGAAACATTATTGAAATTACGTCAGGGGAGACGCTCAGTTGTGGAATATACTGCAGATTTTCAAAGATGGGTCCTTGACACTACCTGGAATTCTGAGGCGTAGCTGTCTGTCTACCGTAGGGGACTTTCTGAGACCATTAAAGATGAATTAGCCCGAGCAGAGGCACCAACTTGAGCCTTTCCTTAACCATTGCATTCGAATTGATGGTCGACTGATTGAGAGACGACAAGAAAGGAAGGACTTAACCTGGACATACCCCAGTTATCGAGAACCCACAAGTCACGGGCACTAGGAGTCTTTACCCAGGGATCACCAGGTGGTAGGCTTACCAGAGCAACGTAGATGGTAATAGAGTACTCTGGTAGCAGGGTGATCACGGAACAGGCAATGGTAGATGATGAGATGCTCAGGAAAGTCTATGACTAGCAGCACTGGTAATATGGAGGTATTAATACACGAGGAACTGTATGGACAAGGACACGTGAAGGTAGTCAGTGGTCTGCGATAGCAAGTAGTACCACTGCTATAGTGAGGAGGAATGTCCAACAGCAACGAGGAGGTGATGAGAGTCAGCGGTCTGCGGAGAGCAAGTTGTACCGCTGTCTGAGTGAAGGAATGGAATCCAAGTGGAGGTATCCAGGTAGTCAGTGGTCTGCGATAGCAAGTTGTACCACTGCTATGTGAGAGGATACTGGAACAGGTGATACAGGAAACAGGGATCAGTGGTCTGCCTTCAGCAAGTTGTACCACAGAATATATATGTGAGGAGGTGTACGGGGAGAGACTGCAACACAGGATGTACACGGACACCTTAAACACGATCCACAATAATATGCACAATATATATAAATGACTGAACAGGTCTGCAAATATAGAAAGTCTCTTGAAGTAATCCAGCACAAGATAACACAGTCAATGATGGCAATAGACTCAGCGGATAGCAGACTCCAGAGGAGAACCAACACAGTCCAGCAAGGTATGCAATACACCAGCACAGTCAATGAGAAGTATGCATACCGTGGTTCAGAAGTAGGCAGTCAGATAGGAGTGCAGCGATACCTGAGCGGCAGGAGGCCGGCAGGATGAGAAGTCCCTGGATGGAAGAGGAAGAGTCTAGTAGGTGCAGCGCACAGGTAAGTAGACCAACAGGGACACGAATCCACAGGAATCAGTAGAACGTGGAACTGGACTCATGGAGGACCCAGGAGAATGGAGATGATCTAGCAGAGGAGTAGCTGATGATATACGAATCCAATGCTGACAGGAGGGTGGAGACCAGCAGGACACAGGAAGGCGTGGAGAGCGGATCAGCAGCGGATGGACGATAGCGCTGACAGCAGCAGCAGGGCTCTGCGGACACACGGAGGTAACCAGTAGCAACCAACCGGTACCAATAGCGATGGAACACGGGGGAGCAGAGTAGACCAGGAGCTGTTGATCACGAAGAGAAGCAGATGGTAAATAATAGCAGCAGTCTCGAGGAAACACGGGAGCGATGAGATGAGGCTGAGGTGCACAGGAGCAGCGGATAGGAATCAGCTAACAGTCACGATGGTGAACACAGGCGAGTTGCAAGCTGGAGACTGTAGTGCACGGAGGCAGCAGATAGGAATCAGCTCGCAGTCCCGATGATGAACACAGACGAGTTGCAAGCTGGAGACTGTAGTGCACGGAGGCAGCGGATAGGAATCAGCTCACAGACTTGATGATGAACAGGTGAGTGGCTGTGGAGAGAAGGCTGTAGTGCACGGAGGCAGCGGATAGGAATCAGCAAACAGTCACAATGGAATATGATAGCGTTGAAGTAGTATAGAAGACTGTAGTGCACGGAGGCAGCGGATAGGAATCAGCAAACAGTCACGATGATACAGTTGATGGTAGAAGTGGTATGGAAACCACAGTAGTAGAAATGGTTTGGAAACCACAGCGGTAGAAGTGGTTTGGAAACCACAGAGGTAGAAGTGGTTTGGAAACCACAGGAATCAGCAGCGCTGAATACACGAGGAAACATAGGAACACCTTCAGAGACTCATGGGGAATGAGACTCCAAGATCAGGCAACGTGGTGTTGACCACAGGTGCTTAATATAGGGAGTGTTGCCTGATCTGCCAATTGAGTTACAGGGACATACACTGAAGTATAGGAAAGGGCTGCGCATGCGCAGACCCTCAGGATGGAGGACGGCCACGGTTCCTAAATGTCCGGGAAGAGGCACTCACGGTCCGGTGAGTGACAGTACCCCCCCTTTTAAAGGTGGGCACAGAACGCCTGGAACCGGGCTTGTCCGGATTTTTGGAATAAAACTTCTTCAAAAGGGCAGGAGCATTAAGATCTTCAGCTTTGATCCAAGAGCGCTCCTCAGGACCAAAGCCCTTCCAATGAACGAGGAAACGGAGGACTCCTCGCGAAATTTTTGCATCCAATACCTCAGTAATCTCGAAATCCTCCTCCTGATGAACTTGAACTGGCTGCGGAGCTGAGAAACGGTTGATGATAAGAGGTTTGAGTAAAGACACATGGAAGGCATTGGAAATCCGAAGATTCTTAGAAAGAAGAAGTTTAACACATACTGGATTGATTATTTGAATGATCCTATATGGACCAATAAAACGAGGGGCGAATTTCATAGATGGGACCTTCAAACGAATATTTTTGGTAGATAACCAGACACGATCTCCAATTTTTAGTGGTGGAATAGCCCGCCTCTTCTTATCTGCGAAAGACTTATATTTGTTAGATGTCTTCTTTGAACAGGTTTTGACCTGAGACCAGATATTTTTGAAGGTCTGACAAGCAGTCTCCACAGCAGGAACTTGGGTGGGAGGGAGGGCAGGAAATTCCGGTAAAGACGGATGGTGACCGTGAACCACCAGCCCTTGACTTTTTGAAGATGACTCCTGGGATCCATCTTCAACGTCCAAAGACGTCACGAACGCCCGATGAGGAGGAAGGCGTTCAGACTGAACCTTATCGCACAGATCCGTAGATAAAGGATCCTGTGGAGGAGGACCTGGTGGAATAGACGAATGCTGTCTTTTGAATGAAACCACTTGAGAGAGACAACGATGATGACATTCAGCTCCCCACGATGTACCTTGAGAAGTGCGCCAGTCAATCTGGGGAGAATGACATTGAAGCCATGGAAGGCCTAAGACAATCGGACTTGTCGTAACAGGAAGAATTAAAAAACGAAATTTCTTCATGGTGTAGTACACCAATCTGAAGAGTTACTGGAGACGTACTCTGGGTGATGAGACCATTGATGAGACGTGATCCATCTATAGCCGTCACAGTAATGGGTGTTTTTAAAGTAATCACTGGTAGGGACCATTGATTCACTAGTGATTTAGAAATGAAATTTCCTGCTGCTCCGGAATCAATCAATGCCTGTGACTCAAAGGATTTGGTAGCAAAGGAAATCGTAACATCAAAAGCGCAGACTTTAGATTTCATAGACGATGGAGAGGACTCCAGGAACCCTAACCTTATCTCCCCAGTATTGGTTAGAGCCCGGCATTTCCTGGGACCAAAATTGAGCATATGCGTAGAATCGGCACAATAGATACAAAGTCTATTCTTTATTCTTCGGTCCCTCTCCTCTAAAGTTAATTTGGAGCGACCTATCTCCATGGGTATCACCGGAGATGAAGCTGGGTGAAATTGAGGATTTGAGAGAAGAGGTGTTTTGACCGAAGTTGTTTTCTCAGGTTCTCTTTCACGAAACCTCAGGTCTACACGATGGCAAAGAGAGATCAAATCTTCTAAAGAGGAGGGTAGTTCTTGTGAAGTCAGTGCGTTTTTAATTTTATCGGAAAGCCCCTGCCAGAAGGCGGCAATTAATGCTTCAGTGTTCCATTGAAGTTCAGAGGCTAAGATCCTAAATTGAATGACGTACTGAGCCACAGTGCGAGATCCTTAGCGAAGACGGAGAATGCTGGATGCAGCGGAAATAACACGACCTGGTTCATCGAATACACTTCGGAACGTGGAAATAAATTCGGCACTATCCTGTAACAATGGATCGTTTCTTTCCCACAGAGGGGAAGCCCATGCGAGAGCTTGTCCAGAAAACAATGAAATAAGATAGGCCACTCTGGAACGATGGGTAGAAAAATTTTGAGGCTGGAGCTCAAAATGAACTGAGCATTGAGTAAGAAAACCCCTACAAGTTTTGGGGTCTCCATCGTATTTTGACGGAGTAGGCAGGTGAAGCGTGGAAGCCGTAAACACCTGGGATGGCACTGGGGAAACGGAGGAAGGCACAGGAGCATCAACAGTAGTTGTGGCATCTTGCACGGACGTTCTTTGGGAAGCTAACGCCTGGTAACACCGCAGTAAATGCCGTTGGCGAACTTCCTGTTGCTCAATACGGGTAACCAGATGCCGCAGCATCTCTTTGGCTGTAGGTTCCGTATCTGGGTCTGTCATGGCCTGATCTTACTGTCACGGGCACTAGGAGTCTTTACCCAGGGATCACCAGGTGGTAGGCTTACCAGAGCAACGTAGATGGTAATAGAGTACTCTGGTAGCAGGGTGATCACGGAACAGGCAATGGTAGATGATGAGATGCTCAGGAAAGTCTATGACTAGCAGCACTGGTAATATGGAGGTATTAATACACGAGGAACTGTATGGACAAGGACACGTGAAAGTAGTCAGTGGTCTGCGATAGCAAGTAGTACCACTGCTATAGTGAGGAGGAATGTCCAACAGCAACGAGGAGGTGATGAGAGTCAGCGGTCTGCGGAGAGCAAGTTGTACCGCTGTCTGAGTGAAGGAATGGAATCCAAGTGGAGGTATCCAGGTAGTCAGTGGTCTGCGATAGCAAGTTGTACCACTGCTATGTGAGAGGATACTGGAACAGGTGATACAGGAAACAGGGATCAGTGGTCTGCCTTCAGCAAGTTGTACCACAGAATATATATGTGAGGAGGTGTACGGGAGAGACTGCAACACAGGATGTACACGGACACCTTAAACACGATCCACAATAATATGCACAATATATATAAATGACTGAACAGGTCTGCAAATATAGAAAGTCTCTTGAAGTAATCCAGCACAAGATAACACAGTCAATGATGGCAATAGACTCAGCGGATAGCAGACTCCAGAGGAGAACCAACACAGTCCAGCAAGGTATGCAATACACCAGCACAGTCAATGAGAAGTATGCATACCGTGGTTCAGAAGTAGGCAGTCAGATAGGAGTGCAGCGATACCTGAGCGGCAGGAGGCCGGCAGGATGAGAAGTCCCTGGATGGAAGAGGAAGAGTCTAGTAGGTGCAGCGCACAGGTAAGTAGACCAACAGGGACACGAATCCACAGGAATCAGTAGAACGTGGAACTGGACTCATGGAGGACCCAGGAGAATGGAGATGATCTAGCAGAGGAGTAGCTGATGATATACGAATCCAATGCTGACAGGAGGGTGGAGACCAGCAGGACACAGGAAGGCGTGGAGAGCGGATCAGCAGCGGATGGACGATAGCGCTGACAGCAGCAGCAGGGCTCTGCGGACACACGGAGGTAACCAGTAGCAACCAACCGGTACCAATAGCGATGGAACACGGGGGAGCAGAGTAGACCAGGAGCTGTTGATCACGAAGAGAAGCAGATGGTAAATAATAGCAGCAGTCTCGAGGAAACACGGGAGCGATGAGATGAGGCTGAGGTGCACAGGAGCAGCGGATAGGAATCAGCTAACAGTCACGATGGTGAACACAGGCGAGTTGCAAGCTGGAGACTGTAGTGCACGGAGGCAGCGGATAGGAATCAGCTCGCAGTCCCGATGATGAACACAGACGAGTTGCAAGCTGGAGACTGTAGTGCACGGAGGCAGCGGATAGGAATCAGCTCACAGACTTGATGATGAACAGGTGAGTGGCTGTGGAGAGAAGGCTGTAGTGCACGGAGGCAGCGGATAGGAATCAGCAAACAGTCACAATGGAATATGATAGCGTTGAAGTGGTATAGAAGACTGTAGTGCACGGAGGCAGCGGATAGGAATCAGCAAACAGTCACGATGATACAGTTGATGGTAGAAGTGGTATGGAAACCACAGTAGTAGAAATGGTTTGGAAACCACAGCGGTAGAAGTGGTTTGGAAACCACAGAGGTAGAAGTGGTTTGGAAACCACAGGAATCAGCAGCGCTGAATACACGAGGAAACATAGGAACACCTTCAGAGACTCATGGGGAATGAGACTCCAAGATCAGGCAACGTGGTGTTGACCACAGGTGCTTAATATAGGGAGTGTTGCCTGATCTGCCAATTGAGTTACAGGGACATACACTGAAGTATAGGAAAGGGCTGCGCATGCGCAGACCCTCAGGATGGAGGACGGCCACGGTTCCTAAATGTCCGGGAAGAGGCACTCACGGTCCGGTGAGTGACACCACAACTTCAAACTATTATGGTAATTCTGAGGTAAAAGCCACTAAAGAATTTCAGCCTGAACCCATGCAAGTAGACACACTCCACAAAGTTACTTCCAATGAGAGAAGGGAGCAACGACGTCAAGAGAATTTGTGCCTTTATTGTGGCAAATCAGGACATTATGTCTCAAATTGTCTTAGAAGACCTCTGAAGACAGCGGCTAGTTTAGCAGATGCAGACTTTTCAGATCAGGAGTCTGTGATTTCCGACATTCCTCAGCATGTAAATGCAATTATTCCTTGTCTCTCCTCTTTAGCATCAACTGAGAAGAATAAGGGAAATAATAACTCACATTTCTCAATTCCAATTCGATTCCAGATCGGTGCACACTGCATTTACAGTACAGCAATGGTGGACCCTGGTGCAAATGGCAATTTTATGGACATTATGTTTGCTAAGAGAAATAAGATTGAATTTAGAGAGAAACAGATACCAGTATTAATGGAAACTGTGAATGGTTCTCCTTTGAACTCTGGTCCAGTTACTCATGAAACCGAACCCCTGGACCTCGTAATTGAGCCAAACCATCATGAGACTCTGACTTTCTTACTGATCTCTTCTCCCTAGTTTCCTATTATTCTGGGAATTCCTTGGTTGGCTGCAAATAATCCATCCATTAACTGGGAATCAAAGACTATTTATTTTTCACAAGAAACATATGCTCCGGAGACTAAACCTGGATCCTCTGTTGAAGAGGTGAGCAAGTCATATAATTCTCCTCCTCATGTTTTGGACCAGCTACCTCCACAATATAAGGACTTTTCTGATGTCTGTAGTAAGAGAAATGCTGACAAATTACCACCTCACAGACCCTATGATTGTCCTGTGGATTTGTTACCTGGGCTTGCTATACCCTTTGGACGTATTTATCCATTAGCCGAGCCAGAGTTAAAGGTCCTCAAGAATTATGTGGATGAAAGTTTGGAAAAAGGTTTTATTCGTCCTTCTACGTCTCCAGAAGGTGCACCTATTTCCTTTGTGAAAAAGAAGGATGGTTCATTACGACCATGTATTGACTATAGAGTGTTGAATAAAGTGACAATCAAGAACCGCTATCCACTCCCACTTATTTCATAATTACTGGAGAGGCTTCGCTCAGCAAGAATTTTCACTAAATTAGATCTACGAGGGGCATACAATTTAGTTCACATACGATCTGGCGATGAATGGAAGACTGCCTTTCGATGTAAATATGGACATTTTGAGCATCTGGTGATGCCCTTTGGACTGTGGCTACATTCCAACATTTCATGAATGATGTTTTAAAAGATCTAATTGACCAATTTGTTGTCATTTATCTCGATGACATACTAATTTTCTCAAATTCCCAAGAGGAGCATCAACAACAAGTTCGAACCGTACTGGAATGTCTTCGCAGACACTGTTTGTACATTAAGTTGGAGAAGTGTGAATTCCACCAAACACAGATTCAGTACTTGGACTATATCATCTCACCTCAAGGTTTAAGAATGGACCCTAGCAAGGTCCAGGCTATAGTAGATTGGCCAGCTCCAAGAAATGTAAAAGAGGTACAAAGGTTTGTAGGGTTTGCCAACTTCTACAGACGTTTCATTAAAGACTTTTCCAAGATTGTGACACCAATTACTCAACTAACCAAGAAGGGGCTTTTTCTCTGTTTAAGACAAAGTTTACTATAGATCCCATATTAATATATCCCAACCCAGAACTTCCTTTTATCCTTGAGGCAGATGCTTCAGATTCAGCATTAAGGACAATATTATCACCGAGAATAGGAGGGAAGATGTTATTACATCCAATGCGCTTTTTTCTCTCGTCAAATGACTGCTGCAGAAATAAATTATGATGTGGGAATTAAAGAACTATTAGCCATTGTGGCTGCATTTACTGGATGGAGACATTTGCTTGAAGGTGCTGCACATCAAATTACCGTGCTTACTGACCACCAGAATCTAGAGTTTGTTCGGTCTGCAAAAAGACTTTCTCCGCGACAAGCCAGATGGAGTTTATTCCTAAATCGTTTTGACTTTGTTATCTCTTATAGACCTGGATCCCGAAATGGGAAACCTGATGCTCTATCCAGAGCATACATGGAAGACTCACCACAGCTTGATCCGGAAAAGACTATCCTCTCTAAGTCAAATTTCCTGGGAGCTATTGGTACTGGTGATCTGCTGTCTGACATCAAGGAGGGTTATAGAACTGATCCAATCCTTTTAGAACCCCCTACAGATTTACACTTGACCTATCAAGATAACATTTGAAAGTATGGACATCGCTTGTATGTACCAGCAGCAGCACGATCAAGAGTACTGCAATTTGTCCATGACTCTAGACTGGCAGGACATAAAGGTGTTTGGAAGACGCATGAATTATTATCCCGTTACTTCTGGTGGCCGAAATACAAGGGGGATCTCAAAAGATTTGTATCATCCTGCAGTACTTGTGCCCGGTTTAAAACTCCCCGCACTGCTCCACTTGGACTCTTACAGCCTTTGCCAGTTCCTTCTTGTCCATGAGGTTCAATTTCCATGGATTTTATTGTGGATTTACCATCATGCAAGGGTATGACTACAATTCTGGTGGTTGTAGATCGACTCACAAAAATGGCTCATTTTGTGCCCTGTCGTGGACTTCCTTCTGCAAAAGAAACAGCAGAATTACTAATCAAGGAAGTGTTTCGTCTACATGGAGTCCCTGATGATGTAGTCTCTGACCGAGGAGTACAATTTACTTCACGTTTTTGGAAGCAGTTTTGTAGTGCTCTTAATATTAATATCAAATTATCAACTGCTTTCCATCCTCAATCCAATGGACAGACAGAACGCACCAATCAGACTTTAGAACAATACCTACGGTGCTACATTTGCCATCTGCAAGATGACTGGACTAACGTTCTGCCAATGGCAGAGTTTTCATACAACTCACAACACTCATCCACAAGACAAAGTCCTTTTTATGACAATTTGGGGTATCATCCAAACCTACTCCCCAATTTTCCACATGATTCTTCCATACCTGCTGTTACATCCAGGTTAGAGTCGCTACAGAAAAATCTCGAAGTACTAAGAGAGACATTGCAACATGCACAGGACAGTTATAAGAGAATTGCAGACAGACATCGTAAAGCTGCACTAGTTTTAAATGTTGGCGACGATGTTTGGCTTTCTACAAGAAACCTAAAAGTAAGCGTGCCTACTCCTAAACTAGGACCGAAATATATAGGTCCTATTAAAATTTTGGCCCAAGTCAGTTCATTTGACTTTGGACTTGAACTCCCAGGATCTATGAAGGTTCATCCTGTCTTTCATGTTTCCTTACTGAAGCCAGTAGTTTCAAATCCATTTCCTGGTCGTACCTTGCCTCCTCCAGATCCTGTTCAAATTGATGAACATTAAGAGTTTCTGGTAGAGAAAATACTAGATTCTCGAATATTTAGAAATAGACTTCAGTATTTGATACAATGGCAGGGATATGGATCAGAAGACAATTCATGGGAACCAGAAGAGAATGTCCATGCACCTCGATGACTACGTGAATTTCATCAAAGATACCCGGAGAAACCCTGCAAAGCACCGTCCAGAGGACGTTATTGAAAGGGGGGAATACTGTAAGGAATTACCTTGACATTTGCACCTCCGACCACTAGAGGTCTCTGTATTTGCAAACTTGCACTTAGATTTGCCCTTATCCAAGTTGGCCAGTTTGGAATCAAAGAGAAACCATCTTGGATCCTGTTTCCTGTTTGGGCCTATAAATGGCACTTCCTGGTTCATCTGTGACTACCTGCTTGTGTACCGACCCGGCTAATGTCTGACTACCCGCTTGTATACTGACCCAGCAAAACGTCTGACTACCCGCTTGTGTACTGACCCGGCAAACGTCTGACTACCCGCTTGTGTACCGACCCGGCAAACGTCTGACTACTCTCTGGATATCTATATCTACTCGGCTATTGGGCTTCAGGTAATACCACCAGTATCGTTACACATGCTCATTAATCTACAAAAAAAGCATAAAATTTGCATTGTCTTCCAATCCTAAACCCATCCTAAACTCTCTCTACTAGTCTCATCATCTTCTGGATATCTTCTACAATTCTTGGTGGCTTGCCAGGGATGCTGCACAGGGCATAACAGGACATTTAGCAAACTAAACCCTACATTTTACTACAAAGTGCCATAGGTAAGGATTTTTTTTGTATATCTGTGCAAGTTTCACAGTCACAGAAGTTTAGATCTGTGGTCTCCAACTGGAATCATGGATGGACAATACTCATCCATGGGTATCATGTTTTATCATTCTATATGGCAAATGCAGTGTATAAAACAATTGGATTAAGTTTCAGGTTACAGACACCAAAAAAAATTGTGGTTCCCATAATGTCTAGAGGGGCATAGAAATTGAATGGTTTCCGTATAGCCAGAGCACTTTGTTTGACATATAAATCTGAGTGGCTTCCATATTATATTTTATACATTGACTTTGCTGGTTCAAGTAAGTGATGGTGTCACCATAAACCAGGATGTTTGAATCTGTGCATAGTGTTGAGATAGCTGAAAATAGGTAGAGCAAGAGTAAAAGTAAAGAGGTGCTCACCATGCTGAATGGAAGTCTAGGTAAAATAATGAATGGTGGGGATTGCACGAGGTACAATTATGAAATGGTATGATTGTACTAAAAAGAAATACGTTGTTACCTTATATCAAGTCACAATGATCTCTGTGTCTGCCAACTTTTACTCTCATTAGTAAAGAATGGAGGGTTAATGAATGGTATTATGCATTGTGTAATGCTTTATGCAGTAACATTTTATGTATTAATATGTTGGTTTATAATAAAATTGAAAAGGCATATTATAAGTAATATGAAATGTGCGAAGGAGAAAAGAATAGGAAAAATGTAGCAAAATATTAGAATGTAAGATGACTGATTTCCTGAATTTGGAAATGGGGTTGCAGGTGGAGTGAAGCATCAGCCAGGGCTTGGCTATAATCCGAGCATTGCTAATCCAAGATCGGACCTGAGCAACCGGTCCCTAAAAGGACTAAAATGCCAGGGTTATCCAGATCAGGGCCCCACGCCCCCCTCACTGTAGAAAGAAAGCCAGGAGGGGACTATGGGACCCTCTGAAAATTTCATGCATACTCCAGTAGACCAGCCTGAGCCAGGAAACAATGAACACTGACACTCAGGGACCCTAAAACAATACAAACTACCCCTGATAAACATGGGGTCCTAGCTAAAAACATTCGGGCACCTTTGCTCTGGACTGTGCATTCCACTGTTTTTGACAACAACCACTCAATATGTGTATCAGGATATTTTAGTATGCTCCCTGTTGCATATTGCAGCATGAGTTGTTATTCATCAGCAGGGCTACAAAGCTACGCAAATCCACTTATAGAGGAATTGTGGAAAAGAGATTTGGTGGAGTAATCATTTAAATACCTAATATTTAAAGCTATTTCTTTGAGTAACTGAGAAAGAAATAAAAATAACTTTGACTGTCAATGAAATATTGTATATCTTAGATACAAAAGTTAAAGGGGATATCCAGTTTGTAGCTAATCTCCTGAATGATTACCTTGCTAATATTGGCAGGCATGAGAGCAGTGTGTCACTTTTCTGTGCAGTACTTAGTTTAATTTAATTACCTCATGACCTGGCTTCATTTTCTTCTTAGTATAGATATTGCACTGCCCGCAACACTTAAAGTTGCTGGAAACCCTGCTTCTCTCTTCATCATAGTGAACAGTGTGCCCCCTCTGGTAGCATGCAGAGCACTCAGGTGGAAGGCGTACTGGGGATTTCGCCTATACTCTGGTAGGCCCATCCGACACTGGCTAAACATGTACCTGAGTGCAAGTAAGGTTTGGAAATATGCCTGTGTGCAGTGAAGCTAAGAATTAAAGGAAAATAATGAGGAAGGTAGGAAGGGAGGGAGGGAAGGTGTGGGAAAGGGAACTGAGGCCAACCCGATGGCCAGGAATGCCCAGGAAGAATACCAAAGCACTAAAAAGAGTCATCGACATTTTGTAGGTTGTATGTTAACTACCAAAGTAGGTTTGAGTGTCCACCAGAGGAAAGCTTTTGGTGGGTTAGAGGATTATAGTGATACCATAAATTACAAATCTGTGTAAATTTGTGGGCTTTGTTGTTCAAATCAGCAGACATTTTTTCCATGGCCGTGAGGTACCATATTTTGTTACTCACCTGCTGCATGGAGGGGGGTCCAGCTTTTTCTAGTAAAATCTAGTCCTATTGAGGATCTGGGGACATGTTTATAGGAAGACCCAAAAGAAAGGACCATGGATCTTTAGAGATAGATGTTAAATTAAAACCAGATATGAGAATAGCTATATTCTATCAGAATGTGACAATTTTAGAGCAAGTCCACCAAACATGGAGGAAGAAGCCCATTCATCATTGTCAGGATCTGCCTACGCTTCTACTGCAGCTGCCTTGGCATGCTGCTTCTCTTGGCAGCTCCTGTCTTGGACTAATTTTGGACTTGTTACTGTGAATGTCTCCTGTAGTAAATTTAATCTACCAGATGTGCTGCTATTGTGCCTTGCCTTGTCTCTTCTCACTACCAGGGGTTAACCTGCTGTACTAGCTAAACATCTGCACCTGTTGTCTCCTTGTTTATACCTGCCTCTTCCTGTTTTGTTTGCTGGTCATTGTTGTCTATGTTGTTGTGCCTGACATTGTTGTGCTCACTTGTTTCTCCTGTTCCCTGAGACTACTACAATCTGCTTGCCAACATCTCTGTACCTGGTTTCTCTCCATTCAATCTGATATTACCTGCTTTCAGCCTCTCTCAGAAATCCTTGTTCAGTATCTGCAAAAATTAGATTTGTACAATTCTCAGCATTATCTGGATTATATATGTTCAATAAATATCATATGCTTTCATCATATTCCAGGTTCCATAGCTTTCATTTCCAGCTTTCAGTATTAAAGCATGACAATCATATCCTCTCTAACATGGAGGAGAACGGGTGCCAAGCATTCTCTGGGATTTAAGAACAACCTATAAATTTTATAAGCTTTCTTTGAAATGGGTTGAGATGGAGGACTTTCCCTTAACATGGATCATCATCATCATCATCATCACCATTTATTTATATAGCGCCACTAATTCTGCAGCCCTGCACAGAGAACTCACTCATATCAGTCCCTGCCCCATTGGAGCTTACAGTCTAAATTCCCTAACACACACACACACAGACAGACAGATAGACTAGGGTCAATTTGTTAACAGCCAATTAACCTACTAGTATGTTTTTGGAGTGTGGGAGGAAACCCACACAAACACGAGAACATACAAACTCCACAAAGATAAGGCCATGGTCAGGAATTGAACTCATGACCTCAGTGCTGAGAGGCAGAAGTGCTAACCACTAAGCCACCATGCTGGCCTGTCTTCATCTGGAGGTCTGCCCAAATCCATAATCATCCATCATTCCAGCCAATTTCATGCTTAGGGGTAGGAGTCTGTGTAGTATTCACTAGCAAATTGTAAATGGATGAGATCATACCTTAAGAGAGGGAGCCACGTTAATAATAGGTCTCAAGTTGCATGAAGAGTTTGGCAGCGTGTGCCTTGGGGATGGATGAGATGTAATGCCTTTTTGTAGGTATTCTGAAAGTCTTGTCATCTGGAGCCCAAACCTTTGTCGAAACAACTACAGTTGAGTACAACTACCCTTGTCCATTGCATCGACTACCATTCTGACACCTTTGGAGGACCACTGACAGAAATAGGAAGATTAGCCTGGATAGAATTCAAAATTGTCCCAGAGTGGGGTAAAAGGAGAATGAATAGATGTTAAAGTGGGGTTTACAAGGGTTACAAATTTAACAAGAGATGGGTGTTATTGCATTAGTAAGGGTCTTTCTCTAGTTGGAAGACCAACAGTATCCATCTAGGAGCAAGATTTACTGTGAGGATTCAACACTAACTCCAGATGACATTTGTCACAAAACTATTCGTAATGACATCTACAAACACCTTCTCTCAATTCCTGTCATCAGTACTCTGCCAAGAATAGTAATCTAGCTTGTCTCCTCACCTGGACTACTGCACAGATTTCCTTAATCAGAACAATTATCTTACCTGTTTGTAGCCTTTGTAAAGTCCATTAGTTTTGGAACCTTTGCAGGACCAAAGGTTTGTTTTGGAGCTCTCTGTCTGCACTTTGAAGAAGAATTATTTTGTTTGACTGTACATCATGATCCTACCTTCTCTAATCATTCAAGCATGGCTTGATACCTACTGAATCTCTGACTTTGTCCATCACGATTCTACCTTCTATAAACCTTTGACTTTAACTTGTACCTCACTACCAGTCCACTCAGGATTAATCAATTTGACCAGACATGGTGTGTATTAGATTGCTGCCCCAGTCAAGCGGTTCTTTCTCTGGAGTTGCCAACACCATGACAGTTGCAAACCAGGTTACTCTCTGGCTTCAGTGGAACACCAAGTAGTATGTCTGGGAATCCTCTTCCACCACCAAAGGTGGCATATCTCAAGTTTATAAAGCTGGTTCTATAGTGTTTCTATAGTTATGTTAATGTAGATCTGGGCACTTGGGTGGACAGGGTCTGAAAAAGATAGAATACCTAGGCAGGATATTCATTTTAAGGGCCACAATTCTACCAAGCCAGGAGATCCACAGCTTCTGCCATTTCAGCAGGTCCAATTTAATAGATGTTATGATTGGAGGGAAATTTTCCCTCTAAATGGTATCATAAGAAGGGGGATGTAAACCCCATGATATTTTCCGAAAAATTGTAGTTGCTCTTAAAAAGCTAAAGGGTAGGAGGGTGAAATGTAGGGGAGAGCCTCTGTTTTAGAATTTCTTTAATAACCCGACAGGTCGCCGTATGAAGATAAAACCTTAAAAAGATTCAGGATTGAGATGTGTGGGGATGACAAGGTGAGCAGGACAACATCGGCGAACAAAGAGATTTTGTATTCTTCCAAGCCCGCAGAGATATCCTAAATATCAGGAGACCGGGAGGTTCTAGTGGCCAGGGGCTCTATAATAAGCATGAAAATCAGGGTGAAAGGGAGCACTCCTGTGCCATAGGTAATATAAATGTTTTCTGAAAGAACACCATTCACCAAGACCGTGGCCAAGGAGCAGGGGCGGGCTGGGCCGGGGGCCAGAGGAGCATCGCCCCCCCCCCGGGCCGCTCAGTCTGACCGCTGTTTGGGCCGGCCATCCCCATGTGGATGCATCACATGACACACAATGCGATCGCTGAACCCAAACTGTTGCAGAGTATCCAGCAAAAAGGGCCAGCTGATTCCATCAAATGCTTTCTCTGCATCAAGAGAAAGCAATAGTGTTGGAGAAATTTCTGAGAGTTGATTGTATGAATGAGACTGACAACCTTCCTGGTGTTCTCACGGGCCTACCTGCCAGGAAAAATCCTTCTTAGTCACATTGCACTAAATGAGGTAGCACCAAATTTAGACATTCCACAAAGATTTTTGTAAAGATTCTGAGATTCCGCATTCAACATTGGGATGGATCGGTAGTGGGTCTTTGCCCTCTTTAAAAATAACAATTACTTGAGCCTCAAGTGCCTCTTTTGAAAAGGGGTTACCCTTCAAGATACTGTTGTACAGGGAAGTCAGGTGAGGGCAGTGTTAAAGGTTTTGTAATAGAGACTGTAAAGCCCTCTGGGCCTAGGGCTTTTTTTGTTTTCAATGTTTTTGAGAAGAGATCTCTGATACCTCTGTCTCCATAAGTTTGGTACCCAGCATCTCAAGTGATTCTGCAGTGAGCATAGTTAGATGACATTGGGCCACAAAGTCCTGTGTTAAGTCGATGGCACATTTGCAATGAGAGCAATATTGTGGAGCTTGGCAGTGGTTTGTTTGAGGTCTCTAATTGAGTAGCCAGTAGCAATTTTAATCACCAGGACATTACTCTGCAATAATTTAGTTCTCAGTCTAGTAGACAGTAGCACTGCTAGCCAAGTCCTTTCCAGGTGCTACAGATGTCCTCTAATGGTGGTGTCCACCATCTTGATTCATGGGCATGTGCGCATATGCCTATTATGTATAAACTCCCCCACTCTCTCAGTGACTGCTAATTCTCTGCCCCCTCATTTCTCCTAGTCTATTTAAAGCAGCTGATGCTGCAATATGGTGTCAAATCTTTATTTCTATGCTAGTTGTGCTATCCTGATTGTTTTGCTTCTGTTTCAGTGTATTCCTGATAATAATCTATTTCAGTGTATTCCTGGTATCACCATCTGTTTCAGTGTAATCCTGGTATAATCACCTATCCAACGTATTCCTGGTTTTATCATCTTTTCCAATGTATTCCTTGTATCGCCATTTATCCAGTATATCACAGGTGTCATCTCTTCATCATCATCATCATCATCATCATTTATTTGTATAGCGCCACTAATTCCGCAGCGCTGTACAGAGAACTCATTCACATCAGTCCCTGCCCCAATGGAGCTTACAGTCTAAATTCCTTAATATAGACACACACTCACACAAAGACAGACAGAGAGGGAGACAGACAGAGACTAGGGTCAATTTTTGATTGCAGCCAATTAACCTACCAGTATGTTTTTGGAGTGTGGGAGGAAACCGGAGCACCCGGAGGAAACCCACGCAAACACAGGGAGAACATACAAACTCCACACAGATATGATAAGGCCATGGTCGGGAATCGAACTCATGACCCCAATGCTGTGAGGCAGACGTGCTAACCACTAGGCCACTGTGCTGCCTTGGTGTATTCTTTGTATCATCATCTATCCAGCATACTCAGTATTTCCATCTATCCTGTGCATTCCTGGTACTGATATGGCACCTGCTTCGGAATATATTCCTGGCATCACCATTTGCCTCATCCGCAGCATTTCCAGAAAATGTTTTCACTTATATCTACTCTTTGGTTATACCTCCCTGCTGGTCACGTCTGGTATCTTCACAGAGTTTAAATGATGACTAGTCATCAATCCAATTCACAGTAAATGTTTAGTGATTGTCCTTCTATAAAGCCAATCTTTTCCTAAATGCAAAGACAAAGAGATCTCTAAAATATCAGTTGACAGTTGTAAGCATTCCCGGCTAAAGCATTTCTTCAATAGTAATATACCTCCCATCCCCCATCTCAGTATTAACATGTTTCACACTATCGGCTCTGTAGTAACACATCTCTACCATCACATCTGCAGTATCACATCCCCCTTATCTCCTCAGTGACATATTGCTATAACACATTTATTCCCCATCCCTCCCTTGCAAAGCATTTCTCCAACACATTTCCCCCCTCCTGTTGCAATACATTCTCCGCTCTCCCCCTGTAGCAACGGGTTGGGTATGAAATGCCGACAATGAACATATCGACATTAAGAATGTTGACACCATAAAGTCGACAATCGGAATGTCGACAGGTCAGCAGAGTTAAAACGTCAACATTGTGAATGTCGCCAGTATGTAAAGTCGACGGTCACAATGTTGACATAAAGCAATAGATTTAAACTGCCAATACCATCGACAATACACAATTCGGTAATGTTCTTATCGCACAAAATGTTGTCGGCATGATGGCCATCGCTGGAATGACTACCACTGCTCACAAATGGCCATGTCTCAATACCTCTGACAGGCTACCATTAAAGTATGAGACCTGGTACAATGCAAAAGAGATACAGAGAGACATTGCAAGGCTGTAACTACCATAGGTACACTACATGGGTGAAGTTGCTATGTGGTATGCTATGCTATGCAGTAAGTTTTTCATTATTGAGCGGCACATAGGGGCCCTAACCAAATTTTTCTTATGAGGCCCAAATGTCTAGTTACGTCCCTGGGACATGGGACTCTGGGATAGAAATGCTGCAGCCCTTTAGCTGTGTGTTGTGCACCACTGCCCCACAGAGTACAAAACATAAAGGTAAAAAATTAAAATAATACAAGTAAAAGAAAAATACATACATATTTGGTATCCATATAAATGTTAGAAGTAACAGAATACAATATGAGTTACTGTATATTTAGTGGGTTGAATAGTGTGAAGTTTGTAAGGGAAAAATAAAATTTTGCCAGACAGCTAGATATGTTTCTATATATAGAATAACTGTTTGCCAAATATTAAAGGTAATTTACCAGATGCAGGATTTTTATAGAGTGAAATATACATGCATAATATATAAATAAATAAATGTAAACAGTGAAAATAATTAAATAAATGTAAAAAAAAAAGCAAAAAACATCACTCCCAGTAGGGTCTCCCCGATTTTCTTCCAACCTTCCCAAATCTTAGCCAGCTAGGGCTGGTGGCACTCTAGGAGGAGGAACCAACAGCAATGATTCCAAAGCAATGATTCCAAAGAGTCCCAGGCTGGTCAGCACCGGGCTAGATTCCTTAGGGAGTTGGAGTCCACCAAAAAAAATGCACTAGGGCTCTTCCCACACCCCTGAAAGTGTTAAAAAAAGAAGAAACACTATTTTACTTTGGTGAACTACAGGTCCCAGCAAGCCCGGGCTGCCATGAAGAGTCTAGGCATACTTGTAGTACTATAAGCACCAACATACATATGGCTGCCAGGGCATGCTGGCACTTGGGGAACCACAAGTGCCAGCATGCCCTGACACCCAGGGCCTGCTGGGTCCTGTAGTGCACCAATGCAAAGTGTAAATAAAAGATACCCCTCATTCAAACCACCAAATTTTATTTTAAAAAACATTCATACTTACCAACTCTGTTCTTCTTTCTTCTGTATGATGCAGTCTTGTGAGCTTTTAATCAAAATTATGTGTTTAAAAAAATATATATATTTTAAGTGTCTTTGCAAAAAAAAATGTTGTCCGGCAGCGTGGGACCCAAAATAATCCTGGGGAACATGCTTTGCAAAAAAAAAAAAGTCTTCCTAGGCTGAAGACAGAAGCAGCTCGCAGCATAACAAAGTTCTATTTATAACCTGGGGCTTGTGTCTCTGACAGCTTGGGAACGCTAACATCAGTGACTGTCTGCATTTTCACTGTCGGCAATCACAATGTCGGTATTTTATCCGTTTCGGGATTTTATACATGTCTGCATTTAGCTTGTGGACATTTTCGTGTCAGCCATATTTCCGTCTGTAGTTCTACCATCGGAAATATGACTACCACCGCTCTGAAGTTATTTTTCATTAGGTTTTAGCTACTATATGTTTCTTGTGCAATAAAACAAGAAACTAAACACAATGGGCCTTATGACATAAGTCGGACTCGTAAGACCAAAGAGCTTCTCATACTGAGACGTATCTCCGTATCTCCCACTTCCGTCTCTCCAGGCTTAGAGAGGTGGAACAGGGAAAGTAGTGGGCGAGCCTAGCAAAGTAACAGTATGCTCATGCTCTTACAAGCTATGCTGATGGAGAAGTAACTGCAGATTGGTCTCTAGGAGACTTATCTGTTGTTGCCAGTATAGGCTAGTGCCAGCAAATTCGGGGGGAACGAAAGCGTACCCCATGCTATATATATGACTGTACTAACACTAAGAGCTCATTTTTGACAGGAGCGCTTAGCAACTAGTATTGCATCGCGTATGAGGTTTTTTTTTGTAGTTCCCCAAATGCCAGCATGCCCTGGCAGCCATGGGTATTGTAGTAGTAGGTGCTTGTGGTGCTAGAAGTGCCAGCATGTTCAAACACTTAATGGAATCCTGGGAATGCTGCACCATGGACAAAATAGATTCATATATTTATTTAATAATTAATTATACCCCACACCTACTTCCCCAGGTGTGTGGTAAGAGCCCTAGTGCTTTCAGCACAGGGCTGTTTAAACCTGTGGGGGGGGGGCTCATTTTATTTTGCAGGCCCAAACTCTCTAGGGAATCCATCCCCATTCTGACCAGCCTACGACTGGTTTGGCATTATGACATGGAGACACCAGGCTGCAGATTTCCCTGCTATAATGCCAGCAGCCCAGACTAGTAAAGTCTAGTGCTGGTAATAGTAAATTCAGGGGGACCCCACACTTTTTTTCTCTCAAATTGATTAGCACCAGTTTAGGCTGTAATTGTAAATTGCGTCCGACTCTACTTGATGCCCAATGTGCATAGATAGAGATGTAAAGAGATACCAATATAATTTACAAAAGGAAATCAAAATATTTTCCACTTAAAGTAAAGTTAGCACTGATGTCCTCGTTTTATCCTGAGTTAAATGAAACATGAATTAGAGTCAAAGAGCAATATTTTAGGAGAGAAATACAATAGGTTAAATTAATAATGGGGATGGGACAAATGTGAGTATGCTGCACTCTGTTGTTACATTTTCAGTTGTGTAAGACTTGCACTGTGGAGACCTAACTTCCGAACCAAAATGATTGCATACACTGAGGGCCATGAGTGTGCGCTGACCCATTCTGATAGATATAATTGTACATGCTCGTCGTAAATTACTTTATTACTGTTTTTTGTTTTTTTCATCTGATTCACTACTTTGCAAATTTGCTGGATGTTGGACAGCATTGAGCAGGATAAAAAAAATATGCTTTTTGTTTTATTAAAACCATTGTAATTTTTTTCTCTGTGCACCTGGGTCTCATTACTTAGGTTTTTTGCTTGTGCAAGCTCATACGTATGTGTAACCTAGCCAGGAAAATTTGTTTTTACTTATAAAAATAAGTAAGAAGTTGTATCATGACAAAAATGTTCTATTTTCAAAGCTCTAATGTTAAACTTACTTGGATGTGGTCCAGATATGAAGGCGCTTTGAGCAGTGCAACATATGTCAAGGTGTCATGCAAACTTGCACAATATATGATTGGGTACTTTAGCAGTTCTGTGAGCACAAATGAACACAGTGACATGGCTGTAAAATCTGCACACAAAGTATCGTATCACAGAACAGTGTACAGTACAACTAGTAATACAACTATATACAATCACTGTGTCTGAAATCCTCACTCTTCTCTCTTACTCTTCTTCTACAACCTGCTCCTTGACCCTGTTCCCTCCAAGCTTCTCCGCTCCCTCTCTACCAATGCATGTCAACACCTTGCCGACTTCTTTAACCTCTCTCTCTCCATTGGGGTCTTCTCTGCCTTCAAACATGCTCACATCTCCCTATTCTGAAGAAACCCTTCCTTGACCATTTTTTTTTCCAACTACTGCCCCATATCTCTGCTCCCCTTTGCTTTTAAAATTTTTGAACAACTTGTCTTCAATCATCTGACCTACTTTTTCTCTCCCACTCTATTCTTGACCCTCTCTAGTCTGGCTTCTCAACTGAAATGGCCTTCACTAACGTGACACACGTTTTACTCACAGTTAAGTCTTAAGGCCACTTCTCCTTTCTCATCCTCCTCAACCTCTCTGCTGCTTTTGACACCATAGACCATTTTCTTCTCCTCAACACCCTTTAATCCCGAGGTCTTTGTGAAAATGCCCTCTTCTACCTCTCTGTGAGCTCCTTTAGTGTTTCTGCTTCTGACTTTTTCTCCCCCCTCTTCCTCTCTCTGTCGGATTCCCTCTAGACTTTGTCATTGGCCCTCTACACTGCTCTCTCTACACAACCTCTCAGCGAACTTATTCAATCTTTTTGGCCTCCAAAACCACCTCTATGCAAATCCATTTTTCCGCCTCTGCCAACTTCCTATCCCGAGTATCTAGCTGTCTCTCTGCTGTCACCACCTGGATGTCACAGTACCTCCTCAAACTCAACCTCTCCAAATCCGAGTTCATTATCTTTATTCCTGCCAATGTTCCAATCCCTCCCAATATTTGCCTCATGTTTGATAACATCACTTTCTTTCCTGTTACCCAATCCCGCTGCCTTGGAGTCACACTTAAATTTGTCCTCAGCTTTACTCCTCATATACAGTCCCTCGCCAAGTCGTGCTGCTTCTTCCTCCTCCTTGACATTACTAAAATCCACCGGTCCATCCTAAGGAAGCAACCAAGATCCTGGTCCATTCGCTCATAATTTCTCGTCTGAACTACTGCAACCTCCTTATCTTTGGAACTCTGACACTCAACTTTCCCACCTTCAATCCATCCAGAATGCTGAGGCTAGTCTCAGCTTTCTCTCCTGTTGCTCCTCTTCCCCTGCTTCTCTCCAACAATCCCTCCATTGGATCTCTATCCATTTCATAATTGAACTCAAGCTCTTACTAACACTTACAAAGCCCTCACCAACACATTTCCTCCATAAATCTCTGACCTCGATGCGGTACACCCCCACATGGCCCTCCACTCTGCCTCTGAACTACATGTCTCTTTGCCTTTCATTACCTCCTCCCAATCTCACCTCCAAGACTTCTTTCATGCTGCCTCCCACCTTTGGAACGTCCTACCCCACCTCACCAGACTCTCCCCCGATCTACAATCCTTCAAATGCTCACTTAAAACTCACTTTTTCATACTCGCCTATTCTACCACCACTTGACCATCTTATCCATCAGCTCCTCTTCTTTTGCCCACCATCTCTACTTTATACTGCAGAGAGAAAAAAGGAGAGTGATTAAAAGGGGCAATCAAGGATGTATGGTATGATATATATTGACTGAATAAAACTATTATATTTTATTGATTTCCATTAAACAGTCATCCTAATAGGCTGACTATTAAATAGAAAATATTTATTAGGATGACTGCTTATTTTTAATGCAAATCAATAAAATATAATAGTTTTATTCAGTCAATATATATCATTTCATACATCCTTGAGTGTCCCTTTTAGTCACTCTTTTTTTTTCTCTCTCCAGTATTGACTATATTTCAGGTGCAAGAGTGCACCACTCAGGGATCCTTCTATATTTAGGTACCCTGGGAATGAGCTACATATTTAGAAACTCACTATAGGCTATATGGTTTTGGATATACCTAGTACAGATCTGTTCTTTTTCTCATCTCCATTTTATCCCAGTTGCGCCTGCCATCTCTTGAAATCCATCCCTCTATAATGTAAGCTCTCAAGGGCAGGGTCCTCTATTGTCTCAGGTCTGTCTACTGTCCGTCTCCCTCGTATATCCTTTCATGTGTTTTTCTATATTCTGTGTGAGTCTCCACAGTTTTACTCACATATATCTGTGCTTGTAACGATACTGGTGGTATTACCTGGAGCCCAATAGCCGAGTAGATATCCAGAGAGTAGTCAGACGTATTGCCGGGTCGGTACACAAGAGGGTAGTCAGATGTTTGCCGGGTCGGTACACAAGAGGGTAGTCAGATGTTTGCCGGGTTGGTACACAAGCGGGTAGTCAGACGTTTGCCGGGTCGGTACACAAGAGGGTAGTCAGATGTTTGCCGGGTCGGTACACAAGCAGGTAGTCACAGATGCAAGGTAGAGGAGCAGGTAGCAGGAGCTGAGCAAGCAGAATACTCAAGCATATGTCTGAACCAGGAAGTGCCATTTATAGGCCCAAACAGGAAACAGGATATAAGATGGTTTCTCTTTGATTCCAAACTGGCCATCTTGGATAAGGGCAAATCTAAGGGCAAGTTTGCAAATACAGAGAACTCTAGTGGTCGGAGGTGTAAATGTCAAAGTAATTCCTTACAGTGCTATTTCTATGTAACTGCCTCATGTATTTGTGATTTTGCTTACTGTAGTAGTTATGTCCTGTATTTGCATTAGGGAGCCTGCGGCACCTTAAATAATTTAATAATAATCACAAATAGTTTATGCTTTTAGATTTTTTTATGCTTGACAACCAACCACGTCATGCACCAATTTAGTAACAACTACCAGAAACACTAGTTGCAAACCTATGAAAGAAATAAGTAAACCAATACAACATTGGCAAGGAACTTACGATCTTCAGTCTCTGTAGCTCAATGTGAAATAGTGGGTCACTTCCTGCAAAGGGATTTTTTAAGTGTGCAAATAGTTAAATAACAGTAAAAAGTCTACTACGCCTCTAAAGTCCGTTGTTGGCCATCCTTATACACCCATATTTCAAACATCATATATAATTCTACACAGACCCCACAGCACCACTACTGGGCTAAAATTTGTAAAAGGTCATGTAGACCTGGGCCTACGGTAGCAGGACTGCAGGTGCCTAAGGTAGCAAGACTGCAGGAGTGCCTAGCTATCATTTAAACTCTCATTTGCTATTTAATATATTTTTCATTTTCTTTCTTATTTTTAGGTAGGTATCTTGGGTGTACACGATCCTGCCAGCTTAAAAATCAACTTTCATTTTTTATTTCTAGTAGAATAGATTTATTTTATACTGAAGGGACTGTGTGGAGGTATAATAATGAAGCTCTCCAGCCTCAAGTGACCCTACTCAATTGGAAGTGAGATAAAATTACAACTATAGCAACTGCTTCCACAAGATATAAAAGAATAAAAGTTGATTTTATTTCCGTAAGGAGATATAGAAGGTAAGGACAACCTGACATATTTTGATCTTGAAGGAGTAGCCCACTCTTGGACAACCCACCCTGTTTCACAAATGTGTCTCAATTAGTGCTTCAGTATGGCACCACAACTCTGACCCGACCGTTAACTGTTTGTTGTTTGCAGTTTCCAGAAGGAACAGGAAAGCACCAGGAGAAAAGGATTGCCTGATTACGTTGTGGACATATGCAAGCTCTCCTGCAACTTTTGCTAAATACATTATTGCATTAGTGGGCTTCTACATGCTGTCCTGTAACTTTTATTAAATACATTGTTTTATCCTTACAGTTTTCTGCTTTACAGCTATGTATTCACATCACCAAATACTTGTTTATTTTTGTTGCCCTTAGAAATAATCTATTGCAAAGAGCATGGCGTTTCTGTCCTGAATGCCAGCGCAATGGAAACAGGCAACTCTGCCTGCTTATTTAAATACATGGCTGGTTTCAAAATGGAGAGTGTTTGTACTTTATTATAATAAATAAAAATTGTCACAAGCGCTGATGGATAGGAAACATATACTGCAAAGATTGAGTTAGCCCCCTGGCCGTGTCCTCTCTGTTATGTGTTTCTCAAAAGTTCTTTCTACAAGGCATGGTGAGAGCATCACGCTACAAATGTATATATTCAGCTTACCCAGGAAATACAATTAAGCAATTAGCAAAATGATTTTTTATCTAGAAGATACAATTAAGCAGTTAACATAAGAAAGTAAATACAAAAAAAAGATAAATATTTAACACCAGTATTACAAAGGACGTTATAAAAAGTTGGTTGAGTAATAAATGATAGTGATATAAAAAAGTGTAAACAAACATATAAAACATACATGGACTGTTAAGTTATTGTGATTTAGTGTTCTTATATACAATAAATTAACATAAAAAGACATTAAACCCACTAGCTACAAACATATTTGGGGAATAAATCCGATAAGCTTAAAATACTGTATGTATTATGAACCTCTAAGAAATGCCAATATGTAACATGTGAGGTGTTTTTAATTTTTATATGATGCTGATGTTCATAAATGTGTTCTCTGAGTGGTCTTATTCTGTGACCCACATGCAAGTACAGTTTAACAATATGCTAAATAAGATATTCAACAAGATAAGTCACCCTTCATGGAGTAACGGAGTCAGTAGTATAGGAAGTAAAACTGGTATATTTTTGTAATCTTTATTGTACCTGAATATAAAACTGACTTGCTTTATCCGTCTCTAATTTTACCTTAGATAAAAGAGTAGGAAGGCATCATTTCTCTAAGAATCTGTAAATAAGAAGTCAGAAAACATGAACCCATCAACAAATAGAAAGTTATAGCCCACTGTTTCCCTCCATCTATTTTATAACTGTAATTCTACACTCTAATAGTTTATACAGTTGCCAACATTTCATTATTTTGCAATGTTATGTCAGAACTTGTTCACAGAACGGTTGAAATTCAGTAAAATCTTGTGTTTTGTATAGTTAGATATTATAAAATGTATCCACTTATTGGTTATGTATAAAGGTAAATTCCAAGAAGCATCACTAAAGATATCTGCCATTTATTGGTACAGTACAGAGTAGACGTGAGTGAAAGCTTCAAAACTGCTCTCTAAAATATTTGCCTCATTCCCCATGTGACGGCAAAACTTTGCATGTTTCACGGGTGAAATTTGTCCATAAGTGACACAACAGAATACATTTCCCATTGTTGTTCCAGGTCTACTCATCATCATCATCATTTATTTATATAGAGCCAACATATTCCGTAGCACTTTACAATTGGGGACAAACATAGTAAACTACTAAACAAACTGGGTTAAACAGACAAAGAGGTGAGAAGGCCCTGCTCGCAAGCTTACAATCTATGGGACAATGGGAGTTTGACACATGAGGTTAAGTCTACATTTGCAGTCGGCCCAGCCAGACTGCAAGGGTAAAAGTGACTCATAAGCTAAATGATCCTGTCACACAACAATGTTGGTCAAGGGGTAGTTGTATGTAACACCCCCCTAGTGGTATTCTAGTAAAACCCTGCACTTCAGTGAATACAGGAGGGGTCACCTAGAGGGTAAGCTAGAAGTTTATAAAAAGTTACATAAACTGGTTACCATGGTGATAACCCAGCCCAGCCTGTGAGACTGAGTGAAAGGAAGGAGGGGCTGTCATTAAGGGGGGAGAGAGAGAGAGGAGACACAGGAGAGGAGAGATGTAGCTGGAGACTGGGGGTGATTATTGTGACTTTTATTACACTGCACCACAAAGTGACATTACCTGTGTCCTACTAACTACAAAGAAACACCCATGCCCATCAGCTAGACAGGGCTTGAGAAGGAGGTGCACTGTGTACCCTTTGCACCTCATACTACACACAGTGACAGGGGGTTACATAATGGCGCCCAACGTGGGGCTCAAGCACAACAGATGGAACAAGTGCTTGCAGGAAACAGGAACTGAGTGCAGTGTACCCAGCCAGAGTAACACCCTTTGGGCACCATGTCTGACCGTCTCTAGGTGCCCAACAGAGACCAAGGGTAATGAGGAGGTAAAGCAAGTTGTTTGCTGAGTAGTTCTATCTGGGACAGTATATGGAGCAGCAGTGTGCCTGTTGCTGGGACTTGTAGTGCCACTTAACCCAGCTGAGTGGGAAGCAAAAGAAGAAGAAGTTCAACGTGTGAGGTGTAATTACAATGCAGTCTGTATATTGCCTTTCCAGAGGATTTGGGGGAGCAAAGAAGGCAGATGGTCCACGTTGGAGAGAAAGGGGGGAAGGCAACCCTGCTGGTCAAATGCCACCCCTGCATATATTGCTGAGATGTATTTGTTGGGAGGGGCCCACGAGAGCCACCTGTCTCTTTTTGACCCAGGAAGGGGGGGGACATGGGCAGGCACGGGCAGGTGCTACATTGCTTTGGCATAAAGCCACATTTGAATGTACATTGAAAGAAAACAGGACACCTGTGACTCACATGTTTACATCCATTGGGGGTGTTGTGGGGTATGCAATGTGAAATGTGTTTTATATTCATACTGCCATTGTATTGCTATGATGTATTTACTTTACTTTGTGATTTTTTCATGCAAAAGTGATGTAGAAAATGTTACATGTGTGTGTGCATATGTGAGTTAGGTGTGAGTGAGATTAACTAGGCAGCCCCACTAGGTGTAGTTTAGGGTGCCCAGCTAATCAGGGGAGAATGTAACACCCCCCTAGTGGTGTTCTAATAAAACCCTGCACTTCAGTGAATACAGGAGGGGTCACCTAGAGGGTAAGCTAGAAGTTTATAAAAAGTTACATAAACTGGTTACCATGGTGATAACCCAGCCCAGCCTGTGAGACTGAGTGAAAGGAAGGAGGGGCTGTCATTAAGGGGGGAGAGAGAGAGAGGAGACACAGGAGAGGAGAGATGTAGCTGGGGACTGGGAGTGTGAGCTTCCGCTCAGGCTCCCCCAGCATTCCCTGGAAGTCTGAGCATGGTGACTGCACCAGGGCAAGGAATGTGTGCCCTGGATGAGGGGGAGAACTCCATGTCACTATAGAGAACCCAAGATAGAGGGGGACACTTCGCATGGAAGAGACTTTGGAGGAGGGTAGCTACAAGAGACATGGTAGCTGTATTGTCAGATCCTGAGGCTGAGAGTATACAGGGTGAAGTGTCAGAGCACAGGAGACATTATCCCCGCAGAAGAGGAATGAGCTGCATTTGAGTGGCACACAGCGTGTGTCAGAGCTGCATGGAGAAGAAGCTGCCTGCCTGTTAGCATCCATGTGAGTGCCCCTGCAGAGGAGGGTGATCTGCAGTGAGTATGGAGTGTAAGAGACCTATGATTTATGTTATTTAACATCTGGATAACATTAAGAACTGTGCAGGAGGAGTAATAAGATATTTGCAAACATATTCGTATTGCTCATTAAGAACTGTGCTGGAGAGAGTGAGGAGCTGTATATATTTTTCTTTATTGCTGCAACCATTATGATTATTGTGCTGGAGGAAGAGGAGTGTAAATAAAGAGTTGAGTTTGTTGTAGAGATGGTCTGGCGCCCAAATTATTGTGACTTTTATTACACTGCACCACAAAGTGACATTACCTGTGTCCTACTAACTACAAAGAAACATCTGCATGTGCAGGGACCCCCTGATTATTTACACCCATGCCCATCAGCTAGCCAGGGCTTGAGAAGGAGGTGCACTGTGTACCCTTTGCACCTCATACTACACACAGTGACAGGGGGTTACATGTATAACAGGTGGTAGGTAATAGGGTAATGTAGTGAGGTTAAGAGGGTGGTTGAGGAATATTATAAGCTTGTCTGAAGAGGTGGGTAGGTATTGTCAGGATTCCCATTATGAATTCTGCAGAGAGTAGTTATACTTGAAACAAAAGTGTCTTTATTATAAACAGAGATTACACAGGTAAAACTAGGTGCAGTCAATAGTTAAATAGCAAACACAAGTCCATAGGAGTAGCAGGTACAGGTCAGCAGTATTACCGGGTTAGCTGGGAAGCTGGAGACAAGGCACAAACAGGAGGACTGCACGCATGGGATATCAGGATTTCCACATTTAGCTACTGGAGCAGGAGATACTGGTGTCCAAGTATAACAGATTAAGTGTAAGTACAAGGAGACTGGATTACCAGGGTTAGCCACTGGAGCAGGAAATACCTCTATCCAGGTATAGTAGAAGAGGTGCAGGTACAAGTACTCTAGATTACCAGGGTTATCCACTGGTTTATCCACAGGAGAATTGGACAGGAGGAAGGTCAGACAGGCCAGGGTCAGAAGCCGGAAGATTCCCAACAAAGCCAGGGAGTAGTCAGGAGCAAGGTCAAACTTAGCCTGGGTCTGGGTCACAAGAACCAATGCGGGCTGATGGAACAAGCAGAAGTCAGATGCCAGGGAACAAACAGGACCATAACACAGTAGTTTCACAGAAACCAGCATCAGAGACAAATGAGAAACTGGCCACATTTGCTGGAACTGGCAGTCTTATGAAGGCCAGACACAGGTGAACAGGATCCTATTCCAATGAAGAGAAGTTAACTCTTTGCAAGAATGATCTGGAGAAGGCAAAGGAGCATTCACAGTGAAGATGCTGTAGTGCAGCCGGAGACAGATTGTAACAGGTATTCAATTAATAGAGTAGTCCTATCTGAGGCTCGCACAATGATGTGGGATACGGGAAACATGAAGCAGGATATCCGCAGTCTGTGCAGCAATTTATTGCACTGTATTGGATCCGCCCTATAAATTATAAATATGTGAAATGCAAATTTACAAATACAGTGCAGAATGGCAATGCAAAAGTGGAGCTCTTGCACCGTTGCAAAACAACCTAAATGAAATTCTGCAGTTTTCGGGGGAACAGACACAAATCAAAGTACCGTGCAAATGTATCAACAGTGCATCACAGCAGATATCATAGATATCTGTTGCTTTACATTTTTTTTAAATAAATATCTATGAGGACTGCTATTTACCGCTATTTAATAAGGAATGAAAATGCATTTACACATACGGTAATGTACACCAGCTCAGGCTAGGACAGTGGTATGTTGGGTATCTGCCGTGATAAATCAGCCCAGTGCTGTTGTTTGCACATGTTAAGCTCTCCGATTAGCTCATTATTTCATTAGATATAATTACCTTTATCTCATTGTGGTGTCAGGGTGTGTTTTAATGTTTACATGTACATTGCAAATACATTTGATTAGGGTGTATATGTCATACGAGATTGTGATGCGGGCTGCTCTGTATTTTTCTTGTGTCTCCAGGGCAGGGTTAGTTGGGTTGGCTCAGTGTCACACACAGATGTGACTCTTTACCCTGCAAACTTACACCGTGACGGCTGAGGAGGAGGAAAGGAAAAGCATAAAAAAGGGGGGAAAAAAAATTAGAAACACACATTCTTCCAAACCCACATTCACACACAGACACAGGAGCTGAGAAGCCACAGACAGCATCTTAGGGCAAAACTTTATCCAGAGTAGCCAAGTTTTGAACGCTTAACATTTCTTTCTTTGTACTGTCAGTATTCCAGGGCTTATTTCCCTCCCACCGCCTTGTGCATGGAGCAGTGTCTGGACTAGCTGTGCTGATAAGGAAGACACAGCAGAGAGGGCAATCTTAGCAAAGACTTCAAATTCTCACTACTGTCCCAATGTGTCAGCCCCCCTCCCCAATTCATAAACTAAGCAGGATCACTGTATCTCTTATTTAGAGGGGTAAATCACATTTAGGGACTCCAATGTTGAATCATAAAAAAAGATAACGAGTGTCTTTGTGCCTTTTACACAGCATAAACTGTTCTTCCAGTGAAAAGGAGGGACAAAAATTTGTCTAGAGCTGTGCTGCTTCAGATCCTTTTTAAGTCACATTAGGTAGAGTAAATATACAAGCAGAGGGGATTACTGTGCTTCCCTCCCATCCTTTGCTTCATACTCCCCTCTCTCTCTCTCTTTCTCTCTGCCCTGATGCAGTTGGATGTCTTCAACTTTTCCTCAACTTTTTTTTTTTGGGCAGAATTAAACCCTGCCTTCCTCACCGATATATTTGGCTTTAACATAGTTGCTGAATGAACAAAATACCTGAAGATAAGTGACAATTTTGCCCAAGAAGAAAAAGAGGATCTGAGAGTTTACTGACAGGAGAAAAGTTGGGACAGATACTGACAAACTCTTCCTGCCTCAGCTACCGTGAAGAAATCAAACACAGGAGTTTTGTGAAAGTCAGAAGGAACATGCAGTCATGGTAAGCAACTCCCTCACGATAACATGGGGAATGCATTATTGATTTATCTCACTGACTGCGCTTTATACACATATATTGTGCAGACAATTCCAGCATATGCATTTTATGTGACTATTAATATATTGAATGTGTGCAATTGCTTTTTTTTAATATTAATAAATCTCTCTGTATTGGCTGCAGGGAACAATGACATGGGCAAATCAAAATATATCACAGGGGGAGGGGGCAATTATTTCTGAATGCAGTAGAAATATATAGATCATATGTAGACTGATTGTAGCGTTTCTATTATATACGTGCTGGCTATTAATAATGATGCTGCCTATTGCACTATACCGATAAGTCGTGGCAGCTGCGAAACTTGTTCCAGAATTGTCCCTAACTTGTTCTGCTACTTCAGGTATAGATTACAGGATGTGAAATAGGCAGATATCACAGTCTATACTTTTTAGAACAACAAACTATGTATTTATATGAAAATATAAACTTCCACATTTTTTCCGCTTATGTCTGAGAAATAATAGTGAACATATGGCTTAATATTTTCCATACATTTGTTGGTCATTTGCAATGATGTGCTCCAGGTTTTGCTTTCTTGCTCCTAGAGTTTCATACACAAGCCGGCAAGTGGCAGCACATTTTAGGAAGTGAAGTTAACTGTCTCTGGCAGTGCTGGCTTATTTGTTTATTTATCACTTACTTTTGCAGAAAGCGCTGCCCTACTGCCCCAGTGATTATCACAGCCAGTGCTCAGTGCCCTGTTTACAATATTCCTTGCTTCTTCGTGTAGAATGCAGCATGGGGCTGAGATGGAGGATGGGTTCTCCTCTCACCTCGTCTAAGTGGCAAAGGCCAGATATAAAGGCTTGGATTTTTTTGTGTGTGTGTGCCTCCCTGCTCTCCTTAATGTGACATGTCTTGTTCCAATGATCAAAGGCTCGGGTGGAGTGTGGGAGATAGGCCTGTCAAAAATGCAAGCAACAAAACATAGAGAGAGAGAGAAAGAAACAACCCAAACACAGTGGTGGCAGCAATGCTGACAGAAATTAAAGTGGTTTTGAAAGCAGCATGAGATTTATGATAGTTTCCATTTAACCCCAGAGTTAAGCTGTTGTAAAACTTGATGGACAATAGGCATCATAAAATAATTGGCTGCTCCACTGGGATAAGGTGACAGAAAAATACACAGACATGTAGGGAAGATGTTTACAAATATATTCTACTGAAAGGACAAGGGAGTTAAGTCTACAGGTCACTTAAGAATATTTACTGTAAACCCGGTCATCTTGTTTGTAGAAAGAGTGTGTGCTACCTAGGTATTCTGTGCAGTATGTGAATTTGAGAGAAAGTCACTGAAATATTCCCATTTTATTTGTTCATTATACATTAGTAATATATGGGGGGAAATTATTTTATGTGTATTTTTACTTCAAGGTTATTTAGATTGTGTTTGATTTTTAGCATGTAAAATGTAACACGCATTCTCACATTTCCAGTTTACCAATGAGTTCACATTGTCTTTGCAGTAACTAAAAAACAATCAGCTTCAGAATGGTCGGGATACTTAATCTATATACTGTAACTATATGAAACTAAAGCACACCCCCGTGCTCTGCTCAGTAGAGCTCCAACGTGAGACCTCCAGCATGCCTAAATAATTGCCTGTAAAAAGGCTATAGATTTTACACATATCCGTGTCACTAAGAACACAAACTCTGTCACACAGCATTTGTAGTTACAGCGCTTGCTAGTGTTTTCAGAGTTTACATAGCTCAATAAGTCTGCTATGCCAGGGCCCAATCTTTATTTAGTTAAGGAATGTTATATCAGAGGTGGATGTTTAATTTAACTAGAAAACATTAGCCATGGTAGCAGTTATGTCCACTGCGAGGAAAAAAAGCTACAGTATAATGAAGCAGTGTTGTAGACAGAAAACATGCGTGTGTGCCTGAGTGCGTGTATATGGCATGCATGAATGCAAATGTATTTTATATGTGAATGTGCATTAAGATTAAACGTGAAATTGATTTATTTTTTAATTTGGTTTTAATTAGCTAGTTTAAATGTTCACACAATAACTTTTAAACAGCAAAAGAGACAGTTAAAAAAAAAAAGTTTTAAAAACCTTTAAAATAATTTTGCAGATCTTTATAGGGGATATAGCACAATGGAAGGTTAACGGTTGCTAGGAAAAGGATATAGTTTATTTCAATGGCTATTACACTGCCCGTTACCGTTATGAGCTCACTTTCTTTTAAACTATTTTCAAACATGTCTGCCCCAAAAGAAAAACATTCTTCAAATTGAACTGGTTCATCATGGTGTAAATATTTTTTGTTATATATTCAAGAGCTGTTGCCATTTTTTTAAATGTCCTCTAGTCAGATGATTTGGGATTAAAACACAATCATAAAAAAAAAAGCTGTAGAAATGAATAAAGTAAATATTTGACTTTTTTAATTCCCATAGTTTTAGCGCTTGTAGATAAACATTTCATAAGATAGAAACAACAGCATCTGCTGTAGTATACGCCTGTTTGAAAAGTATAGAGCTGAATTGTAACTTTGAAAGCCTGTTTTAGTGTGTTAGATTATTTTCTCTGTGCTTTACATAACATTTTGTCTTAATCCTTCTCTCTGTCAGAGATGTTTCATGGTTGTGCAATTGCTGTAGTGAAGAATGCCAATTTGCATTCCAGGAGTGTCATTTGATTACTTTTATCTGCTCTGCTCCAAGTCTATCTGGACCTCTCATTTCATCTTACCATGTCACTAGTAGATGTTGTGTCCTCTTTTTGAGAAGAAAAAAAAAACAGGTTAAAACAAGAAAGAAAAAGTACTTTCATGTTTCTGCCTTAGTCCCTCTGTAACTTGTCAGCAGCAGGGTACGATGCACTAGGGCCTAGAACACTGGAACAGAGGAGAGTTATGCAGTTCAATAAGCCTATGGATAGGTACAATATAACATCCCCAGACAGACTATTTAATGAAGAACAGGTCTGCAGAGTTCCCTGCTCTGTGACCTGGTGATGTCCCTACAGTTTTCTCATTTGATCTTTCCTAGTGAATGATCTTTTTTTTTTTTTCTTCCCCTTGATTTTTTTTTAAACTTCCAAGTTAGTCCTCAAGAGACAGAAATGACCAGAGCAACCTGGTATGCATTAGAAAGTAAAGAATGTTGACATAAACTACGAAAGCCATACATATGCTTGTTTTACCTGGAGCATTCTAGTTTGAAGTATAATTTAGCAAACGGTATGGCAGAACATTAAAGTAAGGGTTAAACACCTATTATATGTCAGTGAAGCGGAGGTGTGCACACTTGTACAGTCACTGTTTTGTCAACAATGAAGCTTTTGTAGAGATGAGGTGACGTGCTAAGTACCAGCTGCATGTTGTATCTTGTACTGTATTATGGATAACATATTTGGAAACTTATCTTAAAGTTACCAAGAAAGGATTAAACAATACATGCATACAATTTTGGAAGATGCTAAAAATCTATTTCTCATAGTAAAACAGACATCATTTGTGTCTTTGTCCACAATGTGTTACAAGGTGTATTACGTTTCCAAATAATATAGAATAGAGAAATGACGAGAACTGCCTGATTATAATATAATTACTTTACATTATATGATTTTAAATGTACCGAGTCAAGCTACCCTTACATATAATGATCTATAGTATATATTTTAGACACACATACCCACAAATTTTTTTTATTATTGTTATTTATTAATGCATGTATATACATTATTAGCTAGAGGCATTTCAAAGATTCATAGATATTGTTTCATAGATTGTATGTTTAATAAAGCGTATGTTTTATAGATTGTTAGTGATACCAGGTGGTGATGGCTAAGTACATTTAAATGAGACTTATTTATGTTTTGACACTTTTAGGTCTTGTATTACAGTTCATAATTCAGTCATTACTAAAATAAGAGTTATTTATACTGTGTTATAAAGTAACTTTCTTTGCTAACATGCATTTCAGAAATACTTCTCCATTAACTAATATGCATGAGCGAGGAGCTAGCACTGCCCATTGTTATGTAATTTATTTATTTTTGGATATAAACAGAAATCAGTGCCGTGACAGTAAACACAAAAATAGCAGTTCATCTAATGTATGCTGTCACAAATCATTTTCTGCATATGCTTATGCATTTAGGTTATATTGGAATTCATTTGTTTCTTTATATTATAGGTGTGTATTTCTCGACATTGTCTTAAAAAAAAATGCAGCCGGTCCTCCCCCCACATATATTATATCTGGTCCGCCATCTTGCCTGTCCTTTCATTGTCATTTTCTCATAAATTTATGGTGTTAATATATGTTTGTAAATTTCCATAGCAACACCATTGCTGGGACAACGCCGGTAGATCAACATGCTATCTAACTAATTTCTACATATAATAATTGTTATTACCATACCTTATGTATATAGCACCAACACAGCACTTTACTGATGGTGTTTAACCGTTTGTATCAGTACTTGTATTTCCTAATGTGAAGCTACCCTGCCAATGCCTGAGATTCCTAGATGCCATACATTTCCATCACTGTCTTTAAACCAAACACAAATCTTAATCCTTTCCCTTGGGTGTTGTTGGGTGTGTAGGGGATTAAAAAAGTTTAATCCAAACAAATTTCATTAATACAGTGCTATTCTGATATTCCTTTTTTTTTTACCAGGTTCTCATATTTAATAAAAGGTGCAAAGAGAAGAGCATCTTGTAACTCGAGAAAACATAAACAAATAAAATAGGTCTTTGTTCCCCCTTTTTCACTCTCATCCCCTCAGAATAGCAGACGATGGAATGCTGAGAAACTCTCTTTTCTGGTATACAAGGCTTCTGCTTCCCTGTTGCAACTTTATGGTATTCGTCATTAATATATGCAGAGAAGCGCTCTCTTTGGACGTCTTTAAAAATATATCATACATTTTCTGCAGAATAATGTGACTTGTAGTACTTAAGGTAATTTCCTAATAGATTTATTTTTCTCGTAATGTCTCGTAATGTCTATATTTATTAAAATAATGCTGAAAACAGGACTGCCCTATAGAAAATTGCTAACCAACTTTGGCGCTGGAATAGATTGTACATAGCCATTGTTCTTTTGTTCCTTTTTCATTATATGTACATGCATTTTATTTACATCATCATCTTATTGTATTGTTCTTTGCATTTTAATATAATCTGTTTAGCAAAAGGTTTAATATGTGCATGATAGCAAATGATTTGCTATTCATAATGAAAACAGATTGCTTTTCCAGAGTCAAGGTCAGGCTGGCAACCAGAGAATGTTTTTGTGATACAAATTTTGAATGAATTGTACAAATTCTTTCAACCAGATGCAGAGACAGCAAATAATTCCACTGTCGTATTTCCAGGAGCCCAAATATGAGGCTTTTTGTTTATCACTCACAGGTCCTCAAGAGTTTTAAGAACTGGAAGGAAGAACGGCTTGTGAATGATAAATTGCATTCTCCTCTCAGTATCTTTTTTTTTTTTTTTTTTTTTTTAATGAAAATGAAACCTCAAGGATTATTCCTCACTGCACAGTGCAAGTGATTTATATTAAAAAATTCTTCCTCCCCAATAAATAGGAGGAGATGGCTGTGCCATCCTGCACAATCCCTGGTTTGGTTTAATCAAATGATAATCATTACATTACAAAGTTTAATAATTGGGTTACCATTCTGTCTTAATTGATTCATATGTTTTTTGCACCTGCAAGAGAGTTAAGAGGGGACCGACAATGATGAAAGTGAAACTAAAGGCAAGGATTCTGTCTGGCCTTGATGCACTGATCACAGCTGTTCCAGCATAACATTGCAGAAACATTGTAGACAATAATTCTTCATGTGTAGATAAAAACTGCAATTTGATGTCTTCCCGTTCTATTCTTCTTGATTTCGGTGAAAAAAAAGTCAAATTGCAACTGTACTTTTTATACTTGGGAGTCCAATACTTTTATTATTATCATCATATTTAATTTAGAAGCAACTTATTCAAAAGTTCTGAATAAATCTACAAAGTTTTCTTTAATGGAGTGTAGTAATCTAATACAGTCTACTGATGGCATAGGTTAGTTCATGACAGTGGTCAACCTGTATAAGAATAAGAACACTGTAACTAAATAACTGATAAGATAACATGACTGCATGTATGTTTAAAAATGAATGAAACTGTAGAATTTACACTTGATAATTCTTCATGTGAAATTATATTTTAATGGCAATCGGCTCTGCAAATTCTGTGGAGCCATATAAATAAATTAAGAAGATGATGATGATGATGATGATGACGATAACCTAGATACCAAAGAAAAACAGCACATTGCAAACATGGTGGAAATATAGCAATAATTATACTTCATTTGCAGATTTTTTTCTTATAGATATACACATGTAAGTGAGCCTCCTAATTAATAGCGGACCATATTGTTATTAAACATATGTAGTAAAGAAAATGCATGTCTGTGTGTTTCTAATCAATAGTCATTAGAAGCATTTCTAACTAGAATATAGATGTTAAGCAATGTACACTAGATGCCTGCATCTGGTTTTTCCCAAAGGAGTGATGCCTAACCAATTAACCAACTGGCATGGTTGACTTAGTGGTTAGCACTTCTGCCTCACAGCACTGGAGTCATGAGTTCAATTCCCGACCATGGCCTTATCTGTGTGGAGTTCGTATGTTCGCCCAGTGTTTGTGTGGGTTTCCTCCAGGTGCTCTGGTTTCCTTCCACACTCCAAAAACATACTAGTAGGTTAATTGGCTGCTATAAAATTGACCCAAGTCTCTGTGTCTGTCTGTCTGCCTGAGTGTGTGTGTGTGTGTTAGGGAATTTAGACTGTAAGCTCCAATGGGGCAGGGACTGATGTGAATGAGTTCTCTGTACAGCGCTGCGGAATTAGTGGCACTATATAAATAAATGGTGATGATGATGATGTGTGGAAAGTGCCCCCGGACTGCGCTTACACATTCCCAGTTACTTCTGGACTATTATCCTGTTTTCACCTCCACATGTTTTTAATACAATTTTTATTTACTTTGTGCACATACATTATTTGGTTATCCTTAGGACAGCGTTTCCCAACTCCAGCCCTTACACCCCCTAACAGTCAAGATATTCAAGCATGGTTATTGTTAAAACTTGGTCTCTTAGGGAGGCTTGAGTTGGGAGTGACTGGTTACCCACCAGTGTTAGGAAAACGCCAGTTACACCCATATAGGAAGCACAGGATTGAAATAATTAGAAGTATAAATTAAATTGTCAGGAAGACATCCGGTGACATTTTGCATGTATTTGGCCTGGGCAAAAACTAGAGTCAGGGATTTTTACCCTTCCGCGCATTTCTACAGCCCATGTATTTATGAGCGTATGGTTGGCAAAATATAAATAAAAAATAAAATAATGCTAATCATAATTAGTTGCTTAGTATCTCATGCGGTCGCTAAGGCTATCTGGTAAGCTATCATCCTGTTCCTTTGTAAGAGAAAGACTGCTGTTATTTTGCAGCTCCTCTGAGAATAAAAATAATGGTAAAAATCACAGACAGAATTCTTAAAAGTTCAATGGAAAACTGCAGGGCAAATGCATTGTGTTCACATAAGTACATTGACAACCATAATACTCAAAACTCCATTTATTTATAGCAACATGCTTAATTTCCATGTTGTCCTCTGATTAGTGATGCCCCTTCTGTAAGCTATATATTAGATATAATTGTGGACCTGTATATTGTACTATATTACCAAAGGTTATGAAGGATTGTGGAATCATGTGACCACTCCTGTATGATCACATGATCACAACACATTTAAGATTCTGAAGAAGCATTTTTGGCCCACAGGAAGGATGTGGCTCTATACACGTCATGAGGGAGTCAAGTGATTTAAGGATCTCTAAGAATTCATTAGATGCTTAGAGCTCAGTCCTTTTTTTTCTTTTTGTCCTTTTTTTCTTTCTGTATCTTGTGCTTATGTACGTTCTTTACAAACATTGTGCAAATGACACTTAAATTAACCTTTCATGGTTTACATAAGGAAAACATGGAAACAGTTACATTGAGGACTCGTTCACATTTATCCCCATATTTTTCGTCTGGTAATGCCTGTAAAACGCATTAAAAATAGGATGAATACTTTCTTATGAGCTCGTTCCCACTACTACATTCTAACATTCTAATGTTGTTTTTAAAATTTTAGAATGCAGATTATTTCTCATGTGTTAGCAGACACTACTAGTACAATAGATTACATTAGTAAAAGCACAATGCTTCAAAAGCGCATTGAAGACACATTAAAGCGCAAAATTAAAGTAGACATTAGTGTTCCTGTGTTTTTACCCATTTTCCCAGCGTTTTTTGTGAAGGAACCTCAAATCATTCCTCTACTCAATATATGTTTCCTGTTAACTGATTTTCATGTCTTTTTTACTAGGTTTCCACTTATTCGTTGCCAATATTTCTTTATAAAAATGTCCTTTTTTCCTCTTTCCCGCAAAGGTTGCACTGAACATTGTAAAATATGTTACCAGCCCTTTTTTTAAAACAAGTAACTCTGACAAACATTTCTTTAAAAGAAAATAAATCTCCTTTGCGATTCAGTTCTCAGTTCTCTGGTTAAATGTTTGGAGTAGATATACTTAGTTACAATATGCTCCAAATTGTAAAATAGCTATGAGAATTACATTAAGTAGGAGATATGAAGCAAACAGGATCCGAAGAAAGTTTTTTTTCTTAAATGCATAGCTAAAATAATCATAAGGTTTATCATTAGGGTTTTTTTCACTTTTAATGTAAATGACTCATTTCCATTGCTGAGAAAAAAAAAATAATTCTGTTATTAAAACATTAAAACAACATAATCTCAATGAATATCATATTTTATTCTTCACATATATGTAAATTAATTTAGCCAAATACACAACTGTTGTCCTCTAATATTTTGCTTTCTGATGATGAAATATTTCCTTGTGTGTGTTTTTATATTAGAAAAAAATAAACTTTTAAAAGGGAGTCATTTTTATATAATTTTCCAATTTATTAAAGTATATTTTTATGCTGAAGCTATTTTAGGCTCGTGCCAATCCCTACTGTTGCTAATAGATAGACCGTTGGTAACAGTTGGAGTAAGTCATACTTGCCAACTTTGGCAAGATGAAATGCGGAAGATTGGGGGGAAGTTGGCATGTGGGGGCAACTATGGAGTGGAGTAAGTGGTTTGGAGAAGTGGTGAGAGGTAGTGGTGTAATCGTAGAGGTCCACATGTTCTTTTGATCGAAGGTCCCACATTTGGTGAGCTTTCCCTGGCAAAATAGTGTTGCTGTCAATAATTGACACAATAACTACATAACTACAATCAACTTCCTAATATATGTTATCTTATCATATATTAACTTGACATTTTTATAAGGGGTGGTGGGGCATTCTCTGGAGTGGCTCTGGTTCCTGTTACCATACATATTTTTTGAAGACACTTCGGGGCTGATTCATTAAGGAAAGGTAAGTAAAAAATTGAGTAAGTAGTCTCCTGGACAAAACCATGTTGCAATGCAAGATGTGCAAATAGTTTTCTATTTTGCACATTGGTTAAATACTGTCTGCTTTTCATGTAGCACACAAATATCAACTTTAAATTTCAGTGTACAAATAAGCTATCAAGTATTTGTGTGCTACATGATAAAACAGACAGTATTTAACTTATGTGCAAAATAGAAAACTATTTGCACCCCTTGCATTGTAACATAGTTTTGTACAAGAGACTACTTACTCAATTTTTTTACTTAACTTTCCTTAATGAATCAGGCCCTTCAGGAGCTGATAAGGTTGCCTGTACATGACAAATTGCTTTCAGACTCCAAGCTAACTACAGTACATACAGTATTTTCAAATATCTGCATATTTGTGAAAATGACATGAATTTTCATAAGTAAACTATGTATGTTTTCATTTTAGTTTATATTAAATATATTTTAGTTCTGCATAGAATGTTTGCCCGAAAATGTTTTCTGAAAAAGATGGCAGAAAAGTATCTGGTGGACTTTTCCACTAGCCAAAAAGCTGATGATATTAAAGCAAAACCAAACTGACCAAACAAAATCTGCACAATATCTGCACAGAGAGGTTTTAAACAATGCCGTACTGCCACATGCAAAAAAAAAAGGCTCATTACGTTTTTAATAAAAATAAACCCGCCTGTGGGGAAGTCACAAAATTGAACTAAATAACTTACCGGATTTCTCCCTTTCCCCACTGTACAATAGCAGTTATTATGTACCTAGCTAGTAACAGGCTCCACTTGTAAGATATTGGAACCTATGTTAAAGTCAGCTCTAATTGAATTTAGTACTTTCAAAGCAAGGTTCTTGTCTGTGGGCACTTGTAAATATCAATCTTCGAATCTGGTTACATTACAAAGCTCCAGAATTGAGGGAGTTTGATGTTGTTTCTCCAGTTGCTTAGAGACTTACAAACTGAATTACACGTAACTAATTCCTTAACCATATTTTGTTTTAATATTACATAGAAACCAACTGCTTTTCAGAGTTGCACATTGTTTGGGAAAGTAGTTATATATGATAACATGCCTATTTGTAAAAAATGGTTAATTGCTAAATCGTGAAAACGTGTTGGCATTTTACTAACCATTATTAAATAGTTGCCCACTCTATCTTAATTAAACAGGCATTTGGCTGCAGAACAGGGTTGTGAACAGATGACCAATGAGCATTGTCCATGAGTGCTGTTCCTCATTGAACCTCTAGCTCCCATCCGCTCCTAGTTTTTAGAAAGATTACAGAAACAGAAAGACATAAGTAACTGGTGCTGGCCTTTTTTTTCTTAGGATTACACCACTGTATTCCCATAGACTTGATTACTGTCCAGTGTTACACTTTAAAGAGCAGAGCAGTCAGTTTCCCCGGTGGTCTAGGAGGAAGTGGGGCAGTACGTGTCTGAAAACGCTACTGCACATGCGCGAACGTGTTCGAACCCGCAACTGCACATGCGCAAACTGTGCAAACAGGAAGTTTGTAGGTGGTGATTAGGCTCGACAGGGGGCATGGCTTAATATGTCCCTCTTTCGGCACTTCAAAAGTTGGGAGGTATACAGTCTGCCAGTCACAGATAATGCTTACATTCTGTCTGCTTTTGGTTGGCTGAACAGGAACTGAACTCCAACCCCAAAGAAAATAATAGGAGTGGTGGCAAAGCAACACTACGCTATTGTGGATCTGTTCCAGCATAGAAATGAATATTAAATCTCAATCATCTAACTGTTTTTCAGCCACTTTCGACTGTCTAAAACCAGTGATGTTACTTTTGAAGAGTTCCCTGGCGATTTTAGTGGGGGGAAAAAACATAAAATTAATGATTTAAAATATTTTAAAAAAAATTAACTTTTTAAAAATAAAAAAATGCTTTATTTACAACCGTATTGTTTCCTTTTATTATCTTCTGCCATTGCCATCCTGAGATTGCAGTAGTGGAAGGAAAATTGCAGTGGTACATGTACCGACAGTCCTTGTATAAATAGGGTTCCTCATGCTTTGCATGGGGAAACTCACTGGAGGAAGCAGGCAAATCTCTTCAACGGATGGAGCAATCGCCTTTCATAGATAGGGAGAAGCTCTCTGTTGAAAACACCCTTTCACTGGAAATAGTTGTTAAATAAATGGGCTCCTTGATGCTGCATTGAAGATACCAATTTACAGTTTTGTATAATAAGGAGGTGTATAAAAATGTTTGCAAATCGTTGTATTATCAGTTAGAAGATATTAATTTTAATTATATGTTTCAGTGAACTGTGTTTATGTCTAATTTCTGTGGATAGATTAGATAGATAGATAGATAGATAGATAGATAGATAGATAGATAGATAAATAGATAGAGTGGTGGGCAAGAAGTGGCACACCGAGCCATCACATGTGCCCCCAACTACTTTATTGTCAGATTTGTTTGTTATAGCTTGTAACACTTGTTTAAAATGCTTGTTGATATGTTATTACAGATAGCGGTCTCTATCATCAAATGTATTATATTAACTTATTAAAGAGATGTAAGGTAATGTGCTGCCCTTTGGAAGTTAGAGGGTCACACCATGCTGGCCTGTAGTGTATCATGTTGCCCATCACTCTGCTCTATCTTTATATGCCTTGTATATACAGCATTATTTGTAAGATATCTACCTGACAAAGGGGCCATATTATGCCAGTTATTTTCTGTTAGATAGCAAAAAGCATTGGTTGCCAGACTTTTGGACTCTATGATCTTCTCTAAAAGGTAGAAAATATTTTGCGACCTATCTTAGTACATAACTTTAGATTTATTGGGTTTCATTAGGCAATGAAAAATAAGATAACATCAAATGAAGCTTGGTGTGTTTACTTTGGATGCCAGGGACGGCCCATGAGGCCCAAGGCGGCAGGTGGGCCGCAGTTGAGAGCAACGTTAATATAAACTAACCATTACTCCCCATTTGTTGTGGGACTACGAGTTCTAGCGACCTTAGCTGGCCATGATGGGACTTGTATTTCCACAGAAGCTGCAGAGTGTATCTCTGATTTACAGTACCTAAAATTTACATAAAAATAAATTAAATATTGCGCTAAAGTATATATTGAATTGAGTGCCTCGTTAGCAAAAAGTTATTGATCTTTACCTAACTAAATTTACCTACATTTCTTGGACAAATTTGTAGAACAAATCAACAGTTGGTTGTATCAAGTAATGTTATAGGATTAATATCAGTAGTGTCTAGATAACATGCATAATAATTAATACGTATCTGTCTACATATAGATAATTATGCTCTATAATATATCCAGCCACATAATGGAGTACCCATTAATGTACATTCCTGTAGAAAGAGACCCTAATGGATAGCCTGTAAATATATTCCAATGTATAATTAGCTATCTGCAACTTTATTAGTACATTTGCATCCTTTTTTTACACGGCAACTAAACCCAAAAAATGTGCTGATTGTGTAGAGATTAAATACAGTGATCCCCACAGCCCACACTGTAAAGTCAATCATCAAACGTATGCCGAGAGGGGTGAAAAGCTTGTTAAAAAAGAGAAAACAGTTTTCATGCTGATGATGATGACAGCCATAGTCGGTATTTAACTTTTAACTCTATATCATCATCATCATCATCATCATTTATTTATATAGCGCCACTAATTCCGCAGCACTGTACAGAGAACTCATTCACATCAGTCCCTGCCCCATTGGAGCTTACAGTCTAAATTCCCTAATAAAGACACACACTCGCACAGACACAGACAGGCAAAGAGGGAGATAGACAGAGACTAGGGTCAATTTTTGATAGCAGCCAATTAACCTACTAGTATGTTTTTGGAGTGTGGAAGGAAACCGGAGCACCCAGAGGAAACCCATGCAAACACAGGGAGAACATACAAACTCCACACAGATAAGGCCATGGTTGGGATTCAAACTCATGACCCTAGTGCTGTAAGGCAGGAGTGCTAACCACTAGGCCACTGTGCTGCCCTATATCAGGTCCTAACTATAAAACTGAGCAAACAGCATATAGATATGTTACAGTTACTATGAGTTTTTTTTAAATAGATTCTCTTATATTAAAGTCAGCTTATAGCTGGGTATTTCCACCCATTTTGTCCTACTGTCTCTCACCATCCTTCCCTCTAGAATGTAAGCTCTCGTGGGCTGGGCCCTCTCTACCTATTGTCCTATGTCTGTCTACTGTCTGACTCCTTTGTACGTCCTGTTACGTATTTTGCTGCACTCTGTGTGAGTCCCCACAGCATTACTCACACTCATCTATGATACTTATGTGTATTACCTGATCTATTTGTTACTCACTTCTGTATCTGGGGCTGCGTAATCTGTGGTGCCTTATAAATAAATAAATAGTAATAAAATAATAATTCATGGATATTAAAGAGATCATGAACATCCAATCCACTGGCTGGAACATGTTTACTTTGTTCCTGACGAGCTCCCAGTGACATCATTACTCCGGCAGCAGAGGCCACTCATTGGGGTAAATTTACTATGCGTCAGTTCTGTAGAACGGCCAATTCTTGTCCCATTGTAGTCATTTTCTTCAAATGGCAATTATATTAAAGACAAAACCCGATGGGCTCTGTCTTTAATAAAAGTGCAGTTTTAAAAAATTACTTTAAAGCGCTGGGAATCGGAACCACTGCATAGAAAATATAACCCATTGATTCTGAATGGCCACATGAGATTACTGACATGTGATCTTCTGGCCACTCCAATAGCTAATTTGAATGCTTAGGTTATAATGCCATGCAGGAATCACTGTACAAGCCGGAGAGGGAAGAAAGCCTTTCTGTATTACTTACTAACTATATATTGCATTTAAGATTTTTTTCAGGCTGTACCATTAATTTGTAATTTTTATAAAGCGCATGTCAGGCACACTTAATAATAATAAATAATACAAGTAAATTCATGTTTAAATGTACAAACCATATGCTTCCACATTTTGACCACAACCACCACTGGTTTTAACATGTGACCAAGCGTAAACTTAGCTGCTTGTGACAAGGTAGCACAGATTCTATAGTCTAGTTCAAAAGCGAAAGCCACACCCCATCAGTCTCAACCACAGATATCCCATAATTTATCAGATACTCACACCCCCCCCCCCCCCCCTCCGCACTCTCTCTACTGCAGGCACCTCATTATGGAGAATTTCTCAAAATAACCAATATTGTTGTAAGTTGGATCTACAGCTTCCCATTAATTACTAGGTGCCCGTGACATAAAACTAGCTTGGTGTATTTCGAACACTAACGGATAAGTCCACATCTCTGGGGGGTTTTTATCAGTTAAACATTCACAATAGACACTAGGGTGATATCTACTAAAGGTTTATTTGTATAAGCCTCTTATTTTTGTGATTTACATGGCAACTTGCAATTAGCCATATATAAGATACTCAAATTGCTATGAAAATTATTACTTTTTCAAACCTCAAACCAAAAATCGCCATAAACCTCAAAATCACAAAAATTGCAATGAAAATAATTCCACTGGTTTCAGGCACTCAAGATTGCCTGAGAATAATTGAGGTGAATACAATTTGCCATTTGACATTTATTTCAATGGATGCAGAAAGCCCATTGAAATGCATTGAGAAAGGTTCCATTAAAGAAATAAATACTACAAGTTCCAGCAAGCAATGACAGCCATTGGCCACTTGGATATGCCAGTACTTATGAAACTAAAATTGTCAACATGACAGCGGCTGTCAGGATACGTTAGGTCTTGTGGCACTACAGGCGCCAGCATGCCCTGTCAGCCAGGACCAGCTGAAACTTTTAGCTCCACATTAGTATCTATTTCTTAAAAGGAGCAAGAAAAAAAAAGGAAAAACCCTAACATGTAATAAGTACTACTTTTTACAGAGCCCTAAAGCTAATAACATTATATTTAATGGGGCTGGAGTCAGTATCCACTCAGCCAAATACAATTGACTAGCATGAGAACATCGCTTGAGATTTGCTGAGCTTCACTCATTTATTTCAATCAGATTACTGTGCCCACAGAAAGCATAGCCCATTCAAATGAATGAAAAAGACGACAGTATTCCTCCAGTTTCAAATCAACCACGATTGCCTGATTTGGAAATAAATCCCCATTGAGTAGATTTAAGAGTTTCTACAGTTAATTCATTATTTCATTACGGCAATTTTGAAACAGAAAAACAAAATTTCCCTTTACTAGATTCCCGCTAAAGGTTTAGTATGCAAATGTAACCACTATGCTAAACCCTATCCTATAATCTAATAATTTCCTAGCGCTTTTCCTGCAGATGCTTCACCTTTGTGTGGGCTGGGTTTCCGCAGTCCTCTATCTACGCTGGCCTAGAACCACCGTGATATCTGGACGAAATTAGTGGTTTAGACCAAGCAGCACTAAAACCTATTTGCGCTACTCATCTCAACCAGTTTCGCCAGGTTTTTCACATGCTGGTAAGGCATTCTCCTCTGGCCCACTTGAAGATGGAAAGTCTGTAGAGAATATATCTAACAAACTTAGATATATGGGAGATCCGGGGGAGAAGTCATGTGACATGGGGTAAGAGGAGGGCGTGGTGACATTGCCACATCACCATAGCCCCGCCCCCACTATAAAATGCTGAAATTCACAGCATTGAATGGAGGGGCGGAAATTATTGACACGATTAAGCCCCACCCACTTCATTCACTGCCGTGAATTTCGGCAAATGTGGGAGCTTTGCCTAATCTTCCGGGAGAGTAGGCAAGTATGGCCTATATAGGGTCTATAAACTGCTTATGGTGGACCACATACTATACCATTTTTAACCTTTACCAGAGTTAACTTAATAAACTAAAATAACGACACAGAGACTTGAATTGGCGTTTGAAAGGTCAGGAATTTATTAGAAGCGAACTTGCTGGGGAAAAAATTGGTGGCCAACCTAAACAGACCAATCAGCATCCAGGCCACACCTACCAGTTGTAAATTCCGTCCAAACTAATTTGGACCCGACTAGGCGTAAAACTTCCCCATTTGACATATTAGCTGAGGCCCGCCCGCATAAGAGGAGCCCCTTAACCCCGAAGGACTATTCTGACTAATTGCCCAATCCCTTTAAGAGGAGAGTGCCTACTACGCCTTCAATGTAACAAAATGGCCGCTGATTGGGCTGCTTACCGCCACTTATAAACACAAGAACCAGTACCAATACCACAAATAGGGGATGGGTGGGTGGGTAACAAATCTATCCGGCAAGACAAAGTCACATCCTTTTCCTATATGTTATAAGCCTCTTCTGGAAAAACTAACCCCTCCCCTTCCGGCTCTACTGATTGGATAACTCAGGTTTCTACCACCACCCAGATAAGTTAACTCCTGGTATGCCTGTACTTTTTCCTCTGCCTGCCTCCTCAGCGTTTATATCACCTCGGTCTCATTCAATCCCTCTGTTGTATTAAACCGCTTATGGTGGACCACATACTATACCATTTTTAACCTTTACCAGAGTTAACTTAACAAACTAAAATAACAACACAGAGACTTGAATTGGCGTTTGAAAGGTCAGGAATTTATTAGAAACGAACCTGCTGGGGAAAAATTGGTGGCCAACCTAAACAGACCAATCGGCATCCAGGCCACACCTACCAGTTGTAAATTCCGTCCAAACTAATTTGGACCCGACTAGGCGTAAAATGCCAAACTCCCTCATTTGACATATTAGCTGAGGCCCGCCCGCCTAAGTAGAGCCCCTTAACCCCAAAGGGCTATTCTGACTAATTGCCCAATCCCTTTAAGAGGAGAGTGCCTACTACGCCTTCAATGTAACAAAATGGCCACTGATTGGGCTGCTTACCGCCACAGCTAAGGTTCCCCACCAGGAACCGCACCCCGCCACCAACTGACCTCTCATAGCCAAACAAGAAAACCAAATATCTGCTCTATAAAGTATGCCATACCCAAATCAGACAAATGTACACCATCGGGCTTATAGTACTGCGTCAACACCGCTCTTATGGAAGGATAACTAATGCAGCCACCACCTACTTCCTGAAAGATCTTCCGAACCGCCCTATTTACGTTCCCACGAGCTTTCTCAATCTGAGCTGGTTTATCCGCCCCTCTCCAATTGCGCCTAGGGATAATATCGGACCATATAAGGTGAACTGTTGGCCAATGTAACTTAAAGGCCTCGACATCAGATCTAATCTGTTCGATGAGCTCTAAACTGGACCACTTACCCAGGTCATTCCCCCAAGGTGAATAATAAGTTCTGAAGGGTCTCTGTGTCTTTTAGTATATTCAACAAAGCTGCCCAACGCATACCCCTAACACCTATCCATCTTATTGACTCTGCCCGGGGAAATTTGCTCAAATCATGAGCAGGGCCGCTCTTACCGGCCCAAAAAACAAATGAATGGCCGACCAGCCAAATACTCCTCCCATCCTGACATACACCTGCAACATGGAGTAACAATGCATGTAAATTCAATGGCAAAAAGTAACATAATTAATACGGAAAACAAAAAATTGCCACATTCGTGCATGACGCAGGGTGACCCATGCGGAGGTAAAACCGGAAACCCCGGGGTGCCACCGCCAATCAGGCCCCCGGAGAAAAGAAATGGCAAAACCCTCCGCGCTCCCTTTCAACATGGTAAGCAACGCAACGTCATGGGTCAGCCTTACTACATCGCACCGTCTAAGCCTAGAGCGCCACAGCTGGCCTAACATACCGCTTAAAACACTTAGACCTCCATCTACCCAAAGCCATAATGCTCTGCCTAGAAACACCTTCTTCTGCCGCTATCGTAGCTGCCCCTATCCTAAAGGAATGCGTCCCATAGTCCGCTGCACTCAAACCAAGCTTAACCACGTAACTTTTGAATACTGCTGAAAATTGAAACTTCGTAAGGGGAGAACCATCACTATGTCTAAGCCAATTACCACCAAGAGCAGGAGACATATCCCTGTACAATCTTGTCAATTCTACTGGACAAACCGCTATATCCTGGTTCCGCTGCAAAGTGATCCACTTCCCTCTACCCAACGAGTCAGTCTTTGATCTATGAATTTTACAAGCAATACTCTCATCCTGAACCACAACATTTCTGGAAAGCAAGCCCGAATCAACAGCCGTCCTAGATGAGGCAACCAACTCCCCTATTCTAAAAGCCCCGAAAAAAGCCATAACATACGCCAGCCAAAACAAGGCTACCTCAAACTCATCCGTCGCCACCACCGTGATAACATTCACCAAGTTCACTAACATTCTCTTATCAATAGGTCTACTTTTATCTACTAATGGGGGGGGAAATTCTAGCCCAACCTCTTAAAACCTTACGCACCAATTCCTGCTTGGTAACATCCCGACTACCTGTAATCTGCAGAAAAAAACGAAATACCAGCCAAAGCGGACACTATATGTTTTGGATCTACCCGCCTGAAAACAATGCCACACAAACGCGAGCATGCGCTGTCGCCCCGTCTTACCTCGAGCCTCATCAGATCCACAAAAACCCTCCCAGGACGACCAAGCTTCCCAATATTTCTTTAACGTCCCAGGTGCAACCGAACGCCTAGCAAGATCCTCTACGCCGGCCTTATAATCTGCCAGACAAAATCGGGCCATGAAACACCAGACACATTCGCATGCGGAGCTAACAAACGAAACTTATTCCAGTCAAACCTAGACAAAGCATCCGCAATCCCGTTATCTACCCCAGGCACATGCCTTGCCCTGAAAGTGATGTTGAGAGTCAGACACCTAAAAACCAAATGTCTCAATAGCCTTAGAGCTGGCAGGGAGGTGGCCCTCTGATTATTAATAGCATGGACTACCCCCAAATTGTCGCACCAGAAAGATATACTCCTATTATGCAGACAAACTCCCCACAACTCGATAGCTACAATGATGGGGAACAACTCCAACAGCAAGAGATTCCTCGTGAGACCCTCCTGACGCCAAGTATCTGGTCAAGCTGCTGCACACCACTTCCCGTCCAGGTAAGCCCCAAACCCGGAAGACCCAGCAGCATCTGTAAACAATTACAACTCCACGCTATTGGCGCCAGGCAGGGACCACAAACAAACTCCATTAAAACTCTCTAAGAACAAACGCCACATAGCCAAATCATCCCTAATCTCTTTGGACATTCTCACAAAATGCTTTGCCTTTGTAACCCCAACCGTAGCCATCTCCAGCTTCCGACAAAACACCCTCCCCATGGGAATGACTCTACAGGCGAAATTAAAAAGACCAAGCAGTGACTGCACCTGTCTCAACTGCACTTTACACTCACTCTGAACTGTATCATTTACTCCCCTCAGCTTAGCCACCTTCTCTGCTGGAAGCCTACAACAACCCGCCACCGTGTCAATCTCAATACCTAGGTATGACAACCTCACAGTCGGGCCTTCTGACTTGTCCGCTGCCACCGGAACTCCCATCACCCTAAACAACGCCTGAGCAGAAAACAACAAGTACTGACATACTGTTGTACCCACTGGACTAATAAACAGAAAGTTATCAAGGTAGTGGGCCACACTCTGATGCCCCGAACCGGCCACCACAGACCAGTGGAGAAAAGTGCTAAAACATTCAAAAAACGCATATGACACTGAACATCCCATAGGTAGACATTTATCCACGTAATACCCATCTGACAACCGAAAGCCCATGTACCGAAATGAAGAAGGATGCAGGGGCAACAACCTAAACGCAAATTCAATGTCCAATTTTGCTAACAGCGCCCCCGCGCCACATCCCTGAACCAATGCCAATGCATCCTCAAACGACTGGTAACCAACCGAACATTCAGACTCCGCAATCGCATCATTCACAGATGTACCCTGTGGGCGAGATAAATGTTGGATTAGCCGAAACTTCCCCACCTCCTTCTTTGGCACCACCCCCACCGGGGAAAGAACTAAATCCTGCAATGGGGGAACTGAAAAGGGGCCACACATTCTTCCCAAGGACACCTCCTTACACACTTTCTCGTGCACTACCATCGGCAATTCCGTAGCCGATTTCAAATTCCGGGGCGTCCCAGTCTGCACCACACCTGTCACTGGCAATATGAACCCAACATTGAAACCATTCCATAAAAACTCAGCAGCCCCCTTATCAGGGTACCAACCCAGCCATTTCCCAAGCTCAACCAAAACAATGGGCGACGTCGCCTTACCAAGCCGCACCTTCAGTGGCGGGTCTATCGGTAGCGGCAGGACCGCTCCTCCTGGGGCACTCTCTCCTTGGGTGACCCCCACTGCATGCCGAACATACATGCCTGAATCTGCAGGCCGCACCTCTCTCACATTGGCCCCCATTGAAAGCGAAACACTTCCCTCGAAAGGGCTGACCAAACCACACCGGGGGCTGCCTCTTTCTTGCCACACCCACGTCATTACCAGCCATCCTCGGCTGTGTCACATCCAACCACACCTCCACATCCTTACACCCGAAATCCATCAATGACATTCCATCCTGCTTCCTTCGGAAGGCCTCATCGTACCGCCTCCACATAATACCCCTGGATCGGGTAAACATTCCTTGTATTAAGTAAATGTACTTAATCACGTTCATGTGCTTAGCTGGCCTGGTTTCAAAATAACATGCAGCAAAAACTAGGAAGCCCTCCAACCAACTCTGAAAGTTCCTGTATGCTTCCTCTCCCACGCCAGAACGTGAACTTAAGCCATCCTTAGCCCTCTTTGTGATGGCAAACATGTCCACAAACCGACCAGCGCGTATCTTACTGCGCATACTGCTCCTGATATCACGGAGGACCGCTGTATTAGCACATCGCACAACATCGCCTCCCGAGGTACCACTGTCCTCCCGAGGCTCTCCGCCTCCAACCTCCGCCCTACGGCGGGAACTATGCAATTTCCTCTTCAGGAGCCTCACCAACTTTGCGTCTGCACTCTCAGACCTGGCCGGAAACCTCACTCTCCGAGGCTGAAGAACTGAAATCGGAGCTAGAACCAGACCCCCCGCTGGCATGCTCACCGATTACACGGCCACCTCCTTCCACACTACATGACGGGCCCACCGTGGCCAATGATGCGGCTTCCGCAGAAGAAGCACGTCCAGATCTCCAACCCGATCTCACACGCCCCGGCAAACCTGCAGACGGGGGAACAGAAGAAGAACCCTCCGGCCTGGGACCCCCGGTTCCCCGGTTCCCATGCTCATCGGCAGTGCCATACTCTGATGTCTAAAACTCTGGCTAGATGCCATTACAGCACCTGTCTGCCGACTCCATGTACTTGGCGTCGCCGTGCAGGGAACAACCCGAGGGCCCGCCGGGGAGGACGCTGGACCCTGCCCCGAAACCGGCCCCCCAGTCATCAACCGCACGTCGATATGCCCTAACAGCACTGACGGTGAGAAAACGGGAACCCGAGGACCCTCCGACCCTGCTGCCCCGAGGGTGACGGCCCCTGTGGAAGAAGCACTTGAGGTTACAACATTTCCCGGAAAGCCGGGACCAGAGAAATACGGCCCATAAGCCGATGGAGGGGGAAAATAAGTCGGGGAGAATCCCCAAGGTGGGTATGAGAAAGGAAAAGGAAAAACCGGAAACCCTTGGCCTTGTGGCCCCCTGTCCGAACTAACCCCTTGCCACTGTAAGGGGGACTGATGGAACCCTGTATCCGGCACCTGACCTGGCCCATATCTCATTGCCCATGGAGGATAAAACCCAGCCCCAGGGGGGGCAGACATCGCTGTGGGCCCTACAGCGGCCTCGGGGTTGCACCTAGGGGGAAAAGACGTGTGACCCCCCGGATATGAAATGCCCGACCCCGATGAACAAACTGTAGTGAAACTCTGTGTAGCAGAAACTGCCGCACCTGTATGAGGAACATGTAAGGGAAAAGAAATGGGACTAGGGTACCGAGGAAAAGGGGGGGGAATGCAGGGAAAGAAATCCCAGGAGGAAACGATGCCCCAGGGGGAGCAGAGGGAGGGAAAGTAGGGAGGTGAAACTGCCGTGACTGGGATGGAGGAGAAAGGGAAACATGAACGGGGCTGGCTGTGAGAGGAGGGGGGGGAAGGCGGGTAGGGACACTCGCTGCTGGAGAGGGGGGACAGACCAGGGAACTTGCTGTGATTGCCTGGGGAAAAGCTGCAGCCGGAGATAGCTGACAGTCAGAAGATTTGTGGGAAGGAGGGGGTTCTGACACCTCAATAGACCCCTCTTGTGAAACGGCAGAGCCTGCAGCATTTCCCCCTCCACCCAATGGACCACCGGGTCCCTGGCGGGGGGAGGATCAACAGAGACCTCCAATGCATTGGTGACAGTGGGAGGACCGGCGGGCGCTCCGGGAGCGCCCGCTACTAAGATGGCCACCGAAACCTCCGCACCGGACTGCGCATGCACGGCCGGGCGCACGCGTCCGTGTCCGCGCGCTCGCTGCTGCGCATGCGCAGATGCTTTTTTCGCCGCCGCCGCCGCGGCAGAAGGACCCTGCCTACCAGGTACCAAGGAGGGGGAGGGATTGGAAACCTCTTGCGGCGAGTCCCGAAGCTGGGCTCACCGCTTAGAAAGGGGGGCAGAGGGAATGGCAGCCTCGACCAGGCGGTGGGGGGGGACTCGGACACGCTTGGCCCGGAGCATGGTGGAGCACAGGAACAGGGAGGGAGGTAGGGAAGAAAGGTAAAATGGCACTAAGGGGACCCAGGGAAAGAAACTAAGGACAAGGAAGGAATAGGTAAGGGGCCAGGGACAAAACCAGAGCAAACTAGATTAAAATAAGGGAAAGAAAACACAGGCACAGAATGACAAGGCACACTAGAATAAACAGCTATAAAATACAGCAAAACACAGCATATAACAGTATCAAAACAGTCTAAACAGTAAGGCACAGTATGATGCAGTGTAAAAACAGGTCCTTTATAGCAATACTCACCAGGACAGCAGAGCAGATACTCACTCTAACAAATCTATCCGGCAAGAGGAAGTCACATCCTTTTCCTATATGTTATAAGCCTCTTCTAGAAAAACTAACCCCTCCCCTTCCGGCTCTACTGATTGGATAACTCAGGTTTCTACCACCACCCAGATAAGTTAACTCCTGGTATGCCTGTACTTTTTCCTCTGCCTGCCTCCTCAGCGTTTATATCACCTCGGTCTCATTCAATCCCTCTGTTGTATTTTTGCACATTTAAGACATTTAAGACACACTTCTCCTTTAGCTGCCCTCCTTCTTTCCACTGATCACTATTTCTCCACTTTTTCCCTTACTGTTTGTTTCAGAAACACATAGTTACAGTTATTTACCTCAATCTACATTTCTTATTTTAATTGATAAGAAGATTTTTAGTCTGCATTGCATACTGTTCTGTAACTTTATAGATAAGGGTGGAAAAATAAGAGCCTTAACCTCCACTGAGCCATTAGGAAGCAAAGCTGTGGAGATAAAATCAAAAGCATTTTCTTCCTTAAATATCATCACACCAAATATATGTAGCATTTATCATTTATACAGCTGTCCCAAAACCATTATTGTCTTGCTTGTCATTTCGCCATTGTGTTTTTTATCTACAATGCGCTGCTAACATTACCACCTAAATGTTTCCTTTATTATGATCATAAAGCATCAGTGCCTCTTAACAAGTTGTAGAGGGCTTGCAATAAAATGAAAGCACTCACCACTATAGCTCCTTGTTTGCCCTCTTAACCATTTATGTGATGAAATAAGGTATGTTTATTTGCTTTTAACATTTTGCAGTGGAAGGTTTCTACAGCAGGGCAGAATATTGTTTTAGTGAGCAAAAATAACACACAGCAGCTGTATAAAGATCTGGAAACACAGCATTGCAGTTGTTTGACTACAAATCCCATCATCCTTAGCTTACACTTGAGTAATTAAATACATGTACAACAATGAATGTGACCATTTCTTTATTTACTAACCCATTAACAAAAAAATCAGTGAAGAATTACATACTGTTGAGAAGTGAGAAAACTGCATTCCAAAACGACCTAAGTACATCTTTGTCAGTGATTTGATAAAAGCTAAATTCTATGTATAGCTGCCTCTACTGATAATGATAACAATATCACCAACATTGGTGATCCAATTTTAAAAGATTTCTTGAAACATTAACAAATATATACTTAACAAAACTCATACAATGGCAGAAATTGAAGGAGAACTCCACCCATGGAAGTTTTTTCCTTCAAATCACAACAGACCCTCAGTATTTGTCATTCTAATCCCTATATAATGTGCGTATAAAACAATTTAATCTATTGTTTTACCCAAAGAAAGCCCTATCTATCCTGTGTAAAGAAAAAAAAAATAACAGAAAATTCATTTGTGCGGAATGCAAAAAAATCTGAACGTTATTTCTATTTAAATCAACACATCGTAAAATTTTAAATTTGGTCTGGTAACGAAGGGGCAAAAACCCTGCAGTCTCAAAGTGGTCATTCAAATAATTGGCAAAGCTAGCTATGTAGTGATTTCACAAAATTGATTTCTCATGTTGTCAGTAAGTATGAGTATGTTTATCATCATGAGCTGATTCTAACAAACTTATTTTAAAATAAAAAATCTAAAAAAATCTATAAAATCATAATACTTATTTACAAATTTAAACGTGTGCGTCAGCAGATCTGATTGCTAGTTATAATATACAAAACAGGCAAAAGGAAAGGGCTGTATAAATATACCAGCTATCTAGAGCTTAATACATATTTAAAGAACTTAATAAATGGCAGAATGTACTTTAGGATTGGCTAAATTCATAACTTTTAATAACAAAAAATCTAAATACATTAAAAGACAACAACAATAAAATCTGAAGGGTTTTTATTGTTACGAATAACTGTTTGGATTTTATTGTTGTCTATTAATGTACTTCGACTTTTTTTAATTAAAATGAATTAAATTCTATGAGTAAGAACATTTCGCTATTTTTTCTGGGTTTTTTTTTAGATTTATTAGGCAATCTGTAGAGGCACTGTCATGTGTTGAGGGTAAGGCTATGTACACACTGCAGAATTTTCTGACCAATGTTTTGTCTACACCGATTGTACCTACGACTGAAGATCCGATCAGTCGGTTGATTCATGCGCACACACTATACATAACGAATTTTGCAAGACCAAGCGTCCGGCCAGCGATTTTTGACAGGCATAATGTCGGCTAAAAAGACTGTGATTCCGTACACACTGAAATGATATATGGGCTCCTGAAGAAATTTAAATAAAGGGCTGAACATCACCAGCAAAAAACTCCCACAAACTCAGATTCAGGAAAAGGAAATAGGTCATTGCCATTCATTCTATAACACATCTTTGTGTACAGTGTACGTTTGTTTGCAACTGTACATTAACAATTTATTTTAATATAATAGATACTGTTGTATACACTTGCATACAGCAACACAAACATGTTGTATGGAGCATGTAAAACGGGTTTACTATTGCTTCTCCAATAAAAGCATATTATTCCCATATGACGTTCGGATACCGCACAACATGGGAGAGGAAGAAGCATCTTAAATTTACATACACACGCCCAGAAAGGAGTCGCTGTTTATGAAACTATCAGCAGTTGGTCGTGGAATCAGTTGAATCATGTAGGATCGGAGGGCGGTTAGAATGAGTTTCTAAAACAGGACAAGCAATCAAATGAAACGACAATCGGTAATTTGGGACAACTCTCATTCACGGTGTAAGTATACACACTAATGATCTGGCCAAACGGTCATTTATCGGGTGATTGGCCCGATAATTGGTTGAAAAACCTGTAGTGTGCATCTAGCCTAAGGGCAATTATGCCTAATTGTAAAATTGTTCTTTTAGAGCCTGGCTTTATCTTATATAGTTTTAGCTCTAGCACTTAGCGCCTGATCTTTTCTTTCTTTGTTATATCTTTAGGTATTATATGCAACCTGTATTTTAGATTTTTTGGTGCTTTAAAATAGTAGTATAAAATGTTTCATTAGATTTGCAGAACTTATTCACTTTATCCCTGATAATGTTTAATTTTTTTGTTTTGTATTTTGGATGTTTTTCTCTGTGTCCCTTCTTGTACTGTATATATGGGATAATGGACTCTCTACTGTAAGTTATATAGATAAAAGAAGTCACAGTTAAGAGTGACCTTATAAAGATACACGGCTGTAGGTTGAGTGCTTTCATACAGGTCACAGAAATCTAAGGTGAATTCTAATATCCGTAATGATTTACAGCAAGATGGTGCCTTATTCTTTATAACACACAAGTTTTCCTGATGAACACTGAAGTGATGGCATCATACCACATTGATTATGCATATATTATTAACAGGAATATATTCATATAATGACATCACTTGTGTATTGTATATGGGTAATTGCATAGTTGATTGATCAAATCGATGTGTCAGAAGTTCAGGAATAAAAAATAAATTTGCGACTTGACCCTGATTTGGATAAAATGCAAGCAGATAAATAATACCTCCCATTAGTTAAAACCAATCACTTTTAAGCAAACAATAAGGAGTCAACTTCAGTTCAATAGCTTGTCTTAAGCTAGGTACACACTACACTGTTTTTGTCCTATAATCGGCTCAATCAGCCGACATACGACCGCTCGTTCAAAAGTCGGGTCAGTCTATGTAGTGACACGATGGTCGAAAGTCTGCCCAAATGGACGATTGTCGTCTCATTTGGTTAGTCGTACCATTAAATATTTTCGTTCCAATCTCGTTTCTGTTGTGTAGTGTGTATAAACTTCCGACCGATCCACAACAGTTAGTACGAAATTACAGTCATTGCTCACGACAACATAGCTGTAAAAAGTCGCTAACGGGACGGCTGCTCTTCCCTTTATCGTCTAAAACAAGGCTAGTGTGTATGCAGTCCATGGACCGAGCGATCGGACCATCAATCGCATGTAAAATCGATCGGCATAAAAAGTTGGTGGAAAATTCTGTAGTGTGTACCCAGCTTTACATGTATTCCATACCCTGTACATTAAAGTCACCCTTACTTTGAAACAGCTTTTTTTTCCCTGAAATAAATACTGCAGTAGGTGAGTTACAGTATATTGGAATATACTCTATTCTTACAGCGTCAGAAAATTGTCTGTCTTATAAAAAAAATAACAACTGTTTTTCACTGAAATAAATAGGACAGTAGTTGTGGTTACAGATTATTGTAATATGTTTTATCCTTATTATGACAGAAAATCTTATGTCTAATAAATACTTGTTTTGTATTGAAATACATATCCTACTAGGTGCGGTTGATATTATTTTAATATACTTTATAACAACTGCACCTAAAAATTAAATCTTAAAAATTCTTTTTTCCGTCAAATAAATATTGCAAATGTATACAAAAGCACATTTGTGAAATTTTAAAAACAGAAGTCATGCAAGTTTAAAAAGGAAAGCTTGAAAAACATTGCTAAAACCCTCCCTAGCTCCAATTAGTCAGGCCACAGAAAAAGAGCTAGACAAGAACGTCCCATTGGAAAAGCAGTTTTATTTTACAAATACATTTTTAGATTTATGAAAATTGTGATTTTGACAAATCAAATTTGGACAGATTCACTCATTTCTATTGCATAGCACCAATTATCGTGTTCTGTATCTAAATGCAATTCTCATAATAATAAGCTACCGGTATATAAAATATATACCCAAATGCTCTCATCTTCATTGACATATATTTATTGCCAGAAATTCTGTACTGCACATCTACATGCAAGATGAAAACCAATGCTTTTATTTATCCAGGCCTCAGTCAATATTCACTCAGATAAAAGCTGGAAAGCTTTACGTAATAAGATGGGTACTGCGGTAATGTTAATAGACTGGTAGCAACTTTTGTTTCACTGTTCTGCAAGTTGGGTGAGGTGGAAGGATATTTAAAACAATAATGTTGAAAGTTACTCTATGAAGAATGTGGTCAGGCAAAACATATGGAAAATCTAAGTGAAACAGAAAACAGAATACAACCCTTGAGAGGCTCAGTCAGACAAACAGACTACCAGTTGGGCAACCATGCTTAATGCTGCACAAATTGAGATACATTGTAAATATTGTGCCAATGTATTTTTCTGCAGTTTGCTGTACATTGTGTTTAAAAGTTGGAAATTGTGTTTAAATGTTGCCATCTATGGTGTATTTTTGTAATGTTCTCTATTAAGTATAGATCTGCAGAAAATTATGTTACTGTGTCCTCCCATAAGAAAATAAAAGATACTGGGAAATCACAAATTCCCCATTCTTTTCTGCCGTTTTAAATTGAATATGATATACTTACCTTATGGAATACATGACCACTATTATTAATAATTCGGCAAAATCTTTTACAAAAACCTGGGAACCTTTGGCGTCGCATAACAATATCCACCTACCTTCCATGTCTTAAACTTTTATCCTTCATACTGTATTTTGTTTGTATTTTGCTCTTTACCTTTCCCTCCCCCTTGAGCTTCTTCCTGTTATTTACAACTACCTTTCCCTCTCCCCCTAAAATAATATAAACCCTGGCTGATAATCTTAATACGTCTACTATTTGTTAGTGAATATTTTAACAAAATCGGTTTGTTATTCTTTTGAGATAAATGTTCATGTTTCAGACAATTCACATGTCTATTTCATGATCTCTGAATTATTTTGCTATGTTTATCTCTGTTATTATGGATCTCTTGATATATTTTACTTCTGTTCAATTGTTTTTGTAAGATTGTACAGGCTTGCAATAAATAAAGTTAATAAAAGAAAAAGAAAATACAGAATGCATGAACTAAGACTCAACGAGCCTTTTCAAAACTTCTTCAGTTAAAAAAAAAAAGTCCCACTTACTAGATTCCTCAGATGAATCCCCAGCACCCAGGCAACCAAGAAAGGGGCCAGGTTTATGATACTGATCTTTCATCTTGCTCTACTATTAGTTTAGGCATATTTGCCTAATTTCAATCTCCTTTCTCAGAGATTTGAAACAAAGAGGTGGGCGCAGTTTGATGACACTATTCATATCAACAAATGGACAGGTCAATGACACTAATTTTGTCATCATGCCCCTGAATACTGAGAATTTCATTGGATGAAAGCAAGACGCGATTTGTGTTATCGCAGCCCGTTCTGCCCCACCTTGCAGGCAATTAAGTGCCCTTGCAGGAGAACTGCCTGCTCTTTCATGAGTCCAGGAGGACTTACTCAACATCTTCTCATAGTAGGCAACTATGAGTTTAGACAAAAACAAAAAGAAGGTGGGGAGGGCTAGTTGTCTGTCAAACAGGCCAATAATAAAAAGTGTAAGTAATATAATACAGTATACAGTCACATCACAGAGGTAACCCAGATGTTACAATCTATTGATTTATTAAGTAATACCATAAACTTTTATACAAAAAATGGATATTAATATGCCAGATAAAAACAAACATAAAAATCAGTCATTCAAGTATCAGGACAAATAATATAGATCCTTATATAGACTATAAGGCATCATTTTATAGCAATGACACCATTCTCCTTAGGAACATACCATCCTAGGAAGACCAAAATGTAATTTACAGAGCACTTCAGAGGGGTTGGGTACGTATAAGCGATAGTCACATCACTGACAGAGTAAATTCCTACAAAATAATGCTGATCATAATAAACACGATAAAAAGGAAATGCAGACTTAACTTATAAAAGACACAGTAGATCCCCGACATGTCGGGTATACGACTGGTATATTTTGCGATTGAAAGAAATGACGGGACTTGGTATTGACGTCACTCATGAGAGCGACAGTAAAATTTCCGAACTTAAAGCCGCAATGCCATGGGACTTGTCACATTTACAATCTAATAAGAATCTAATTACAATCCATTTACAATCCAATAACCCTCTACCTAACCCTAACCCCTAACCCTAACTCTAACCTTTAATATTAGATTGTAAATGCGGCGAGTGATGGTATTGGCGCTTTAAATTGGGAAATGTGACTGTCGTGCAGATCAGTGACGTAAATAGCAAGTGCCGTCATTTCCTCCAATTGCTAAATATATCAGTCGTGTATCGGTCATGTTGGGGATCTACTGTGTCTTTTTTAAGTTAAGTCTGCATCTCCTTTTTATCGTGTTTATTACAATCTGCATTACTTTGCACGAATTTACTCTGTTGGTGATGTGACTATCGCTAATGTGACTATCACCACTTTAGAGATATTGCAGTTCCAGAGATGGAGTAATAATCATCGGCCACTAATTATTAAACGTCACTTTAGGAACAGATGTGTCCTATCGCTCTGACAAAAGATATAGTTATCAGCAGGATACATTCATTAATATAGGCGGCTCACCAAGCATCTGAACGCGTGGGTCGAGTCTCTTGTTATGTATGTCTGTATACTGGATATTAAATAACTGTGTATAAATCCAAGGGATCCATAAACTGCAATGGTTTGTGTCCCAACTGAAAGTAGCCTTAACCTGATGCGTTTCTCTGCTACTACAGTATTCAACAGAGATCTAGTTAAATTAGTGCCAATAAGGCTCTTTTTCTGCTATATAGTGTTGAACTATGAGTTTAGGACTGTTCTGTTGCGTTTGACATCGAACAACTAAACTGAAAAATAAATTCATACAAAAATGTATTCTACTCTTCAATCTTTCTACTGTAGCTCTGCCAAAAATGAATCTGTTAATTTTGTAAAAACTTTTCAAAAAATAAAATGTAATGGAGCAGTCCCTGCTGCTTCCGCTACACGCATCTAAAGCACCATTCACAGCTCTAACAATGACTAAAAGACTCCTGATGTAGGACTAAAAGCTGAAACAAAGGATAGCATGTTGTTATTTCTTTACGTAGAAATTACATTACTGGAATGCACAGATTTGTACAAAACATTTATATTAATTAAGATATTGTGAACCTTTTAATTATCCTCTACACTGCACAGGGCCATGTAATATAAAGGATCTTCAACCTCCTATGTAGCGTGTGAGTACAGTGATGTAACAGACGTCCTACAGATTTAATTAAGGAAATAATATATTAGTGAACGTAGTATAATAACGATTTTGAGATAGATTGGTGGTTTTAGCTTTATTTATGACAATAAATTACTGGGAGCCTTAATTTATCCATCTTCATGGGTCCTATGCCTAACTTATACTAATGAACAGAACAGCAATGGACAAATGAATGATTGTGTATATTTTTGCTGTAATCCTATTTATTGTTACAATACATTGCTATTCTAGCCAATAAAAAAAAGTATAAAATGATACATATGTTAAATATGATTTTGATCCTGCCTCTTGAGTAGTCCTTTATGCATAATGTATATAGGCAGAGCTAAAGCACTAAAATAATATATTTTGTATTTGCAGCCACCATACCTTAAGCTTTGCTCACTCTTATTGCTTGATATGATACTTGTCTTGATACTTTAAGTCTCCAGAAACGGCTTATTTATTGATCAAAATGGCAACCACATCAGCAGTTTTGTAAAAAGTAGGTTTAATGTCAGTAACATCAGAATCCAGATTCTGTACTGGTAGTGAAAGGTGGGTGGCATTAAATATTGAGCATACAAAAGCAAACAAGAAATATGTCACAGTTAAAAGAGGAACAGTTTTCCGTAAACTTCTCTTCAGATTTCTTAGTCTCGCTGAAGTCAGCTTAAAACAAATATATTTTACAGTGTTGATTCTGGAGGCAGAATTGTCAAGTAGTCAACTATTGAATTTTATGTGTGTAAAACTAAAATGTTTGGAAGGATACAATTCCCAGAAACATCTTTACATGGTCTGGTTTATTTCTCACCCTATATTTCTTTAAAACAAAATAAAATTGTCTATTGTTGTCTCTACCCTAACGTCAACAATGTACAATACTTAATATAGTGTCAGTAGAAATGGTCTTTTTTATTGTCTGCATGTTCACTTGTTCAGAGAGAGTAGATGTATTCATGTCAACGTATTTTTTTTCAATAATTATTAGGAAATTAAGAAAAATTCATGTTATTAATTGGAAGTAATTTTCATTAGACAAATGTGTATTTATTCAAACACTTTGCATGTGGTAGTTTCATTCATAATTTTATTTGTAGGTATCCTTTTATTGTTGGGATTTGTTTTCAACAATTATATGGTTTTATTACTGGGCCCTCATTCCTAATTCCAAACATGCCTAATTACTTACGCATGTTGAAATTAAAAACTTAATAGGTGCCGTGAATTGAATTAAAATAAAAAACAAATGTATTTACTTACCACATAGGCATTTTCCAGATCCAGAGAGATCCCCAATCGTTATAATGGTTCCACAACATTCTGCTCTCTTACTTCCTGATTCAAACAGGCCAAGCGGCAAGAATGGAGATCACAGTGGTATGGAGCAGCTATAGACATTTGGGACTTCAGCGGATCATGCAAACGGCATATCTAACATAAGTATAGTTTTGTTTTTATTTCAGAGGGACATTCTTATTTCATAGAGGTATTCCAAATTATACCCTCCTTCTGTTGTGCACAGGAAAATAAATGTGAATATACTGTCTGGTTTTAGGTTCTATCTTTCGGCAAATACATTTTTTAAAGCTGGGTACACACTACAGAATTTTCCACCAAGATTTTATGCCGATCAATTTTACATGTGATCGGTCCGATCGCTCAGTCCATGGATTGCATACACACTATCCTGTTTTAGATGATAAGGGAAGATCGGACGTCCTTTTAGTGACTTTTTATAGCCATGTTGTCGTGAGCAATGATTGCAATTTTGTACACACTGAAGCAACATTTGCGGGGCATGTAACATTATACCAAAGACCTTAGCATAAAGGGGCAGAGCTTTCACTATAGTTAACACCCAAAGCAGCATAAAAAGAGAAGGCTACACTATCTCTTCATTCATTCCTATTTGTAAACCTACAATGGATAGAGTAGAAGAAGAACAATCAACTGCACTTTTCCTGCTTGCTGTGGCAAGAAGACTGCAGGTACGGAACCAAAGAGAAAAAAGGAGAAAGAGAAGATTTTTTTGGAGCAAAGATTGGTTCAAGAGGACAATACAATTTTTTTCACTTTTTTTTACCTGCAATAAAACTGTTGCATCAACACTGTGTGATTTATTCTGGGCATTTTGCAACTGTTAGTTAATAAAGGTTAATATGACTTTATAAGTTGAATAGTTTATAAAGGTTAAAGTTTATAAAGGGTAAATATGAATAGATTCACAACATAGATGCAAAGGGTAATAACACACGTGCTTTACACAAGTGTATTAGTCTGCAACCAGACAGGTGCAATACACATCTATACAAAACACAAGTCAGTGATATGCGGATACTGCACCACGTGGGACTGGTACAGGAATCACAAATTTACATACATGCCCCCCAGGTCAAGGAAGTATCGGGAGGGTTGTCGTGGATCGGTCGGAAGTTTATACACACTACACAGCAGAAAGGAAATTGGAATGAAAATATTAAACGGTACGACCAACCAAATGAGGCGAGAATCGTCCATTTGGGCAGACTTCGACCACCGTGTCACTACACACACTGACCCGACTTTTGAACGAGCGGTCGTATGTCGGCTGATTCAGCCGATTATTGGACAAAAACCATGTAGTGTGTACCCAGCTTATGGGAGTATCAGTTGCTTATACACAGCTGGCAGCCTTTAGTGGTCCTCGGAGGGCACTTCTACTCTGTCCCACTTTCCTCCCATGTAAACACGTCTGATAAGAAAGTAAAGTCATTCTATTTGCACTATGGAAAGGCAGATCCTATCAGAAAATACAAAGAAAGAACAATGGTGGTGCTTCCAATAGGTTGTTTAACTGCTGATTGCAGAAGGCACTGTCACAGAATGTACGGAAGCCTTTCTGTATACATTTTTTACATAAATATATTATTTTATGACTATTGGATAGTTCATAAAGGAAAACTGTAAAATGTGCCTTTAACTTATTGAACGCCACACTTTTTTTTAGGTTTTTAATTATTTGGGTGTGGAGTTACTCTTTATGGTCTATACTATTAAGTCTCCTGTCGCATTGTTTTATATGCATAAATTGTGCTGTTTTTTTTATTATATCATAATTTTGTAATATTATATACAAATGTGGCATTTCAGAACATATGCCATTCAATACAACTACTGAGAACTGCATTGGTTTCTCAGTCCAGTGTTTTGCAATTCAGATATCAGCACTTAAGTGCGCTGTGTATGCGATGTGGATTGTGGTCACACTAGGCTGACCACATGCATAGCACACAAAGAATAGTTTTCAAAATTTGATCCTGATACCAGCTCACCCCTACATTCACATAAAAGTGCTCAAATTTCCACTGTGCTGGGAACTACGCAACTACGGAACTACTTCCTGGCTGTGGATATTATAGCATGGTAGTAAGTGAATGGTGGTCATACACTGCATTGCAATTAATTATCCTGATTCCTGCTCTATCCTAAGTGCACTATGCTTTCCTCCCAACTGTCCCGATTTAGACATAACCTTTGCAGTGTGTGCATGTTGTACCGACTTAAAATAAGACAGTGTTAGTAGTACAATATGTGAACAAGCCCTCAGTGGATTAATAATTTATTGATTTTCCTTGAATTCACACATTTGGTGCTTAAGTTATTGGGAATAGATTACCATATTTGTGTTGCTGTGTTTTACTGTATTTCTGTAGTAAACAAAGTTCCTGTGACAGACATGCCACTCTTTTCGGTTTCAAAGTGATTCAAATTGATAGGAGCCTTCAATTACATCATCAAAAGCAATTCTGGGAATCCCCAGTGTACATTGGTCTTCCTCTCTTATCAACTCCTAGTTCAACATGCAAAGCTTCTGGGTTGTAACTAATCTCTAAGGAGATCTCAGCATTAAATTAGAAATAGAGATTTTATACACTGGCTGAACCTCACCTGCTCAATTAATTTCAGCATGTTTGACATATTGATTGTCTCAAATATAAACCTCTGTACATCCAGAGGAGGTGGTTGACCCCACTGCTCTCTACGTGGTTATAGTTAGCTTCAATTTTGCAGCTATTTTACTATAATATTTATGCAATGTGAGCAATAGATTTCAGTATCAATTTAAAATTTCACTCAACAAACTTTGTTCCACCAAGGTGCATCACACATTGATTCTGTGTATGTATGTATGTATATATTTATATATATATATGTATCATTGTTTTTCAAACATAAAGGAGGATATGCAAATTCTTTTGCTAAGAGACTAACAGGCGGCATTACAGTGAACCAGGAGACAAAGGTCGGACATCGATTAAACACTGTGGGGCTCACATAGCGTTGGACCCATTACGTCCAAGCGTTCACAAGATAAGACGCATCCATGAAAAAGCACAATTAAGTACATATGCTCATGGTGCAAAATACAAGTAAGGCTGAGTACACACTACAGAAAATTTCTCCCAATGCGATATAGTTAACGATTTTACCTATGACTGAATAAAAGTCCCGATGAGCATGTCGATTCTTTTGAACACACTAAACACATTTTACATGATTTAATTTCTGATCTGCGCTCTTCATCTGTCATAACCATCTGCTGAAAAGGTTGTGACTCTGCTCTATGGACACTGTTGGTCATGAGTGCATACACACTACAGGATGGAAACAACATCGTTCCGTCACTGAACGAGAATTTTAGTTTGGTTTAAAAATCGAATCAAATGATACGATGAGCTTTGGAACGATAATCATTCATTGTTGGAGCGTACACACTAATGCGATATTAGGTCGACCAGTCATTTATCGTGTGATTGGCCCCATAATCGTCTGAAAAACCTGTAGTGTGCACAAAAGCAGATAAATTACTGAAGACGTCATCGTTCAACTAATATAAATCTTCTCATGGATTCGTCCACGATGTCCATGGATAGCTCCTCCAATGGATATGTGGAGAAAACAAACATAGACTCTGAAATTTAGTGCAGTAAATTGCAACGCATTAAAAAGGTCCACCAACAAATGTGCAATTATTGTGAAGAAAAAGGTGAAAATTCCAGTTAGAAAGATGTTATCCTCCACACCTCCAATGTTAATGCTGGATAATCCCCTCTTGTGCTAGTACTTACTAGACGTATGCAGGGCTGGATCAAGGGAAGGGAGGCCCCTGGGCTAAGGGTACTGTGAGGACCCCCCCAATGAGGAACCCCTGTGAGTTTACCTCCTTCTGTTGTTCCACTCCCTGTAGCAATTACATGGCGCAGTAATCTCCTTACTGTGGAGATCTCGTGAGTGTGAGACTATAACTCATAGTCTCACTGTCACTCGATCTCCTCGATAAGGAGATTACTGTGCGCCGCGTAAGTCCTACAGTGACATCAGGCAGCTAACAGCATAACATTTGCTGTTAGCTGCCTGCCATTCTCCTTGAACAGTGACAGCCGGAGCCGGGGGCAGGGACACCCATGACCTGGTAAATGCCCGTGAGCCCCCCAGCTGCCCTAGGCCCCTGGGCTGTAGCCCCTTTAGCCCTATTGTTAATCCGGCTCTGGACGTATGTCTTTAATTTGTCATGTAGCGTAGCTTGTAGTATGTCTCATAAATTCTCCTTGAATACATTCTCATGGATGCATAGCACGAAAGGTAAAACATACAAAAAAAGGAAAGACACAAGACATACGCCTCCTAACAGGTGTATATGCATATGGGTCCAGGTCCTCCTCAATTGCAGTTACTGTATTTTGCCTACACTTGCCCGCCCGTTTTTACTATCTTTTTTTATATAAAGCGCCAACAACATTACCCAGCACAGTACATCGATGATGATTCATGATCATTGCCTGACACAAATTAATTACAATAATAATAAACAGAAGGTGAAGATGGCCCCGCCAAAATGAGCTTACAATCTAAGAGGTGTGGGGAACACATGATACAGAAGGTAGCGGAACAACAACTGGTGGGGAAAGTGGAAATTGCGAGTGGCTATTGTTAACAGTCAGTTGGCAAATGGCATATCTGTGCAGCTACCGATGGAACGATGAGACACAGCAGACACATGAAACATGAACCAGTCACTGCAGAAATCCAAATACAAAACACTGCTGGCAACAATCGCAGCCATCCATCACAACTGAGCACTCTTTTGTGTTGTAAAGGAGGCTTTTGCTTTTGTGTTAAGCAGGCACTGTAGTGGTTGTCTGTCAGTTTGGATATCTGGTGTTTTTCTGTAGCATTGTGCTCACTCCTGGAAAAGGAGTCAGCACAGTTGTTCCCCATGTTCATAGGCAGCTGGTGGTTTATGAGCCTGGCTCTTATTTGGGAATGCCAAACATTGCATATGATATTAAAACAAAATTCATATTTGCAGTAACTCATTTTTCTAACCAGCTATTCAGTTTTCTAACCAGCTTTTATTTTATAACTGACTTCTATGGATTTATTTACTATTAGCATTTTAATTGTTATTCCAAAAATTCAAAGAACATTTCAGCTTTGATGCATCCTCTCTTTACACAATTCAGAGGCTGCATTTACTCACTACATGTAAGTTACACTGAGCTGAGCCAATGCACAACTGGCACTGAGGAGACATTACTCCTGTGCAAAAGGAGAAATACATGCAGAGCTAGACCAGCACCTTCAAGTCTCTGTGGCTCTTCTAATTTTAGTCCCAGTCTTGAGAATTTTCCATTTAATGATTGGAACCAGTAGAAGACAACCACAGCCAAAAACTGAAACTGCCATTTCTGGGTGCCAAATACAATAAAGCAGCCAGGGTTGTGTTGCTTATTTCCACAAATCCATTCATCATCATCATCATCACCATCACTATCATCATATATTTATATAGCGCCAACATATTCCGTAGCGCTTTACATTCATTCAAAATCATTCGACTGAACAGTATGTAAATAAAGATTCTGGGTTGAAGGTTTTCAGTAACAAAATGACACCTTACCTGTACAGAACAACCAGGTAGCTTAAACACCTAAAATCTATTACAAGAGAAAGCGCATAAATTAACATGGCAACATGGTCATTCAACAATGGTGACCCTGTGGTATTCTTCATAAGGTTTTTTTCTATAAGGATAATTATATTAAATAGAGCCCTAGGTCATGTATTGCTGCTGGCTCAGGATGTGTAGGTGTACTGTGCATATTGCCTTTTCTTTGCAACCACTAAGAAGAAGGACTTAATTTTCTCAACCACACTGCACTAGAACAAATTAATAATGGTGCAGAGTTGCATCCATGTAATTTTATTTATCCCCATTTTACCTTTTAAACCAAAATACGTTTTCTTCACAATACTACCCTATGTCTGAGTGTAGCTTTCTTCAGGTTTCATTGTGGCTCCACTGTTTAGACCACCTTGGGATATAAAGTTACATATACTTCCTATATCATGGTGCTTTTAGTTGAAGAAACATTTGAAAATAGTGGGTGTTAGTGTCTCAAAAGCTCACATAGTGTGGATCTAGGTTGATCATCTCCATAGTGAGCTCCGTACAGTGCTATTACAGTGCATACAGCTTGTCTACACACTGCGATTTATACTCATCTGCCCACAATGTGTCTGCACATCTTTTTCTAATTTTACACACAATATCTGTGTCTGTCAGCTATACTTGTTTCCCTCCAGAAAGATTTTGAAAAGGACATAATGAGGACATGATGATTTGTAGTAGGATAGCTATTAAAAATGCTCAGATGCGTGCTTTAAAGATACTTAACTTGTCATTTAAAAAAAAAACTTTCTATGTTCTGTTTTAATGTAATCAATTAAAATCGATTTATGAAACTCCCCTATACCAATATAGTCAATATAGTATAACTCAATATATATTAAAATTCATAGTAATCTTTGAATATTTTTATGCTATTATTATCAACTTTTTTGAGGTTATGATGGCCACTTATAGTCACTTTGCTTCATGTAAATTGTGTTTACTGCCTTATTATGTTTTTATAGTTGGTTGTGCCATATTATTTTGAAACAAAACACATGAATGCGGTTTTAGACAACTAAAAAGCCTGAAACTATTTTCACAGCGTTGTTTCCAAGTGTTACATCTTCCTGAAGCACTTAAGTGCAGTTATCATGTTTTATATGTTTATGTTTATCAATCTGAAATAAGTACAGTTTGTGATTTAATTATCTACTAGATAAACAATTTAATTGTCAAGGTGCATGATGTACTTCCTATTTGCCTAGTATTATAAGCAATAACATATAGCACTGAAATTTCTAAAAGTTTTTGGTACACATTAGCGTTTTTTTGCATGTACTTTACCATTAATGAGAAATATAATGAAACTGTGAGTGCATTCCTTGCCGGATAGGGTTAAATACAAACATTTAGAATTGCAATTTCTAGAAAAACAGTTATATTTTTATGGCAATGCAGCTGCGTGTAATAATACAAAATGTGTGACTTTATTATTACTTTGGGACATGTTAAATCTTTACTTTGGGACACACAATTTAAGCAATATTTTTTTAAGAAGGAGAGAAAAACACTTAAACAATTTCATTACGCAAGTACCAGTATACCTCACCTCAGTTGGCTGTCTGTGCAGATTCTTAAAATATCATGGATTGAGTGAAGCTAGGATAATTAGCAATTTGGTGATTTAAGGAGCTGCTAATTAAAGTGTACTTATCAACTTATCAAGTAGTTTTGAAAACTCTAATGCTCGAGCACCTTACCCATTGTCATTGTAGATAGCTCTAATGCTAGTAAAATCATGTAAATAGGTATGGGGATGGAACCTATTGGTTCTTATACTCACATTATTTCAAGAGTCGGCTACTACAGCTCTTTGATAGCTAATATGACCCTTTACATATTATCATTATCATTTTAATTTTACCTCCAGATAGTCTAATTCATTTCATAGATTGCCCACATTCTGCTGTCACTTCTCTAGAAAATCTTATCCCTCAGTATTTCATAAACACAACACAACAAATCTCTACTGTGCCTCCACCAATATTAGGTCATGACTAATTTATTGTTGACTAATTTATCAAAAATCTTTGCTAATACTTGTTTTCATCTTAATGGGCGTCTCAACTGAAAACTGTTTTTGTCTAATTAATATAATTATCCTGGGTACTAAAACTGCTTTGCTTACCTCGTGATACCGGATGTCTGAAATTCCCTATTGTAAACTGAAAAACAAACTACTGCTTTTATTTTAAAGTTAGGTTGGGAACAACTGCCCTTCCTAAGAATCATGTAACCATAGAAAACACACTGTGGACTGCGCTGATTATATCCATGGTTACAGATGTGGCCAAAGAGTCAGTCATTCACAACTTAGCTGCCAAATTGCATTAAGGGGTATATTTACTAAACTACAGGTTTGAAAAAGTGGAGATGTTGCCTATAGCAACTAATCAGATTCTAGCTGTCATTTTGTAAAATGTACGAATTAAATGATAACTAGAATCTGATTGGTTGCTATAGGCAGCATCTCCACTTTTTCAAACCCGCAGTTTACTAAGTATACGCCTAAGTGTGTTTCTTAATTTTCACCATGCAATTTCATTTTAAGTATAATTAGTCCAATATGTTGCAGTGTCCCACATAGTGGTTTTAATTATGGAAATATATTTATGAGTGGAGTGTCCCTTTAATGGTGATGGGCATCAATGATCTTCACATTGTGCCACAATGGGAACATGTCAGGATTTCCCAGGTATGACCACGGAGAGAGCGTAAGTGGTTAAAGTGGCTTTATTAAGAACACAAATAACAAACCACCACGGATTGTGGCACACATATACCGAAATGGGAAGACAGAGCAACAGTTCAATGGGATCAACAATTTAACAGAACTTGGTAATGCAGACTGGAGATGACAACTTGGTAATGCAGACTGGAACAAACAACTTAGTAATGCAGACTGGAACTGACAACTTGGTAATGCAGACTGGAACTGACAACTTGATAATGCAGACTGGAGATGACAACTTGGTAATGCAGACTGGAACTGACAACTTGGTAATGCAGACTGGAACAAAGCACATGGAAATGCTCACAGGAGTGACCTGATGATCTGGCCCAGACTGTTTGAAGCAGGCAGGTATAAATAGGCCTCATGCAGCTGAAACCACTCCCAGTGGTCAAGGAGAATAATCAAGTAGCACAGTGGCCCCTTTGGTGGGCAGTGTTACTACAAGTGGAAAGCATAACAAATCCAATAGAGTCACTGCAGACAGCAGCTGCAGAGTGCAAGTCGTGACAGAACAATTCTGAAATGTTATTCTGTACACATGCAATAATCTGTGCTTGGAGTATTTTAGTTGAAAACAGTGAGGTCACAAACAATTACTTTTGTAGGAACTGCTCTATGTATACAAAAGCAATATTTTTTTGGATTGGTTATTCTCCAAAATAAAAAGGAGGCTGGTGTGAGCTAGAACGTGTATGAAATTTCCTCACAAGCAGCCAAAACAAACCAAGGTGATCCATTTCTATAGGTGCCAAATGATATCACAGAGCGTAACTGTGCTCACATGTAGTGTGGAGATGCTTCGCTTTTCATGCTGCACAAGTCTGTGAGATGTGACAGATTATTTTTCTATTGGTAATGTATGGGGCGCGAAGCTGAGGCACAAGGAGATAAGGAGCCCACATATATGGAGGGGGGAGGAAGAGGAGAGCAAAGGATTGATCTGCGCAGCAAATTAATGAGGTGGCTGGTCCTGGGGGAGAGGAAGACAAAGTTAAGTATGCCCCATGTTAGGGGCCACCAACCTACCGGGTAAACTCCCGGAGATGTCTATGACCAATACGCCCCTGGACATCATGGGACTGCCAGAGGCAGAGGAGCCGTGCAGCCTAGTACTGCTGCTCTGGTACATCCGCCTTCTAAAAGGGACATCTCTTCTTCAGCACCAAGCACTGCAACAAAGAAGGTACCACGCAGCCAGTTAGTTTACACAACTTGGATCCCACCCCCACATCTACTCAGATCAGTCTTTCACTTTCACTTTATCCCAGCCCACCGCTGACTCCTTCATCCCCCATATTTGTGTGTCTCAGCTATATCTTTTGCCCTCGTTTTTATGTCTCTATCAACTCTTCTTTTCTCTTAGTATTTCTTTCTCCAATTTTTTGTATGTACTTCTCTCTATGGGGCACATTTATCAATATTAACATAAAGTGAAAAATAGTTTTCAATCCTTATCGCAATGATAAGGATTGAACTGTTTTCTCACATTTATGTACAACCCAGCACAGAAACAGCAGTTCCGAAAAACTGCTGTTTCTGTGATAAAAAAAATCATTCTTACCCGCCTCTTCGGAACGCAAAGTCCCTGGATCTCCTCCTCGTTCTCTTCACTATTCTTCTTTCAGCAGTTCTAAGAACTGCGCATGCGCACAAACATCTCGCTCGATCTCTGCAACTATAGTTGCAGAGAGCGAGCGGTGATTGACAGGGAGGGATCACATGATCCCTCCACACATGCGCTGTCCAGCTCTGCTCTTCGGAGCAGAGCTGACAGCACTGAGATTTCTCATTTATGATAATGTACGCCAGCTTCAAGACAAGTTCCCGAAAAAAACATTTTTTCGGGACTTGTTAGATTGCGGCCAGAGCAGTCACCATACTGTTGTATGGTGACTGCTCGCAAAAACGATGAGGAGTGCCAAGCAGCAGATATCCATGATATCTGCTGCGATGCACCTTTAATAAATTTGCGTAGGAGACATCGTGGCCTAATTTACACGGTAAGTGCACGATAGTGCCCTACCGTGACTTCTTAAATATACCCCTTACTCCTTCTGTCATGTATGTTTCTTTCTGCCCATATTGTTTTTGGAATAAAATATTTTATTTACAAAATTAAGTTACATTTATTTATGTTTTAAAACTCCATTCATTAGGAAATGCTTTATTCAAAATAGAAACATTTTTTTTATTAATACTAATCTAACATAACAGGAAACTCCCCTCTATGAAGCCTGCATTTGTCCCTGCACTTTAAAACATTCAAATAGTGATAAACTTAAAATCAAAATATTAGACAGATTAGAAATATGTTGGTTGCAACTGATGATCTTCAATCTAGATGTGTTTTGCAAGGCTATATTTATTATTAGTCCATTGTTGTGCAATTGCATACTCGTGACATGATGCCAGAAATTCCATTATTCAGCTTCCTGCTGATCAAGTCCTGGGGCTAGATTTACTAAACTGCGGGTGTGAAAAAGTGAAGATGTTCCCTATAGCAACCAATCAGATTCTAGCTATTATTTATTTGGTACGCTCTACAAAATGACAGCTAGAACATGATTGGTTGCTATAGGCAACATCTCTACTTTTTCACACCCGCAGTTTAGTAAATTTACCAGTTAGACTTTTTCAGGGACTGGTCTATATTAGGGATACTTCCATTTTTTGTATTGGCTAAATCTGTGATGGAACAAAACCATTATTTTGGGTACATTAAGATAAACAGATTGCATACCTCCCAACATTCACATCTTCCTGAACTCCACCAGATCCATCCACATCATAACCTAAATAGTGAACTCCGCTTTAAACAGATAGCCCCTACCTCTTATTGACATCGTAAATGGGAACCGTCTCCTCTAAATCGGGGCTGTTGGTGTTTATATGATAAAAGGTGCATGTTGGCACAGTATTTTGTATTTTAGTACTTAGCCAAATCTGTATGTAACTCTATGTATGTTAGAGTGTATAGAAAATGTACGTTTCATTTCCACGTATCTCTTCGTTTATGCACAATAGCGTGTTCGTGACATTTTTCAAAACAAGATGAGATTTTAAAGATTGTTGTAACAGTAAATTGCAATTGTCCCATACAGTGTTCCCTCTAAGCTGAGCAATCTGGAAAGGAAAGAGTTAAAAAGTCACTCTAATGAGGGCTCCACCCTAAAAGGTTTGCATTCACAATCTGCAGGATGTTTCCTAGTAAGATACAGGTTTAACAGCCATTTTGTAGGCCACAATCATGAAAATGCAGCATACTTGCCTACATTTGAAGGCAGCTGTCCGGGAGGGAGTCAGTCGAGGGGGGCGTGGCCACGCGTGGTGCGCCGTTAGGCTCCGCTCCTGTCAATCTTAGGCAATACTAGCCAATCGCAGCAGGGGGCGGGACCACAATGGCGCATTTAGCCCCGCCCCCACCATCTTGAACAACGGGACAGCTGGATCCGGGATTTTTGCCTGCTCTCTCGGGAGTCCTGGAGAACTCCCAAAAATTCGGGAGTATCCCGGACATTCCGGGAGAGTAGGCAACTATGGAATGCAGCCTATGAATTCACTAGGAACCAGTCTCTCATAAATATTTAGCCATGAAGCGCCTTAGAGGATGAAATATGCTGTACACTATTTGGCCAAATTAGCAGCAAGTATACAGCAATTTATTAGTCACTCCGTTTTTGACGTCTGCAGTATTCGTTAAACAAAACAAATGTCATAATGCAGTGTTGTTTAATTTAATGAGTACAGCCTGTGACACCGAACATGCTTATCTTGCATGTAAACACATGCCTATTTATATGTTTGCTATGTTGTTCCTGAACAAGGCAACTTACCACAAACGTAAGAACAAGCTTCAATGTGAGTAAGTGTGGAAGAGTCTCATTCTCAGCACCCTGTGACATGTTGTACAATAAATACTGTTTTATTTGGCCATTGCAGGCTGCTTGTGTTTACCAAAATTACAAGGAGCACAGCGTCCCATTGACCACAAAGCAGATGCTGAGGTGTCATCTCAGCCTTCATTTGAAACAGATACCCTGTACTTGTTGCTAAAACCTCTTCCTAGGCTGTCAGTACAGTGGGAGAAAAGCTACTTCTATAACAAAAGACATTTTGCTCTCGTTAGATATTTTTTTAAAAAAAGGGAGTTATAAACTAGTTGTCCAACCTGGCCGAACCTTTAAGTCAGACAGCGTTCTGTCCTAGAAAGTTTAAAAGTGGGCCGACAATTTTCACAGACCTGGCAGCATCCAGTTGTTAGAGGTAAGTTATGGAATGGATACAGACAGATGTGTCTTGGCAAGCAATGAAAGGTGGGGCAGATCATTTTACTTTATAATACAAGACAGTGCTCCTTTACAAAATTCTAATGGGTAACCCAAACTATGTACTGTAACAATGATAAGACTGCAAAGGAAAGATGATTCACAAAAATAAAGTTGTTAGAGTAGACTGTAGTACGTTGCTGTACAGTGCATATTTTATAGCCTGTGGCACTGCAGGGTTTACAGACACATATTTGTCTACGTATCTTGGCATGTCCCTTTACTTGAAGTGATGAGAGCAGCAAAGATGACATCTATGCATAAGCATGTACATAAGTATGTGATCCTTGTCTGTGCCTGCTTAATGAGAGCTCAGTTTTAATGTCTTCAAGATTATGATTTTACATCTGACCAATTCATGGCAGAGATTAGAATACAATCAGAACTGTGTGAAATTCTGAAAATTATTTCAATTCTCTACACCTATTTTAATCTTATTATTACAATATGAGCTTTGTATCACATTGTAGCGTTGTAATTCGACAAAGTATAAAAAGGCACAGGTTGATCAATCGAATGTGGCAATTCAATCATGTTTGCAGGCACTAGGCAGGCCTTCCGATTTTTTATGTAAATATTTTACTTTTTTAAAGTTATTATGATTATTCATACCTGCAAGTAATAGTGGGAAATGGAAATACTGGGCAATTGATTTTATTTTCTGACCAGAGTACTTCAGTATATTAGTTCTGATTTAGTAGGTCTGAATAACTCCAGTTATATTTTATTTTAGGGATTAAGGGCTACATGTAGAGTTAGGCTCAAGCACCGACTCTTAAATGAAAAAAGTGCCTTTGGCTACACACCTAGAGAGGCGGAATGGGAGAGGGAGTGGGCAGCCTAGCAATGTAAAGGTGTGTTTACACACTTTACGCGCTATGCTGACTAGGGAAGTAGCCGCAGATAGTCTAGGAGACGTATCTGTTGCGGATGTTTTCTCCTGGTGCAAGATCTGTGCTGATGATGATGACCATTAGCACAGACCTTGCTGTAGTAAAAAATATGAAAAAAAAATACATTTAAAAATACGGCGTGCTTTCCGTCTCAAACAGCTTAACCAACCATAGTTCTGGTAGCCGAGGCTGGTTAGCAAAACGCGTGGAATCCCCTGAATTTACGCACACTAGGCTTTTCAAGCATGGGCTGGTGGCACTATAGCAGGGAAACCTGCAGTGTGGGGTCTCTCTGCTATAATGCCAAACCAACCCTAGGTTAGTCAGCACAGGCTAAATTCCCTTGGGAGAACGGGCCCTCAAATAAAATGAAGGCTCCTCACCCTAGATTTAAACAGCCCATGCTGATAGCACTAGGGCTCTTTCCACATCCCTGGGGTAGGTGGGTGTGGGGTAATATTAAATTATTAAACGTATAAATCCATTTTGTCCCTGGTGCACTACAGGCCCCAGCATGCCCAGGCTGCCATTGAGTGTTTAGGCAATACAAGTACTACAAGCACCAGCATGCCAATGGCTGTAAGGGCATGCTACCACTTGGGGAAACACAAGTGCCGGCATGTCCTGGCACCCAGGGCTGGATTGGACCTGTAGTGCACCAGGGATGCACGTAAATAAAACACAGATACAAGTTTAAAAATTATTTAATTTTAAATAAAAACGTCCAAAATATCCCTCATGCACCCTCTTGGTTGCTCACCTAGATCCAGGGCCTTTTCCCGTATTAAATTCAGGGATCCTGTGCTTGGCAAAGTAAAAAAATCCTCATATACGACGCAACACTAGCTTCTAAGTGCTCCCGTCGAAAATGATCTCTTAGCATCAGTAGAGTCATATATATAGCATGGGGATTTCTCACGGCCTGAACTCAGGGCACGCTGGGTTTTTTTTACATTTCATCACCAGCATCATCATCATCATTTATTTATATAGCAGCAATAGTAAAGTAGCACTTTACAATTGGGAACAAACAAACAAAGTAATTAAATAATACTCAGTAATACAGAAAAATAGGTAAGAAGGCCCTACTCGCAAGCTTTCAATTTATGGACATTTATATATTTATTGATTTATCTGTCTTATGGAGCCCCTGCGATTGATACATTGTATCATTCACACCGGTCCTTAAGGCAGACAAAGCTTTGCATAGTATTCCGAGTCGCATGGACCTATGTAAATCATCATCATCATCACCATTTATTTATATAGCGCCACTAATTCCGCAGCGATGTACAGAGAACTCACTCACATCAGTTCCTGCCCCATTGGAGCTTACAGTCTAAATTCCCTAACATACACATATACAGACAGACTAGGGTCACTTTTGATAGCAGCCAATTAACCTACTAGTATGTTTTTGGAGTGTGGGAGGAAACCGGAGCACCCGGAGGAAACCCACACAAACACAAGGAGAACATACAAACTCCACACAGATAAGGCCATGGTTGGGAATTGAACTCATGACCCCAGCGCTGTGAGGCAGAAGTGTTAACCACTTAGCCACCGTGCTGCCCATAGAAATCCTATGTAAATTACGAGATGCAATTTACACTTTCGACGTAAGTGTAACTTGCGTCCAACTCTAAATAAGGCCCTTAGTCTCTACTCCTTCCTAATGGCAGAACGTTATTGGTCCCATATGCAATGGGGGAGGGGGTGGAATTCACCTTCCTGTACAATGAGTAATTACTTTAGGGCCTGCATAATTTGGGGAATGTACTGAACGTTTTATAGGTAAATGGAACTTTGCTTTAATTCTTTGATTTATAAAAGGCTCTTTAAGAAAGTTTTCTGGTACAACATTATTTATGTAAGCACAAGCTACACTGAAAGCAATGTTATTTTAACCCTAATCGGATATATAGTGACTAAATAAATCACTGTGAACAAATGTCGCTGTAAGCAAGTTACTTTCACCAGGATGTCTGACATCCAAGTAATTGAGGAGGTAATTATATGGGGAAATAGGAAAATATGGAAACCTGTCACGTTGTGTAACTTTACAGCAGGGACTATATCGCTCTATAGATATCAGTCAAGCTTGAAATGTAGGTAACTTGATTCTCATTGTATTATGACTGTATTGCCCAAGGAACTCTAGTTAACTTTGTCTATAGAGTTTATTGCTTCAGCCATTTAAAAATGGAAATAGATAGTACAGAGCTTTGTATAATTTAGAAACATGTCACATGTACATAGCATGTAACAAAGGACAAGTATGAGTTGAAGTAGTCACAGTGCGGTACTAGTACACCTATACTAATGCTTAGCTAGTAGAACGGGCACTTTGTGGCACACATATATTTTTTTTATTTTTATTAAAGTCTCCAAGGAAAAAAAGTATACATAGACAGTCACAGTTCAACTGGCAGGTAAATGCATCAGGTATGTGTCACACATATTTTAGGACTTTTTTCATATTGAGGGTTACAGCTAAATAGTGTTATCGCATATTACACAGCAATGTACCGAGAAGAAGTGATCATTCACATCAGTTCCTGTCTCATTGGAGCTTACATTTAAATCCCTAGAACACAGACGCTCTAGGTTCCACTTTGTCAGAAGCCAATGAACCTATCAGTATGCTATTGGACATTGGAAGAAAGTTGGTCACCCAGAGGAAACCCATGCAATCATGGGGAGAATATACTGCCATCTCATAAAGGGATCTGATACTTCTCAACAAAGGTAATGAAATGCCCTTGAATGTGCCCCCCTTTGAAAAATACCGCGTTGCCAATTGCTATACAAAGGCCATGTTTTAAAATGTGCAGATTATCCCGTCTTTATGCAGCATTTAGCTCACTTAACTCAACAATTACCAACAATTATCCCGTTGTGCAAAGTTGTTGCCACACATTTTACAATGAAGTGACAAGCTGTGACATGTGCACTGTGTTGGTTAACAAAACATACACTGAAGTCTACTGCATATTTCTCAATTAAACCATATACATTAAGAAACTTATCCAGACTGTAGGTGGCCAAATGGTACTCCATTGTTTGAGATTACATGGCTACAGGACTTGATACCTCCAATACTGCTGAATAAAAAATGTGTAACTAAATTGACCCCCACTATGATCTATGCAGACCATGCTCAAGACCGCATTACTAATATCATAGGCTTCAATCCACTTTCTACATAGGAAATAAGCCAGTTAAAGGGACTATTAGAGGATATGTAATAAATGTAATTTCACTTATAATATTCATCTGCAATATATTTTAATGTTTCTATTAGAGTAACAAAAAGATAAAGAACAAGTAAAAAGGTAAATTGTAATGTGCAATAGGTTTCTAAAAAAAACAAGCAACTGAAGGCATGCTTTTAGGGACAAACCTTTCAGTGACACCACTAAAAATGAATTGTGCCTGAAAATCAGTGTTAGGTAGAAATTTTGTGACATTTTTGTCACTTAGCATTAAGTTCTATGAACACTCAGTTTCCAGTTGTGTAATAAGTGTGACACAGTAAATGACATTTACAAAGACTCACTCTAAACATGACAATATTAATGTCACGGCTGAAACCAAAATCCTGGTTCCAGACAAATTTACAACCAGGACTGTTAAAGTGCCCCAGCCTAAAAACATCACATGTGAATAACCTTTTCCAGCAAATAGAGAATGTGCTGAGAAGCTTTAGCTTAAATACTAAGTACTACTGCTCAAATACTTGTACTTTTCGATCCTTAAAAATATATACTTCTTAAGGAGAATTGATGTTGTTTATATACAGCACATGTCAGACAATTGAAAATTTAGAAAAAAATGCTTTATTAAATAATACAGTCTTATGGCTAGTGGGCGTTAACCGATCTTGTGGCCAGTGGGTGATTTAGTTGCTAGGGCTTTTCTCTGTTTTACAAATAGCCCTATAATGAGATATTCTTAATCAAAGATGCTAGCATATCTCCCAACAGCCTCTAACCACTTTATACATGGACCTCTGAAGCCCAGGTAGGAAAAAGTAGAAATCAATGGTAATGTTGTTTTATAGCCATAATACATTCTGGGCCTGATTGATCTACGGATGAAAATTCTTTTGAGTGACGTATCTTGTGGGAAATTGCTTTGCGTATACTCAGAAATAGCAATGACCGCAATTACATGTAATTCAGGGGAAGGAAGGGACAGAAGCAGGGCCATCTTTTCCATTGGGCACGATGGGCAGCTGCCCGGGGGGCCCACGGGCAATGGGGCCCCATAGGCACGGCTCTTAATGAGAATAAATAATCCTGCAAAAGAAAAAAACCTGCAAAAAAACCTACAAGGGTCACTGAGCAAGTACATCTATCTATCTCTATCTCTATATATCTATATCTGTAACTGTATACATCTATATATCTATATCTATATATATATCTAGGGGCCCCGGTGCACTGCTTTGCCCGGGGGCCCATAATGTTGTTAAGATGGCCCTGGACAGAAGATGCGGCCGATTCAAGCTATGGACATCTTGTACGTACATGTTCTTTAAGCCATATCATTTGCACCAGCAGTGACAGTCCCAGGTCTTAAGGATTTATCCCAAGAAAATTGTGTCCCTGGAAATATTCCTGTCTTTAAGTTATGATCAACTGCTCAATACAACCTCTTCTTTAATGAAAATCCTCATTATTTATGCTATGTTCTGGACAAATACATATCTGTCACTATCAGCCTTCGCTTCAACTTTGGCACTCCAAACTTTTCTACTATTTTCAAAAATGCTCCTGTACCGTGGAATGGCTCTGGAGGAAGTCATGCTCTCACTCTGATTACCTTATTTTCAAGTTCATTCTCTCCTCTTACAGTTCTGCCCTATCACTCGCTAAACAGTCCTACTTCAATGCCCTCACTTCCTCACAATCTACCAACCCTGTCACCTCTTTGCCCACTTTCAATTTCCTCCTCTCACCTGCCTCCCTCCCTTCCTTCCTGTCTGATCTCAACTTTGCTACCAATTCACCTCCAAAATTAAGTCCATATGTCATGGCATCACCTCTCATCACTGTCACGCCTGAGGATCTGTATTACCCAGACTGGGTTGTGTCTCTGGAGCTGGACTGGTGATTACGTGGACAAAGCTGGGTAGCCCGATAATGTTCCTCTGCATGTAGTGAATGGACTGGTACAGGCGGTGATTACACTACCAAGTTGGAGCAAAAAGGATCTGGATTGCTGGACTGGGACCGGAATGGAACCAGAATGCAGACTGCACTTTCGGATATTGATTAATAGCAAGACTGCAAACTGCTGGGAACCAGGTTTCCATCTGAAATACAACATTGCACTGGCAACAGGTAAGGGCTCCAGGAAGTCCTTTTATAGTTGTTGTTGATTCCTGATTGGAGACTGCAGTCAGCTGGGCAAAAGCAGCACTCTGAGTTGCTGAAATGGATCAGGTGACTATATCCAAGAGGGCAGCTCTTATGAACTGGTTTTGGAGGGAATCTGAAAGCGAGGCTGTTATCACCTGATTGGCTGAGAGGTATCATGTGACTGAATCCAAGATGGCCACACCCATACTCTGATTCTGGAGGGATCTCTAGAGTGAAGACAGATTGGACAGTATCTTACAGAGAGGTCTGAAACCAGCAGAGCCTGAGGACAGCATAGACAACTTGGAATGGAAGTGAAGAGGTAAGTGACAGAACCTGAGAGCCTGGTGTGTGACAATCACTACCTTTTTACCCCACACTCTCCCCCACCCTACCCACTTCATCTGGGGACACTATCTTCTGTCCCCAATACCACTCCTCCTCGCTAACCCACCCACCTTCTCCTCCTTTATTCCGGTATCTGCAGATGAAGAAAGTTGGAATTTGAACTGAAGAAGGACTGAAATACCCCATAAATGCCATCTGAGAAATTGTTATTAACAATCAGATATCTGAATGTTAAATGCCTGTAAATTGTAACCGTAACCTTTGTCTTAGTTAAGATACCAAAAGTTAAATTCCCCCCAAACTGAAATTCTCAGATGTAAAGTATAAAGTTAATCTACATGTTTCAGGATTAAGCTGACTTTCCACTGCAACATTCTTAAAAGTTAAGTCTTATACCCTCTCTATTACAGACAGTTACAGTTCTTCCCACATATATATAGGACAGTGTCCTAGTAGGATATAATACAGATCAAAAATCTTACAATACAGTCATATGTGACGTCGTTGTCCCTGTCTATGAATCAACCAGTCCAGACAGTGCATTTTTGCAAAGTAAGTCTAAGGCATAAATGCTCCAGTTATCTCATGCATATTATGCATCTACTCAGCCTTCGACATTTATTAATGTTAAATAGTGGTTTTACTTGCTCTTTAAACGTGTGAAGGTGGTACTGAGTGTAACTGACTTTCCTTTTTTTTGTTACGAAAAGAAAAAGAATAATTTAACCCTACTGACTTTAAAATAGACATTTCCTCAAAACACCTATTCTCCTGCATTAAATTGTGCTCTGCTTTTCATAGTGCTGTCAACGCAGGCTAGAAAAACTGCTGGGTAAGCTTAGGCAAACATAAGCAGGGCATAGCCTTCTAATTCACAAGGCCATTTCCCCCTCTGTGGGATATGCAGCAGTCATATTTATAATGTGACAGAGTGTAAGCACCTGTCACCATCTGGGTGTTTATTTACTAATATTCAGTACCTTGTAGCTTTCTGACCAGTGACTGAGCATATGTGCTCCCAACAGGGCGTTGTAGCTTTTCTGACTGTGAAGAGAAATAAGTTGATAAGATAAAGTAGTGTTGTAGTGTTTTTTCCTAAATGCCACTGGCTATTGTATTTAGCTGTATCTCAACACATATTCTCCTGACTGTGAAATACCTAAAGTTTCCCAAAATAAATCACCCCTTCCTCAATATCCATGTAATAAATATGCATGCAACACATTTTTTTGAGGCTGCTTGTTCCAAGTGCACTCAAAACATGTCAAAGCATTTGAAGAATAAATATATATATATATATATATATATATATATATATATATATTTTGTATATATGATAAAATTACCCGTAAAATGTTCTAAAACAATTCTAAAAAAGAAAACACCTGCAGTATGGAAAGTAATAGTTCTGTAAGCCCAGGTCCTTACTACAGACTATGATTCTTCCCCGTGAGCCTTGGTATTGATAGAACACTTCATACTGATTTGAAACTCTCCAATATATCCATCATAAATTATCCATTTCTAACCCATTCCCATTGAGCTCTTATAAACCAGCAAAAGTTACGTGTTCACTCAACACTTTTTTGTGTTTTTTGTTATGTTAGAGAGTCTGAAAGTTATACTATTTAGTATTACAATGACAAGCCTACTTACCTGGTGTGTACACACCAAAATGTACTGTGTACCTAATAAGGGTGTCCAAAGCTGTGTTTTGTCATAGTTTCTGCTGCAAAAAGCTAATTACCATTATTCACCTGTTTACTGTATTCGTTTTCTCTGTTTATCGTTTTTACTTTTTCATTTCTAGTATATAAAAAAAACATGTTACCATTGGCCAATCATTTTTAATAACCTTCTTGTAGAAAGTGGTCACTAGTTGTTAGAGTAGTCCAATTAAAGTTCAGATCGGGAATATAGAGCTGGACGGGTGTGCTGTTTGTGCTGGGTGTGTTAGCGATCTGGAGGCACTGGCACAGGACAGAGAAATGCCAATGCATTATTTCATAGGTTTCCTATTGTTTGCAATTACTAAATAGAGAAAACTCATGAAGAACTAAGATATGTATATTTACTCCAGTATCACTCACAACCAGCACACACAGAGCAATAATATCCCTCTATCATTGTATAAAAGTTTTATTATATTTTTTTATTTATCTTTTATTTATTTGATAAATTTAGGTTACTCCGCTGTCAAGATTTGTGTTGGGGATTTCACAGGAAATGGAGTGTGGAGTGTGCATGTTCTCCCCGTATTTGCGTGGGTTTCCTCCAGGTGCTCCGGTTTCCTCCCACATTCCAAAAAACATACTAGTAGGTTAATAGGTTAGTAGGTTAATTGGCTGCTATCAAATTGATCCTAGTCTGTGTGTGTGTGTGTTCGGGAATTTAGACTGTAAGCTCCAACGGGGCAGGGACTGATGTGTGAGTTCTTTGTACAGCGCTGCGGAATTAGTAGCGCTATATAAATAGCTGATGATGATGAAGAAATAATGTAGTCCATCTGTTGTTATGTTACTGATCTTCAGCAACACTGCTTAACTCTAAAAGACTTTCACACTGGCAGCAAAAATGAGAATGTAGAAAAAAATTGGGGTTTAAAAGTATGTGTGTAGTACTGTACATGTGATTTGGTTATTGTACATATTTAAAGTGATTTGTGCATTTTTAAATACCAGAATGGAAAGTAGCAATATCTTGCTTGCGCAAAGCTATTGCATGTGTTCTGTTTCTGCATGGCTGCAAACCTGCAAGTTAAAAAAGCATGTTTTACCTTTCATTGTCAGATGCGCATTAGCCATCATCATCATCATCTATTTATATAGCGCCACCGATTCCGCAACGCTTTACAGAGAACTCATTCACATCAGTTCCTGCCCCATTGGAGCTTACAATCTAAATTCCCACACATACACAGAGAGACTAGGGTCAATTTGAAAGCAGCCAGTTAACCTACCAGTATGTTTTTGGAGTGTGGGAGGAAACCGGAGCACCTGAAGGAAACCCATGCAAACACAGGGAGAACATACAAACTCCTCACAGATAAGGCCATGTTTGGGAATTGAACTCAAGACCCCAGCGCTGTGAGGCAGAATTGCTAACCACTAAGACAGTGTGCTGCCCAATAATGTGGAAATAACGTGGGTATCCATAATAACGTAGGTGTATTTTTTTTAAAATGTGCATATTTATTAAAAAAAAAACATGTTTATGCACATGTGAAAGGGCTTTAACATATTAAAGGAGAGTAAACCATAAAACACATTATTGATTGGATGTTGTAGAAATATTGTATAACAGTGCCTCTATGAAGCTGCTTTGCTCATATGCATGAACTCAATTTATACAGTGCCCTGTGCAAATGTCTTGTTATCTTTACAATCATCCACGCTTCTCATAGGAGCATATATTAATAAGTTTCTCCAATATTAATGACAGTTTAGGCTGTTTTGTTGCATAATTTACTTGTTAAGATGACAATCATCCTTAATGGCATGCAATTAAGCCCATTTTGAAGTATAATTAGCTCTAATTAAATGTGAAATTAATGATTATTTTAAAGAAAAGCATAACATTGTTATATTATGCTACTCTCTCTTTTCCCAGCATGCTTTTGCTAACACATTCCTAGATGTTACAAGTAATAGGGTCTGTGAAGCTGTGCGGCCCATAATTGTCATGAGTTGTAATTACGATCCAGATTAGTAAGTGAACAATAGACATAGGGTTGCAGCTTAACCCATATAAATCTTCACAATGCCTTCCAAACGTGTGTGAGTCCTTTACTTTTATGGTGTCACTTTTATTCATAATCACTACCACATTCTAATAATAATAATAATAATAATAATAAGCAACATTATTAAGCTTTATTCTTTGTAGACTTAAGACACTTCCCAAAATATGTCAAAATGGAGTTATTTCTAGGTGAATTTGGAGGCATGCTCTAAGGTGTCTTTATGTTTAAATCACAAGTTTTGTGAAGTATGATAATATAGCCCTTTTCCTTAGACTAGTACAACTACAAACATGGTTGCATGTAAAACAGGACATTTATTAACTATAGCAGCTACATTTGGATTAGTTCCAATGCATGATGTATAACATCAAATTAACTGGGTGCAAAAAATATATTTATTGCTGCTACAGAACGACAGATTTCATAAATAACTGTAAATTTTGCCACAAAATAATGTCTAGACTAACCTGCACAGCGAAGTGGTTAGCACTTCTGCCTCACAGCGCTGGGATCATGAGTTCAATTCCTGACCGTGGCCTTATCTGTGAGATGTTTGTATGTTCTCCCTGTGCAGTGGCGGATCCAGGGGGGGGCGATCGGGGCAATCGCCCCCCCCCCCCCCCCAGCAGGGGCTTGCTGCCGGTGTTTTAAACACAATCAGAGCATCCAGGCAGCACATTGTCACTGCCGAGCGGACCTGCACATACTGTGCAGCCGCCGGCAGCCTTAAAAGTCAGAAAGGGTGCGGGGCCTAAATCGCCCAACCTACCCCTCCCCCCCAAAATCGCCCGGGGTAGAAAATTGTTCTAGATCCGCCCCTGTCCCTGTGTTTGCCAGGGTTTTCTCCATGTGCTCAGGTTTCCTCCCATACTCCAAAAACACACTGGTAGGTTAATTGGCTGCTAGCAAAAATTTACCCTAGTCTCTCTCTCTCTCTGTCTGTGTGTGTGTATTAGGGAATTTAGACTGTAAGCTCCAATGGGACAGGGACTGATGTGAATGAGTTCTCAGTACAGCGCTGCGGAGTCAGTGGCGCTATATAAATAAATGGTGATGATGATTATGATTATAGTCATCCAACAGGTTACTGTGAATTTTATATTATTATATATTGTTAGATTACTTATATTTATTATTTTATGTGAATTAACTTTTTACTATTTAATTGTACAGTTGAAATCGACTGAATATCTAAGATAACTCGAGCTTTCCAATATCAAAGACCTTTCAATATTCTACTCTTTATTCAATCTAAACAGCATCAGCCTTGTCATTGAAAATTACTGTTCAGCAGAATTAGTTTGCTATTTATTTGCACGCTGTGCATATATTTTGTTTTGTTTTTTCAGACGGTAGACATTTATTTTGGCATGAAAAATGAAGCTAAGATGTACATAATTGTTTTATTTAACCAAGTATTAGTATTACTTTTAGATTCTGTCTTTATGAAATAAATCAATGCATACTGCAATTACATAACACAGTTCACTCACTGACGTTTAATTACTACGTCTGATTTAGTTTTTTTATGCAAATGCCAAGCATGTGGCCACATGTACAAATGAAAACCATTCTATTCAATATAACCATATTTATTTGCATTTGAACTTCCTTCTGCATATAAGTGTGTCATAGCACTTTTTGGAGGTTGCTTGTTCTTTTTAAGTGCATTAAAAACAAGTCAATGCACTTCAAGAATTCCGTCATGTCTGTGGAAAGATATTGTGCTCATACCGACTAGTGGTTAACACAGGAGGTTTAACAAGTGCTATGTTGCATTTTTCCCATTGATATCTATGGCTCACTCATTCCTATAGCCCATTCATTTTAATGTGGTTGTTTGCTACTAATAGAAACTCTTTTGAAATGAATGTGTAATAAACATCAATTGAGCAGCACAGCCATAATAACTCATGTGTGATGGAAGCAGGGAGTCCCTGGGATTCCACTACTCCAGCCAAACAAAAATGGTTGTTGTTGGAAACAGCTTGTGATTGGCTGAGCAGCTAAGCTGAGCTCTGGTCAATTGAGTTCACTCTGATTCTGCAGGGGGCTCTGAGAGGACCGGTTCACAGTTTTTGGTATGTTTGTTTTTTGTTTGTTTTTTCCTGTGAATTAAAGAAGTTTTTTTTGTGGGTTATACTTTCAATTAAATGAGGAATATCTGGTATGGCTTTTCATTTTGTATTGCAAATTAGGAGTATTTTCCTTTGGATTAAAAATAATGCAAGATTGCTGTTGGTTCAAAAGCTGCAAGAATTCCCATTATATTGTGGTTGTATAATAAACAAGAGTAACGGAGAGAGTTTTTATTTAATGCAACTTTATTTTTAAAAATGTGTCTGTGTTTATATATTTTTTTTATATTTTTTAACACCTTATTTGTATAATAGGCCGAAGATCTTAGGGACCCCTTAACATTATACTGGGGCTACTGGATGACAAAGTACCATTCCTGGGGTCCTGATTTTTCCCATTACCATTATAACTAAAGTGCAGGGGTAGCGGGAGTGTTTTTTAGCGTAGTCTTTGAGAGGGTATTGTTCTTTTTTTTGCACCATGCTTAGAGGCCCCTGTCCTGGACTGACCATAACGGTGCTGGTTTACATTACAACATCTAGCCTGGTGCTTGTTCTCACTGTATCAGGGAGGCCCACTTTGTTTGTTCCCCTGTTTTAGTGAGAACCAGCAAAGGCTATATAGCACTAGTGCTAGTAATGGATTTTAGGGGTGGGCCACATGTTGGAGAAACCCATTGAAATGTATTGGTGAAAACTTCAGCATTCACTGCATATTACCAACTGATATATCTTAACTGCATATCAAGCATAGGCACATATGCATAGCATTTATATGCATTTTCACTTGCATTTTTTTATGCAAACATGATGCCAGTGGGTAATCTGTCTAAAATGTTCGCAATTGCTTGTTAGGGTGCCAAAAGCATTCATTAGATTTCAAGCTTATTTTGCTTCCCATCTTCATTTCTATAGTTCATATTTTCTTTCTTATTACATTTTGTTTTGTAAATCTATAAGTTATTTTACTAGTATAGTTAGAGAAGACTTATAGTTTTACTGATCACCCTCCTCCTATGACATGTTTTTATTGCAAATTGTTTGGATTCTAATTTAAGGACTTGCTGTATCACCAGTTATGTCTGCTAAGCTAGCATACTCTCCTGTGAACTTGTTATTAACCAAACGAGTACAGCTGCCTGCAAGTTAAAAGACTCACATAATAAGGTTACGTATGTCCTATCAGCAGCAGCAGCACCACATTCTCTTCCTCGTCCCTCTCCCACTCTCTCTTTTCCTCTACTCTACAAGTTCATATTTCAATCTGCTCCCAAGAGCTCTCAGGACAGTGCCAGATGAAATTTCACGGAGGTTTGTAGAAGTCCCTGAGAGGCCACATGTAGGAGGGACACAGAGGGAACAATCAAGCCCAGTTATCACCTCTGACTCACTCTTTAGTCTGCCAGGCTGCACAGGTCCACAGGGTGACTCATGCATGGACCATGACATTCCTGCCTACTTTCCATCCTCTTATGTTTCTCTTTCTTCAGACCCTCATCCACCCTCCCATCTCAACTCCATCTCCCCTCCCCAAAAGCCTTCTTGTTTCCACTATCCCAAATCTCTAGAGTCACCCATGAGGCCATCCAGTCATACGTTGTCTATCAGACGTGTTTACTTATTCCGTGACAGCAGACACATCTGGAGCGCATATTCAGGTTATTCTGGTGCCACTAGACACATTCCACAAGATCATTCCAGCAGTTGTTATGGCGATCCTATTCCCTCCAGTGGTTTTCAAGTTGCATGACAAAAAATAACTTGGATCTCAGTTGGGAAAGGGGTACAAATAGGGATGGGGACTGAAATAATACTAGCTAATAAGGGATGAGTATATTCTGATCTCTGAGACGAGAATCAGGAACTGGTACTGTGTGCATAGGTACATAGCTAAGGATGATCTGCTGATTAGTACAGTGTATATACATGCTGCTATGATACTGGTCTGTATACACAAATCCTTCTAGAATGTGTGCCCTTACTAATGTCAAAATAGGGTAAGGATATATACATTATGTGTATAATGATGAAAATGTATGCATCATGTATCAATTAAACACCCTTCATGCTCTGTGTTCAATAATTCACAGTGTAACTTAAAATTACATGAAATTAGAAATTCCGGATATGACCTCAAAATAAATTTTGTTAAACCTTTTACTTTATTGTGCATGCATGCATGTTTGCATATTGGTTAGTCACTGTTAGTCTAGATTTAACTTAAGTAGCAACTAGAATTTATCTGGGAGGGATGGTTCCCTCTTTTGAATGGGGAACACCAGTGATGATGTCACAGAGGATTCCCCTGAATGTGTGTATGTGTTATTTCAGTAGGTCATTGCGCAATACTGATCAGTTTGCTTAGAGCTGTGTGAAAGATTTATCAGTTGCATAGAACCAAGAGTTGTATATTGCTATTTTGTGGTTTATTTATTTTCTATTTACTTTTACACACAAAATCTTACTCTGCACATTGATTATTTCTGCATATTCTCATTTCTCTATTGAGTTTACAATCAGTTTAGTGCCTGAGATAAAGGAAAAGAAATTAATTTGCCCAATAGTCCAACTTCTGAGACTGAGACCAATGTTTCCCAAGTCTCTAAGTGTAATTTTTATCCCCTTCAGTACCCTTAATGTGTCTGTAATCTATACAGGCGCACAAAGCAAAACCTCCCAATTTCATCACAAGGCATGCAAGTAAACACGTTTAAGTTGATACTATTGTGCAATGAGAGGGACATATAGAATGGGAGTTAAGTGCAAAAGCGCTTTTAACAACTATGAATGTGTAGTAGAAAAACTTGATCTCAGATTGAGATGTATCTCTCCTTTGCGACTCTCTAAACTTAGAGAAGCAGAACGTTGGAGGTGTAGGGCAAACAGGTGCAGGCATAGTACAGAAAGGGCATTTTAACACTGCTTATGTACAATGCTAATCAACACAGGTCTTCTTGTGCCTAAAATAAATAAGTTTTAAAAAGCATTTCAAATTTTCCAGTGCTAGCACTAGTTTCTGCCAGCCTGTGCACGTGACACGGCAGCAGGGAAACCTGCAGTATGACGTCCCCCTGCCATAGTGCCAAACCAGCCTCAGGCTGGTCCGCACTCGGCACGATTCCTTTAAAAATGTGGGCCCCTCCCCCAGGTATAACACTAGGGGCTAGATTTACTAAGCTGTGGGTTTGAATAAGTGGGGATGTTGCCTATAGCAACCAATCAGATTCTAGCTGTCATTTTGTAGAAGGTACTAAATAAATGAAAGCTAGAATCTGATTGGTTGCTATAGGCAACATCCCCACTTTTTCAAACCTGCAGCTTAGTATATCTAGCCCTAGGACTCTTCCCACACCCCTGGTGCAGTTGGTGTGGGGTAGTTGTAGCAAAAAATAGATGTAAGCATCCATTTTGCACTACAGGTCCCAGCATGCCCAGGTCACAATTAAGTGTCAGTACCCGTGGCTGCCAGTACATACAAAAATGAAAATACAACACCAACACACCATTTAAAAAAAACATTTATTTGAAATAAACACACCCCTAGACCACTTTGACTACTCACCTTGATCCATGTGAGTATCCCTGGCATCCTCTTCTGCTGCAAATGCCACGGATGCCCACAAGGATCTAGGTGAGAAATTAAGAGGGTCCACAAAGGTAGTCTAGGGGAGTTTTTTATTTTTGTAAACAGTGTTATTAAATGTAAAATTCCCTAATGACCTTTTACGACCTGGAACATTAATAAAGCGGGCAAGCCGAATGTGGCTTTGATTTGTGGTGATCTTTTCTGTTGAGTAATTGATGCCCAACCTTCTAAGTAGGGGTGTGCACTTGCCACTTTTGAGGTTTTGGGTTTTGGGTTCTGATTAGCTTGAGGTTTTGGGTTCTGATTTGTTTTGCCAAAACACCCCACGAAAGGTTTTGGTTCTGGTTTTGGGTTCTGATTTTTTTTTAAAAAAAGCATAAAAAGCGCTAAAATCCATATTTTTTATTTTTTTTTCACTCCTACACTATTATTAACCTCAATAACATTCATTGCCACTAATTTCCAGTCTATTCTGAACACCTCACACCTCACAATATTGTTTTTAGTCCAAAAGGTTGCACCGAGGTAGCTGGATGTTTAAGCAAAGCGACACAAGTGGGCGGCACAAACACGTGGCCCATCTAGGAGTGGCACTGCAGTGGCAGACAGGATGGCACTTTGCAAGAGTTTGCTAGAGGTGCAAGATGGAATTGTCCATGGGAAATGTAGTTGAAATAGGACATTCGCACTTTAACAAACCAATCAGGAACAGTGAACGTAGTTTAATCTCTGGTACTAATATTTCTGTACTGCAGGAACAGTGAACGTAGTTTAATCTCTGGTACTAATATTTCTGGACTGCAGGAACAGTGAACGTAGTTTAATCTCTGGTACTAATATTTCTGGACCGCAGGAACAGTGAACATAGTTTAATCTCTGGTACTAATATTTCTGGACTGCCTAGTGAAGTGGAATCTCGACGGGATTTGGTACCGGGGACACAATACCTCCATCAATCGTCTAAATCCCACTCCACTGATGGTGGCACCGGACGCACCAACATAGCTGTTACGGCCGCAGTTATCCGCTTTGCCATAGGATGACTACTGTCGTACTTCGTGCTCATGGCAAACGACGGTACGGTCAACTGTTTGGTGAAAGACGTAGCGTTCTTACGACTTCCCCTCTGGGAAGATGACCGACTACCAGCAGCAACAGCAGCAGCGGCAGTAGTAGGCGTACCGCTGCAGGATCCTCCGGAAGAATCCCGGATTGAAGAGGACTCAGCCATGCCGGTGACATGGCCTGCAGGACTATCTCTGATGGAGATCGTGGAGGAAGTTGACGAGGAGGCTGTTGCTGGTGTGTATACAACAGGACCAAGGGATTTAGGTGTCCCTGGACTGCTGACGGTCCTAGCCACAGGTCCTGAACTAAACACTGAATTATGAAGGTTCTTCAGGTGACGTATAAGGGAGGATGTCCCTAGGTGGCCAAGATCCTTACCCCTGCTTATTTGAGCTTTATATAAGGTACATATGGCCATACATTTTTTGTCCGGATTGGGATAGAAATAACTCCAGACCGAAGAGGTGGATTTTTTGGTCTTCTGCCCAGGCATGACGATGGGCTTTTTCATCCCATGGACAACAACTGTTTCCCCCCCTGGTGCCTCATTTAAGATAACCACATCAGCATCCTCCTCGTCAAGTTCCTCCTCAGCGCCAGCTACATCAATATCCTCCTCCCGGTGTACAACATTGACACCTTCATTAGCCAAATCTGTAACTGGACTGTGGGTGATCCTTCCAGCATATGCAGAGGGCGTACTGCAAATGGTGGAAGGAGCCAACTCTTCCCGTACAGTGATGGGAAGGTCAGGCTTCGCAACCACCAACACCCTTGGACTCGCCTTGGGGATTTGTGATGACATCTCTTTAGAAGGCAGAGTTGTTTGCTGTGTTGTTGCTGACAGCATAACTCTTTTAATTTTTTAGAGGGGAAGAGGAGGAGGGCTTAGATCCTTGGGTGAAGCTGAACCACTAGTCATGAACACGGGCCAGGGCCTAAGCCGTTCCTTGCCACTCCGTGTCGTAAATGGCATATTGGCAAGTTTACGTTTCTCCTCAGATGATTTTAATTTTCTTTTTTTGCTAATTTTAGTGAACTTTGGCTTTTTGGATTTTACATGCCCTCTACTAGGAGATTGGGCATCGGCCTTGGGAGACGGCGTTGATGGCATTTCATCGTCTATGTCATGACTAGTGGCAGCAGCTTCAGCATTAGGAGGTAGAGGGTCTTGATCTTTCCCTACTTTATCCTCCAAATTTTTGTACTCCATTATAGTTAAATCTCTGGTACTAATATTTCTGGGCTGCAAGAACAGTGAACATAGGTAAATATTGCAGTACTAATATTTCTGGACTGCAAGAACAGTGAACGTATTTTAATTTAGCAGTACTAATATTTCTGGACTGCAAGAACAGTGAACGTATTTTAATTTAGCAGTACTAATATTTCTGGACTGCAAGAACAGTGAACGTAGATAAATATTGCAATACTAATATTTCTGGACTGCAAGAACAGTGAACGTATTTTAATATTGCAGTACTAATATTTCTGGACTGCAAGAATATATTGCACTAGAATTTTTTTTATACTTTTTAAATAATTTTTTTATATTTTTTAAAAATTATTTTTGTATAATTTTTTGGTTATTTTTTTACAAATTTTTTATGATTGTTTAAAAATTTTAAAATAACTATGGACTTAGCAGAACAAAGCACAGGACACAGCACCACTGGACTCAGCAGGACAGAGCACTGGACAAAAGCACCACTGGACTCAGCAGGACAGAGCACTGGCCAAAGCACCACTGTACTCAGCAGGACAGAGCACAGGACAAAAGCACCACTGGACTCAGCAGGACAGAGCACTGGCCAAAGCACCAATGGACTCAGCAGGACAGAGCACAGGACAAAAGCACCACTGGACTGATCAGCAGGACAGAGCACCACTAGAAACTCCAACCTCCCTCTTCCCTGATCTGAGCCCGAATGAAGATGGCGGGCGCAAGCGGCGAATTTATGCAATTCGAGTCTCGCGGGATCCGACGCGAGACTTGGACGTCAGAGCCTCCGTTTCGTTTTTTTTGCCGCCGGAAATACCCGAACAGTGCTCGGATCCCGTCGGATCCGCACTGTTCGGATGGGCTCGGATTAGCGGAATCCGAGCCCGCTCATGCCTACTTCTAAGCCAATATGACTACACACATTAGATACGCAGGTGTATTATGACAATGCTTAATGTGGGCATATATAACTATACATGCTGACATGTGAACGTAGGAGGAAGTTTATGTATATAGACGTGGTGTGCTTTATAATTCCTGCTCTTTGTTATAGCGCCATAAGTAAGATATTCTTATAGAAACAGTCCCTATTTACAAAGTTGCTTCCGTGGTGGCAACATTTACTGCTGCATCTTATTTAGAGTAATAGCTGTTAAAGTTTACATAATTTAATGATATATGTTTTGAGGCAGTACATGCTCTGAAACACCCACAAGTTAGGAAACCCACAATAATTTAGTGGTGTTCAGACAGCAGTGTTTATTCTTTTAAATGCAAAGGAGAAGTTGATATCCAATATTTTATGTGTTCTGTGAACTCCTTGGTCTGCATCAGCGCTAAAGCCACTAAAATAATTTAATTGCATTCTCTCTGTATAACTGTCCACTCTCTCTCTCGTACTTACACAAATACCATTTGAGTGGATACCGTTGTGAACCGTCACCAAGGCAGCCTGGACTATCTACCCACAGGAGGGCTCCTAGGGACACTGAAAGGTCACATAATGAGACCTAAATTCATTACACAAGTAATAATTTCTGGCCAAGTCCCAGCCTCTATCATTTCTCATTGTCCGGCTATAGTTCTGCCGGCTACAGCTCTTAACTACAGCACTCTCAATACCTTAAGCAGGGGTGCACAACTTTTCTAATCTGAGAGGTGCATTGAGAGATATTACTTATTTGGAGGGGCTGCAATAAATCTGAGCTTAAATGTGTGAAATAAGAGGATTTTTTCTCACTGTAAACGCTGTTTCTCTGACTCCATTTGCACATGTAAAATGCTGCACAGACATTACAGCAGGTCCCTTACCCTTGGAAGTCCCTTTTTCAGACATGGTGCTATATTAAAAAGGTGTCACAGACTGTCTATAGCCACAGGCTCATGGTGGTTGAGCAGATTAAATCTATAAAAGGCCAGTCATTCTGCGCATGGACCTGGATCCTGGAGACGACAGAGGCCAGTCTGTCTGCCAGGGGCACGTTCAAAGGGCCTCTCTATTTTCAGAGTCTCTGGTCCCCTCAGCAGACCACACTACTCATCAATGTCGTGGAACTCAAGGTGGTTCACAGAGTGTTACTTCAGGGGCTGCGGTTTATGACCGGGAAACCCTTGAAAATTCAGTCAGATAATGCCATGGTGATGGCTTAGCTGAACCACCAGGGGGCGGATATGCAGCTCCATGGCAATGCGAGAGATGACCAGGATCATGTCCTGGGCGGAACATCATGTTCTGATAATCTCTGCCATCTTCATCCCCGATGTGTAAAATTGGGAAGCCAACTTCCTCAGTCGTTACTAGGTCCACCCTGGGGAATGGTCTCTCCGCAAGGAGGTCTATGCCCTTCTGATACAGCCTTGGGGCACTCCAGAGATCGACCTTATTGCGTCCCCACTAAATTTTCAGGTTCCTGTTACTGCTCGTAATCCAGAGATCCTCGAGCGGGGTACATGGATGCCATGACGGTCCCATGGCACTTCACTCTACCTCACTCTCCCACCATCCCATCCAAGTAAATGTCCCCCTCTCCCCATCCCATCCCATCCCAGTATGTTCCTCTCTCCCCCATCCCAGTAAATTTTCCCCCTTCACACTATCCCATCCCAGTAAATGTTCCCCTCTCCCACCATCCCATCCCAGTAAATTTTCCCTTCTCACTCCTCCCTCCTTCCAATCACAGTAAAGTTCCCCTCCTCCCCAATCATAGTAAATGTTCCCCTCTTCCCCTTCAATCACAGCAAATGTTTCCCTCCTCCCCCAGTCACAGTAGATGTCCCCCATCATAGGAAATGTTCCCCCCCTTCATAGTAAATTATCCCCTCTCCTCTCCTCCTCCCCTTTCATAAATAAATGAATGTACCTTTTTCTTCAAGCGATGCACCAGCTTCTGTTCACTGATAGACCTATCAGTGTCTGGAAGCCGCGGCAGTCAGACTAAGGGGCCCAGAAAGTCCAGAGGAGCTGGACAGATGGGGAGGTCTGTCCGGGCCCCTTACATCTTTACGGTCCGTATCCCCCTGATGGCGTCTCTACCCCTTTTGTCCTACAAAATGAAATCTCTTTTACCGGTAGAACACATAGTGTCCAGGGGCGCACGGAGGATTGTTGGGGGGGGGGGGGGTTCCCCCCCGACCCCCCCAAAAAAAAAACAACACGAGAGAGAGCTGCGCAGCAGCTCCGTTTCGTCAGCTCTGTCCTATACAGCAGCCGCGGCGCTGTCTAAGAAGCATCCGCGGCGGTGCTGTATACACTACAGCAATGTGCAGTTGTGTTGGCATACAAATGAAAAATGTCACATTTATGCCCTTTATATGCATACACAGGCATGCATTTTTGCAATGCGTCTACACATTGTAATTGTTGTATATGGAAGGAGCCTGGCAAAGTTGCTGGCGTTGGTACTGTATGCTTCATGCTTCAATAAAATACCATTTGCAAAATAGCTATAATGGTTTGCACATGGTGTCCCATAACATTCATTTAAGAGTGTCAATATAGTCCAAATGATAAAAAGGTAATAAAACTCTCTTTTCATAAGTAGTAACCCAAGTGCTAATATTAAGATACTGCAGATGTCTACATCATTTCATGTAATATAAGTCTGTTTTGGGTATGTAGTGACTCAGCATAAATATAAATGTTTTACAAAAAATGTGTCTCTTTCAAGCGTAATGCCATTTCAACTTAGCAATTGGTCTGTGGTTTCATTTTGTGCACTGGGTCATGCTAATATTAGTAAAAATGTAAGTAATTATTGAATGTCTTGGTTGAACGCTAATAAACGCTCATACATATACAAACCACTTTTATGCTGTAGAAGCTCTGTAAAACAAAAGCAAATAAGAAAAACTACCTAGTTACATTGTCCCTGATTTGAGCTTGAAATTTGCTTGTTTGGTTACATGAAAAAAATCATGGTTTACACTTCAGGTTTTGATAATATGGACATATTTATTATTTACACTCAGTGACCAGTCGACAGTCATTCAATTAACAGCCGAGTGACTACAACTGTGATGCTAATAGAGGCCTTTCAGAATGCACGATTTGTCTTCCATGGTGGAGCAGGTAGGGTAGCAAACAGCCGTAGATAATTCTACTTTTGTCAATAATAAAAACATTGTTAGAGATGTATTCCTTGGTTTGATGGAACAAACAGAAATAGGAGAAATTACATGAGTCAAAGCATCCACCTTATGAGATGTCAACAATGCCAGTGTCTGGGCATCTAGTCAAGTAAACATGTTTCATTGCCACATGATATTGTTCAGGATATTGAATTGATTAAATGCATCCCTTTATTGCAGCAGTGTATTCATCTAGAATTGGACTTTTTCAGCAAGATAATGCTCCATGCTAGAAGGCTAATAAAGAACTCTAATGGTTCCAGCATCATCCTAATGAATTCAGTTTAATGCAGTGGCCTCTCCAGTCACCAGATCAAATGTGCATCTGTGGGATGAGCTCATTTGCACCAACTATAGGACACAAGCAAGGCCAGCACCACCATTAGTGGAACCTCTGTAGTTTGGGAGAACCTAAAACGCTGAGTTTGACACTCATGCAGGTTTAATGACATGGAGGGGTTACTTCGGAGGAGGGGGAGGTGCGTCCCTGTGGCCCCCCACAGGGATTGCATCAGCCCTGTCAACATGGCCAGCATCCCTGTGCCACACTTTGGTACATTGCTATGCCCGTACCTAAGTGAATTCAAGTAGTTTTGAAAAGCATATCAGTAAAGTAGATGTACCAAATCAAGTGGCCACAATAGGACTAATGTTGATTTGGGCATACAACATTTGCTTAACATAAAATATTCAAATTTGTTCTGCACATGCCCACAAAAAAGCATAAGCCTACAGCCCTATGCAGATTTGACACTTGCACTTCTTGACGCTTGGGGAGGTGAAACGGGGGAGGAAAGGAGTAAGCAAACACAGACCAAGTACAGTAAGTGTGTGTTTGCGTAATTGGCAGACCTGCATGGAGACACAGATATGCCTGTCAGTTCCTTACAGGTGCCTGATGGCTGGTGTAAACTCACACTGATGATTATGACAGTCACCAGCACTAGCTAGTCTCTTCTGACTGGTTTATTGTGGATTTAGCTCTAAAGCCTATAGATCCTTTCTTCATCGATCGTGCCTGTATTATGTGATTGTGCGGACATATTTTAAAATTAATATTTTGCTAATTTCATTAATAAAAAAAGATGGAAGCTTGTACCTACAGTATTTTTCAAGATTGGTCTTTCAAGCATACAGTATGGAAGGAGCTGGGGGCCTCAGGTGAAGACTCGCCCTAGGGACGCCTGTTGACCATCACTGGCCTATAGCTAGCATAATTATATGGGTCCTTATTCTCTTTGTGGATCACCACTATGCTGCTCTCAACATTTCCCTGGGGAAAGGAATCTGCCCTGAAGTATCTTGTTAAAAAGAGAGTGCAGATGAGTGGGCAACAAATCAAAGAATTTTTTACACTGCAGAAAACCCACCCGGGTCTGATGATGTGCCTGTTTTCTGCTGTTTTATACTAAGGGTCAATTCCATCAGAATAATCTCCCCATGCATTTGATCTACAGAGTGGTGAAAGAGTTTGGTTAATTGAGTGTCTTGTAAGAAGGGTTTCTGTAGAGCGGGAGGTGAGGTAAGAATGTTTGGAGAGGTTATAGAGATTAGTATAAAAATTTTGAATTTCTGAGCGCATGCCCTTAGGGTCATATATCAATTGATTTTTTGGGAAGTTTTGATGGCTATAAAGTTATTGTATGATCTCTCAGATCTCAACCTAAAAGCCAGAATCTTGTCTGCTTTTTCACCCTTCGCATAAAACGTTTATCTCAACCATTTTAGATTTTCAACTGTATTTTTGGAGACGGGCAGGTTCAACTATCCTTTTCCTTGTTGAGATCTGACAGAGTCTTTGGGTCAGGAATTGGTTTGTGTTTCAGTTATAATGATTGTAGTTCACTTTCTTTTCATTTTTTAGATTTAGTGGCCAGGTAATCAAGTTTCCACTCGGATCACCTGATGTGCCGTTCAGAGAGTAGCTGGTAATATATAATATTTCAGTTTGGTCTATAACATTAAAATATTATGTCAGTAAATCTTTTAGCTGTGTAATTATTTCGTTATTAAGTATTAGGAAGTTGTTTAAGCCCCTTGTCATACAATGGGGGGAGAAGTTAGGCTAAAATGATCAACTAAGATTGAGGAACGAGTGAATGTGGGCATCTTGTACATTTAGGTCAACGCTGTGGCTGAGCAGGATCATATCTACTCTGGTATGAGTTATGCATTAAATAAAATAGGTATATTCGCAGGTAATTGGTCCTCTGACCCTCCAAGAATAATAGAGGGATTTAAGGATATTTGCCAAAAATCTGGAGTTTTGGTGGTCAGTTTTGTTTAGTGTAGAAGCCACAATGGAAGATCTGTCCAATGACCCACATTAAAGTCTCCAGCAGCTACAAGATCAGCCTATTTTACTTGGGCTAGGAGAAAAAAAGTATTGTTCGTTCTGATTCACTGCATCTATATATTTACTATGGTGTAAGTCTGATTATTTAGAGCTTACTTTTTTGACAAATATGCGTTCAATGTGTCCCTAGTGTTCCTATGTGTGTGTATATGAAAATAAAGAAAATTAAAAATTGAATATATACAACATTTTTAGAAAGCACAACTATAAAAGAAATGAACTTCTGGAACCAACTACATTCTCACTACAGTCAAGTCCAGTGTAAGAGGTGTCATAGTCAATAATCTCAGTCACATGTTACACATTTCTCTAGGATGGTCATACGCAGAGGTGGAACTAGGGAGGTGTAGGTCTCGGTGCAGAGAAGCGGGGAGGAGGGAACCAAGGCCCACAGCTCGCTAGTTCCCTTTGCAGTGGCCCATATTATCTCTATTGGCCCATTTTTGCATATGACAGCCTTTTCCTAATATGCACACACAACAAAAATGCATACGCATTCATTCATATATATTTTTGCGCGTATCATTGACTTGCGTCTCCATATGCCTTTTGTATCAATAGGGTAATGCAGCATTTACTAATAACACTATCAACTTGCATCTTCATGATATTTCTACTCTAGTGATGAGTCTAACTAAAAAAGTCACGTAAATATACTTTTATTTTACGTACATCTTTTCCTGAAAGCACAAATACATCCAATTGCACGGTGGCTTAGTGGTTAGCACTTCTGTCTCACAGCACTGAGGTCATGAGTTCGATTCCCGACCATGGCTTTATCTGTGTGGAGTTTGTATGTTCTTCCTGTGTTTGCGTGGGTTTTCCCCACACTCCATAAATATACTGGTAGGTTAATTGGATGCTATCAAATTGATCCTAGTCTCTTACTCTCCATCTGTGTGTGTGTTAGGGAATTTAGACTGTAAGCTCCAATGGGGCAGGGACTGATGTGAGTGTGTTCTCTGTACAGCGCTGCGGAATTAGTGGCGCTATATAAATAGCTGATGATGATGAACTATGAATGAGCTCCTCTAGTCACCTGTCTGTTGTTCCACTATTTCTCGCCATTTGGACAAGGAAATACTACTGACTTCCACAGCACAATATTACGCTACATTCCATATTTGTTGCATTGTTTCAATTAAATACCTGCGTCTTGTTACTCATAGATTTTACTGTGTAATATTTACTAGCTAGATACAATAATATTTAGAAGTACTGTACTGATATAGAATAATTAGGCAATTAGAACTAATTTGTATTCAACTTCTTTTTCAGAAGCATAATGTGACTTTCTTTTCTTTTTGCTGCATTTCCCAAAACAATGGCCATCTGACCCCACATTCATTTTACATCAGTACTGGAAAAGTAAATGAATATGTGACTAGGTTGAATTGCAGTTTGAAACAGCTTGCTGCCTGCCAGTTGGATCACGCTTTTCTTTTTGTGTATTTATTTTTTGATAATCAAACCTTTTAGCTGGGTGAATTTGAAATAAAACAAGCTGGAAAGAAGTACAGCAAAATATGCACTTGTTTGCTTAGTTTGAATTAGCGCTCGGGACTTTATAGCTCTCTCCAAGATGTTTTTCAAGCCATGAAGAGACATACTTTACACATTTCTTGCCTCTGCTAGTGCCTTATTTATTATGAGAGTAAGTAGACAGAGCCATCTTAACACCATCAAGTATTAGACCCTGTTGTGCAGATGTCCATGTGTTTTGTCTAAATAAACAGTGTTTCAAAATGGCAGTGGTTAGTCAGCTGATGAATGCTCTTATTTATTTTATTTTTTTATCTAGTGCGGATTATTTGTGGAAACTTTTGAAAAGTTTACTTGAGTTTTTTTTTAAATGCTTATTTAGTGTGAAAGTTTGTTTTAGTGGTTCTGGAAAGACAGACACTGTCCACCAAGGGTTCAAAGCACTGATGGTTACTTGTGAAGGGGGAATTAACGGGTCCACTTTACATTTGTGACCAGTGACTAGCTCTTAAAAAATGTATTAGCTGTGTGCTGGTGGTGAGCTTGCTCCAGCTGTAGGGGATTATGGCTTTGAGTGGGTCGAGGAAGTTTGGAATGTATTCTCTTTTAGCAGAGGATTTGTGTCCCCTTCCCTACTCCCATTAACCCTTCATAACATCTGACAATAAATTGTCTGGTAGCAAATCAAAATTAATCTTTATTGGTACTCTGACAGGAAACCAAGCAATAGCTTCCACCATCACTGCTCAACTAATTGAAAACAATATAGATAGATAGATAATTGCTAGTGTGTAACAGATTGTACAATAAGCATGTTAGAATTACCATTCTGTCTAAAGAGACCAATGTTTTGTCAATGCAGGTAATACTGACTTACGGACATATAGGCACACTTGTTAAACCATACTTGTCAAAATGTGAATATAATTTCCTGATAGCGTAGCTGCTGGGTTGGTGCATATATCATATCATGATGTGAGTTCTCTGTACAGCACTGTGGAATCAGTGTCGCTATATAAATAGCTGTTGTTGCTGATGAGGATATCATGCGTGGTGCGGTCTTTGTTCACCTTAGTGCTGTGCAGCCCTCATTGTAGCATGTTCAATAAACATGGTCAGATTGTTATATTATTATATATTCAAATTCTGAATGCATATATTTATTAAATGTTAATTTAAAAAAGCCTAGGTAATCATGATAGTGCACAGTGAGAATTACATGATGTACACAGAAGAAGAAAAAAAATGTACTGTAAAATTGTTAATTTCTAAAAGATTGGAACGAGTCTTTAATGCTTTGTGATTTTACTGGTAATTAGTCATTGGGCCTGAGTCATTAAGGAGTGCAAAGCATAAAAAAGGAGTAACTGTGCACCTGGGCAAAATCATGTTGCATTGCAGGTAGAGGTAAATTTACAATGTGGGGACAAATTTATAGTTGGGGTAGGATATGTCTTAGATCAACTTTAAATTTCAGTGTAAAAATAAAGCTATCATGTCATTTGTGTGCTAGATGAAAAAACAGCCAGTATTTAACTTATGTGCAAAATAATAAACTCATTTTTACCCCTTGCATTGTAACATGGTTTGTCCCGGAGAACATTTACTCCTTTTTTTTGCCTTACTTTCCTTAATTATTTATGCTCAGGTTAGCAAATATGCTTAAGCCTACGGTACCATGGGGTATATTTACTGAACTGCGATTTTGCAAAACAGTATATTTTGGCGATTTTATATGCAGCTTGGAAATTGGCAAATTTACTAAAAGCCAAACTGCACATAAAGTAGCATCATTAATTATTTAGTAATTGGTTGGTTGGTTATTTGTTGTACCCAAGAAGGGTACAACAAATAATTTATTATATAAAGAGGACACTATATGTTTTTATACGTAGGGGGCACTATTAATTCTTTTTTATACGAAGGGTGCACAATAAAGTATTTATTATATTAGGGGACCACAATTGTGCCACTACAAGTGTCTATATTCACTGCTACCCATGTGTATGCTGGAGCCTGCAGTTTCACAAGTGGCAGCATGCACAAGCAATCATGGGCTGTGAGTGCAGGCTGTAACTTATAGTGTCACGTGTGCCTGCACTCTTTTCTTACACTATTTCCCTGGTACCTACCACCCAGGGGTGCCATGAGGAACCAGGCATCGCTAGGAGCGGGGGCCCAATTACTTATTTGGATCTGATTGTTTGGCCAAGCAGCATGCGATTTAGGGGTTTTAAAAATGCCACTCATCACCAGCAGTTTGGAGGTATATCCTCCAAATCTCAAGATAGCAAATCCTGTGGTTTGGGGCTGAAAACAGCTGGCAATGTGTGACAATTTGCAAAATGTCAAAAGAGAGCTGCTTAGTAAATGTAACTCTATGTTTGATTTACCTGCACAATACAAAGCATTCTTTTAGCAATTCATTATAACTTTTGCTAATAATTCATGATATAACAAATTACTTGGTGTGCCTTTATTGATATCATGAAACATTCTCAGTATGAGTGATGAGTGAGCAGGGGGGCTCAACAGAGGACAAATAGAAAAAAATTCAGGTGTGTGCACAATGCAATTCCTACCTTTACACATCTCAAAATAGTTAATGGACAAATTATTGAGCTGAGTTGTTTTATAGAAGATGTGTAAGACCATAGTTGCCTACTCTCCCGGAATGTCATGTCTGGGAGACTCCAGAATTTTTGGGAGTTCTCCCAGACTCCCGAGATAACAATCAAACATCCTGGATGCAGCCAGCTCCGTTGTTGAAGAGGGTGGAGGCGGGGCTAAATGCGGCATTGTGGTGCGATTGGCCGAAATTGTCTAAGATTGACATGGGCGGGGCCTAATGGCGCAACATGCGTGGACACGCCCCCTCGACGGACCCCCTCCCAGACAGCTGCCTTCAAAAGTAGGCAAGTATGTGTAAGACACAATTGCAGAATATTAATAAAAATTATTCCAATGGTAACTGTAAGTTAGGGGCTATAACTCATAGCAACCTCATAGCAAGACTCATTTTTCTAGATCAGTTGGGAAAACTAAATCAAATATATGATGATGGTCATTACACATATACCTGTGCATCTGTTTTTATAAATGTTCCTCAACAAGTTTCATGCAACAGCATGGTAACTTTCATTATTTTAAATTGCACTAGATATACTTCACTTGCTCCAGATGGAGCCAGATTAAGACCACATGGGGCCCTAGGCTAGAAAATGGTTCAGAGCTCACATTAAAAAACAAGCCACCACATACCACCAATACCCCCCACCGCAATCCACATAACATTAACACCCCATGCCAACATAACATTAATACTCCACATAACAATAATAGCATCCTCACACCAGTTTCCCCACACCAGTTACCCACACACACTAGCCCCCACATAACATTGATACCTCCTCCCACAAAATATTAATACTACTTGTCACCATATAACATTAATCGCTTCCAAGACACTTGCCAGTCCTGGAAGTTGCATATTCTCTGGACCAGCAGAGGGGAAGAGTGGAGAGAGCAGGAGAGAGGAAGGGAAGTACTAGGAGAAGGATGGAGAGGAGAGAACTGGAGATGTGGGGATGGGCGGATCACTAGTCTGTGACACAGATCATTGACAGCTGGTCCAAGGAGAGGAGTCAGTCCCTGGGAAGCACATCATAGGTGAGGCCGGAACTACAGACACCATGGGCCACTGGTCTCCCAAATGGTGGTCACTCAGACCAGGGCTATCCAAAACGGTGCCACTGGTCCCCCACGGACTCCCCCCATACTCCTGAAAATGGTGCTTCACTCAGACTGAGTAAAGGCCTCAATGTAATAGTTAAAATAAACGAGCAGCAATTAGGAAGCTCACCCCCCAAAAAAACTGGGTCCTAGGCATGATCCTAGATTGCCTAGCAGATGATCCAGCCAACAGATTACATGAGGAAAAAAAACAAATTAAATACATAAATACCTCTTAATACTATAATCATGCATAAAAATACATTTAAAAAAAATATTTTTTTATCAATTTGTGTACATGAAATACATATATCATGATGTTCTTTTTTTAACCTGATACATTTTCTTCAAGTTTTGTGCAAAGCATTTAAAAAAACCAAGAAAAAAAACAACAAATATAAAGGGTTACCATCAAAAAGGGAAAGGGAATGACTAAACAAGGGACGGTGGATGGTGGGGCTGGTGGGAGGCGAAGACATATTAATTGTAACAGTAACCTCATAAAGAAGAGAAGAGAAGAATATGCAAAAGAGACTGACAAGCAACTATCACCATGTTCTTCATGCTTACTGTACATAAAATGCATTTTTACAGTTTGTCTTAATTGCAAACACATGTTCTAGCATGCACGTGCGTTCATCATCACTATCACTCGGCACTTACGTCTGCCCTCTCGCTGGTGCTAAAAGTCACGTACATCAGAGATGCCGAGAGTTTAAATCAGATGAATGTGCACGTACTCAACCTCAGCATGTTCCGACTATACATTGGCTACATGCATACGCCCCTTCACACCCACCACCCCCTTCTGCATAGGCAGTCAGAAGTGTCATTTGCATTTGGACATGGATTGAATTGGATGCACTTGCGTTCACTGGCATAAAGTCAGTTTGTGAGCATGCAGAGAGCAATTTCATGCACAATACGGCAAGCAACTGAACATAGGTCCGAAAAGATGAATAAGCCCCATTGTATTTTTGGTTGGATAAATAGAGTTGAGCATATCTAATAATACATGAATTGGTAGAAATTAAAGAACCCATTCTCTTTAGGGAGTTTCCATAGTATGCTATACTGTATACATGCTGGTGTTCACCATGTCATCTTCTGACATGAGTGATTTGGTATTTACCAGCATAGAAAGCTATTCAAGTAGGGGGTTTTCAAAATTGCTCTCATTGGGCAGTTGGTGGAGCTTTAATTGTATACCATTCCTAAACAAATAACGCTCTCCCATCTCTGTAGATTCCAGTACTGTCAGATACACTCTGCCAGAGAGTATTGGCAAAATAGATCCAATTGGACTATTGAATCTAATTAAGGTGACAACAAAATGTCCAGAAACATTAAAAAAGGCTTTTATAGGTAGTGTAAAATAACTTAATATATAAAAATAGCCTTGGTTATTAATTTCTTAATGAAGCTATTTATAATTGCAGGTAAACTGTATACTACATACAGACTTCAAACAGTATGAAGAAGTTTTTCAGCACTTACTTTTTCAGGGCAAAGCTGTAAATTTGCATAATGAAGGCACATGCATCATACATCCTAGGAAATGTTACTAAGTCATTTACTCTTGGCCACACTAGTCAAACTTCAATATGCTGACTGTTAGTTCAAGGTGTTTATATATAGAATTTTTTTTAAACCTCAGAAAGAAGGCAAACGTATGCCACAAAGGTTTGCTTTCTGCTGGGCTTTTGAAATTCTGCACTCATGCCAGCAAGCAGTTTAGTGGCAGGAAGTCCTTCTTCGTAGAGCAGTCATGAACTGGTAAACTAGAAGCATCTGTAAAAATGTAAAGAGGATATCAGCTTTCTGAAAGCTGCGGCCCCAGAGTAATGAGGTGCAAATGATAGCGCTGCACAACTAGCACCCGCCCCTCCTGTGGTGTGAGATATTGCATCCCACTAAAAAAACATTAACATAGAAAGTACTGTTAATATCGTGCAGAACATGGAAAACCTTTGAAATCCGTTCCTCCATTCACTACCTATTAAAAGGCAGACGGAGAAATCTCTCCAGCGCCTGTAGAACACTTGTAAAAATTGAACTTAGTCATAATCATGTTGTCCATGTGAATATGTTCAAGCTCATGATGATCATTAGGAGAATCAAATAGTTTGGAATTCATGGGGAAAAAAAGACTGGTTTCTGACCGCAACGCAATTATCTGCTATGTAATTTATTAAAGTATTTAAAGGAAACATTATCGACTATTATTATTTCATGTACATGTGAATATGAAATCATAACATTAAATACAGTAGAGTATTGATGTCACTGGGGGAAAAAAAATACAATGTGCCTGATGCAGTCTTGTCCGAAAATGGGCGTAATTTACACCAGGAAAGTAACACAGAAGAATTGTATACATCCGCCTATACACTGAGCCACGCGGCTCTTGAGAACCATGCGAATCAGCATATAGGCGTAAATGCATGTGTATGAGTAAAGCATGATGATACGCTGCAATAAGTATCAATCAGATTTTACTTAAAATTTATCTAGTACATTCTAGAAAATATTCGCTAGAATCTGATTGGTTGATATGGGCAACACCCTTCACTTTTCCTTTTCAGAAGGTTTAGTAAGTCTATGCCATGGATATTTTTAGTGCTTTTGGTGCCCCGTTCAGTCTGTCTGACAATGAGACATTTTTGAATCACTAAGTAACTTCCGGGCTAAATGCACCAGTGTTAAGCGGAATGGGCCTTGATGAGTTGGATGTGGGTCTGGAAGGAGACCAGAAACTTGTTGTTTTATTTATTTAACATTATTATTATTCACCAGGAGGGTTCGATTCAAGTTCCCCTGCACCTGAGCAGCATTATACCCTTGCAATGGTGACTTAGCTTGCATTCCAGCTGGACTTTTATCCCAAAAAAATTCTGAATGGGGGAGGGGATCGTGGGGGTGCCACGATTTTTGCAGGGGGGGGGTTCGTGGGGTGCCGTGATTTTCACGCAGGGGGGGTCGTGGGGTGCCACTATTCTCGCTGGGGGTCACCAGTGTGAGAGAGCCAGGAGGTAGGGGATGCAGAGAGAGGGATGAGAGTGCCAGCAGGGTCCAGGGGAAAGGGGCGCTGGGAGAGGGGTGAGAGATCCAGGGGGAAGGGGGTGCTGGGAGAGGGGTGAGAGATCCAGGGGGAAAGGGGTGCTGGGAGAGGGGTGAGAGATCCAGGGGGAAGGGGGTGCTGAGAGAGGGGTGAGAGCCAGCAGAGTAGATGGTACAGAGAGAGAGGTGAGAGAGCCAGTGGAGTAGGGGGTGCTAGGAGAGGGGTGAGAGAGTCAGGGGGTGCAGAGAAAGGGGTGAGAGAGCCAGCGGAGAAGGGGATGCTGGGAGAGGGGTGAGAGAGCCAGTGGGGAAGGGGATGCTGGGAGAGGGGTGAGAGAGCCAGTGGGGAAGGGGGTGCTGGGAGAGGGGTGAGAGAGCCAGGGGGGAAGGTGGTGCAGAGAGAGGGGTGAGAGAGCCAGCGGAGTAGGGGGTGCTGGGAGAGGAGTGAGAGTGCCAGTGGAGAAGATGGGTTAGGTGAAAGTGACAAAGGAGAAGATGGTGCAGGGGCATAGGTAAAAGAAAGTGTAAAGGGAGATACGTCTTAAGAATGGGAATGTCAGGGATGCAACTATCATGAAACACAGGTAGTAATGAAGAATGGGGACAAGTGTTAAAAAAAATTCCACTACGCTCTGTTCCTGCTCCCAACTGCCCGTGTGAGCTGACAGCTGCTGATTCCTCCTCGCCCAGCGCGCCCAGTAGGAGAACAGAACACAGGATGTTATGATCAGGTAAATTAATATATTTTCTTGCGTGCAATGTGTTTTTAACCATCCTTTCTTGAACTGGGGGCACTATTGTGTATCCAATGATGTTTAAAACATTATGTATTGCTTATTATTGCGCTGTAATGTTTCTTGCATATTTATGTGTACAAAGATTTTTAATTAAGAGGAAAAAACGCTGCTTGTCATAATTTTTTTCTGTGATTGTGTCAATATATCTATTTTTGTTTGCATTGTAAATGGTGTATTAAGCTGCTCCTGGGACTCACACTCTCAGTATCTGATATGCTGTACCAATTTTTAATTGTAAAGGAGTTTTTGTCTGGGCACTACTAATGATTTGGGGGCACTACTATGGCATAAATATGATTTGGGGGCACTATTGTGGCATAATATGATTTGGGGGCACTACTTTATGGTATATGATTTGAGGGCACTACTATGCAAAAATATGATTTGTGGCACTACTATGTGGCATAATATGACCTTGGGGCACTATGATGTGGCATAATATAAACTCAGCGCATTACGTTGTGGTATAATATGAACTGGGGGCACTATGTTGTGGAATAATATGAACTTCTGCCAAAGGCAAGTCTTTCATTGTTGAATATGATGGGAGCCCAAAGAAGTTGCTGTACTGGGGCTCAAAATTCCTCTTGTCGGTCCTGCCTGTGAGTCAAGGGGGTAGACGTCTCGAGGTAAATAATCTAAATATTTCCTATCTAATCAAACTGATGGATCACATCCAATTATCTCTCACCCACCTCCTTTATACCCCTTAATTTATATACTGTGTTATTTAAAATGGATGGAAAAAACGCATATCCAGTTACTGTAGTAAAAAAATATTTTTCTCTGACATTTTGCTGTAGATGGAAATACTTTTAATGCGGCCGTGTGGGTTCGAATGATCATTCAATAGTTATGGTTTTTTTTAGATATATGTTTTATTTCATGTGGAATGATTCATGAAAATTCTGCCATTACTATTTAATTGAGGGGAAAGGGTACCTGTTACCTATATGTGTGCAAGTATTCTGTTGTTGCTATTTTGTGGGAGATTTGAAAAATGCAAAACATTGGTTTCCTACAGTGTCGCCTGTATAACTGGTGGTATTGCTGTAGTATGGGGTGGCATGGTGGCGGCAATGTTGTAGTGTGTTTGGGGCTTAGTATTGTTAATAAGTAGGAGAGGGTATTGCTGTAATGTGGGGTTGATGCTGGTTTCTATAATGTGGGGGGTGATGCCGGTTGCTGTAATGTGGGGGGTGATGCTGGTTGCTGTAATGGGGGGGGGGTGATGCCGGATGCTGTAATGTGGGGGGTCATGCTGGTAGCTGTAATGTGGGTGGGTATTGATGTAGTGTGAGTGTATATGGGGGGTTATTTATTGCTGCAATTTGGGTACTAATAATGTATTGTCATGGTATTTATTGATGTAATATGGGTGCTAACAATGCAATGTTGAGGGTCATTAGGAGAAATAATTCTCCCCCCACACACACACACACACTCATACTACATCATATTGTACTGCACCAGCAACGTGCACTGCGCCAGCATCAGTGTGCAACAATATAGTGCATGGGGCCCACAACACGTGGACCTGTGTGCTTTAAATGCCAGGGCTGATTTTTAGTCCCAGTCCGGCCCTGGGGAGGGAGATGTAGGTGGCTGGAGGGAAGTGCAAGCTATGCCCTCTATGGTGCTGGCCACACCCCCACACACATCTGCCTACACCCACACATCACTGGTCATACCTCCAGTGAGATGGCACTTCTCACAATAGGCCCTTTATAATTTTCAGCCCCAGGCCCATGTGGCCCTTAATCTGGCCCTGCTTATGTCTATCCCAAACATGTTTAAATTGCTCCACTGTATAGCCCCTACCCCCCCTGAATGGAGGCTATTCCACTTATCCACTATCCTTTTCTGTAAAGAAGTTTTCCCTCAAGTAGCTAGGATTAGAGTAAACCACTCCCATAGTTTCATACCAGCTAACATTTTTAACATTTCTAAAGCAGGACATGGCCACACCTCCTCCAAAAGAGTGTGTGACTGCATCACAATGGGTGTGGCCCCCCTACCAGAGACATGTTTAGTGCTTCTGTAGAGTTACGCTGTCCACAACCCCCTTCCCCTAAAAACACCCTGAATTGCCATGCACACCAGAGGCACATGGGCAGGGACATACCTTCCAAATCAGGATAAACTTGCTGACCGAGGGACATGGGACAGTCACCTTTATAAAGTTGCTATCCAGCCGAAATTAGGACAGTTGGGATGTATGTAGCTTTTAGGGAAACCACCTTTATTAGTAGCAGGTGCAAAATTGCTTACCTGTTTGCTGTTAAAAAAGAAATTCATTATAGATATCAATAGCGTAAGACAACAAAAGGAAAAGTAATTATTTCACCTTGAAGAGTCAAACAATTATAAATAGGCGCCTCAAATTTTAATAGCTGAAATCACAAAAATTCAACATTTTTTAAATTAATACCCTACATCATTGTGCACCAGCCTAACCTTCTCTAACCTACTGATGCTGCCTGGAATAGCTACTAAAATGACACCCTTTACATTCTAAAAAACAGAGGAGTAATGTATGCTTTCTATAATTTAGTAAAACGGTACAAACTACTAGACTTTTCTCACATGAAATGTATATTTTACATTGATCTCCTTTCTCTCCCATGTGCAAACCCTGGGCATATCCTTGAATATGCTGTGTTTTAAATGGTAGCGGAACTTCTATGAAGAGTGATTTAAAAGTGTACTTATCTAGTCAACTAAATTACAGCATTGATCCTATTTAACAACAACTAACCCCAGTGATACAGTACAAATTAGTAACATACGTGGATGTTAAGGAAACAAACCTTAATAAATGACTACTCAGTGAAACCTGAACCTAAAAATGATTGCCTTCAGAAACAAGATGCAGCATACATTGCTGCTGACAGAGATAATGCTTTCATCCAAGCCAGTGACTAGGGATATGGGACAGACTACTAACATAAATATGGTAGCATGCAGTGAACAAATTCTGTTTTCTGATTATACAGAACTGTTCTAACATTCAAGGAAAATCAGGATACACAATTCATATCAGTCTATAACATATAGAAATTTTTTCAAGGGTATTGTTCCACTGGTAGACATTGTAAATTTTTGTTTGTACTCGAAGTATTTGTGATGACGTTTAATACAATACCAACCAAAATGTTGGACTGGTAATTATAAAATTGCTGTTGCTGCCTGAGAAACTGTCATTTTGTAAATGTGCAGCAAACTGCTCATTTTCATATTCATGGGCAACAAAAAAAATTCAGCCTGGATAATATAAAAGCCCTTAGTGAGCAGCGCAGAAGGAAGCATTAAACTTGTATAAAGGTGGAAAAGCCCTTTGACCACTGAGCTTCAGTCTGTTACAGTAATATATGTAGTGATTGGGAAAATACTTTAGCGTCTTGTAATGCTTAAACTGCTTCTGACTCTATACAGTGTTTGTGTGCTTACACGTTACAATTTCATATTGTCAAGAGCTACATTTCCAAGGCTAAGGTATGACATGCCCAACAGAGGTGTGGTGCCTCTGCAGCTGCTCAGTCTTGTCATAACAGTATTCTTTAGTGACTCAACATGACATTCGGATTTAATGTGCCTGCAGACATCTTTTCTATCATCGCATCTGCTTAGTGTGGTATTAATGGTAATATCCAGAATAAAAGTAGCTTTTTATACCCGACAACTGTCCCCCTGCCAGGCACTGTAACCACTTTCTTTTCCTACAGGTACTTTTTTTTAAGGTCAATGTCCCTAAGTCTTTTTTTTAAATTAAACATAATTATATTTTAAAGTAAGTTGCAAGTAGATATTTTTTTTAACAAAAACTGAACATATTGACCTATACATTTACAGTCCAGAGTATTGTTTTTATATTCCTACAAAGTGTTCTCTTTATATTGCTTGTTAAATATATCCAGTTACTTTTCTAGAGATCTGCAGACCATTGTCTTACTGCAACCACCCCTATAAATACAAATGTATTGATGTACTTCTTGCACACACTATACTACTGATATAATTGGTGTAGACATCTATCAACTGGGCATGTTGCTAGGACCTGCTACTACATACCCTCTACACTCTCTTTAATTTGCCTTTCTTATTTAAAGAAATTGAAAATATGAGACATATTTTAACAATGTTTCTGGTACACACAATTTATTGTACATTATCATTTCATTTTTTATTTGTTCACTCACAGTAAGCCAATACATTATAATAACAGTGGCTATGTTATTGGTCAGCCTTAAGCTCAGAGATTCAGCTAAAACTTCATCATGACTTCACTGTATGTTCCTCAATATTAAATTCACCCTCCTTTACATGTAGCTGAACACAGCAGCTCTTTTATGACTTCACATGTCTAATTTTGAGCATATGCCCCCAATTCTATGGCTAAGCACATGCATTTGCAGCCCACAATGGCAACAGAGTTGCAAAAGAATTTCACCATATAATGGGAGAAACTGGGTGTATTGGGATGTAGTTTTGCGCTATACTGGAGAAACAAAACTTCATTTTGCAGGATAAAATTATTTAAATGAGCTTGCAAGGTTGGACAAGTGCTCCCTGTTTTACAGGTAGGCGCACAGCTAGAGATACGCAAAATCTAACTTACTGCTATCTAATCAGAAATTAGGCTGTAATATGTCCTGAAAAATACAATTCTTCTCTTGCATCTGCACATCTTCCTGGACAACACAGTAAGTGATGAGGATGTTGAGAGATTCCCTCAGGACCTCTTGGTGATGGAGAAGAGATATCAAGGCAAATGGACCAGTGTACCCTGGGCACATATAGAAAACAGATATTCCATGACATTTACAAGACACATGAACCATATTCCACCTTGGCCTTCAACTTTTCAGTCTTAAAAACATATGACTTAAAAACGAGGGTATAGCCATACATTTTGTTTGAGGACACCCTAGTCATCACACATTACAATACATAAATAAAATATTGGCTAAACACTTTTCTCTTATTTTAATAATTTTTCTTATCATCATTACTATATTTGTTTTCTTTACTATATAATGCTTTTGTTTTTTCCACAATAAATTAAGCATCATATATTTTTATACAACTGTCCATTTCATGTCTTTTTTATTTTTTTTCAAAATGAATAAATTAGATTATAAACTAGTAGATAAATCCCTCTCTCCCTCTTTTCACTCTTTTGATTTTTGTTTTTACATTTTCTTTACCAACAGTAAGAACCACTTATTCATCTTGTCTGTTTCTGTTGAGTATTTGGTGATTTAACAACAAATATTTAAGGATTATTAACACAATTATTCAGATGTCAGAATGACAGGAATTGAGTCCGTGGCCTCAGGCCATGCCTCTATGTTATTTACTACAACTCAAGGCCATCGGTTTCCAGCTATCTTAGGAACCAGCATACTGTGACTTCAACATTTGTACCAACATACTCCTATCCCTGATGTTCTCTGCTTTAAAATTCACTTTCACTTTATAGCAGAGATATTCTCATAGGCCACCCCCCTCCAGGCAATTCTTCCAAAGAACAAATACATAGTTGTCAGCATTTTAAAAAAATCTCTAGATATTTTGCTGCTGAATAGGTGCATCTATATGTGTCAGAGGCAGCTCAGTATACGCAGACCTTGATGCACTACAATCCCTATCATGACATGTTTACTGGACTTCTTTATCATGAAGATGTTTTACATTTTAAATACTCTTCTTCAATAAGTACTAACACAAAAAGTCTACAGAATAAGGATAGTAAGAAATGCATCCAATTTGCAGATTAATAGGAATTATACCGTGTAGTTGTTCAGTTGAAAAATAAGGACAATAGCAGGTACAATATTTTCCAAGGACAAATGTCTAAGAACTGGAACTGTCCTTAGAAATTAGGGGTGTGCACCGGCCACTTTTGGGGTTTTGGGTTCTAATTAGCTTGAGGTTTTGGGTTCTGATTTGTTTTGCCAAAACACCCCACGAAAGGTTTTGGTTCTGATTTTGGGTTCTGATTCTTTTTTAAAAAAGCATAAAAAGTGCTAAAATCCATATTTCGGGTTTTTTTTTCACTCCTACACTATTATTAACCTCAATAATATTCATTTCCACTAATTTCCAGTCTATTGTGAACACCTCACACCTCACAATATTGTTTTTAGTCCAAAAGGTTGTACCGAGGTAGCTGGATGTCTAAGCAAAGCGACACAAGTCGGCGGCACAAACACGTGGCCCATCGTAGGTGGCTGTGTAGGCTTGAATGGCCTTTTTTCTGCTCCTCCATCCTCTGCAGCATATAGAGGGTGGAGTTCAAGCGCGTCACTACCTCTTGTTTTAGTTGATGGCAGGGCAGGTTCATGCTTTTTTGATGTAGCAGGAACAGTGAACGTAGTTTAATATCTGATACTAATATTTCTGCACTGCAGGAACAGTGAACATAGTTTAATATCTGATACTAATATTTCTGCACTGCAGGAACAGTAAACGTACTTTAATATCTGATACTAATATTTCTGCACTGCAGGAACAGTAAACGTACTTTAATATCTGATACTAATATTTCTGCACTGCAGGAACAGTGAACATAGTTTAATATCTGATACTAATATTTCTGCACTGCAGGAACAGTGAACGTGGTTTAATATCTGATACTAATATTTCTGGACTGCCTATTGAAGTGTAATCTCGATGAGATTTGGTACCGGGGACACAATACCTCCATCAAACGTCTAAATTCCACTGCACTGATGGCGGACACCGGACGCACGTCTAACACCAACATAGCTGTTACGGCCACAGTTATCAGCTTTGCCATAGGATGACTACTGTCGTACTTTGTGCTCATGGCAAACGACTGTTGTACGGTCAACTGTTTTGTGAAAGACGTAGCGTTCTTACGACTTCCCCTCTGGGAAGATGACCGACTACCAGCAGCAGCGGCAGTAGTAGGCGTACCGCTGCAGGATCCTCCGGAAGAATCCCGGATTGAAGAGGACTCAGTCATGCCGGTGACATGGCCTGCAGGACTATCTCTGATGGAGATCGTGGAGAAAATTCACGAGGAGGGTGTTGCTGATGTGGATACAACAGGACCAAGGGATTTAGGTGTCCCATCTATGAGTGGCACTGCAGTGGCAGACAGGATGGCAGTTTGATAAACTAGGCCCCAAAGAGCACATAATGCCAAAAAAAGAGTTGCAAGATGAAATTGTCCTTGGGCCCTCCCACCCCCCCTTTGTTGTTGAAATAGGACATGCACACTTTAACAAACCAATCATTTCAGCGACAGAGCCTACCAAACTGGCTGAAATGATTGGTTTGTTTGGATTCCCCCAAAACGAGCTGGCAAAGAAAAAAAAGAGGTGCAAGATGTAATTGTCCTTGGGCTCTACCACCCACCCTTATGTTGTTGAAATATAACATGCACACTTTAACAAAACTGTGGCTGAAATGATTGGTTTGTTTGGGCCCCCACACAAAAAAAAGCTATTCATCTCTCCCTGTACAAAGTGGCTCTACTGAGGCAAGATGTCGTCTTCATCCTCATCCTCTGATTCCTCGCCCCCTTCAGTGTGTACTTCCTCATCCTCACACATTATCAATTCGTCCCTGCTGGACTCCACAACCACAGGTCCCTCTGTAGTCTCTGGAGGCCAGTGCTGTTCTTGATTGAAGAATTGATAATTCATTTTTATGAACATCATTTTTTCAACGTTTTGCGGAAGCAACCTCCTTCGCCGCTCACTGACCAGGTTCCCCGCTGCACTTAAAACTCTTTCTGAGTACACACTGGAGGGGGGACAACTCAGGTAAAATAGAGCCAGTTTGTACAGGGGCTTCCAAACTGCCTTTTTTTCCTGTCAGTAAAAGTAAGGACTGTCTGACATGTCTACTTGGATGGTGTCAGCAAAGTAATCCTCCACCATGTTTTCAATTGTGACAGCATCCAATGCAGCGATAGTAGACATGTCTGCAATGGTTGGCAGGTCCTTCAGTCCGGACCAGATGTTCTCAGTATCCCCGCCAGCGGGTCTTTTAGGAAAACTGAGCTTTTTCCTCGCAGCCACAGGTGTTGAAGAAAATGAAGGAGGAGCTGTTGGCATGTCACGGTCCTCTTCAGAGGACAATCTCCTGACCAAGCAGGTCTTTGCACCGCTGTAGACTTGTGTCCGCCGGAAACAGAGACACAACATACGCTTTAAACCGAGGATCCAGCACGGTGGCCAGAATGTATTCCTCTGACTTTAAAAGAGTGACCACCCTCGGATCCTGGCAAAGCATACGAAGGGCTTCATCCACAAGAGCTACATGCTTGGTGGAATCGCAATGTTTTAACAGCTTCTCCCTCACTTTCTCCAGCTGCTTCTGCAACAGCCTGATCAGGGGAATGACCCGACTCAAGCTGGCAGAGTCGGAACTGACTTCTCGTGTGGCAAGTTCAAACGGCTGGAGAACCTTGCACAACACGGAAATCAGTCTCCACTGCGCTTGACTCAGGCGCATCCCCACTCCTTTTCCTATGTGGTAGGTGGCTGTGTAGGCTTAAATGGCCTTTTGCTGCTCCTCTATCCTCTGCAGCATATAGAGGGTGGAGTTCCAGCGCGTCACAACCTCTTGTTTGAGGTGATGGCAGGGCAGGTTCAGTCTTTTTTGATGTTGCTCGAGTCTGCGGTAGGCACTGGCAGAATACCGAAAGTGTCCAGCAATTTTGCGGGCCACCGCAAGCATCTCCTGCACACCCCTGTCACTCTTCAGGTAATGCTGCACCACCAAATTTATGGTGTGGGCAAAACATGGGACGTCCTGGAAATTGCCCATATGTAATGCCAGCACAATGTTACTGGCATTGTCTGACACCACAAATCCCCAGGAGAGTCTAAGTGGGGTAAGCCACTGCGAGATTATTTCCCTCAGTTTCTCTAAGAGGTTGTCAGCGTTGTGATACACAACGTTGCCTGCCTTGGAACGAGCAGCCGTTGTGGAGATGCTGCTACTGATGCAGTGCTGCTGTTGCTGCGGAAGGCGATGCATCTACCCATCTACTGTCACAGTCATATAGTCCTTCGTTTGCCCTGAACCACTTGTCCACATGTCCGTGGTTAAGTGGACAGTGGGTACAACCGCATTTTTCAGAGCACTGAGGACACTTGTTCGTACTTCTCTGTACATCCCGGGTATCGCCTGCCTAGTGAAGTGGAATCCAGACATGATTTGGTACCGGGGACACAATACCCCTATCAACCGTCTAAATCCCACTCCACTGATGGCGGACACCGGACGCACGTCTAACACCAACATAGCTGTTACGGCCGCAGTTATCCGCTTTGCAATAGGGTGACTACTGTCGTACTTTGTGCTCATGGCAAACGACTGTTGGACAGTCAACTGTTTGGTGAAAGACGTAGCGTTCTTTCGACTTCCCCTCTGGGAAGATGATCGACTACCAGCAGCAACAGCAGCAGCGGCAGTAGTAGGCGTACCGCTGCAGGATTCCTCGGATGAATCCCGGATTGAAGAGGACTCAGTCATGCTGGTGACATGGCCTGCAGGACTATATCTGATGGAGATCGTGGAGGAAGTTGACGAGGAGGGTGTTGGTGGTGTGTATACAACAGGACCAAGGGATTTAGGTGTCCCTGGACTGCTGACAGTCCTAGCCACAGGTCCTGAACTAAACACTGAATTATGAAGGTTCTTCAGGTGACGTATAAGGGAGGATGTCCCTAGGTGGCCAAGATCCTTACTCCTGTTTATTTGAGCTTTACATAAGGTACATATGGCCATACATTTGTTGTCCGGATTGGGATAAAAATAACTCCAGACCGAAGAGGTGGATTTTTTGGTGTTCTGACCAGGCATGACGATGGGCTTTTTCATCCCATGGACAACAACTGTTTCCCCCCCTGGTGCCTCATTTATGAAAACCACATCAGCATCCTCCTTGTCAAGTTCCTCCTCAGCGCCAGCTACATCAATATCCTCCTCCCGTGTACAACATTGACACCTTCATTAGCCAAATCTGTAACTGGAATGTGGGTGATCCTTCCAGCATATGCAGAGGGCGTGCTGCAAATGGTGGAAGGAGCCACCTCTTCCCGTACAGTGATGGGAAGGTCAGGCTTCGCAACCACCAAGACCCTTGGACTCGCCTTGGGGATTTGTGATGCCATCTCTTTAGAAGGCAGAGTTGTTTGCTGTGTTCTAAATTTTTTAGAGGGGGGGAGGAGGAGGGCTTAGATCCTTGGGTGAAGCTGAACCACTAGTCATGAACACGGGCCAGGGCCTAAGCCGTTCCTTGCCACTCCGTGTCGTAAATGGCATATTGGCAAGTTTACGTTTCTCCTCAGATGATTTCAATTTTCTTTTTTTTGCTAATTTTAGTGAACTTTGGCTTTTTGGATTTTACATGCCTTCTACTAGGAGATTGGGCATCGCCCTTGGCAGACGACGTTGATGGCATTTCATCATCTATGTCATGACTAGTGGCAGCAGCTTCAGCATTAGGAGGAAGTGGGTCTTGATCTTTCCCTACTTTATCCTCCAAATTTTTGCACTCCATTATAGTTAAATCTCTGGTATTAATATTTCTGGACTGCAAGAACAGTGAACGTATTTTAATTTTGCAGTACTAATATTTCTGGACTGCAAGAACAGTGAACGTAGGTAAACATAGCAGTACTAATATTTCTGGACTGCAAGAACAGTGAACGTATTTTAATTTAGCAGTACTAATATTTCTGTACTGCAAGAACAGTGAACGTAGGTAAATATTGCAGTACTAATATTTCTTGACTGCAAGAATTGTGAACGTAGGTAAATATTGCAGTACTAATATTTCTGGACTGCAAGAACAGTGAACGTATTTTAATTTAGCAGTACTAATATTCTGGACTGCAAGAACAGTGAACGTAGGTAAATATTGCAGTACTAATATTTCTGGACTGCAAGAACAGTGAACGTAGGTAAATATTGCAGTACTAATATTTCTGGACTGCAAGAACAGTGAACGTAGGTAAATATTGCAGTACTAATATTTCTGGACTGCAAGAATATATTGCACTAGAATTTTTTTTATCTTTTTATAAAGTTATTTTTGTATAATTTTTTTTTATGATTTTTTAATAATTATAAAATAACTATGGACTTAGCAGAACAAAGCACAGGACAAAAGCACCACTGGACTCAGCAGGACAGAGCACTGGCCAAAGCACCACTGGACTCAGCAGGACAGAGCACAGGACAAAAGCACCACTGGACTCAGCAGGACAGAGCACAGGACAAAAGCACCACTGGACTCAGCAGGACAGAGCACTGGCCAAAGCACCACTGGACTCAGCAGCATAAAGCACCACTGGACTGATCACAGGAGCAGAGAACCACCCTCTTCCCTGATCTCATCCCAAATGAAGATGGCGGCCACAAGCGGGGAATTTATGACATCCGAGTCTCGCGAGACCCGACGCGAGACTTGGATGTCATAGCCTCGTTTTGGTTTCATTTAGCCACCGGAAATACCCGAACAGTGCTCGGATCCCGTCGGATCCGCACTGTTCGGGTGGGCTCTGATTAGCGTAATCCGAGCCCGCTCTTCACTACTAGAAATAAGTGACAGCTGTCAGTTATGGAAATGGTATTTATTTATCCCTTACAGTTTTATATTGAAGTAAAGAATTTTGCATCTGTGACATGCTCAGCTGAGTTACTACATGGTGTCCTTTCTCCTGGCCCCAGCTGCTGCATAGGAGTATGCCCAAGCACTCGTCAGCACCCCTCTTCTGTCTTTGAACAAGCAGCTCCACATCATTGTTGCTCCTGCAGATGTCTTCGAATTAAAAAGGGCAGCTGAGTTCACACTATGGTACAGTTGTGACCAAAAATATAGGCACCCTTGCAGTTTTTCAAATAATGCACCATTTCATCCAGGGCAATACAAAACTAAGTAGTTTATTCCATACAGAAATACTCAAATGGGGCAGACAAAATTATCGGTACCTTTAAGAGGTAGTTAGAAATAATTCGATTTCAAGCAGGTGATTCTCCTTCGCTTTAGAACTGAACTCACCTGTGCTGAGGAATCATTCTACTGTTTTGTGTCACTGTGCGCAAAGCAATGAGCATGGAGAAAAGAAAACTGCAGAATCGTCTGAGGAGGTCAGACAGAAAATTGTAGCCAAGTATGGACAATCTCAACGCTACAAATAAATCTCCAGAGACCTTTATGTTCCTGTTTCCGCCATGCGTAATTTTATCAGGAAGTTTAAGGCCCATGGCACTGTAGCCTCCCTGAAAAGAGAAAATTTGATCAAAGGCTACAGGGCAGGCTTGTTGGAATGGTGGAGAAAGCACCTGGACCAACCTGAATTTCAGACACAAGGTATGACAGTGCATACCATCATTTGCCATCTCAATGAAAGGGATTATGTGTACAGAAAGCAAAATGAAAAGAACACTTTCTCTTCAGCTAAACATGAAGGAGGTTTAAGGATATATTGGGGTTGCTGTGCTGCATCTGGCACTGGGTGCCTTGATCATGGGCATAGCATTATGAAATCTGAAGATTACAGGACGTTTTGGAGTGTAGTGTTGATCCTGGTGTCAGGAAGCAGGGTCTACGTTGAAGGCTAAGTTTCTTCTAGTAGCAGAATGACGCCAAAATACACTTCAAAAAGCACACAGGAATGGTTCAAGACAAGACGCTAGTGAAGTAGCCAGCAATTGGTCCTGATCTAAATCCCATAGAACACATGTGTAGAGATTGGAAAAGAACAGCTGGGAGAGGTCACCCTTCAAATCTGGGAGAACAGCAGCAGTTTACACAAGAAGAGAGGACTAGACTGCTAGTAGAGAGGTGCAGGAAGTTCATCCATGTCTATAGGAAGCTGTTGATTGCAGTTATTTTGAGCAAAGGCTGTGATACCAAATACCTAAAAAGTACCAACAGAATGCACAAAAAAAAAACCTTTACTGTGCATACGCCCCTTCCCCTCTACATTCCGCCCATGAAATCATAGGCTGGTGGAAGTGTCGTTTGTGCTTGAAGATGAATTGCTTGCATTCACTGGTGTGTAGTCCATTTCTGGACATACGCAGAGCAATTTAACACAAAATACGGCACATATTGGCAGTTACATTACCTGAAAGAATCAGGTGGCAATTTTGCTAATGCCATTTTTTTTTTCATTTTATGATATAAAAGGTACTACTTTCAGAATCAAAAACAAAGGTTCTGTATATTAACAGACAAAAAATTGTGCAGACCAAATACTGTTGTTAATTTCACTTTGTTTAGAGGAAAGTCTGAGTTAATTGTAAAAAGTGCAAGGGTGACAATATTTCTGGCCAGCTAACTACTTATATATTGACTACCTGTTTCTGTTTCCAGTTACTGACTTGGCTTGCTCCTTTTGTTGTAAATGTTTTCTGACTGTCACTCTTATTTTCCCTTACTGATGCAGTCTGCCAGGGACCCTGACCTATGACTAGTTTTCTGACCTTACACTTGTGCTGCCTGTCCTGACCTCTGGCCTGTCTCAGTCTTTAGGTCCATCCGCTGTTGCCCAGTAGGGGAACTTGGGGGCTAACATCTGTATGTTTTTTGGAAAGCCCATAACTTCTTTTTGGGGCCCATGGTGAAGGCCAATCAACCATTAGACTCTGCGCCCAAGATGAGTCAGTGTCAACTGTTAGCAGCACAATGGGTTCACATCAATAGCTGGCAACATCACCCACACTCTGTGACAGCTTTTATACCTTTGCTTAGTATCTCAGTATTAGCGTAAGATTGTTCAGTATGTAGACAACAAATATGGGTAGAATATGAAAATCCCTAAATGAACAGGTTTGGTTCTGCATTTCTAAAAAATTATTCAAACCTGGAATAACATTTTTTCCCCGAAGATTTTAAGGATTTTATTTGAACTTGATAGGATATAAAGTTAAACAACAAACACAATTATGCAATGCTCTGGGAAATTTGTTTCTTGCTTCTATTACATTACACACATACAAGACATTTAAATATAAATAAAAAGGAAAACCCTAACTGGGGATTTTTGGATTTCTGTCAGGGTTTCTGGCTGCCTACTTTTATTAACTATGCTATGTAAATCACTAAGATCATGTATTATTGATGTATAATAAGACATTAGAGAGGGACCATTAGCTCACGGATACTGGAATTATACTCACATTTTACGCGTGTAACATCTTTATAATTTAATTAAAAGTCTGTTTTTTGCAATTTTGCCAGACAACGTACTATTCTTTCTGAGTAGCAGCATTTTGTTGAGAATACAGTGGATGTCATTAATGAGGTGCAAAACAGCAGCTCCATGGCACAACTGCGGCTTTGGACCCACTCTGTGCCTCAATTTTCTCCAAGTTTATCTTGATAGGGTGTATAAGTTTGTGGAGCAAGATGGCTGAGGTGCAGAGGTTTGCATAGGCAGGTAAGAGGAGTTGGGGAAGTGAAGACTTGTTTAGTCACGTTCTCAGTAGCATCACCGCGGCACCTAGTTTTGTAGAGCAGTGCAGAAATAAAAATGTATTTTGATGATTGAGATCATTTCAGTTATTAGTTAGGGAGATGTAATATTTTCAGGGACATTCTTTGCTGTGCACAGCCACTACTATTACACCAAAGTACTTGAATCCAGCTCACATCTGTCAGAGATTGTGTTTTGTACCATACATTTCATTGTATAAAAAAGTTCCAGTGCCCAGAATTATACAATAAAAAAGGAGCTTGGACTGCCCCCTCCAAGAGTGAAACCCAGCCCCAGTCTGGTCAGCACAGGGCTGGTAAACAAAACAGCATTATCCTCTATCATAGGCTACCTTCTCCACAAAGAAAAGTCTTGAGGCTCCTACTGACCCTCCTAAGCTGGGGTGGTCAGGGTAATTAACAAGACTAGGACCACTGTGCACTATACTAAAATAATAAAAGAAAGACATACACAATATTAAAGTAAAGCTTAATTGAACCTCCCTCCTGAAAAAATCCCATAAATGACCCACCTGTACACATCAACATGAATCAACATGAAATGACTGTTGCTGAGAGTAACTGGAATCTTCCATCATTACCCATCCAATCACCAGTATATTTCCAAACTGACCACTTGTGATTGGCTGCATAGTGAATGAGAGTCCTGGCCTTTCTCTCATTGCATGCCCATGCGATCACTATGGGCCTGATTCAATAAGGAACTTCGGCAAGAATTTGAAGTTTACTTACTTTAGTTTTCTGGACAAAACCACGCTGCAATGCAAGGGGTATAAATTAGTTTATTATTTTGCACAAAATTAAAAACTGGCTGTTTTTTCATGTAGCACACAAATATCAACTTTCTATGTACAAATAAGCTATCAAGTATTTGTGTATTACATGAAAAATCAGCATTTAACTTATGTGCAACCGACCCCTACTGTCACCATAGTATATAAGGCACAATTTTCCGCAAAATAGTGCCAGTAGATTTAGTCTATGTTCCTGACTGTTTGGTTTCTGGCTCCCTCAGTGTATTCTTGGATACTCCATTTCAGTGTTTTTCTGCATTCTCTCAGTGTGTTCCTGGTTATTCCATTCATGCCAGTGTGTTCCTGGCTATTCCATCCACACTACTGGGTTCCTGGTTCTGACATTTGCACCAGAGTGTTCCTGGTTACTTCATCCATGCCAGTGTGTTCCTAGCTATGCCAACCATGCCAGTGCGTTTCTGGTTGTTCATGTCGGTGAATTCCAGACTTATTCGCTACATTGTGTATTCCATATCATTCACGTCTGACTTCTTCCACCTGCCAGTCACATCTAATACCTGTTTGGAGGGCCATGATCTACGGATTGATAGTAGCTGCCTCCACTACAGGCAGCATCAAATCGGTCTGGCGCTTTGAATCCAGAGGTTCCTGTGTGATTCCTAAACATATGGATCTTTCCTCACAAGTAGGCTGAACAAATAGGCTGGAAACAGAATATGGTAAGAGCTCACAATGACCTCATATCCATTGTAATCACTCTTAATTCCAATTATACAGCTATGTTCTTGCTGTGGAAGATCTGGACAACAGGTCTAGTAGAAATCTCTGCCTGTGGAATATACCAGAATCAGTGATGGATATTGAACATTTTGCTCAGTGCCTTTTTGCCCGTCTATTGCATAATAACCGCAGAGCATTATTTTGACTGATCTAAATACACAAGGTGTTGACAGCTAAACTAAGGGAGAGCAGCCCTGTGAGTGCTTTGCTTACAGTACTTTACAAACAAGGATGTTGTCCTGGAAGTAGCACATGAGAAGGACAGCAGTACCCTGGACAACTGCCTAGTCTAGGTGTTTGCAGATACTGAACCAGTCATCAGAGAGAGAGAAAAGGAACTTTAGGCACATAACAGATGCCCTCAGGGGTATGTCTGTCTGCTACTGATGGGCCACCCATTTAAACTTCAGGTACATTATAGATCCTTTCTGTATAATGTTGCTACACCTGATGACAGGCAAGAAGACCTGAAACAACTAAGCTGCTGAGATTGTTCACGACCACAGCAACCGACTTCACAAGCATATTGCCGAAACCCATCTGGGAACCAGCATCTAACTCTACATAGACTTTTGAATCACAGATGAATGAGGTTGGTTCTTTTGCAACCCAATAACTATTTTATAGCCCTTTTACATATGACTTTATAAAGACAGATAAGTCGTAAGTGTTCCTTGAATGTTTACTGTTATACAGGCAATGCTACAGCACTGTGGACTCCAGGGATTTATCTACTAGCTGGTAATTACATGAGACTTTGCTTTTCTTCTAAGAAATCCCAACTGAAATGTCTAATAAACTAGAGGAGTACTTTTGGCTAACAATCTGCAATCTGTAGGGCTACCTTATGGGCTGTTCATAAAGTGAACATAAAGGGGATCCCATCAGGACAGCATCACAAAGGATACAGGGCAGACAGAGTCCCTTACTTGTTGAAAGCACATTTAGAATGGTTGGTCCACTCTCCCGCTTATCTCTGTTTCCAGTGCCTCTAAATGCTTCATTTTCTAGGGATGAAATTGAATTAGTTGAATTAGTTATTAAGTCATTGAAGTCCCACAAGGTGTTGCGAGCTACAGCTCGCGTCCGCCCGCTCTCATCTGTGTCCTGGCTGTCATGACAACAGCCGGGACATCACTTTTGGTATCACTGTCCTGGCCATCACCAAGGCGACAGCTGAGACGCCTTTGCAATCAGCGCAGATTCTCAGGATCTGTGGCAGCCGGGCGCGTGCGCAAACCAGTATAGTTAATTAAGCATATTCTGGAGGAGCAATTAGTACCTAACCTCTGATTGACCACTTCATGTATTTAAGGCAGGGAGGTCTTAGCTAGTTATAGCATCTGTCTGCTGCACAATTGCCGATTCGCTCTGTTCTGTTCTATCCTGTGGAATATACCAGAATCAGTGATGCATTTGATATGATTCCTGTTGTGACCTTTGGCTTTGATTTTGACCCTGCTTGAACGCTGATTGCCCCGACCTCTACCTGTTTTCTGGATTACCCTAGTTGGCTACCTGCCCTGACCTCTGGCCTGTTTCCTGGCTATCCTGCTTGCTACTGACCCACGAACTCTGACCTGTCCCTGATACCTGCCTCCAGTATTCCGGCTTCCTTCACCCTGAGCTACGGTTATACTGTACAGCCTTTACTACCCTAGAGCTTAAATCCTGGGGGCGTTCGAGTACCTCCGAACAACATGAGCTCTATGGGAAAGGCGGCTGCTAAAGGCGAAGATCTCTATTAGCCTGGACCTAAAGACTTACAATATCTAGTAGCTGTAGCCCTAACATAAAGGCCCAGGTTTGGACGATTTCTCTGCAATTTACTTTAAAAAGTTCATGGACACTTGACTACGTCCCAAACTGGACAGGAATAACACAATGTGAAAGATTTTTAGGCCAATCCTGAATGTTGCTTTAAATATAGGGACCTGACCCCCTGGTTCACTTTTTTAATGAACAAAATAAAGGCTTAAATAAGTAAACTAGAATTAAACAGTTTATGTACTATCAGCAGTCTAATGGATCTCAGTCAGCTGATGCTTGACAAATCTTTCAATTGCTAAATCTCTGAGGAAGATCAACAAAATAACTGAATAATGAAAAGCGCATTATTATTATTGAGGATACCCTGCCAAAGTACAGAGCAATTTGGGACTTTGGAACTCATTGAAGAAAATGTTCACATTGCCTTTTAGTAATCTATAGAGGGCTGCACTTTGCGAGCCAGGGCTTAGGGACCAGAATGTTTTGGATTGCAATAATTTTGTCTTTATTAATTTGTTTGTATGAAGCATTATACTCAAAGTCTGAAACATGTAAGATTTGTAAGTCTTCCCTTCCCTGCACTCCTATACAGTAGGTTATTACCTGTATATTTGCCACATTTTTTTGTTTTTTTTTAAAAAGTAAATAATATTAATAAAATTATTCAACTACTTACATACCTCTAAACACAATCATGTAATCATCAGCAGTGAGGAAATTAATTACTTGTAAAAGATGTACATTTTACTTTACTTGTGTTTGTTTCCTTACTATGACTTCGAAGAACATACGGATGTAGGAGTTTTTTTAAACTAGTTGCAATCTTACACTTCAAATTTACCCCTCTCATTTACGACACCCATTAGCAGTGTTTTCCTTTATCAAGATAATTTATTAACAATGTGGTGGTCCTGTTTATCAGAGGCATAGAAAGGCATGGATTATGCAGAAGTGTTTTTTTCCCCATTTTGAGATTGTAGCTGCCATATGCCGAGTAGTATAATTGCTGATCTATACCTATGATATATAAACATATAGCATGATGTAATGTGAAAAATACTCATGTTGACTATTATATATACATGCCAACTTTTCCTCATTGGCTTCAGGGAGATCCCGGGGGAGTTGGGCATGCGGGGCGGGGCTTAACGAATAATGCAATATTTGCCTCATTAAGCCCCCCACCCCCGCCACTTAACCATTGCATGGGCGAGAACCGGGAGGTTGCCCTGCTCTCCCGGGAGGTCTCCCAGAAATGCGGTAATCTTGCGGACATTCCAGGAGAGTAGGCAACTATGCGTTTAAGAAATGCAGGTAATGAATCTCTAGAGACTGAAGTTTCTTTTACATTTCTGTATCTATTACTGAAGTCATGTTGCCTTACCTGTCAGTCTTTGTTTAAATCTTGGTCTCCATGAAAATGGCCACCTCCATAGGCATCAATACATGGACATAGGACACAATTTCTGAACTGTGTTATCATGCCACAGATGGCGAAGCCAACCACGTCTTGTACTGGCTCAGCATCAGGGAGAATGCCAGACTCTTCAGGGAGTGAGGGAAATCACCCCTATTTTAGGGAGTCTCCCTGACATTCAGGGAGAGTTGGCAAGTACGCCTATTATAACACATGTAAAAGTAGCAACGTCTGAGGACACATAACGCCAAGCAACGACATTGCAATCTGTAATCTCTATACCATAGAAAAGTTAGGGGTAGATGGAGGGTTTTAATTTATCATATGATGATTTTTTTTGACCCATTTGTAATTTCTTGACAATTTAACACCAAAACACATGTCACATGTGCATCAAGAGAATGTTAAATAAATAAGATGATTCAACATTGTTTGTGCAGTATTAAATTAAATGGAATTCTTTAAAGTTTTTAATAATGATAGTATTTGGAAGACTTCCTCGTTTTCTATGTATCAAGGTAAAATCATATGCACCTAACTCACATTGTCCAAAATGTCACGGTATATTTGTGGTTTGGTGGTCCAATAATTAATCATAAGGCTGTCTCTTCACTATTTTTTATTTTATTTTGCTTCCACACTGTATTTTAAAATTTTAGGGTCCTCCTCCTCACACATGATGTACTCTTACCCTGCTTAACTAAAGAATGCCCTAGCTCCTTTGCTTAAGAGGTTGAATTGACAACTACAACACAGTAGAAGAGCTGTCATTTGCATAGTAACATAAAAGATGCAATTTACTAGGAGATGCATTCAGAAGAAGGATTGGAATGAACAAACTGGGCCTGGTTCATTAAGGAAAGTAAGTAAAAAAATTTGAGTAAGTTTTCGCCTGGACAAAACCATGTCACACAGCAAGAGTTTATTATTTTGCACATAATAAAAATACTGGCTGCTTTTTCATGTAGCGCACAAATACTTGTTAGCTTTATTTTTACAGTGAAATTTAAAATTGATCTAGGACATGTCCTACCCCAACTATGAATCTGTCCCCACATTTTAAATTTACTTCCCCCTCCAACGCAACATGGTTTTGCCAAGGATGCAAAGTTACTGATTTTTTTGCTTTTCTTTCCTTAACGAATCAGGCCCAGGTTGCGCACTGATTCCTTAGCTGGGTGGTTATTGGATGAAGCAGAACAGATACCAGCCCAGTAGCAACATTAGACAAGATAAATACACTAATTCATATTTTAAAAGGCAGTAAAGATGTGAAAATGCCTATAGTTAGCATTGTGTACATGCAAGTTTTAAATAAGAAACCGTATTGCTTTGCATTTAAAATTTGAACATTTAATTAATTGCACTATAGTTGGCTAATTCAACAACACCAAAAGCTGTTTAATACTATCACACAAGAACTACAAGTTTATTATTATTTCTAGGTTAAAAAAAATGGTAATGCAAATATGATGCCTTCATTAATTCTAGCACAAAAAAACTGTAGATAAATAAAGCACAATTCCAGAGATGAATTTAAGAGACCAAAATAAAATACACAGATTTGTATTATCCACAGGACACACGCAAGGGTAAATTGTTAAATTAAAAATGACTTGAATCTTTCTAAGGAATCAATTTATGCTAAGGGGCATATTCTATATGATCTGAAGCCAGCAGCAAAAACTGTTATTGACAGCAACTGGGATGTTTTGTGGCTTCAAAGGATATGGAATCTGTCCCGTATATATAGAGAAATTGATCTGTGTCTGTTCTGGTGCAGCCACTCATATGGTATTTACGGCCGCAAGCTGCTGCTGTATTTTCATTCAATAATTTTCCAACCGAGCATTTCAGAAGGTAGGCTAATAAATTGTCCACAAACAAATTTCATATTCATGTAGATACAGAATGTTCTTACTGTTTCTTCTGTAAGAAATGTCCTGTAGTAATAAGTAATTTGTAGTGTATAACTATGTATTTGCAGCCACAATTCTCTGCAGTATCTGTAGGGGCATGTCCATAATCCTAAATCTAAAGTTACATGATGTCATCTGGATGAATACAATATTAAATGCTGTTGCATTTTACAGTAGGCTGGAGTCAGACCATAAATCATAAAAGACTGCCAAAAATGTCTTTTTTTTTTTTTTTTTTAAATTTCATATAGAGCACATAGATTTACGCTGCATGGTACCCAGAACTGTTCAGACACAGTTTCCCTGCTGAGCCAACTTTAAAGTTTATTTACTGATGCATAGGACAAAGCGACAAAGTGACTTATCCAAGGTAACAAGTGGCTGATAAGTCACCAGGAAATCTCTTGTTGTCATTGTCATATAATCAGGTACCTTAGCCGCTAGTCTACTCATAATTCTGTCATATACAGCTGCATAATGCATTGCAAAAAAATGATGACAAACTGTCAGTTGGCACTTAGTGGGTACTTATTTAAAGGGATATTACACTGAATTAATATTCATTCTTAAATCAGTATGGCCTGGATGTACATTTAGGCAGCCGTGCGATATAAGAGCTGTTCTCCAGCATCATCTTGGCAGTATATCTTGTGAGCGTTGTACTAAAAGTTGGCACACTACTATTTATTAATGGTGTTTGACTTCAAAAGCCCACTGCACCATTGAGGATGCAAACGGATACCTTGAGAAAACTAGAAAAGTTTTGACACCTAGTGCGAACAATTCCTCAGGCCGAGAACACCAAAGTGATCAGGTGAAATAGACTGTATGCTACATGCTATTGTGACATGTCAATCAAGCTTCACCTCTTAAATAGACATCGTAGAGGTTGATGTTTCCTTACTGCACCTGGACCAGTAGTTTATCCACAAAGAAGCTGATGCAGAAATGTATGCTAGCACACTGAGAGAAACGATGACCCGTCTTTCATCAGTTACACAACAAAACTAAAGCAGGTTAAGTTACAGAGACATGCTGATAACAGAGTGGGCATGCCAGATAGAGCAGAGGGCCCAAAGCCTGTGTCTTTCCTAGAAAGATTGGTGGTGTAAAAGTTTAGAAGAGATGTGTTCTACATTCACAGTGGAGAGAGTTGATAGAACCCCCCTCCCCTCATGGGGCTCTTTGTAAACAAATATTAATAAGATACTGAAATACCATCATATTGATGTCATTATCTAACTGATAAGGTACAAATTCCGTATAAAATTTAAGAATACAACTAGTTTCATTTATGCAAACTGCTCCCTTTCACAGATGAAGAGCTGCGATGGGAGCTTCAACCCCTATATTCTATGCGCTTCCCCTCTAATTTCAAAATAATAGAAGGGGATCTCTTCCATTTCTTCTAATCCCCCGAGGATGCATCCTGATGGGTAGAAAACAAACTCCCACTTCATCCCATTTCTAACACGCCACCTCCGCCAGAGTGAATATGACCAGGATGCAAGGGCCATGGCTATCATTTTAGACATTTAGGTTGCTCTCCAACCCTTTCATGTGAACAGGGCAGTCACCCAAAATCAGGACTGCCCCAATAATTCACTGCAGTGGTGGGGAGCGCTGGCTGTGTGACATGTGTAAGCAGAGCAAAGAAAAGCCGGAACACTCAACGGGGAGGAATGGATCAGCATGATCAGTGGCCACATCATCATCACCATTTATTTATAGAACGCCACTAATTCCGCAGCTCTGTACAGAGAACTCGCTCACATCAGCCCCTGCCCCATTGTAGCTTACAGTCTAGGGGCTAGATTTACTAAGCTGCGGGTTTGAAAAAGTGGGGATGTTGCCTATAGCAACCTATCAGATTCTAGCTATCATTTTGTAGAAGGTACTAAATAAATGAAAGCTAGAATCTGATTGGTTGCTATAGGCAACATCCCCACTTTTTCAAACCCGCAGCTTAGTAAATCTAGCCCTAAATTTCCTAACATACACAATCAGACAGACAGAGACAAAGAGACTAGAGTCAATTTGATAGCAGCCAATTAACCTACTAGTATGTTTTTTGGAGTGTGGGAGGAAACCCACGCAAACACGGGGAGAACATACAAACTCCACACAGATAATTCCATGATCGGGAATTGAACTCATGACTGTGATGTGAGGCAGAAGTGCTAACCACTTAGCCAACTATGCATACAAGGTGGATGGTCCCAAGAGAGGGGCCAGTCACCAGCAGTCCTCGTCCTCGACTACCCGATTCTCTGTTACCAACCCTCCCCCACCCCTCAGATGGGGGGGAGGGTTGGTAACAGATGGATTATAATTGTACCTGTATGCTGTAATGATGTGGCCTTCTACTTTAGTCAACCTGATATAGATTAAGCTGTCAATACTCCTTTACACCTGACAGCTTCTTATTGATTTTAAGGCTGTTTATAAATTATACATATGCCCAGGTACTTTATCAGTGAATTCTGAAAGAGTAAATATGAGCATAACAGTAAAAAGGAATACTTGCGATTAAGTATCTGCTCTCCTGATCTAGCAATTATACTACAAAGCAATGCAGGACTTTAGTTATATAGAGGGTATCATGTTTATCTTTGACACCATAGACTGCTAAGTTATCACTAACATACATATGAGAATTGCATTTTTGAAATATAGAAACAAATCTTTAAGACCTGGGATTGTCCTTTCCATTAAACCTGTTTGGTTAATGTTTGAATGAATGGCTAGATCTGAGCATAACAGTGGGGAATATTTACGCATCGCCAATACAGCACAAGAGACCTGAAAGTGTCTTTGTGATGTCATAAAAATTATTTACGGATTGTTAGCTTGTTTTTATAGGTTCCCAGTTAAACTCGGTGGTAAAATGGTATCCATTGATGATCTCTTGCCTGGCATTAAGAATAGAACTGGCCATGTGATGAAGCTTATTTTGCTGGATGAGATATATAGATTATAAGGATGGAGGTAGTATATACTTCAAGGTATCATTCAAATACCATAGGGAATTTTTGTTGTCCAAATGGATCTGCAACATACTAGGGGAATACACAATCCTCACAAATATGTTAATGTAAAGGAATGGTTTTGAAAAAATGAAATGACACTTTATGTAAGGCAATCCCAGTGTCCCTATATTTCAGAGAGCAAATATGAGGGTCAACTAAGCAGTGGGAGAAAAAATTAAATAACTGAGGTGGGCGCACCAAATATGATAGTAGGCTTAGATTTATATTAGGTTTTGTACAAAACAATGCATCGAGTTCAACATTGAAAATCGCAGCAATTGTGCGCATCAGTTATACAGATGGACTGTGAACTTGCTCAATGCGCATATATACAAAAGTTTCCAGGAGTTTCTCGTCCAAACTGGGAACTGTAACACCGGCACCACATAGCAAATAAATGAATAAACAAGCAGCTTGCTGCCTACACTAACACCAGCAATACGTAACAAATAAATATATAAAGTAGCAGCCCACCGCCGGCACTACCGTTGGCACTACATAACAAATAAATAAACTAGTGGCCCGCCACCGGCACTGCATAACAAACAATGTAGCGCAGGTGGCAATGCTGGCACGACCGCCTGCACTACATTAAAAAATAAAAATCTAAAATTGCAGTAAATTAAAAAAAAAGGCAGCCACCACCAGTACATAACAAATAAATAAAATAAAAAAAGGCCTTTAATCCTAGTGTCTTTGTACATTCAATCCATAAAACTTGCTTGAAGATGTGTCTTGGATTGTGGTGGAGAATTTCCCTAGATGTGTATGTAAATAAGAAATGAAACAAAATAGAAAAACAAACAAAAAAAATCAAACCCAAAACACATAGGCAAACCATCTGCTGTAAATTGAATGTTTTCTGTCGACATTGTGACTATAGACATTAACTGTGTCAAGATTCTGATTGCCGTCAGTATGGAGTCCTAAAATGGCAGCTGTGGGTTTTTGTAGGAATGAGAGTGAGAGGGGAGAGTACATTGCTTATCAATGGGCCTCTACCATTCATAAACAAAAAACACAAATAATATTGTTCAGAAGAATTTGCCTAAAACAAAATATAGCTATACATAGAAGATGTCTAAAAGTAACTAGTTTTTGCTGGTTCGCTTAAATTGCGCACATTTTGATTATTTTGGTATTTTTAATCCAAATGTTTAGCTAAAATGGGTCATAGTGGGTATATTAAGGCTGGAATTCTTTGTTTTGAATTGTTTTTGCAGGAGGAGATAAGAGTGAAGTGGTAAGTCCTATGTGTCACAATTGGGAATACTGCAGTTGCCATTGTGCAATTATGCCACATGTGTGGGAGAAAATTACACATGAAGAATTATAAACCAAGCAACCAAGCCACGGACAATAATTACCAAAAGAGTTCATTAAAATCAGCAACTTGTAAAATAATAGTTAAAGTTAGTGTATTGCCATTGTTCAGCTTTATAAATGTGTTCTGCTTAAGTTAGCCAGTACAATGCCTTAAATTAATTATCAGGCCAGAGTCCAATTTTAAACACAAGCTAGACTAACTTAACCATGCTACTCTTTCTAAGGTTAATTAGTCCTACGATATTTATTTAACTCTTTAAAGGTATCGTACGGTATAAATTGATAGGCAATTATGCAGTCTATAGTATATTGTACTACTAGTCCTAATTTTCTAAGGACAGACCAAGCTTTGGAAGATCAGTCCCTAATAGCATAACCCTGGCAATGTCCCTGTTTTTTTTAATATTGCTTAGCTCTGCTTCCCTTGTTTTGCTTGCTATATTTAGATTCCAATGCATATTCCTATCATATACACTGTATAAGTTGATATTTAAAGAGCTTTAAAAACATATTATAATAATATAATTAATTTACAGTTGGAGGCAAGGCCCAATTTAAGGGTAAAATAAGCATTTTTACGAAAATGTCACATTCTTGCATCAATATTACGCTTTTTGCATTTCTCTGATTTGTGTTTGGAGAGGCGGACTGGAGCAAGGGCCATGTAAACGTAGGCCAAGTAAAGATGTGTTCACATACTTGCTCACCAGGCTATGACAGGCTGGGCTAATGACAACATAACAAGGAAACCCACAGAGTGGGATACCCGTCTTAATGTTACACAGCCCCAGCCTGTACAGCACAGGTCTAGATACCCTAAGAGAACTGGGCAGCAAAATAAAAATGGGGGCCCTTACCTAGGTGAAAAAACAGCTCTTTCCAACAACTACAGCAGATGTGGCGCAGAAATAGACGTGATGACGCAGACATCATTACAAAAGGGCGGAGCTTCACAACGCGGAAGGGACAGTGCCAGAAATAGGTGGTTGGATGGGAGCCAGAGTTTATAAAGATGAGGTACAAATTTCCTGTCCCCATTAAGCGGAGTAGAGGTCACCATTATGAAGTAGCCCCTGTGAGAGGTAGTTGCAGCAGGGTAATTCCCACTCCCAGTCTTACCCCAGGAAGAGACAGCAGAGTGAATGGGTGCATGAGGACTAACACAGTGACAAGTGTGGACAAGAAGGAGAGAGTCCCCACAAGCAAGGGTCAGAAAACAGAGGCAAGCCTTTGGATGAGAGTGCCTGGAGAAAATTACCTAGATAAGAGACATGGATTGGCCTGACACAGAGGTCCTAGGAGGGGGTGTATGTAAAGCTAGAAGCCACAGGGAGCAAGAGACGACCCTGTATTGAGGTCCTTTGGAAAGTGTCCCATAATGTGAGTGGGGAGGCGTTGCTGCAACTATGCATCATGGCTGCTCTGGATGAATGGAGAATCCCATGCAACAGTAAGAGCCCTGTAGTGATCAAACTGTGACAGCAGGATAGGCAGTTTCTGGCTATTGGGACATTGTAAAACTCTCTGAGTAATATATTACAATCCATTTAATTGCAAAGCAGCCATGTTGTTCCCCAGTAATCAAGGATACTGGATATTGGGATATCATTTGTGAATGTAACAGTGTGGCCAGCAGCAATGGAACTGTGAGTAGGTGGGTCCCTGCAATAGGATGGTGTGCACCATGACAATGAGAATCCCTGGATAGTGAGATATTGATAATCCTGGTTGGAGTGGAAGTATCTCTGAATTATGTAATTTGTTTGCTGCTCCCTTCGAGTGTATGCTAAGTGTATTTGAGCATGTGTGGAATGACTGCACCAAGCAGCACCCGGTATTCAATGGTGTTATTACTAATAATGGACTTAAGTAACAAATGTGCAGGTGGAGAAAAGATTAAATTTAAGAACGTTAACAACTACTGAAATCATGTGCTGGAGGCATTTGGAGAAGCTATCTTTGTAACTGTTAAGATATCTGCTGTAGAAGTTGGTGTTTGTATATGGTGCAACTGTTCAGTGTATGTGCAGATGGAGAAGTGTAAATAATTGTTTATTTATGTATCATGAGATGGTCTGTTGCCCAAGATTTATTTTATTATGCACTGCAACACCACTAGTGTCCACCCCACTCTATTTGAGTTAAACGCTTGAGTATTCAGGTGAACCTCTGGTCGCAGATGCGGCACCCATAGCTGGAGCTGAAAAGGAGAGCAACAGCAATTGGGGTACTACAGAAACATCATGGCACCTCAAGTAAGCATTCACTCAGCATCAGTTAAATGTAAGAATACAGCATATTTTTCTGTGGCACTACTAGTCCCAGCAAGTCCTGGTAGCCATAATCTGCTTGGTTATGCAGGCATTTTTAGAACTACAGGTGTCACACTGGGAGATGATTTACCCAATACCTGTAGTCCACTTGACAGTTAACTAGGTATGTAGAAATAAAACATAATAAAACAAAATTTATTATTGCAAAGCCTCATATGAGAAATAATTATTTTTATGGGTGGCGCAGTGGTTAGCATCGCTGTCTTGCAGAAACGGGTTCGATTCGAACTAGGGCATTATCTGTGTGGATAGTTTGCATGGATTTCCTCTGGTGCTCCAGTTTCCTCACCCCGTCCAAAAACAGCAGTGACTTCTGACAAAATGAATAGAGGATTTAGTGGTAAATGTATGAAGCTGCGAGTTTCTGGCAGGTTTAAAAATTGGAGATGTTGACTATAGCGACAAATCAGATTCTATCTGTCATTTTGTACAATGCACTAAATAAATAACTAGGATGATTGGTTGTTATAAGCAACATCTCCATTTTTCAAACTCGCCAGAAACTTGAAGCTTGATAAATATACACCTTTAGACTTACATGTATTGTATGGTGGCGCTATACTAATAAAATATAATATTTTATTACTGGAGAATTCCTTCAATTATTATCCATATTGTAATAAATTTGAATAAAACCGTCACAAATAGAAAACCTGGTTTGTGTTTCACATGATTTTGAAAATGAATGATAACCAATAAATCATTTTGTTTCAATGAATTGAATGCAGACTTTTTACATACACTCTCTTTAATGCCTTGTATCTTTATGGACAGTTCTGCAGAACATTTTATTAGGTTATAACAAAATTAATCATAAATCAATCATAGATATCTACCACTTTTCTCTTAGCTAATGATACCTCTTGTTTTACATATGCAAAATAGTCTGGTTATAACCTGCAGTAGTTCCATGGTCTTATTCCTCTAGTGCTTTACAGCATTAAGGTTACATAACAGTGAACCACCAAACTGTAAATGCAGACATAGTTAAAAGTATGCAAAGAACAAAGGGAAGCATCAAGACATCCCAGCTAAGTGCTCTATAAAGTTTTTGAAAATAAATGTAAACAATGCATTCTAATAATCTGTATATAAACTAATAATAACTTTGTTTGTATTCACCAGATTTTCACAATGTAAGGGAAAATGTTATATATGTATTTCATGTTTGTTGATTCATTTGCTCCCTTAATGTGGGATTATGACTTTCATGCTTTTTATGACAGGATAATGATTGTGCTGTTACACGTCTTTTACACAGAGTACACATTAAACAAATATCTGAACTGACAACAGATATCTAAACATATATTACATTTACTGTGTGTTAAATTCAGTATTCACCTCTCTTCACATGCATGTATTACCTTAATAAGTATGAATGAGAGTGTGAGGCTGAGCAGCCCATGTATTGGCAGGAGCATGCTCAATGTGCTCCTGAGAAGCACCTTGTGACATCAGCAAGTTACCAGTATTCAGTACATTGGCTCTGAATGATCACATGAGAACAGGGTCACAGGAATTCTTTCTGCCCTACACCAAGAGCTAACTTAAGTAATGCCTCATGCATGACACTAAGAGGGAGGGGCACAATGTGATGGCTGATTATCCTCAAGAATGGTATGTGTGACTGTTAATAGCTGTATACTGCAATTAGGTTTTTACTAAGGATTAATTATTAATGTTAGCTTTTGCAAAACTCCATGACAATAAACCTAAGGAGATGTGGGGGAAAGTACAGTACATATTACAAATGGGTGTAAAAAAAATCATGCATATGCAGGGATACTAAGTTCTCCCATTTGATGTTGGAGGAGTGTAATGGAGAAGTGTTTGTGTAGAAAAGCATTTAAGTGGGATAGGTGTGAGAACTAGTCATTAATCCTGTTATCTGATTTAATATAGTGTGCAATTATACGTTTCTGCATATAAAGAAATGTCTGCTTACTGCAAATAATATACATATTTTGCATATTTGACACATGGAGAGATAAATGTGTAGCCTGCAAAAATATTGTCTGCCAAAAGACATTTAAACAAAGTTCAACCATAGATTTACTGACTGTTAGTAATAAATAAAAAAAATGATACCATGTTGGAAGTAGTAAACTACACATATCATTCACCACACAATGCTTTGGAGCAGAATTGGGTTATGAGCCTTTACATTATATCTCTGACTACCTTTATCTGATAGAAAGGACTACTTTCACTCTGATACCTTTCAACATTTAAAATAGCTTAAATAATGTGTCAGCTAAAATATTGTCTGTCAGTGAAATAGTAATTGGGTTGGCAGCCCTGCATTTAGAACACGTAAAGATTAGACGTGAAGAATAATGTAGCCTTATTAAAACCGTAATCTCAAAAATGCCTTTTTTTTATCATTTTTTTTTAACAGCAGATTTTGTACCTTTTGAAACATGCTGATAGTCACCTTTACAAGATCACTCAGTTTTCCATTCACAAAATCGCTCTGTGGTGGAATTTGACATTGCACTAATACAAGAAACAGTCTCCCAGCTGCAATACGTTTGTGTTTCAGCTCTCAAGCTTGTTCATGAGGAGAGTGTAACCTGATCCCTGAGTCAGAACCAGTTGTCTATCAGTCAGTCAGGAAGATTTTTGTATTCCTACATACAAGCACACTGAGCAGAGGGGCATTCAAAACCTCTCTGTTTATTATATCATATGTCATGGCTGCTATAGTAATCACATGCCACTTAGCAGTTTTTAAGAAAAATACTAAGGGAAAAATAATTAAATGGTGATTATTATTATTATTATCATCTATAAAGCAGAGACATATTATGCAGCTCTGTACACAGAGAACATCATGACATGACACAAACAAATTACATACAATGACATGAAACAGAAGGTTTCATATAGCAACTTTAAAACTCCAAATCCTATCTGTTACTGGGAAAGCATTGCAATAGTTATTTGTCCTACCCTGTTAAAATCTAATTAATTTCTTTCTAAAAAAAATAATATATATTTTCAATTAGTGAATTCTAAAAACTCCACATACCGTATATCCTCCAAGTGTCATTCTGACCTAGACATGTCTAACTTAGTATATGGGATTTTGAAAGTTACAAACCTTTATATTTGGTTTATGCCAATGTCTGTTTTCTGTTAGTTTTCAGTTAATTAACATGGCTAATAAGCATTAATATTAAAAATATAACAGATGTGTAATACGAATTTTAAAGGAAATGCCCTTTATCTTTTGATAGCTGTACTCCCCATATATCAATTTGTCGTGAGATTCCACTATTATGTGAATTTTTAGGCAGTGTGAAATAGACATATTCAATAGCTGATAATTTGCATCCACTGCATCACCCCCTGGCACACTCAGGAGACATGTACCATGCTCCGAAGCATAACTGCCTGTCATGTTCAAGTAAATCCACATCAGGCTTTGATGTGGGCTTGGGGTTATGGTCAGACTAGGGAAGGGATGTACCCCCTAACAAAGTTGTTGGCTCTCCATCCAAACAAAGAATACTTATAGTTTGGTCCGCCATATTAATCGCTGGCCCACGCTAAGTGCTCTGCCAGCTGTGGCTGACAGCTGCAGAGTGCAACTGTTGCTCATATGAGAGCAGTTTGCCTACTGCCAACCAGGGAATGTTTGTTTGTCTGCCTACTGCCAACTAGGGATTATATAGTGATTATATATATATATATTTGGCTCAGTATATTATTGTTGGCACCAGTTATGGCTCAGCATAACATACTTAGCACCAGATATGTATATTTTTTTCTAGTTGCCACCAAATATGGTTCAGTAAACTATTACTAGAATAAGATATGTCTCAGCTTTTCTATTTTTGGCTCAAGCTTTTTGGCATTTTCTATTTTGCACCAGATACAGGATTTTGTCTAATTGGCACCACATTCACAAGGCAATATGAAATCTGGCAATTAATGTTTACTAGTTTACGCTTTGCTTCCTCTGCTTTTTGCACTGTTTTTTGTATGCTGTTGTTATGCACGTTTAGTTGCTATCCAATAACGATTGTCGATTGCCATAATGTGGTTAAAAAGCACAATGTGATTTAATAGCCAAAAGTAGCAGAATAACAATCAGAATAAAATAATTACAGGCATTACTTATCGCAGGCGCCCTGGATCCAGTGTACAGTCATTCAGGTCTGAAGGCTGTGGTCAAGTAGACTGATCACTGGGTCCAGAGCCCCTGCTTATATACAGTCAGTGAATACAGTATAACAATGCAGGTGATGTGGCTTGCTTCCATAGGTCCAGGCTTCAGGAGGGTCCAGTGTAATGCAGGTCATAGGCCAGTTCAAATGAAAATGTCCAAAGGTGGGGGTCTGCTGTAAACTAGTCTATTTATACTACATAAACAATATCATTTTAAACATTTATTCCCTATCATCAATAACTAGAGTATGCAATGTGCGATCACTTTGGCGAATGGACCGGACAACTGCAAATAAATATAGGATTAAAATGATACCAAACATGACATATTTCCTGTAACCTAAACCTTTGATTTCACTAACATGTATATAACTTATAATATTAACCGTAAACATTGCAACATTTTGACATAAACAACTATGTGTTGGTATCCAGGATTCTAGTGGTACTGTTAAGCACACAGACACGTCTATTGCTGAGGCCTTTCGTTCTTACTATGCAAATCTTTATCATATTCGCCCTCATATATCAGAAGAAGATTTATCTCTCTCGGATAAAGAAATAGGAAAATACTTGCGAGACATTGATTTTCCAAAAATATCACAAGAGGCAGGCAAGAGAGCTTTTAGATTCTCCCTTTTCTCTCACCGAACTTAATGAGGCTATCAAGTCCTCCCCTCTGGGAAAGAGCCCGGGTCAAGATGGGTTCTCCATCTCATATTATAAAACATTTATAGAGAAACTATCCCCCATTCTACTAGATGCCTTTAATGACATATCTGATACAACTGGGTTCTCACCCCAATCACTGGAGGCGCACATAACAGTCATCCCTAAGGAAGGAAAGGACCCAGCATTATGCCCTAGTTACCCAATATCTCTTCTGAACATTGATGTTAAGTTATTTGCAAAATTGATATCTAATAGACTAAAATATCTTCTCCCTGAACTTTTCTCAAACGACCAAGTGGGGTTTATTCCTGGCAGAGAAGCTAAAGACAATGCTACCAAGTTCATAAATTTAATACATCATGTCTCCTCTCTAGATATGCCCACGGTCCTCCTGTCTACCAATGCTGAGAAAGCTTTTGACAGGGTGGATTGGGGTTTTATGAGAGGTGTACTTTCTCACATGGGTCTTGGTCCGTTATGTCTTCAGAAAATTCTGGCCCTATATAGATCTCCAACCACCAAGGTAAGAGCAAACTGCACCCTTTCGGACTCCTTTACCATTTTTAATGGCACACGACAAGGTTGCCCATTCTCTCCCTTAATATTTGTCCTATGTATGAAGGCTCTGGCTAGGGCTATTTGGGCTAACCCTAACATTACAGGTCTCCAGATATGTAAGGGAGATTACCGTCTTGCCCAATTTGCTGACGACCTATTGGCCATCATCACCAACCAAAATTCGCTCACTACCTAATTTGATGTCAGAGTTCACTAACTTTGGTTCGCTTTCCAACTTTAAAATAAATTTTTCTAAATCAAATGCCCTTAATATCTCGGCTCCAGATCAAATGATAGATGGTCTCAAAGCTGCGTTCCCATTTAAATGGCAGGAGTCACACATTAGATATCTAGGGGTTTCCGTTGCGAGATCTAATGACCAATTATTTCACTTAAACGATTCCCCCCTTCTCTCTAAACTTAAAAGAAATTTGTCTATCTGGTCTTCCTCCAAATTCTCTTGGCTAGGTAAAATGAATATCATAAAAATGAATATCCTGCCCAAGGTTTTATATATTATGCAAACTCTTCCGATCTTGTTTCCCCAGAGGTTTCTCGATAGTCTCCAACACTGGATTCGAGACTTTGTTTGGGGGGGGGAGACCACGCTTTAAGCACTCTATTTTATTTAGACGAAAACATCAGGGTGGAGCTCAGTTACCAATGTTCCAGGGTTATCTACAGGCAGTTTGTTTGAGCAAGATTTTGGACTGGACCAGAGGACGTGACAAAAAACGGTGGGTGGTGATTGAGAATGATTTTAATCCAACTCCGCTGAGGGTCATGCCTTGGCTGTCCAAGATTCCCAGAATCCAGCATCCCACCGTAGGTCCTACACTACAAATGTGGAAGAGGACTCGATTCAGGGAAAATATCTCGGCATTCCCCTCACCTGTCACTCCCTTTGTTTTCAATCCGGACTTCCCTCCTGGTCTATCGGGGGTGGGATTTAGATTGTGGTCTCGGGCAGGGATTATAGGCCTTGGCCAGGTGGTGGTGAATGGTAAATTTCGTCCCTTTGCAGATCTTCAGCCCCTTTAACAAAACAATAGTCACATACATTGGGCGCTTTCTTTAACACTCAATCCGTTATATAAATTTTCACCTTGTATGGGGAAATGTATAAATCCATACGATGTATATTCTTTCTTCAGTATATCTCAAACATGTAAAGAAAACATACAGACAAACATCGTGCGGATGGTAGACACAAAATGTACAATTTTCAACCGTCACCCACGATAAATAAAATGCACACGGTGGTAAGTATTTATAATAAAAATCCAATAGGTGTCATAACATAACTCTTCAGAGAAACACCCCTTAGGGGTATATGCTTACGAGACAAAACTCGAACATGCACTTCAAACAGCTGTCTTAAATCCAATTGATCACTTTCCAGACACGATAACCACCTTTTACGTTCCCTCAGCACATGTAATGAAGAGTTGAAACCAAAAAGGACATCTCGTGTGATACAATTTAAAATTTGTTTCTCTGAAGAGTTATGTTATGACACCTATTGGATTTTTATTATAAATACTTACCACCGTGTGCATTTTATTTATCGTGGGTGACGGTTGAAAATTGTACATTTTGTGTCTACCATCCGCACGATGTTTGTCTGTATGTTTTCTTTACATGTTTGAGATATACTGAAGAAAGAATATACATCGTATGGATTTATACGTTTCCCCATACAAGGTGAAAATTTATATAACGGATTGAGTGTTAAAGAAAGCGCCCAATGTATGTGACTATTGTTTTGTTAAATATTGCCATATTGTGAATTTTTAGTGGGGTTCACAGTCACATATTTAGGCTGCATATCTTAGTGGAGCGCCCAGGTATACTCTTATCTCTGTGCTATAGATCTTCAGCCCCTGTTCTCCTTGCCCTCAACTGAGTACTGGAGATATGTTCAGGTGGTACATTATATCCGTTCAATCGGAGGACCCAGATCTCTTAATAGACCTCCTTCCCCTCTTGAAAATCTCTGTTTATCTAAAACCGCACCGAGCCATGCTATATCTGTGATTTATAAACTTTTGATGGAGGACCAGTTCAGATCCCCGCCTCCCTTTGTAAGTTTGTGGGAACGGTTTTTAGCTCCACACATAACTTCAGCATCTTGGCAGAAGATATACACTAACACTCACACTTGTTCATTAAGTATTTCTGTAATTGAGACTCACTATAAACTTTTGACAAGGTGGTACAGATGCCCTACAGTTCTACACAGATTTAATCCTAAAATGTCTGCCTCCTGCTGGAGATGTTTCAATGCTGTCGGTTCATTAATACACATATGGTGGGAATGCTCAACTATTTCTTCCTTCCGGAGTGAAGTTATTAGAATCTCTAGTATCATCATAGGACAGGATGTGCCAACTGACCCGGGCTTTTGGCTATTATCCTTTTCCTCAATCCAATCCTCTAAATACCAAAAATCCTTATTAAAACACCTTAATAATGCAGCTAGAGCAGTCATACCCACACGTTGGAGATCTCGAATCCCTCCTTCAATTATGGAGTGGTTCAATAGAATTGATTACTACATGTCCATGGACGATATTATTTTCTCTGCTAATGATAAATATTCTGAATATTTGGCCACTTGGTGTTCCTGGATAAATTTCAAAGATTCAGGTGACTTTAAATATGTGTGTTCAACATTGGTATAAAGTCTCAGTCCCCCTTCCTTTTCCCTCCTCTTCTTCCTAATGTGTCCTTTCTTTACTTTTCTGTTTTCTTTCCCTCACTCTAAGTGTCTCCCTTCTCTTTTGGGAGTGCAATTGATGTTATGCCTTTCTTGACATTTTAAAATAATGCGAAATGAGTCTTGATGGATTTTGTAACAAATGGTTGATCAGTCTGTTCAATTGTCACATTGTGCCTTACCATTTTGCCATCACAGCATCCATGTAATTTTACATGAGTAATCGCATGAAAATAAAGAATGTATAAAAAAAATAACTATGTGTTGCAACTACTATTAATGTGTACTAATTACAAATGTGCATGTTCGTGCATATGTGTGTAAATGAAAAAACCAACAATGATTGCCACGTGTTGTAGCTGAATACCCTCCTCTACGCCGTAGCGTGCTATACGCACAATTTCGGACAAAGACAATCAAGATTTCAGATATTAATTGAAGTGACTATATCCAATTATCTGACTTCGACACTATCCATGGGCTCAGCTTTTTAATGGTCAAATGAGGCATGGAGATTAGGCATAATAGTGTAGTATTTTTTATTTAATTCTAACTAGTGTAAATGATTTAATACATCAACAATATAGACAAGCCACTTCTCTCACAGAGAACCAATAGTGATCCTTATAGTAGAGCTGCTAAATTATATAGAAAATTGATTTGATAGAGAACCACTCGCTAAATAAATAGTCAAACTCATAGAAAAGATGAGAGAGAGAGAGAGAGATAAAGCTCACTGACTGAAGCCATTTGCTAGTGGCATAATACATATGATGAATGTCTAGGCACACTCATTGTAGTTCTGAAGGACTAGTAGTGACATCAAATCAAACTGGACCTGTAGACTGGATTGTATCAAAATATGATTTTGTATGTAAGTTTAAAACAACCCTATTAATAATTTATTTTTGGGGCATTTAAAGACTGCAGGTAAATCAAAGTAAACTGTTTGCAACCAAACCTTATGCAAATACTTTAGCTCCTGATGTAGGAGTTGGATATAAGTCCATTTGCTCCGCACAAAATGCATCTCTCATCTGTTTTGTCACACTAAAGTTGAGTGTCTCTTCCAACTGTGGCCTTTCACTAAGAGGAGTGGATAAAGAGTGCTCACATGTAAGTGTAGCATAGTAAGGACATGCATATGCAGGTTATCCATGGCTCTTTGGGCCCCATTTTGTTGTACACATATCTTGAGATATGAATCTGGCTATATTTTTACTCATTTTTACATGATGTAAAGTCAACTTTACATCATGTACCTTGTTATAGGCACCTTACTCAAAATGCGTTCGATTTCAGAACTCTAGGCGATAAAAACAACTGAGGGGTATATTTACTATGTGGTGGTTCCAATGAACCGCCGATTCCTGGTGCTTTAAAGTTGTTTTTTAAAACTGCACTTTTATTAAATAAAATTGATGTTTAAAGAAAATGACTTAAAAGCGTCAGGAATCGGCGGTTCTACAGAACCGCCGCACAGTAACTATACCCCTGAGTCTTTTCTTATGGTTTCCTATGTGGTTTACAAACCGGCGTTCGATACATTGCAGTGTTTGGATCCCAGGTTGAAAAACGGCATTGCGGTTTCCGATGTACTGCTTTAAAAACGTGTCATGTGTTTTTTACTTTGATAAATTACTTGGTTTGAAAACTGCACAAAAAGAAGCTTTTACATTTGTTGTTTGGAAAAAACATATTTTGATACATCTCAGTCATAAAGTCCTTAGCTCACTTTCATGGTAATAATATGACATTATCTGTTTTTTTTTCTCCTTAGCGTGTGATCCTTATGTAAGATAAGAAAATAACATGTAAATTATTTGATAAGAGTTAATGTAATTCTTGTTCACTGCAGTTCTATATACTTTTTCTCAGTGGGTCAATCCATAAGCAGAAGGCATTTAGATATAATGGCAATGGAATAGTAATGGAGCATTGCACTCAATATATTTGTTTAGGCTTAAATATTCCTGCACGCTACCTATCTTTTTATTTGCAGTCACATTTCATGTGCAGGAATACCTTACTTTAAGCAATAATACATCCTTTTTGATACCTTTTTATATTGTCCTTATGTTTCTATTGTTAATGTGGTGTAGTAGAGCACACATACTTTTATCCTCTGCCAAAATTGAAGTACAACATTAGTTTTAACTCTTTCATATTATTCCTGCTGTTTCACTACCAAGGACAAATAGATATTGTCCTTTTATGTTCAGGAACTTCAGTGCCCAAATACAATAATGTAATCCTTGTAGGCTATCATCCCCCAAATGTACTCGGTTAGATCCTTGCAAGTTTTTCTATATTTTTCACTGATTTACAACACCATATTTGGCCAGTAAACCCAATAATAGGCTTCATTAGTTATACAGGACAAGAATCCGGGGATGCCTTTAAAACAGTTGTTTTGCTACATAATAGGATATTGTTTTTTTTTTATCTGCAGGATTGCAATGGGGAGAGTGCCCCAACAATGAAACGCAACAGTGGTGACCAACCCAGTTCACACAGCACTCACGGTGTATCAGCTGCTGTTCCTTCCTGGGATTTAACATGGCCATCCAATAAGATGACTGACGACATCACAGCTTCATACTGGCCTGGGGCCTGGCAGGCCGAGCAGAAAGGAAAATCTGGAAAAACTGTAAGTATGCAGTGAGTCACTCAACTAAGGTGCAGGTAAACCTGGTGTGCTCGTGTCATTTTCATATATGTGGGGTCCTCAGTTACCAGAGAAGCAAGTGTTAGGAATTGCACGTGTAGGAGACGAAACAACTATGCAAGAATATTGGGGATTATTTTCATATAACTTGTATGTTTGTACACTTTTCTTGTACCGTCTGAACATTGAAACAACAATAGGATTAGAAAAAGCACTGTTATTATTATTATTATCTTAGACTGGTAAGGCGCCACAGTACTCTGCAGCGCCATACAGTAGGGAAAACAGTACATAAAACAGGGACATACAAGGTAGACAAAATAAGCGCAGCTATTACAACAATGGGTATGAAGGATCCTGCTTATTATAGAGCTTACATTCTAAGTGGAAGAGGGCACAGCTGAGACAAAAGGAGCAAATGTGGTTCAGAGTGTAGATTGAAGAAATGTGGCTCAGAGTGGAACAGTTGTGAGGGTGCATGAGTGTGAATAATGTTATCGAGGATAAGGTCACCTCTAAAAAAGAGATGGGTTTTCAAAAAGTGTATAAAGTGTTGAAGGCTGTGGGAAAGTCTGATTGAGCGTGGTAGGGAATTCCATAAGTGGGGAGCAGCACAGGAGAAGTCTTGTGCGGGAGTGAGAGGTGGTTACCAGAGACCAGACAAGGAACAGGTCAGAGGTAGATCTAAATGGGTGGGAGGGAGAGTATTTTGATATGAGATTTGAGATGTATGCAGGGGTAGTGTTGTTGAGGGATTTGTAGATACACTTCTCATGTCACAAGTTCCCTGTCGCTGCTGATTTAGCTTTGGAATGCTGTATGTTTCTGATAGGAAAAAATGAGATATAAAATGACCATGTAACTTCTGAGACATACCATCTACATAGCAGGCTTTTGAATTGATGGTTGACTCACTGGCCGTTCCGAGCATGACACAGGCTAAGACAGAATCCCACCTGCAGAAAGTCTGTTTCTATCTTTCCTACTCATTGTGAACCACTGTAGGAACCCACTCACTAATTTTCACTTCAAACCACATTTCCTGTTCTTATATAAAGAAGCTTCTCTTTTTTTTAATTAACATTTTCCCCATTAGGCTGAGTAGTAATAGTGCAGGTAGCCAGTCCACATAATTACTGTTATAAAAGGCACAACATTCTAGGGCAGTGACATGATTTTTAACACTCACTTTTAAGTAACCAAATATGGGACTAAGTTGATCTCTGTAGTGTACATCATCATCATCAATATTTATTTATATAGCACCACTAATTCCGCAGTACTTTACAGAAAACTCACTCACATCAGTCCCTGCCCCATTGGGGCGTAGGGGCATATTTTATTGGCCGCATTACTGTCAAAAGTAATGCGGCTTGCACACTATTACCGTTATTACGGTAATAGTGTTTGTAATTACCATTATTACGGTACCTTTAATGCCGGCTGTCTGCTCGCAGCTTAGGGAGCTGCAAGCTAAAATCCGGGTTAGAATTACCGTAATAACGGTAATACTTTTAACGCTGCGTTACTTTTGCAAGTAACGTTGCTAATTGAATATGCCACATACAGTCTAAATTCCCTAACATACATACACACACACACACACACACACACACACACACCCAGACAGACTGGGGTCAATTTTGATAGCAGCCAATTAACCTACTAGTGTATTTTTGGATTCTGGACATTTCACATGTTTGAATCTTTTACACTCTGTGTGTAGTCAACCCTCTAATGAGCTTATGTTATCAGTACAGTTGGTGATGGAGATTAAGTCTGCCTCTGTGGTACTATACACTAGAGCAGGCCTGGCCAACTTGTGGCTCTCCAGAAGTTATGAAACTACAAGGCCCAGCCTGCCTTGCCAGTTTTTGACTGTCTCTACTGGCAAAGCATGCTGGGATTTGTAGTTTCATAACACCTGGAGAGTCTCAGGTTGGCCAGGCCTGCACGAGGACTAAGACTGTTTGCCTGAGTTTTGTCTGATGTCACAGTGAACACATATCAGGTAGGAGTAACATTATACTATAGCAGGTGTCTCACATGAGTTGACATAAGTCCCATAGCAAAGACTTGATTGGGGTTAAGAGAGTTCAAGGCAAACCACCGATATAAACACATTGTCATGATGAGAGAATAAATCTGATATGATGAAATAGAATATTAAATGTCAGGGCCCCAAATAAAATATTGCATTAATACATAAAATTGAACCTGATTTTCAACTCAGATAAATATTTGACCAAATGTTTTAAAACATTTGGTCAATTAGCCCAGTAGGAGGTAATTAGGTTGAGCAAACCTTTTTGTGAGGAGACCTGCTTAAGAGATGCAGATCACAGACATCCATTGTTTTTGATCATGTATTCCACTTCCTAATTGACTTCCTTTCAATAGGTAGTGTAAACATAAAGAACCACTAGATGTAAATGAGAGAGCCATATGCCTAGGTTTGAATCTTGGAAACAAAGACCACATTTGAATGCCTATACAGGTATATAGAAATATGGGCTTCAAAGGAAAATGTCTTCATAGTTCATATTTCTGGCACTCTATACTGAGGAGCAGAAATCTCACCAGGGTTGTGAATGACAGGTACTGACGGTATCCAGGAACAGCTATAATCACATATCTTTGGAAAAGGTATGTCACATTTTCATAATTCCATCATGTTTGGTATTTAAATGTGATTAGATGAGATTATGACCGGTTTATTGAAAGGGGAGTTATGTCTCTGAGATATATCTGTGAACAATTACCTGAAGGTCAAAACTTTGGGAATGTTTGTGAGCAAACTATAGTGACACCCAGGGGACATCCGTGCCCCCCTATTAGCATTAACACTGCCCCTGTGAAGAACGTCCCATTTCATTTTGCTTAAAAAAACTGTGTTGGGAAGGGGCAAGTTGTCAGTTTCTTGGGGATCAATCTAATTGAAGGATTGCCCTTCTTTTCTGCCTACCCCCATGCATACAGATTATGATAAGTAAGTTATGCTCTGTACTTTCATCCCATTTGTTTTTATTACTGTTTGTAATTTTTTACTTGTATGTCAAAACTTTACTTTTTTTTTATTCTCTGCATTGTACTTTTTGTATATTAACTCTAACAATTTAATAGTTCTGTCCTTATTGCTCTAAAACAAATTCATTGTCTGTTTAGAAGAGACAGATTGCTTGGCTGGATTAACTCTTTAGAAACCAGTGTGTGAATGGTTAACTGTTTAGCTACCCGAGCACAGAGTGTGTGCAATTGGGTTATTAAGTCATAGGAATGTTACGGGCCTTATTCATAGCTGGTGACTGTTGCTGAGAGGTGTGAAGCGTGGTATGTGTTCGGAAGGGAACAGCGAAATCTGTAGACTTAGAGGAAGAGGTGAGTGTGAGATTTAGGCTGGAATCCTGTGTGTTCCCTTACAGTAAGCTTCCAAGTCACAATTGCACAGAGGGCGATTTGTGACCGATAAAGGGGTTCAGGAGCGGTTTCCTGACAAAATAGAAGTGATATATTGTATGACTGTTGGAATATATGATAAGATATCTAATCATGGAGTAGCTAGAGGGGCTTATGCCTGACACACATGCATATAAGGACATTCGTTCTATTCATTAAAGAGACAGAAATGCTTAAAATGTCTTAAAAATTGTCATTCATGCTTACTAGTGCCTGAATGATTGCTAGGAAGTTTTCAACCATCCATTGATGAATAAATTGGTTGACTAACTAACAGTTTTGTTTCTCATGTTTTAAATGTTATACCATGCATTTGTCCTTTTTAGAAATATATTTTTTCCATTAAAAGATCCTTAGCAGATGATTCAATTTCTTAGTTATTATGAAAAGATCAGGAGAATTCTTTTGTGTCACTTTTCTCTCCTCAAGTCCCTCTAAAAAATGAAACTTGTTATGAAAAAGTTATAGGACGTTATGGAAGTAGGCAGTAACACATATGTCTTTGAAGATTAAAATCTGTGTCTTTGAAATGTATATTTATATTATTGATGACAGTACCATTCTACAAAGATGTTTTGATAAATGAAAAACTGCATCCATGACAACTGTCTTGACCAATCACGTGTTCTGTAGATGAATGTTGGGCATGAGGCTCCTACAAGGGCAAAATATGAGTATCCCTGAGCCAATGCAGAACAGCAAACTCTGATTTATAATGCATGTAGATGGAATTCCAGCACTGACAAAGTTAAGGGAATGTTTTATACAGCTGCCAGGTCTAACGCTGCTTGCTTAAGGAATTCATTGTGTTTGACCAGAAGGTTATGTTTTCCATTAATTGCAACAGTTTCCAAATACTTTGACTTTCTCAATATGTCATACACACTCATGTTCAAAGGGGGCGGAAACCATCAAAATCCTCATTACTTCTTTGATGCAGAGTGACTAGGCAGCCAGCTACATAATCCTGGATGCTGTAGGAAGTGTAATTTCTTTTTGTGGGACTTATTAAGTAAACTATTACAGCCCTCCAATACATTAGGATAAATTTAATAAAAGTTACATAGCTTCTGCCTTTTTAGTGCCAATTTAGTTTTAGGTGAAGTCCCAAACAATATATACTACAAGGATTAATTCAAAAATAGCTATGTATTCCTCTAAATTAAATGTTCATATATTACTTATTTATCCTCTATCCTAATGAAAGCAGGACACCTGTCAATCTATATTGTTGTAGTCCTGAAGTTAACCCAGATATATTGTGCAGTCTGAGAATATGTGAAAGGGTGGATAAACCCCAAAAAATAAATTTGCACACTGTAACAGGATTAGTCTCAAAGGTATCTTTTGGTTAGGGCGTGCTAACTCACTTCTTTGCCCCCCATTCATCAAGTTGTCAGTTGTCAGCTAGGTCGCTTATTACTTTTGCTGTAGTGGCTTAATGCACAACATTACACAATAGCAATAAAGCCCCCCACCCCCTCTCTCAGCAGTCATTGTGGTCATGTTACGTGGTTGCAGTTCTTCAGGGACAGGACTCTCTCTTATCTCCACTGTAGTAGAATTGTGTTTCTTTCTCTGACAAACTCAGGAGTCTCCTTAGATCCTTTCTGGTGGAATCCACTGCTCTTGGGACAAACCTCTTGTCCGTCTCCAAATGGTCCACTTTCACAGATCTGTAACTTCTCTCTATCGCACAGAATCTCTTTAGTAAAATCCAGTTCTCTTTAACAGACCTCTTGTCCGTATCCAACTGATCCTCTGATGCTTCTTGCACCACATCTTCGCCACAGAGAAGTTTCCTGAGCTCTATACTGAGCTGCAAATGGGTGGTCACACACCTTTTCAGTTCTGTTGGGAAGGGTTCCATACTACAGGGCATGGTCAGGTTGCAAACTAGCACCACTTAGCCTGCAAGCACCACAATATCAGTGTTTCTTCAGATTTTAATATAATATTCTTATACTCTTCCCCATCCATCACAAATAGCAAAACACATATTTTACATATTACAGGGAATTACCAAATTATAAATGATAAATAAATAAATTTTATGAATGTCAACATTCAGCAAGGGGATGGGACAGCTCATACTGGGAAGACTTCTTTAAGAAAGTATATTTTAGTTATTTCAGGTATATTATTTAGCTCAACAATGGCCTCCTTTGGTAATATCCAGTACTTGGTTTACTTACTTTTGAATCCATTGTTAAGTTTTTCCACTCCAGTACACATTGACAAAAAATGGCGAACAAAGAAATGTGTTATCTTTGTAATCACAAAGGTTTAACTCTAGAAATACTTTTTGCAAACTAAGTAAAAAATCCATTTTGATATTATATATTCAAATAAATTGCTTACCGCCCTAATGATTGGTGACTTTAATGTATTTGAGATGCACAGTGATCACTGTGAATAGCTTTTTAACTGCAGATGGGATTTAACTTTCCTTTACTGAAGCCAAATACATTTATATAGTTTTCATTTATCGGGATAGATAGGCTCTATATATATATAGATAGATAGAGATATATATATATATATATATATATATATATATATATTATACCAGTGTCGACAGTAGTACTACTTTGCAATACTATTGAAAACTTTTGGAGGTTATTGCCCACACCTGCCAGAACTGGTCAGGCTGGTGGTCAGTGATCTAACACAACACGCTGCTGGCTGTAGTGCTCACATAGTGCAAAATGGTTTATTCTATTATAATAGGACTCTGTTGGGCTCCAAGTGCTGGGTGGCAAGTAAAAACAGCCGGGTGGAGCACACAGGAAATAGATGACGGGGAGAACACTGCAGCCTACACATAATATACCAGTGTAATAATATTATATATGTGGATTTATACTTAATTCTGAAATTTCCTTCTATGTTTTCCCCAATAAAATTCTTGATGACTGCAAGAAAAACCGAACAGCACTCACCTGAGCCGGCGTGATGCGTGTATGTGTGTGACAAAGAGTTTATCAAAAACAACCACCTGGTCTGTCTGAAGTGATTAAATCCTTCCCTATGTATGCCACACACTAGCTTTGCCATACCAACTATGCCACCACCGAGATTTCTTTTTGAAGAGCTGACACTCTTGTTTAGGAAGCCTTAGGTTTTCCCTTAGAACTAATCTAGCACAATTCACTTTAAACAAAGTTAAAATAGACCACAATGTTCTCCCTGGTTTTCAGCTATGTAGCGTTTTGACTAAACTGTCGCGTGATTTCGTAAGAACACAGAGACTTGAACTTATTAAGTGTAATTTCATATGAAAAATACATCCACAATGCTTAAGATAAAACATCTTTTTAATTTTTTTTTTCATTTGAAGTATTCCACTGCTTCTTTCTCACATCCTGGTCTTGTACTGTTTCTCACACGCCTGGTCTCTCTGTAGCTGTAGTCCACTCTTGCATCACGTGCAGTGCATGGCGATGTGCTTGCTTTAAGCTGGGGTGGCCTCACAGTTGCCACCTACCAGGCACGGCCATGCTATAAACTGATAGACTGCGAAAACCACTTGGGCACCACTGCTTTAGAGTATTAAGTTGGTCAGTTCATTTGTTATATAGGGGTTAATTGTGGGTCTGAATGAAGCTGTCCTTCTAATATGGAATAGGTGGTATTTGTAAACGCTGCCAAGCCTGGATGAGTCCATAGATTATTTAGTAATGTAATCTTAAAGGTCTGAGACTGCTATAGTATTGATCCTGCATAGCTGTGCACCAAACAGAATATATACCACTTCCAAACCGCATACAAATATCCCATAGGGGTTTACAAAGTCATTTTCTGGAACTGGTAGGAAAAGCAGTCAGCGAGAAAGAGTCGGAACTTGGTCCCTCGTTACAATTAGTGGTTGCTTAGGGGTCTTGCTTGCCAAAGCTATGACCAAGATAGTTCATATGTATTGCTGTTATTTTTAATTGCTTTTAACATTTTTCTAAACCTAGGTTCAAATATATGCCTCAATATAATCATGCTTTAAAATGGGCATACAGTCTCACACTTTATGAGCTAAAATGTAGAGAGTTAGCGTTATAAAGAGGGTGACGTACTATATAATGAAATTAATACATTTAAGACAGTTTATGCCTCATAGTAAGTGATGGTGAAGTTACAAAGAAGGAGCACTAAAATTAAAAAAAAAACAACAAATATTACCACACAAAAAATGGATTGCAAACTCTAGGAATCTCCCAGAGTTGGCAATTATGGTTATGTGGTCTGTATGTATGTGATATGTGTACATAGTTGACAACTATGCTGGACATGAATATAATTGCACCACTGTTAATACATAAAAGTGTAGCATTCATGCATAAAAAGGTGCCTTGCTGTTGGTTCATAAGCTTAGATCACACTTGACAATTTTTGAAAGTATCTTTACCCTCATCCAGTCACAACCTCCACTCACCCAGAAGTTATACAAAACCCACTGATTGTGCCTTGCAAAATACTTCCAGGTTGGCTACTACATTCTATCAGATAAATAACCAATGAGCAACAAGTTAAACTCCGCCCCTGGCTCTTATTGATAGGGTGACAGTCATTTTCTTGGGGTAAATATCTTCTACATGAAGTGCATGAAGATTTTTGTCCCTTAATTTCTCCACAGAAGCAAATAGGAGAAGAGAGGTGACCATTTTTTTGTGGTTCAGTTCGCAATATACAGACAGGGTGCAGGAGGTTAGTTAATTTGTCAGGTTTCACAATATTTCATGTATCTCCCAGGCATACCGGGAAAGAAGGCAAATATGTATTATAATATACCAGGTGTGTCAGGGAAGCCCAGTGAAACGAGAACACTGGACCTTTTTTCACATTTGCTGTTCTTAAACACAAGCACAGATATTAAGCTATAAAAATTGGTGATCAACTGCACAATGGAATCTAAAAGTAAAAAATAAGGTAAAGGCAACTGGTGCATTGCCTATGTTGTCACTTATATATTCAGAGATTATTTAGGCATATTTCTGGTAATTATTTATATGACATTTTAATCTTTTCTTCTTCTAAATTTGAGCAGAGATAACATGTCTGTTTGGTCTTACAGAGGCTTAGAGATAATTCTTTATAGCCCAACATAGAGAAGTGCATTTTTGAAGGGGGTTGCAATATTCCTTTTCTTGGGTACATTATTTTGAGGGAGAAGTTCTAGTTTTGTGGTTCCCCCAATTACTATTATCAGTTTATTGAAAATCTTTTCCTCCATAGTAGCTCCCATCACAGTCCTTGCTAGGAGGGGAGCAAATGTTTGAGACTAGTCTCCTAAGTCACTTACTGTTTTTCCAACACTGAAAGAGGGTTTTAACTAGGCCTCCATTTTTATATACCCAGATCTCCAAATCACCTTTGCTGCAGAGGTGGTAGTGGGAGCAGTACTCTCACATCCATCCTCCATCACAAATAAAATATATCTTCGCCCATATTTCATCCAAAGGTACCACCCATTGCCAAATCCAAATAGGAGTCAACAGAGAACTGTTAGCCAGTTTCCCCTAATCAATACCAAGGTATGGAGGCATGGCTAGAGGGAGAATTTCATTCTATTGCAGTTGCTGACGATCAAAAGAACTTAGAATTCATTGAAAAAACAAAAAGGATTAAATCCTTGTCCAGCCAGATAGATTCTTTTCTGGACTAATTTTATTATCCCTTTTTGATATCTGTGCAATAAAACATCTACAGTGCATTGCAAAACCCACTGTGCACCTTGCTTTGTGCAAGTGTACCTAGATTTCCTCCAAGGCTCATGGATTTGCGGAGTGAGTTTACAGTGTATGCAGAGACTGTGGGGAGGAATTGAGTGAAGTGAGGGCATTCCTAGCAAATTTATTTTCAGTGGAGAAGCAAAATTTAATTTTTCGTATGAAATTATTGGAAAGAGGTGAAGAAGCGGAAAGGCGTATTTTTAGGGGCATTTCTTACTTTGTAGAGTTGCGCATGGCCATTTCCTCCGCAAAAGAAATTGAATTTTGCACTGGTAAGCTTCGGATCTTGTCCTACACTTTTTGTGCCTCCATGTTGCATTTGTGCGGAGAAGCATCTAGGCGTACAACATTGGTAATTGCGTCTAGCATCTTAAATCAGCACTTGAATTGCATGATTACAAAAATAGAGAACTTGTTATGTAAAACAAAACATTAGTTAAACAAACAAACAACAGGAATGAGAAAATATTTTGGAGGCAGGTGAATGATAAAATTTATAATTAAGAGTAAAATGTTATTTAGTATGTTGAAGACATATGCCTGTTTCTTGATTTCCACCAAGAGCATTACTTTTGTTTCATAGTACCTTAATGCAGCATGAATCTTTCTTGTACTGAAATTATTACTACCTAGATGAATTGCATATAATTACTATTTGTACTGTTCTATAAAGCTATTCCGTATGAATAGCATGTATGCCGTGGCATTTCTTTGTAATTCACAATTAAACAAGCAACATCCATTATTCAAAATTAACATAATATTAAGTTAACTAAAATATAATCCATTTCTTTTTCTCTGCTAGTGGTAAAATAAAACAGTTTTAAAGAACATTTAACTGGCATTTCTCTTCTCTCAGTGTTTAATAAGCACTTATTGCTATACAAAAAAACTGTTAGCCTGGGTAAAGTCGCACCTTGAGCACTGATGTAAACTGAGTTTCTTGAACTACATTAAAATTTGCCATACTCCTCCCCTGACGATTGAGAGATTTACATCTGGTAGCGATTCAGTCAGCCGGATGGAAGAGCACTCCCTTTGGATTGCTGATAAGCGGACACATGACATTTGCAAAGAGCAGTTTGCCCACTGGAGTGCCAGGGCAAACTGCAGCAAAATCCACCCTTCCAATTTCATCAGAAACGGAGGGAATATTGCAAATGACACCACCAAATCAACTGTAAATAGATGATAATTTGATTGACATCTGGAAAGCTGTCACAGATTGAGCAGCCTATAACAGGAGCATTTACCCAGTGCAAAGACAGCTTTCTAGTAAATCACTTTTTGTCCAGTGGGGCCCAGCCAGAATATAATTGCTTGTCCTTGCCTTCATTGCAAATTCCCTATTACCGTTACCAGCAGTGTCTCATCATTTAAAGGAAAGTTGTCTTCAAAAAAATGCACATTTTTGTGTTAACACATTGTGTTCCAGCATGTAAGCAACCATTTTTTGTATAGAGGACAATGGATTTAACTTTTGTTTGATTAGAGACAGTGGCTTAGTTAGAGGCCTAAAGGCCCCTGTTTAAATCTTGGTCCTGTACCCCTTCCTCTCCTCATGCACTTCTGCTGTTCCCATTTAGCATGCAAATGTTTTCCCTCCCCCTTCATCCACAATGTTCTTTTTTTTTAAGAATATCTAATATCTGGACAGTAGACTGATATAGGGCTTCTCTTTTGTCAGCAGTTAGTGTAAACTGGACCTAGTAGTAAATGACAAGGCAGATACTAATTGATCCAATTTGCCCGGCAAGAGCTGATTCAGCTAGCCCTTGCTTTTGCCTGCTCTTTCCTTCTCTTAAAGGATGTCCTTGTGCCATTGCATGTGACATCACAGGGCTGATCATTGCTTTATTCTGAATGCTGTGTGCATGTGATTGAGGGCCAGGAACCACAGCCATGGTATGCAGTGATGGCAACGACAGCTACCACTTTTGTTGGCTGAAGGTATGTGGTACGGTGATAATTATGCCACTGATTAGAAGTTAGCAGTTTACAGGAAGGGGCATTGATACCCGCTCAGCTTGTATCAAACTGGCGAAGAGGAGCCTGAGATGTAGTGTAAGACCCATTAGGGATGCTGGCATATGCGGCAAATGTTATCATTTTGTTTTGGGTATATTTTAACACAATAAAATAAAATGTATTTTATTGTCTATTCGCCGGAGTTATACTTTAATGACGAGAGGTATTTTGTAAGAGGTACATTTTTAACGTTTTGCAATATGTCGGGTTCCTCTGGAATTTATTTTTTAATCCGTCAAAGCACATTTTATAATGTTTTTTTAGGGGAGAAGGTGTGACAAAGAGGGCTTTCTTTCATGAAATATTTGGATATGGTGTTTTTTAACAGCAATATATTTTTATTACATTTATTACATTTTCAACAAACTTAAGGGGTACAGAAAGCAAAAAAGAGGGCATAAGGGGAAGAGGAGGGGAGAGAAATACATAGTGGAGAGCAGAGCCGGATTAACAATAGGGCTAAAGGGGCTACAGCCCAGTGTCCTCGGGCAGCTGGGGGGCCTGCCGGCATTCATCAGGTCCGACTGTCACCTCTTCAAGGAGAATGGCAGGCAGCTAACAACAAATGTTATGCTGGTAGCTGTCTGCTGTCACTGTAGGACTTACGCGGCATGCAGTAATCTCCTTACTGAGGAGATCTCGTGAGAGTGAGACTATGGCTCATAGTCTCACTCTCACGAGGTCTTCTCAGTAAGGAGATTACTGTGCGGTGCGTAAGTGCTACAGGGAGTGGAATAACAGAAGGGAGGTAAGTTCACGGGGGGGGGGGGGTGGGGGGCTATCCGGGGGCCTACCTTCCCTTAATACGGCCCTGGTGGAGAGTAAAGTTAAATTGACTAAAGCACATGCTTACATTTATCTTTCTTTTTTTTAAGATCCATACATAGGGAAACAGGCAAAAGTGGGGGGAAAAATGGGACAACAGTTTTTCAAAGACTTGCCAAATATTTACTGCATTTACTTGAAACTTTAATTTGCCAGTTTTTCCAAGTATAATGGTATCCCCATACTGTATGTGTACCTTTATGGAAAATTTGATGCAGTTATAGGGTGAGAAATGGTTCTTGTCCCCAAGAGTAAATCCTCAGGTTAACATCCCTAAGTGTTATATGGAAATGGCAATTTGTCCAGATGGAATTGCTAGAATAGTCATTTATTAATGGCTCAATGGTACAAGAGGGTTATAAAAATAGGTTACTCTAAAAATAACAATAGATAAAACATGTAATGACTGATTACAGGCAAAATAATTATATAAAAATTGTAAAATAAACTATCCTAAAAATATATATTTTTTTATTTATTTTTACGAACATCGTTAGAGTAGACATGTTCTTTTGTTCTCTGAATGTATGGGATAATACATTAATGGGCCTTTAGAAAAATCCAAAAAGAGCTTGCAGCATAGAGAAATGTCCGAATTCTGGCATATTGTTGTGTTTTCTTCTTCCCATTATAACATCTCCCTCTAACAAGCTGTAACGTGTGCTTCTGGCACTGGGACCAAGCCAATAAGTGTTTGCCTCCCAGACAGGTTTATTATCTGTGCATCACGTACAGATCTCAGTTGTGCATTATGCTAAAAAGTGTTGCTAGTCAGTAGGGAACTGTATCCATTACTGTTAGGGTTATATACTTGCAGAGTAGATGAGGTTGAAAAATGACATGTCCATCAAGTTCAGCCTATGGTATAATTTCCCATCCCTGGACCTCAAGTATGGAACGCTTAACTATATCCTCAAGTGAATGATTAGCAATGGAGTAATACAGTGTAATAGTACCATCTCCATGTTTTACTAAAAACTAGCAATATCTTTAATATGTATTTTATTTATTTTGTTTACTTTTTACGCTTTAGACAAAGCTACTGTCTCAATTTGTAGAACATTGATTTAAAGTAATATAATTTAAAAAAAATTCTATACATGTTGTTTCATTATAAATGTATGTATTTTATGTTTCCCAATAATGTTACCTACAAACTATCATTTTGATTTGATAATATTATGTTACAATAAGTACTTTATGTATCACGATTACTGTATGTGTACATGTGTTATAAGTTCTTATTTTTGGGTTCAGTGTAATTTTTTAAATCTTATTTTTACAAAACAATGGAAAATTATATTCTGCTCATATATCTTAATTACCACTATTATTGAGATTGAGGCTAACAATATCCAAAAAAGCACCCAAAAATTGATTGCAGAGGTGTTGAATACTCAGAGTTAAATAAAACTGGGTATATTTTTTAAACAGGTAGAAAACTAATACAGAAAGCTATTATGTGACTTATAATAAGGGCACACAAAAGCGATCATAGTAATGTTTGCATAGTAAGCCTCGCAGTGATCTGCTATCTTTTCCAATGTGTATTCTAAATAGGTGGTACTATTAATGGTATGCAGGTGTCACTGGTGAGATGTATAGATGGCGCAATATTGTAGATGGTAACCATTCAAAAAATATATTCTAAATTAAATTTTATTTGAAAAAAGTGAATGTTGCCAGTGTTTGGCTTTTGACATTTTCAATGAAGCCTAAAAATACATGACTGAAACTATTTATGGGTACAGCTAATGACAGACAGATGATACAAATTGGTAATTAAAATATATTCTGAATTGGAACTGTAAATTAAACCAAATACAACACCAAGTAATATTGCAGTAGAGCAATACCAAATGCTTATTTCAAAGCAAATCCCTATCTATCCGTATAGAAATGCAATGGGAAATTGACTGGGATACACAATCTAGTGAAACAATGTAGTTAAACGACACATATCAATCAGGAGGCTGTTTGCGAAGGTATACAATCTCCCAGAGGAGGAATGGGTAATGTGTTACAACATATTGTCTTTTCTATGTGAATACTTTCTTTGGCAATTGATAGCAAAGAAGACAAAAAAAACAAATGTATTAATTTTCTACTGTGCCAGCATATATTATAAGGAATGAACTAAATATGCAGGAGCATACAACTGGACAAGAGGCAAGAACACCCTGCTTATTATAGCTAGTAATCTAAAGAATATTAGGAAGTGAAACAAAGGGCACAAGTGCTTGTCACCATACATAACTAATTACATTGTAATAGGTGGCATTACTTTCCTGCCAACAGTATCATGATCAAGGTTTATCTCAGTATGTTTTCTCACATATTCTTTACAGCCACTGTGCTGACTCACCGTCCCCAATCACACACAAAGTCTATGTCTTGTGTTTATTTTAGTTTACATATTTATTTCAGAACCAGTTGTAATGACCAATTTGTATCATCTGTCTGTCATTAACTGTGCCTAGAAACAAAAGATGCTTGAATTATGTGTTTTTAGGCTTAAAAATGGCGACAGCTGTAAGTGGCCAATTTTAGCTCTTCAATGTCTTAACTTTGTTTCAATAAAATAAAATTTGAAATCTATTTTTGGATTGATTACCAACTATACATTTCTTCAGCAACAGGTGCCAGTTGGGAGGTATGTACAGATGTGGGAGGAGCTAATGTATTGCGGAGGTAATACTTTGCATTTTAATGGAGATGCTGGGAGAAGTCAGTTAACAGAGAGCAACGTAATTTACCTTCATGGATTTTATCTGGCAACTTCTGTTTGGGTGTTTGGTGAGCCTTTAATATTACTGAAGTTTTTCAGCGTCCAATAATCTCTCATGTTTGCCTTGATATGTTAGCAATGTTGTATTCCAATTGCCACCCTTTAATTTCTTTCAATTTTAAATGTATCGCTAATCACTAGCATCAGTAAGCCCTTTATTTGTTGTAGAATGAGGGTCATTTTTGATACATAAAAAGTGCTGGTAAAGTTTTTCCCAAGTACAGTACAAATCTGCAAAATCACTGCATTGTACAAGAAAATGTTTTTTGTTGATTTTTTATTTACAAATATCTTCTTTTAGTTATATACAGAAAGGTATAGAAACAGAGCTCTGTGCAGAGTCCCAGCAGAAGTAAGTGCAGGGATGCACAGACACTGCTAATTGTAGACAGCATGCCTGCCTTGCAAGTGTCAGATGCCTTGATAGGAGTGACATGCAGCTAAATGGAACAGGGAGAGCGGCGTCCGTAGCCTGTTAGTCCATTAGTTTGCTCCGGCAGCTTGTTTTACTAAGGAGCCCTCTAATGGGTTCTCAGCAATAATTACTATCTCTCTTTCACATGCTATTCAACATGACAGGCACTTGCTAAAGTCGTAGCTAATATATTTGCACTCTAACAGCTCCAGGGTTTAGGGCTTTTTTATTTCCTTAAGGATGTATGGCCAAGAAATCACAGCAATATATTTGTGTCTTCTCTAATGTACTTGATGTGCTTTGTTTACTTTCCAGCATAAAGTAATGTGCTAAAAGGACCCGGTTAGATGCTATTTTGTTTTTTTACCTTTATTGTTCCAATATTGGATGGAATGGGTTTTATTGATATAAAAATGTTGTACATTATAACCATTACAATTATACATCACATGAAAAATATATTAAATAGTCCTTGATATGGCCATGTTTGTATTTTAAGCTTGGCTATTATAAGCTGATATTATGTTTTGGAACAGTGCTGTTCAACTTTGAGTAGTGATGCCCATTAGTTTGGATCCATATGGAGGGAGGCTGCAAAATTACATGAAAATAACATGTCAGGTGGAAGGCAGAATCACATGATGCTTCTGAGACGGAGGCCTGGATGGGACAAGGTTTTGTGCTTGCACATTTGAACAACACCCACTTTTTATGGCCTGTCCCCAATGTAGCAAATAACTGGGGACCTTTGCATTGGAAAAAAGGCATAGTGGCATGTAGACTAATTTTTTTCTTCTTTTTTTTAGCATGTGTGTCTTTTATTTGTTAGTGATTGTGCATAGTTGCCAACCTTTCCAGGTTCGCCTCCAGTGTTCTCGGTGGAGGCGAGGGGTGCATGAGGGGGGGGGGGGGTCGGTAAATTGCATAATTTTAGCCCCGTCCCATGACGCAATCATGCAAGCGCATCATTTTAAAATGGGGCGGGCCAAAATTAAGCGATTCCTGGAGAATCACATCATGGAATCTCAAAATCTGCCCACTTCACTAGGAAGTGGGCAGATGTGAGAGAATTGCCTGCTCTCCCGGGAGTTCTGGAGATTTACCCAGAATTCGGGAGTCTCCCGGACATTCCAGAAGAGTTGGCAAGTATGTGCTTATGATATCTAGGGCTATGTGTAGTATTGCAGATATAACATTATTGCAAGGCTGGAGGTTTATGTAATGGAATTATTATTTACTGACCAAATGTACATGATGGTGAACATGAGTTGCAGTATAAAAGGTGTTGGGAGGGGGGGCAGTTTGAAGAGGAAACAATATACATTTAAACAGTAGCTGTTTTAGGACTTCCTTGAAACTACATTTGGCTGGTTTTCAACTGATGTTAGATTAATAAAGAGTTTATATCTGAGTATTTTGTTGTGCAGAGCAAAAGGCCGTTTTACTTGTTGAATCTGCCTATATAACTGGTTTTATACAGCTATGCATAAATTTGTACAGAATGTTGTCAAGGGGTCATTTTTTAATTTGGATGATGGGTTAGCGGCCGTGGATGGGGACGTTCCTTATGAATTATTATTTAGCCCTGATATTAGAATTAAATGGGATAATATTCGCCTCTTAAATAAAAGATGGTTTATTAACATAAAGAATCGTCAGTAGACTGGGTGTATTGCATTCCATTTTGTGTGGACTCTTTAGGGTAGGTTCAATTACACGTGAGGTGTCTCTAGAAAGTCCACGAGACACCTCGAGGTAGAGAGTTGACAGAAATTTTCGCTCACTTTTCCTCGCACCCCATAGAGTTGATGCCTACTGTGATTACCGCCAATGTGCGCAACGTCATATTTCTGCATGCCACATCGCCAGCAATTGAATCTTACCCTTTATGTTAGTTTCTATGGAGTTTAATCACTGTTCTGATATATACAGCAAGTACATACATTAGTAGATTTTTGAGTTTGGCATCTAGAGTATATATTAGCCTTTTTTTTAATTTCATCTTTGCAATGAATGCATTGGCCATTATTTGCAAATTGAAAAATGATAAATAGTGTTATACTTCACCATTGCAGGTATAAAAATGGCAATATTTGTAATATTGTGATTTGTGATGTTTACAGTGATGAAAAAAACTTAGAGCTTGCAATCATTTGCAAGTTAAAATATGGAAAATTGCACTTTTTAACAGGGCTACTAAAGACACATTTATGTCATATCTTTTGTTTTCCAATCCCAAAACCTTAATCGTAACCATTTTGTATTTGCTTTATGGTGTGTGTAAACTTAATTTGTTAACACTTTTCACCAGCCTTTGTAGTCCGGCATGGCATTTATCATGCTTAGGTCCCTCCTCGGCCGGCACCCCACCATTTGGCAGATACTCATCCCCAGTGCCGCCGTGTGCTCACAGCCTGAATTCAAAGTGTGTGTTCGAGCTTGTCTGAACATAGCTCTATTTAATGAGTCTCAACTGATTGGGCAAGTCTCAGTCAGCTAAGGTCCAATACACAGACAGCTCCACTCATTTTGCATAATCTCCATGCTTAGGGCAGGGAGAGTGCACTAAGTGGAAGGGGTGCTTTGGGGAGGAGAGTCTGTAGTACTCCTTTAGTCTCCTAAAGTTGTTTAATAAAATAAGTCACACTGATACTAAGTGTTAATGTTCCCCTACAGGGGAAAAGGACAATTGGAGACTATGAAGAAATAGTTGGACATGACTTTGCTTTTATTTATTTAAATGTAAGTAGCTGCTACCATATAAAGCCTGGAGGCCAGCGTTATAGCAAACATACTGGAATTAAATGTTTTAAGTCTGTTATAGAGAGGCTCTCCTGTGTGCATCACAGTATGTGGGGCTGCAAATCTGCTCCTGTGCTGCACTTCATAAATTATCCTCATTGACTCATGACTTTAAAATGAATAGCTATGCATTATATTGTCAGAATAAATATTTGTTGGAAGAACATGGCTTGAGAAAAAAGTACAGTTTATATGTTGTATATGTGGGGGTACCATAAAAAGATGTTTTCAAAAATCATTTTTACAAGTGTGATTAATGATCCCTGTAAAACAAAAAAAACAAGTTTTTGGGGGGTTGGGGAGACTCCTATGAAAAATAAGGCAATGAAACAGGAATGTTTAGCGTCAGTGAAAAATTTCAGTATATTTTTCTTAAATATTTGCAAATGTAACACAGCTGCATTCTTTAACTTTTGTTTGCCCAGGTCCCTCAATTCACTGGATGTGGTGGAAAGAAAAGCATCTTGTACTAGAAACATATTTAAAGCACATGATTATAATGAACTCAGGGTGGGGAGGGGCGTTAACATTTAAGAATGCATTTTCTTGACTGCCAGGTATTGCCAGATGTTGATATTGGCTGTACTAGTGTGGGGTCACACAGGGCATTGAGAAGCTCAGGGCTGTGGGGACTGGAATTCCAGGTCTTTGGGAGTTATGTTTTTTTTTTCCTTTTATTTCTTAGCTTGTCATAAGCAAGGAAATTAGCCTGATTTTATTCAAAAACACCAATCCCTTATAAAGAAATCCATATATTTTTACTCAGAACTTACTAAAATTGCAGATTAGACCTAAGATCCTCATTGTTGTCCGAATGACTGTTTACACAAAGCATAACACATTAGTAGCAAAGACTGTATAGGTGGCATGTCTGATTTAATTACATTGCATGTTTCATTTTTATATACAATACATTATTAGTAGCATTAGTGGTGTTGCTATTATTATTATTATTATTATTATTATTATTATTAAAAATCTTGTTAGAAAATGTAGCATACATTTTGCTACTTTTTAAAAAAAATCAGAGATGGTTAGACAAAAGTATTAAGAAAATATAAATTCATTATTTGCATAACTGTAGTACAAATACTTATTCTGGTATCGTACAAATAACAATGTTATGCCAAAAGTGACTGCAAGATGTTACTGTGCAGCACACAGCATCCACCTGGAAGTGAATGAGTTAGAAATACCAGTTACAGAAGTAATTTTGCTCTAGCCTCCTTTGGGATCAAATTCCAAAGAGGAACGTTTGCATTAAGTAAGTACAGAAGGTCTTTGTAACCTGTTAAGTCCCCAATCCAGCACTGAATTTTATTTTTTAAACTCCTCTGAAAATAAGGCTTTGGTGTTTTGTTACCTGAAACCATATGTAGTCTTGATAAGTCTTATTGGATTTTTTTTCTACAGCTTGCTTGTCTAGGGCAATTTCCTCCTTAGGGTGACTACAGCAGTATAGGGGCCAACAGCAGTATGGGGCCCCATCAGCCATGGGCCCAAACAGATTTATTAGGGGAGAGGCTCCTCTGCAGTGAACTAAGTGATGTAGCGGGCTCCATTTCTAGGCAGCTGCCAACCCTGCAATGTGAGTGGTGGAGAGAGGCTCTCGCACTGAATTAAGGGATAAGGCAGCAGGCTCATTTGTAGGCCGATGTCCGACTCCACATCACTGACATGTAATTAATAAAGTCACAATGCTGTCATTGAAGAGGAGCCAAAAGGAGACAGCAGGAAGAAGCAGCACAGCGGTATGAAAATTGCTGCAGTGATTAGATAGTACCTGGTACAGGAAGAACTGAAGGGGGGGGGGGGGAGATGATAATTTAAAAATGGGGGTTGGGTGAGAGTCAGAAGGGGGGGGGGGCCCTGCCTGTTACGTTTGTACCAAATCCCGCAATTTCTGGTGGCAGCCCTGACTCCCGTTATAACCAATGTCTATGTCGGGGCTTAACGTAAAGATAACCATGGACAGCCTGAATCCCTGAAAGGTGTTTTTGTAGCCCTGGCCAACTTAGAGACCATCCTATCTCTGAGCGACTGAGAATTTGTTTTTTAAATGGCCCCAGCTTGTAGACATGTAATTCTAACATATATTTGAAAATTCTCATATAAAACTGAAAAACAAATTTGGTAAAAAAGAATACAGTATTTTCCTGTCAGTCAACTTCCAATTAGCAAGTGTTTTGTACACTCTGCTGAAGCTTATTATCTTATCCAGGTAAATCAGTTGTGACATCACAATGCTAAAAATAATACTGATTAAACTGTGTACTTAAATGTGTAGTAATATATAGTATGATGTCTACAGACATTGTTACATAAAAATGTATGACCTTGTTTAGGGACTATATTCCTCAGTGACAATATTGTAGTCATTTATCATTTCTTTGTAAAGAACAGATTAATTAGATGACTAGGGGCATACATATCTGTGGTGCACATCCATTATTAGCCCTATGGACATGTGCCTCATCCTTATACCTTCAGTCACTTTATACTGTCCTGTGACAAAATATACAGCTCTGTTATGTCATCTGCTACTATATTTTGTTTTTTGGTATTAAGCCTATTTTACTTGTGAGAAAAACAAAAACAAGGGAGAGGTACATGCCAAAGGCTCATTTGGGTGTCTGTATCGATATCATGAGTCCTAACTATGGTAGTGTTTGGCAGGGATATGAAGCATGTGGGATGGATCTGTTCCATAGTGGTACTAGAAGTGTATCCGGACAAGGCAATTACCACAGGCTTTCTTGAGTTCTCTATGGCCTCTCTTGAGTTTTTTCACTTGATTTTTGTTATTAATATTATGTCTATCGCTTACCTACTGTCCAATAAATGTAGTCTGCTTTTCGGAAAAAGACAGTAAATTGCATACACTTATAGGTTCCTGTAGGTGAGAACTGTACCTAGAAGAGGTGTGGCATGGTACAATTACATTGTGAGGAATATGTCATTTTTTGGAGTTCCTTCCATAGGACACATATATTTTACTGTAGGAGTCTATTTACTAATGTCTACAACTGCAGGGCTGCAGATTCCTTGTGAAAGTGGAGCAGAGAAGAGGAGCATAAAGCACAGTTCACATAAGGAGAACAGCAAAGTTGTAGGTTTCCGCACATTTCTTGTTATTCTGTCTGTCTTTCTGACTGCCTGTTCATATGTGGGCCTGTCTGTAATGCCTGAATGTGTCTTTCCTATATGTTTCTGTCTGTTCCATTGTCTATCTGTTTGCCATTTGTGCATCTGATCTGTCTTTCTTATTAATATTTTGTCTGTTTGTCCGATTGACCCTATATGTGTGATTATACTATTTGTTTCTGATTGTATCTCTCTCTCTGTAACAGACTTGTCCCATTTGTCTCTCCCATTTTGTCTGTATGTCATTTTGTTCCCCCTATGTCTCTGCTATCTCTGATGTTGCTGCCTGTCTGTGTGTATTTACAACTAGATCAAAGTTAGAATATTAGGCTAAAATATCACACGTTGGTGTTAGGAACACGCCAGTAACATTGCACGTTAAGTACAATTGTGTTTGACAAATGCAGTAGTAACCAGTGATTGCAGTTGCGATTGGGGAGTGAACGTGAGTAAATGGAGCATGCAATAAACATGCTGTCGACCCACCACCACTCCCAACTGCAGACGCAAGTGCAAATGGGTATGTATTTATTGGAACTAATAGGTTTCATCCCTACATCCATTTGCATGCTTTTACTAACATTAAAACTAAAAACATTATTTTTCTTGTATCAGGGGGCTTAACAGCAACACACTACCAGCTGTATGTTGTCTAATGTGCTATTTAGGGACCTCATCTTTGAACGTGAGACCCTCCTATTCTAAAACTGGCTCTAGGTGTTAAGCTGAGCTTGATTGATTTTGTACAACATTTCAAGGGAAGATAAGTGTTACAACCAAAAGCAATGGATGTGGATGTAATCTTCCCATTGAACCACAGTGCCCTATATTGCATGCATTTACAGCACATATAGTAAAATTGCAACAGTAGCATTAAAATAAAATATATAAATTGCTAACGCGTTTCAGCACTTTCATGGCGATTTCAACATGTCTCTGAAATCGCCCTGAAGGTGATGAAACGTGTTAGACTAATACTTTTTATTTATTGATTTGGAGCACTTGATATATACTGTGACTGCCAATTGACAACCTGAGGATCTGTCTGTACCCAGACTGGGTTGTGTCTCTGGAGCTGGATTGGTGGCTACGTGGACAAAGCTCGGTGGCCTAATAATGATCCTCTACAAGTAGTGAAAGGACTAGTGCAGATGTTGATTACACTAGCAGAGGAGAGCAAACAGGAACTGGATTGCTGGACCGGACTGGAACCGGAATGCTGGAAAAGGATTGCTATAACTGGAATGCTGCAAGTGGATCGCTGTAACCGGACTGGAGCCGGAATGCAGACTGCACTGTCTGAGCTGGATTAATAGCAAGTCGGTTAGCAAGATAGATAGCAAAACTGCCGACAACCAAGTTGGTGTCTGAAATACATTGCTGCTCTGGCAACTGGTGAGGGCTCCAGGAAGTCCTTTTATACTGATATTTGTTTCCTGATTGGAGATTGCGGTCAGCTGGCCTAAAGTAGGACTCTGAGTTGCTGGGAATTATCATTTGACTAAGGCCAAGATGGCAGCTCCCATGAACTGGTTTTGGAGGGAAACCTGAAATGGAGGCTGTTATCACCTGATAGGCGGAATCAAGTAAAAGAATCCAAGATGCCCACGCCCATACTCTGATTCTGGAGAGATCTCTGGAGTGGAGACAGACTGGACAGCATCTTACAGAGAGGTCTGAAGCCAGCAGAGCCTGAGGACCACAGAGACAACTTGGAAAGGCAGCGAAGAGGTAAGTGACAGGACCTGAGAGCTTGGTGTGTGACACCCGTAGATTGCCACTATTCAATTCTTCGACATCACAATTTTCTAGCTGTAAGGAATATTAACAGGAACCCCCTGTGTGAAGGGGAGGAGGCACTGAAACACTGCTGGATACTTCTAACAGTTTTCAACGGTGATTAAAACTGCAGTGCACACGTAGCTGTGCTATACTTTGGACTGCCCCTATCCAGGTTTACTGCTAAGATAATCAGCGTTTGTGTGGTTACGATTTCTGGTAAGAACTATCTCCACGCTAATACTACGTATGCGGCTGTTACATTGTTGCATGATCAGGGTTTTTTTGTGGCGTTTGGATTGTCCACTTGGATATACAAGCATTTTTATATACGCTCCAATCCATGGTTTGGCCTCAGGAGGATTACTGTGCTCTCTATATCATGTGATTGCTTTTAGCTCTAATTTTGAGTACAAGGGACAAATAATAAGTATAAACTATTGATCTCTTGGGCACTTCAATGGAGACTGATTATCAACCGCTGTGTTATCACATGATTATGGCTGGTAAATTTGTGACAAACTAATTTTACGTATTCAATGAGTCCCTATAGAGATATATATCTTATTGATATGTTTGCCTAGGGATATATTATTTGCTGAGTATAATTTGTTTTCATGATATTTTATATGCTCTTTTGATAAATAAAAATAAACATTAAAAATTATCCACAGTTCACTGACTTGTTAGTTTGGCACTTAACATACTGTTACAATTTTAATTTTTATATAGATATTACCCTTTTTGGGGGATTGCAGACCCCTTTGCGATCAGTGTGTTATTTGTACCACAGCCTATTAAGCGCCAGAAGGTATTTGTTTTTTGTTATTATTTACAGCACAAATCACTTAAAACTGTAGGCCTCTGTCCAGTCCTTTCCTCTTACCTTACCAACCGCTCCTTTTCAGTCTCTACACCCGACTCCACCCCTCCTCTCTTTCTTTACATATTAGGAGTTCCCCAAGGATCCATTATTAGCCCCCTGCTCTCCTTCCTCTACACTTATTCTCTTGGTGGCCTCATCAGCTCATTTGGCCTTGAGTACCACCTGTATGCTGATAATACCCAAATCTGTCTTTCCTCACCTGACCTCTCTACTTCCCTTATGTCTCTTGTCTCCTGCTGTCTCTCGGCCATCTCATCTTAGATGTCCCAGCACTTTCTTAAACTCAATATTTCTAATTGTCTTCCCCACCTCCTTTCCTCCTACCCTCTCACTTTCTGTTGATAACTCTACCCTCACCTCTGTCCTTCAAGTCTAAAGGTTATCCTAGATTTTCCCTCTCCTTTAAATTTCACATTCAGTCCCTCTCCAAATCCTGCTACTTCCACCTCCAGAAAATATCCAAGATGCAGCCCTATCTCATCATGAAAGCCACCAAAACTGTTATTCACTCCCTTGTAATCTCTCGTAACCTTGTTCTCTCTTTGTTCTGGCCAACCCACTCCCGCAGCACTAAGGTTGCCTTCCGTTGTCAGCCAGTGGCTGTCAGCTCACATTCCCCCACAGCTTTGTTGCCTATGATTTACTGCAAATAGATGTACTGGTCACAATCAGCTTTGGATGAAGGGTAGCATGCAGAGCCGTAACTCGAGCCTTGGGCGAGATAGAGCTTGGAGCGAGAAGCAAAACTGCCGCCCTCCCTAGACCTCAATTTTAGCCAAATGAAACTAAAATGTTCATAAACTGCCCGCCCCTTGAGCGTTGCACCCTGGGCAGGGCCCATACCTATGTGTGTCACGTTAACAGTCATTACTAACAGTCATATGCACAATATAAAGTTGAAAGTGACACAGATAAAAATTAGCATATCTGTTTATTATACTGCTTTTTTTTATTTAGTCATCAGTTTATTTTTATCAAATAAGTTGCTATATATCATTGCTGGTTTTGGTATGCGGTGGACAGTAGTTTGGCAAGTTGATGTAACTTTATCAATGGAGCATAGCTAGCTTATGATTTGGAGGTAGAGGGGCCTTAAAAAAAACTTTTATAGGTACCAGTCATTTCTAGTTGCGCATCAGCAAGCGTTGTAGAAAAAATGGGAAGGTGTATTCTGTACTCACACTTTATCACAGTATGATTAGATAATGATGATTAGATAATGTATTTTACTTTCTTTAGTTGATTTTATTTTTCTTCTGAAGTTTTTTTTTTAACTGTTACATGTAATATATAATTTAGGGAAACATACTAGAGCAATCTTAATTTTAATGATTTCCCTATTGACCAACTGCAACTCATTTATGTAAACTCTCATCTGTTTACATGATCTTTGTGGGGACCAGTTATGACATAATCTCAACAGTGCCAATACCAGAGGTTATTGTTTTTCTTGATTATAATTTTCTTTATTTAGTAAGAAACCATATACTTTGAATTGCTGTGCATCTTGCTATCCTTCTTAGTGTTTCCTCTATACACTGCAAAGCATAAAGAGTACATTTCTATACCATGAACACTGTATTCTTTTATTTCACAAATAGTCACACGACAACCATTAAATTAAAACATCTAGCTGTTTTGTCGTTTTGCAAAAACTTTTTATTCAAATAGTATCTTGGCATATAAAATGTGACACTTTTTTTAAAATCTCCTGGTTTTGCAGAACTAAGCATCAACTACAGCACTGTATGTTGGATAAAGTCTCCCTTTTGTACATTATAAGGATACTGAATGTCAACAAGCAGGCTTAAATATTTATACATTATTATTATTATTATTATATATTATTTATTCCTCCTAATCCACACAGTAAGTGGTCCTTTTGAATACTGAATTGATGGCACTTGAACTAATGTCTTACAGATATATTAACACCTGGAGATGGACAAAACTTTGTGTGAATTTAATTTCACCATGAAACAGGTAATTTTGCAGATGAGCAAAGTTTTGCCGATACAATAACTGAGTTCTGCTTTTGCTTCGCCATTGCACAGATTCCGGCACTTCGTAAATGCACATTTGACAGAATTTATATTTTCTGAATAGATCTGGCACAACAATGTTTAACTTCTTGTGCTATGTTGTGGTCAGGGTAGGAACACACAAGGTGAAATTTTACCAGTGAAATGTGCGGAATCAGGCAGGACAGTTTGCAATGTTACTCATCTCTACTAACAACACTTGTGTAATATACATAGTCATACTTGCCAACTTTCTAAAGTTGGCTTCCGGGAGCATGCCAGGGGAGGTGGGCGTGATGGCTGGCGGGCCTCCAAAATTTGCGACATTTTGGACCCGCCACCGTGACGTAATGACGCAAACGCGTCATTTTACAGAAGGGACGGGGCAAAACGTCGCAATTCCCGGTGAATCGCAACGTTTTGGACCTAATTCTGCCCACTTCAATAGGAAGTGGGCAGATCCGGGAGACTGCCACACTCTGGAGTCTCCGGACATTCCGGGAGAGTTGGCGAGTATGAATATAGTATTGGACAGGCTGGACCTGATGTAGAATTGGTTGAAAATAGTGTGTAATTTACACTGACAAAAGCCGGAAGTAAAAAATAGCTTATTTGTGCTCATATGCTGAGCAATAACCATCTTAAGATCCATCTAAGTTGGCACCAGTAGCATGTCCGCTCTGTTTATGCCAGGCAAATGTCTGACTCTTACCCCCTGCTTGCGCCCATGTTTTTATCCATTTTTTTAATTTGCAATAAACAAATTCCCTATTAGACATCAATAAAACTTAAAAGTAAAACATCACTAATGAGATCACTATGAGAATCAACTCCGTCTCATGCTAAGAAAAAATATTTTGCTTAGACATGCACACAAAAGCATAATATATGCAAGACCAATAGAGAACAAAGCAATCGGTGTCAGCGTTGCAATTGCAAACTGCCAATCACAAGCAGTTCACTAGTTGCCAGAGGCTATCTTCATCCTCCACTTATGTCCACCTGCCCCTGACAACCTACAAATAATACAGCATTCTCATGACTATATGCCTTTTTCTTGGTCCGCTTATATTCCCAAATGAGCAAACGCGCCCCTACTGTCCTCCACTTGTATTAGAACACTCTGTCCCACCACGTGGCGTTTTGCTACAAATACTGGCACAGTACTTACTCTGCTTCATTCCCTCTGTGAGAGAATATGGTTATGTTACTTACCTTTCCCTTCTTACTTGTCCATAGACTGCAGTCTCCTGGTCATGACACACATATCAATCTGGTGTAAATACATTGTTTACTCGCCTATGATGATTCTCATGGTTCTATAAATCTTTTCAATGTCTCCCAACATTTTAAAATAAATGAACACCAGTTCTCCCAAGCCTCTGACATACCCTGACTGTGACCATTTCCAGTGATTACACCCACTTTTGCCTGGAAGCCACGCCCATTTTAGCCACCAGAATTCAAAACCATCGGTAGGTATTAAACAAAAAATGTGGTTGTACGCTATAAAATGCTTGAAAATAAAATGCCAGTACATCTCCAATACAAGAAATGAACTATCAAAATATATATTTTTCACTTAATCTATTTTTAATTTGTCTTTTAAATATTCATAGCCACACAGTTGCATTATCTCAAGTTATGCTAAACATTAATATACTCCCTGCTTTTGATTCACAGCAATGGTGCTTGCAGTATTTGGAGTGCCATCAGATGGCAAAATAATATTTTTTTCAGGGTAACGACACAGCCCCAGTAAAGCATTTTTGTCTGTTACTGTAAAGTGCTGAACTTATTTAAAAAAACAAACATGTACATGATCATGTATCTTCAACGTCTAAGGGGCTACTTACTCGTTCATACATATAACATTATCTTTTGAAACTACAAATGATCATTATCGCTTGAGTTACTGTGAGGTACTGTATACATTGTTAATTGAAGTAATTTGTCTGTCGGACTCTAATTTCATGAAAATAATTTTTGGGAGATTTTGTAGAACCCAAACACAGTTACTACTTTTTTGGAAGTACTGCAAGATTTTATTTTTCCCTCACTGGAAAAACAGTTTGTTGTAAATTCCAGGATATTTGTGGTGGTGCTATTCATAGCTTTGTTTTCAGGACCACGATTAAAAAGCTTTTAATCATGCCTCTTATTCTAAAACATATTTCACAAGAAAGCTGAGCGCTTCCACTATACCGTGCAACTCCAAGTTATCGTGCTGTGAGGGATTAAACACCACCAGCAATAAAATGTAACAATGAGATTTCCCCCTTGTTTATTTTCTCTCGATAAATGCAGAAGAAATCTCTGGTAACAGTAAACTGTTATTGTACAAGTTGTGCCGTAAGCACTTTGATTGGTTTGGTTGGTTGACTACTTAGTGGGAAATGATGAGGTTTTGGGGATATGTTTTGTGTTTGGATTAAATGTGTATGTTAATTTATGGTTAGGTTTTATGGAGAACCATACACACAACATTTTATTTACACTGTGCCGGAGATTTGAGATGTGGGAAACATCTGACTTCAATTTGCTGAAACCAAGGAATGCAAAAAATATAGCATAACTGTGTGCTAATTAAATGGTCCCTTCTCAATGTTCCTTATTCTGCAAAGGCCATGTAACCAGCTGCGTTCAACAATGCAGGTTCTTGGTATATAGTTGTCACTGGTGGTATATTGATTAGCCATCATTTTACATTTTGCCACCATTAATCTTTGTGTTAGCATGTCACTGTATTATGTGGAAAAATGTACTGTTGCAAATTGATTTTAGTTGCATGTGTACAACTTTATACAACATTTTTTCATTTCATGTCTGTGCCAAGAAGGTTATTTTTGATGCATTGTGCTGAAAATGTTTCGGTCTGTCACATAAAACTCTCTAAAAAAAAGTTCATCAATAATGTAGCACAAATGCTGAACCACTAGCTACACTATTGTGATTTGGTACAGGTAATCCTCCTTTATGAAGATCATGGTAAGATAAAGAAACAGCATAATTAGTCTAGACGTAAAAAAATTGTAATGTAGTTGTTGTAATATAGAACATTTCTTTATGTAGTATTGCATGATCCTAAGCGTGTCTTATATCTTTTTCTGTATCACATGATTAGCTCATAGTCTCTCTGTCACTGCCGCTTCCAGCCTTATAATTAGGAGCGCTCAGATGACCAAGAGAAGCCTTGTCACAGAGATCATTTGCCTGAAACATCCCATTTTCCTCGTGCAAGCAGCACTCTCAGCATATGTGCTGGAAGAGAAAAAGGCTTTTGTCAGAGAATGGCATACTGGGCAGAGCTAGCAGAAGTTTAACCTAAATCCCCTCATTGATTTTTGGAAAGTCATAAGACTCCAGATGATACTGCCACATACAACCTTTTGCTGCTTGTGATCTGGCACAGGACTGCATTGTCTTACTCCACTACGAGTCTTATGTGTACACTGTAAACATTTCATGAGCTGCCCTGCCTGATCCATCCGTATGTCTGACCGGTGTCCCCAGACACCAAAGAAAGCAGCAATCAGGATGGAAATGGTCAATGCAGCATGTCTAATGGTGGGAAGATAGTCAGAGGGCTCACTATGGACACACAATAGACTCTCTAAATAGCCTCTTTGCACCTTGAGTCTTATTGAGACGGGTTCATTAAAAAAAAGACACTCAGGCACACAACATCACTGTAATGAAAGTAGCTTTTGTCTTCCCCCTTTTCTCTATATTATTGCTTGACACTTCTCTTGTTGTCCGTACAAGATTTCCCTTGTGTTAGTGTTTGCAGTTTTATTTTTTTGGAGATAAAAATTGGATTTATAGATTATAAAGTTATTTCATACAATACCATATGTTTGTCTCTAGGAACAGTGTGAAAATAACTGAGTGGTGATTAATACAATGGATTACCTACATATGTAAATGTTGTTATATAATTTATTTGAGACCTGTCATTGGGGAGCAGTGAGTCTACCTATTTTCTGAGAATGTTAGAAGCGGCTGTCTAGATTATGTGAGAAAATACACTGACACAATGCTTGAATATGTTACTATTGCAATCTTAATAAATTGATGGCCATAAGCACTTGTGCCTACATTTCAAGGCTTTGCTATTTACTGTTGCTAGTTGAACTTTCAGCTATCTGGAAGAGATGTTTGTACACCATTTTAAAATGGCGCATGAAAGGGGGTGTGGACGCACAGACCAATATGAAGTTGGAAGGTCTTTCATGTAATTATATTTTTATTGGGAAAAATTCAGTTATTTTGATTCTAACAGATGCACAAAAAGCCAAATCTACGCAGTCAAGCATTGGCAGTAGAATGGGTCGAATTGAAGAGTTAAGTCTTATAGGATGCCACCTTTCCAACAATTCAGTTTTTTCAAATTTCTGCCCTGCTAGAGCTGCCCCGGTCATCTGTAAGTGCTATTATAGTGAAGTGGAAATGTCTAAGAGCATCAACAGCTTAGCGGCAAAACTGATTGGGATTGACAAGAGCTGAAACGTGTAACACATTGTCACAGTTTGGTATTCTGGACTCTTGGGGGAGTGATAGTAACTGGTGTGAAGTAGGCACACTGGTAATGTCAGTTCTATACCCAGACAGCGAATAGACAACAGATGCAGGATAAGGTACAATTACCGATTTAATTATGCTTGAATGATCACAGAAAGTCTTGGTAATTAAGCACAAGGAACATAGGAACAGGGTGAGCAGTACCACTAGCAATGCAGTATGAGTGCATACAATATAGCAGTATAATCAGTGTATTCAAATATAGCGATAGCAGGAACAGTCCAGCAACAAAGTGGAGATGGTAATGCAGCAGGTATATGAGACCACAATGAGGCAGCACGATACAGGAGGTACAAGTAACAGTCCAGCAACAAAGTGGAGATGGTAATGCAGCAGGTATATGAGACCACAATGAGGCAGCACGATACAGGAGGTACAATTAACAGTCCAGCAACAAAGTGGAGTGGGTAAGAGCAAGCAGCTCAGATGATACGACCTGTAATAACCACTGAGCCACCGAGACAAATGTGGAGCAGATGATCTTGAGTGGTGCAGTCCATGGAGATGTAGTTTGAGCAGTATAGCCTTTGAACAGCACACAGCAGAGGTAAGTGCAGTCTGAGCAGTATAGCCTTTGAACAGCAACACAGCAGAGGTACTGACGATCCAGGTGAGCAGTATAGCCTTTGAACAGCAACACAGCAGAGGTACTGACGATCCAGGTGAGCAGTATAGCCTTTGAACAGCAACACAGCAGAGGTACTGACGATCCAGGTAAGCAGTATAGCCTTTGAACAGCAACACAGCAGAGGCACTGACGATCCAGGTGAGAGCACACAGAATAGGTAGGAACCTAAACAGCCAGGTAACTTGATGAACAGGCCCAGAGGAATGGGAGGAGGTGCCTTTTCAAGTTTAGAGCCAGAACCTGAGACCAATAGGAATCTTGCCAGCAACAGACAGGTGTTCAGTCTGCACATGTGCAGATCAGACTAAGGGTTTGAGGGCTGCTAATGAGGCACAGGTGAGTGTCTTAGTCTTTGTTTATGGAAGCCGAATAAGCGCCGTGTGACACACATAAAATTCGTTTGTCCTCGGTTGCAACACTCGCTACCAAGTTCCAAACTGCCTCTGAAGCAATGTCAGTAAAAGAACTGTTCCCCGGAAGCTTCTTGGATTAGGTTTCCATCGCCGAGCAGCCACACACAAGCCTCAGATCACAATTCACAATGCCAAATGTTGCCTGGAGTGGCGTAAAGAACACCATCATTGGACTCTGGAGCAGTGGAAAAGCATAACATATCAATCTTCATCATCTGGCAGTCTGACGGATGAATGTGGGTTTGGTGGATGACAGGAGAACACTTCCTACCCAAATGCCTACTGCCAACTGTAAAGTGGTGGAAGAATAATGGGGCTATTTTTCATGATTTGTCTTGGGTCACTTAGTTACAGTGAAGAGAAGTCTTAATGCTACAACATTTAATGACTTTCTTGAGAATTGTGCTCTTCCAACTTTATGGCAAGAGTTTGGGAAAGGCCCTTTCCTGTTTTGCGAGTTTGGCATTGAAGAAATTGACTGGCCTGCACAGAGCTCTGACCCCATCTGACATCATTGGTACTAATTTTACGGACTGCTACTTTTTGGGCACAATAACCACTTCCTATAGCCATGGGTGAGCTTCCTGCACCTCTCTTCTGGCAGTTTGATCCTCTCTTCTTGTGCAAACTGTCCCAGTCCTTCCAGATTTGAAAGGTAAATTCTCCCAGCTGTTTTCAGATCTCTCCACAGGTGTTCTATGGGATTTAGATCTGGGTTGATTTATGGCCATTTCAGAACAGTCCCGCATATGTTTTCTGTATACTCTTTGAAGTTTTTTTTGGGGGGGGGGGTCACTGTCCTATTGGAAGACCCATGGCGGAGAACCTGCTTTCTGACATTGGGTTCAACATTATGCTCCAAAATGACCTGGTAATTTGCACATTTCATGACACATTCAAGACACCAGTGCCAAATACAGCACAGCAACCCCAAAACATCACTGAACCTCCTCCATGTTAGAGTATAGGGGAAATGGTCTTTTCTTTGAAAAACTCTAATTTGTGCTCATCTGTCAATAGGACAGTCTCCCAAAAGGAATTTGGCTTGTTCAAGTGTGTTTTGGCAAACTCCAGTTAAGTGCTCTTATGTCTCCCAGCAATGGGGCTCTCCTAACCATCCTACCATATAACCCCCTTTCATGGAGTTGGCTATGGATTGTGTATGTTGAAACTGTTGTATCCTGTGTCTGAATGTCAGCTTGAATCTGTTTGACAGTTGATCGAGGTGCTTTCTCCACCATTACAATAATCCAGCGTTGCAATCTTCAATCAAGTTTTCTCTTTCCATGAAGGTTGGCTACAGTGCTATGACCCTTAAACTTACTAATACTATTATGTAAGATGGAGACGAGGATATCAAAATCTCTGGATATTGATTTGTAGCCTGATATTGTCCTTGCTTGACTATAATCTTCTGTCTGTCCTCCTCAGACATTTCTCTGGCTTTCTTTCTTTTCTCCATGCTCATTGCTGTACACAAGCTCGTATTATGAGTGATTTTTATATCCCAGGTATCTGCTACTAGCCACTGGTGAGTACATTTCCAAAGTGAAGAAGTATCAGCGGCATGAAATCTAATTATTTATAACTACTTCTAAAAGGTGCCAATAATTTTGACCCACATATTTAAGGATTTCTGTTTGGAATAAGATACAACTTTTTTTGTTTTTGTTGTTTTATTCCACTGCAAACCAAAGTAATACATGTGTGGATACCAAAATATTTTTAAATTCAACAATTTTCTGAAAGAAATTGTGCATTATTAGAAATAATTGCAAAGGTCCAATATTTTTGGTCCACGACTGTATGTATATGTATGTATTTGCGTGTAAAACAATGCTAATATAATATTTGTTCTCATATGACATCACAGTTTAAAGACACAGACGTAAAAAGTAAAAGGCCTTCACTGGCTCTGTGAGGTGATGATGACATAGGTTAGAATCTGATAAATGTTTTAGTGAAAACAAAGCTACAACTGTGTGGAAATATATAATAGAACAAGTATGGAAAAGCAATTTTAAGGAAGATGGGAAAAAATGGCATATTAAAAATAAAAATATAAGAAACCCATGTGACACAAATCTAATAATCCTGCTTCCCCTGCAGGACCAGTCTTTTAGCTGTGATTCCTTGCAGACGATTATCAGATTTTCTTTATGTATAGCACAATTCCCAATTGTGACTTGTATGTGCAGGGTACGAGAGGAAAGATATAGTAAGTAACCTGAAGGGAAATCAGCTCTTGAAACCTTTCATTAAATACTGCATGCTTGGTATCATGACATTTAAAACATTTTCAATAAACGGTATTGAAGGTGGAGGAAAAAGAACAGTTTTTTTCCCTGAGAAGGCTTATGTTGTGTTTCTTGATTTCAGTAGCTGTAATTCTGAATTGCGTTTAAGTAGGCAAATAATTTATGGTGCCACTAATCCCTAATGATGTTTACTTTCATATCAATTACCATTTTACAAAATAGTTACCTCCTGGCCCTGTTCCTCATGTGGTGCTTTGTTTAAATCTCTGTTGGGGAAGCACTTTTTCCTTTTGTCGATCTTCCTTCCCTACAGTGTGCAGTGTTTGTCTGATTTACAGTTTCTAAACAAGTACAAAGGCTGCTCGGTGCCTGATTGCAATACTGCAGGTGTTTTCTGGTATAATCCTGCAGTGCTAAACCCATAATCTCAAGATCTGAAGCTTGAACCTGTGTAGGGCAGCATCACAGTGGTTAGGTGTCCTTCAGATATTTGCATATATAATTAGCAGCACTATAAAATGCATCTGCCTACTATGCTAACAAATTCCAACTATTTAACTGATGAAACACTTCTGTATAGCAAAAACAAACCAAGAAAAAGGTGCTGATGGAATTATAGTTTTGTGCTTTCCTATTAAATAGGTCCTTTTCTTATTTCATATTTAGTACTTGCGTAACCAAGGGGGGCATCAGTGTAGTATCACTGTGGGCTATAATGATTTCTTCACATATACTTCTATCTACCACTCCTATCAAAACACTCTGGGGACTGCAAAATAAACATACTACAAATCTGCCATCTATGCTCAGGCTTCTAACCCCCAAACACCTGTTTAACACATTTAAATCACATCTCAACCCTCCTACCCCAAAACCTCCGACTACTACCAGTGCCCAGGATTTTGTTTCCTACTTCAAGGACAAGATTGATAAGATCAGACTAGAAATGGTATCATCTTCCTCGACAAGCAATTGGCTTGATTCTTTCGTAGCACCCTCTGACATCCTCTCTTCATTTGATCCCACAAATGAAGAGGAGTATCTACTCTGTTCTTATTTTCCTACTATAACTCTTGTGTTCTTGATCCTATACCCTCACAAATTGGTAGATCCCCTGGTCTCCTGTGCCCATTCCACCTCTAACTAAAATCTGTAATCTCTCTCTCTACTGGTAACTTCCCGTCATTATACAAGCACGCAGTAATTACTCGTATTCTGAAAAGACAAAATTCTGACCCCAACTCTCACTCAAATTACAGTCCCATCTCTCAGCTGCCATGGCCCTCCAAACTTCTAGAGAGGCTTGTCTACGCTTGCCTCACACACTTCCTTTTTGTAAAACACCTATTGGATCCTCTTCAGTCAGGCTTTCGCTCTTAACACTCCACAGAGACTGCGTTGACTAAGGCTGTCAATGATTTCATCACTGCTAAAACTAAAGGCCATTACTCTCTTCTAATTCTTCTGTATCTCTCTGTTGCAATCGACACTGTTGACCACTCTCTTCTCATACAAATGATACAGTCCCTAGGTCTTCAAGACACTGTCCTATCCTGGTTCTCATTTGACTTTTCTAATTGCTCTTTCAGTGTTAATTTCTCTGGATCCACCTCTGCTCCGCTTCCTTCATCAGTAGGAGTACCACAAGGCTCAGTACTAGGTCCTCTGCTGTTATCTATCTATACCACTTCTCTTGGAAAACTAATAAGCTCCTTTGGATTTCAGTATCATCTCTATGCGGATGATACACAAATTTATCTATCCTTTCCTGATCTCTCGCCATCTGTATTGTCCCGCGTTACTGACTGTCTGTCTGCCATTTCATCTTGGATGTCCTCTCCACAACTCAATCTCACAAAAACAGAGTTAATAATATTTCCACACACCAACAGAAGTTACCTACCTGATATTTTTATTTCCGTTGACAACATGCCCATAAATCCCACCCCGCAAGCTCGCTGCCTAGGTGTGATCCTTGACTCAGACCTATCCTTTGTTCCCCACATTGACTCTATAGCTAAATCATGTTTCATACATCTAAAGAACGTTTCCAGTATATGCACATATTTTACAGAAGACACTGTAAAAATTTTAATTCATGCACTCATTATCTCCCGCATTGACAATTGCAATTCTCTCCTTACTGAGCTTCCCCTTAACCCTCTACGATCTATTTTGCACGCAGCGGCCAGACTGATATGCTTTGCAAATCGTTCTTCCTCCGTCTCTACATTGTTTGCCTGTCCTTTACAGAATTCAATATAGAATTCTTCGTCTAACATACAAGGCTATCAACAAAACTGCACCAACATACATCTCGTCACTTGTCTCAAGATATCTCCCAACTCGACAATTCCGTTCTGCACATGATCTGCATCTCTCATCTCATTACATCCTCCCATTCTCATTTACAGGACATTTTTTGAACTGCACCTACTTTGTGGAATTCCCTTCCTCGCACAATAAGACTTTCCTCTGGTCTACAAACCTTCAAGCATACTCTGAAAACCCACCTCTTCAGGCAAGCTTATAATATTCCTCAACCACCCTCTTATCCTCACTAGGTTACCCTATTACCACCCTTTACACACAGTGTTGGACTGGGGCATGAAGGGCCCACTGAGGAACGCAAGGGGCCCACCAGAGGGAGTGTGGCCAGCCATCAAAAAGGGGAGACCAGACACTAGAGGGGGAGTGGTCAGCCCACACCATAGTGTAGTATATAAAGAATGCAGTGTGTATATAAACAATACACAGTCTTGACCTGCCCCTAGATTGGGCAGAACAGTCACCAAAAATCGGGATTGTCCCACTGGACTCAGAATATTTGACAGACTGTCCTACCTGTTCTTGTCACTTTCACCACCTGTGACTGCTGGTTTCTTTAGTTGCGGCTTGTCTGGATCAAGAAATGTTGGGGGCCCTATTTGGACAAAAAAATGGGTACATTTAGAAAACTCCAACCAGCCCTGGTGTTAAGTCAATTGGACTCACAATTAATACTTAGGCCTTCCTCAAGCCCCAACATTAAATTAATAGTATTCACATTTAATAAATAAACCTATTTCCTTCTCTCCAGACAGCCCCAGCAATAAATTAATAGCATTTATGTATAATAAATATACCTATTCCCGCAATTGTTTAATGAAGATGATTGCACCACAAAGAATTTTTTTTTCTTAAATCCCTAAGATTTTTGGGGTGTACTTTGTATATACTCTCTAGAAGGTGGAAGCGCTTGTTTGAGTTTATTTTTAATGTAACTGAATAGTTTCTAGTATAGTGAAACTGTTGTATAGAATTAGATCGGCACCCAAAGGAGTGCTTGGAGAAGATATTTTATTTTTCTGGTTGTTGTAGAGTACGCCACCTGGTATCTGGTGGTGTTCCCTTAGCAGGTTGTCATGGTCAAACAGATTGACAATAAGGTAAGGAATTATTTTCCCAGGTGGGCTTGCCAAAATTGGTCCTTTCTGACTAAGGTACCAATTTCATGCTTCGGTTGATACAAGGTATCTTGATGCTCTTAAAAGCAATTTTTGTGAGAACGTCTGTATAGCTTCCACAGACAGATGGTCTAGTTGAATGGTTTAATCACACTTTAAAATCCATGTTGAAATGGTTTATTAAAGCTGAGAAGGAGTGGGATGAACTTCTCCCTCACTTATTGTTTGCTGTACGTGAGATGACTCAGGCCTCAGTTGCCATTTGTGCTCCTTTATGGGAGAGACCCTTGTGGTAGCATCGATCTTCTTCAAGAGTCTTGCGAGCAACTGCAGGTAGAAGGTCTTACAATAAGTTGTGCATATGCGTAATTGCCTGGATTTAGTTTATCAGTTAGTTAGAGAAAATATATTAAATACGCAACATGCACAAGAGCAGATGTATAATCGCAATGCTTATTGTTGACTAAATGGCAAGGGCCCTTTGAAGTGATCCGCAAGGTATGGGATGTTAATTACTTAATATCTCAACCTGACTCTGAAAGAGAAACAGATTTACCACATAAATTTGTTCAAAAACTGGAAAGAGCAGGACACATTATTCATACACTCTTGTGAAGCTGACATTGATCTTGGTCCTTGGGTACCTCTAAGCCCTTAGTCGGTGCCTGAGGATCCGTGTGAAACATCTTTAAAAACCGGTCAAAAATGCTCCTTAAAGGTCCTGGTGGCTGAGTTTCCAGATGTGTTTTCTGATATGCCGGGGAGGATTAATTTGGTTTGGCATGACCTTGTGACTCCACCTGATTTTGTGCTCCATCAGAGGCCATACAGACTTCCTAGGGGGAAACGAGAACAGATGATAAAGAAAGTACATGAATAACTATGCTTAGGTGTCATAGAAGAGTCCACAAGTGAATGGTGTAGCCATGTTGTACATATCCCCAAATCTGACAGAAGTACCCACTTTTGTGTTGATTTCCACAAGGTGAATGTGGTTTTGAAATTTGATGCAAACCCCATGCCATGGGTGAATGGACTTCTCAATCAGCTTGGGTCAGCCACGTATATTTGTATCCTTGATCTTACAAAAGGTTATTGGAAAATCGAGCTGACTGAGGAGTCCAAGCGTAAAACAGCGTTTTCTACCCCTCTAGGTTTGCATCAAGTTTGGACTGCATGGCACACCTGTGTCTTCTCAGCTCCTTATAAACCAAGTCCTACAGCCTCGCCAAAGTTATGCTGTTGCTTATCTTGATTATATTGCCATCTATAGTGAACACTGAAACACACATCTTAATCATATTCTTCAGTCCCTGCGACTAAAAAAATATGCCGTAGGGAAAAGAGAGAGAAAATATTTGGGATCCACTTTTCACTAGTTCTCTACATTGACGTCCCCTTTAATGGACTGGCTGAAAAATTAGGGTTTTATAGCATGGTCTTCTGAGTGTTAGGCTGATTTTGTTACTATCAAGCAGATCCTTTGTGAGGATTCTGTTTAACGGTCTCTGAACTTTATGAAACAATTTATACCACAGAAGGATGCCTCTGTTGTGGGTCTAGGATGTGTAAATTTTTTGAGGGAGTACAACATATATATCTCGGCCGGAAGTTTTATCCTCTGGAAAACCGGTATTCAGTGGTAAAGAAGGAGTGCCTCGCAGTCAAGTGGGCAGTAGAGGTCCTGCGTTATTACCTAGGTGGGGTACAGTTTGTTGTGGGCACTGATCATGCCCCCTTAAGGTGCCCGGGCTAAACTTTGCCAGCCTGCCCCTTACAGAGAGTGTGACATGTTTTTTTTTCCTTGTCTTATTACTGCATAATATGCATTAACACATTCAAGCAAACATTTTAAATCAAAGCCTTTTAATAAATGTATCACACTTGTGCAGTTGATAAAATAGAAGATATGACAGCACACATGGTTCTTACTTCTCCTAAAATGTAAAGCAGAGTAGGCAGTGGCTGCATAGATTCTGTCATGCCTTTTACTAAATACATTTCTAGTTCATTCCATGCTTTTCAGAGATATGTTTATATAATCAGACTAACTTTTTTGTATGATGTGACACTAAGGTGCTATTTAGAAACATTTGTCTCCAATGCAAGGAGCACAGTGTAATGTGCCATAACCAAGGCAATGAAAATAAACAATTCTGACTGATGATCTCAATATGTCAAAAATCACGTCAGCATGAAGCCAATAGATGGAAGTCCTCCTAAGGTGTACAACCATTTAAAATAAATCTAATTTACATTATGTAAAGAAAAGTAGGTTTCAAACAGTTTAAAGAAATATTAATCCATTTATTTCTGTATAGCAATGAGACAAAAATAATGTATGTGATTGTTCAGAAGGGAATATTTGCAGATTCACGGTCTGCCAAAAGTGTGTCTGTTGAAAGTGAAGTAGAGGCATTTTAATGAGCCTTACTAACCTTCCTTCAAAACTATTTTACTGCCATGAAAACCTCCCTAGGAGCTCAAGGGCATGTGTTCCTTTGATTCCGATTTTGTGAGTGAATGCAGACTGTTAGAGTAGGCCTCCTTATCCTTTACACTTGCTTAGTTTGGAGTTGATGTCAAATCAGCTAACATGACATAGTTTGGTGGTTAATACCCACGCAGGTCATATCCATTTATATTATATATAAGCCACCAATTTTAAAGGTATCGTTTCAACTGTCCCAGTTTGACTTTTGTATCATTATCACTGATTTTAATGAAACCACAGCATGTTCATTTTTTAAGCTAATTCTGGACTGTACAGTCCTATTAGTTAGCACCAATACTGACTTCACTGCATTCTGACAATTGTAGCTGAAACCACAGTATGCAGAGTAAATATTGTCTAGGTAGCAGATGTTTGCATAAATAGCAAAGATCATGTAGTAATAAATAACAGGCACCAATTTGTACCATGAAGTGTCTGCTGACAGTTTAATTGATAAGCTCCAACAAATTCTGCTCTTAACAAAGTGGAGAGAGTGATCTATGAAATGTTGAGATAGATGAATACATGTTTAATACTTTCCTATTACTGTCCTATGTTCTACTGTATTATATATCTACAACGATCACTGTTTCTCACATAGAGGTATTACTAATTATCCCTTGAGTTCTGTGCATGATGGAATGAGGATCCATAAATATGTTGAGCCAACAGAATTTGCTCACTACAAACTTTTTTTTTGGACATTTATTTTAAGCATTTTATTGTGCTTGATTGTTGCTCTATATCAGCCTTACAGCTTATCAGCTTTTTGTCAATAGTTAAATCTATATATAAATGTATAGTCACGTTTGCTGTTAAGTTTTTGTTTATATTGATATATATATGAAAATGTTCCATGTAAAAATAACTAATATGATCTAATTGGTATAGGAGAACATGCCTGTTTGAAAATCTTAGCATGGGTTTTACTCTCCCCTATGCTTCCAGGTCTTTGTTTCCCTGCTGTATTCCCTACTGAGCAAACACCTTTTATACTTTTGAAAAAGCTTAATTTCCCGCTTTGGTCCCATCGGAGTCCCCTCTAAACCCATGATTAAAGTTAATTTGTTTTTACAACTTTTTAATACTTTCACAGCAAGTTAGGCCTATGCAGGCTGGAATTTCATGAAAAAAAAATGAGGGAGTGTAAAATATATTCTCGAGGGATAATATAAATTGGATTTAGGCTGCAGTCTTTGGTTATATTAAAGGAAACTGCTGCTTATGGCAACATGTTACAATTTACTGTAGCACAACTGTGTTATTCATGTGAAGTTCATAGTAGTTCATGGTACACACTGTTTTGCTCTGTTAAGAGAAATAAGTATACACATATTTTGTGAATATTAAAATAAGCATTAAGTTCAAACAATAGATGCTAGTTAAATAAAAAATATAATGTATTATTTAAAAAAAACAAAACCATGCTGACTTATTTTATTTTCCTGAGCCTTAAATTCGGATCCGTGTCCCCCTTTCCTTCGTTTGTTTTTTTAATTGACTTTACTTATATGTTTGGGTTTTTATACACAATTATAACCAAACATGTTTTCATTTTAAGATATTTTATATCATGTAAACGAGTTTTGTCTTAGAACATATTTTAAAAGGGAATAAGTCACATGAACCTGATGTTAAATGGAATAGATCTGTAGTACTATTTTTTACTATTTTTTACCCCCCTTAAAGATTGAAGATTATTTAAGGCTATGCATATTCTACATATGCATAGCCTTAAAAGCCAGATCACTTTTACCAGGGATAACTTTCTTTCTTTTTTTTTAATCTCTATTTAATGTTTAACAAGGGGTAGGAAAGTGAACATTGCCATTATATACAATGTACACAGTTTAGAAGAAAATACAGTATCAATCCAGAAAACAGTTAACATCAGTTTCTCTCAGTTGTAACATTTTAGAAGTAGCTACAATAATGGGCTCCTGTTAAGTTGAACGCAAATTGCATTTTTGGTGTGTAATAGACTTTTTTACATCTGAGCTTGCACACAAACCACTAGTTTCGGAGCTATTAATTTCCATTCAATTTAACAGGAGCCCGCCCCTAAATCAGTAATTTGTAGTAATCCAAGTGCGTCAGGTGTGGTTGTTGAAATTGGCATTGTAAAATACAGAAGGGGAGGGTGTGCTAATTGGGTGGTGTGAGAGTGGTGAAAAGGGGATGGGAAGAAGGAGAAATGGGGAGGGGTAGCGGGAGAGGGAGCCATTTGGGAGAAGAACTAACATCAAGGATGCAGGACCAATTCATAAGGTGCCTGGTATTGTGTTGTTGTAATAAGAGTACCAGGGACCCCACATTTTGTGGAATTTACAATAGTTTTATTCTGAAGGCTAGTAATATGCTGCACAGTGGAGATGAGCCATACATGATTAATTACCTCCTGCAGTGAGAGTGGGTTGTTTTTTTTTCCCGTTGCGTGCTATGCTGAGTTTAGCGGCATAGCATATGTGTATGATAGGGACAACATTTTTGTCTGTCTGGCTCCTACTAAGCAAACGGCTCTTTTACTAAGATTGAGTGGGTCTCCTGTCCATCTCCAAATTTGCAAACATATGCACCTATTATTATTATTATTACCATTTATTTATATAGCACCACTAATTCCGCAGCGCTGTACAGAGAACTCACTCACATTAGTCCCTGCCCCATTGGAGCTTACAGTCTAAATTCCCTAACACACACACACACACACACACAAACTAGGGTAAATTTTTGATAATTAGCCAATTAACCTACCAGTATGTTTTTGGAGTGTGGGAGGAAACCGGAGCACCCGGAGGAAACCCACGCAAACACGGGGAGAACATACAAACTCCACACAGATAAGGCCATGGTCGGGAATCGAACTCATGACCCCAGTGCTGTGAGACAGAAGTGCTAGCCACCGTGCTGCCCACCGTGCTGCTGTAACTTTATTACTTTACACTGTTTACGTGGATTTCCATAGGTTTACATTATTATTTTTTTGGGTACAGATAGGGCTTCTTTTTAATAGTATATTAAAACAAATATATTTTCTTTCATGAACATTACATGGACAATATACAAAATAAGTGTCTAATCTTTAAGACTCTTCTCACATTTACTTTCAAACAATTGGAGAGATATTCTGTAGAATGTATGATTTTTTTTCAATGCAAGTTGTGCAGAGAGAGATAAATGTATGTGTTTTTTGTATGTTTTTATTTTGCGTGTGTGTTTTACCATACTGTTGCAGAAGCACCTTGCACTATGAAAGAGGAGTGCTTTGCCAGAACCTTGTCCTTTCAATCATGTTGCATTGTACTCTTTAAGTGAGTGGGAGAAGGGATTGGACGCATTGGATGCCATTGTTATTAAATTTATTTTTCCACCTTCAAACGACTTTCACCATCAAAACATCAGCATGGTGCAGCTGTACCATGTTTATGAACAGAATAATGCAAAAATGACAGTAAAAATAAAGATGTTTGTGAAACATTTTAAAAAAAATAACCTTCCCTTTCTTAGAGCCATGTGTAAATATGAATTACCCACATGACCAGATATATACATATATATATACATATATATATATATATATATATATATATATGTGTATATATATATATATATATGTGTATATATATATATATATATATATATATATATATATGTATATATATATATATATATATGTATATATATATATATATGTATATATATATATATATGTATATATATATATATGTGTATATATATATATATATATATATATATATATATATATGTATATATATATATATATATATATATATATATATGTATATATATATTTATGTGTATATATATATATATATATATATATGTATATACATGTATATATATATATATATATATATATATATATATATATATATATATATATATACATATATATATATATACATATATGTATATATATATATATGTATATATATATGTATATATATATATATATATATATATATATGTGTATATATATATATATATATATATATATATGTATATATATATATATATATATATATATATATATATGTATATATATATATATATATATGTATATATATATATATGTATATATATATATATATATATATATATATATGACTTTTTTACAAAGCTGGCTGCATTTATGGTGGCTAATATACACAGAAGACCTAGATTCAGATGACGGGCGTGCATTTTGGTGGTTAGCCTACATTGTAAATCATAAATTTGTGGGGTTAGTTAATGAATAAAGGTCTCAATTCTGGTGGCTAGTGCCAAAATTCAGACCTAAACTGAAGAGAATAGCATACAATGAAGATACCGGTAATGCTAATTACAATGCAGATTTCATTGTGAGAAAAGCAAAAGCAGGCTTGAAATGGTTCTTTCAATGAATATTAATTGCACTCTGGACCTGCATTTGGGGTCCTGTATGATATTTAGTGCCAGACCTACATTAAAGATTGAGCTGCTCCTTCCCCTCTCTGTTAACTACATAGTGAAGCAATTTTTCCCAGGTTCCTCCATTTCCGGGAAACAAAACCCATCTTATTAAATAACAATTTAACACAGCCAAATGTGTCTGCCAGGTAGGGTCTAACCCCACAGGCCAGTTTGATGCTACAAGCTCTCCGATTGTTGATGTGGATGGGTTCTCTGTACAGTGCTGCGGAATCAGCGGCGCTATATAAATAAATGGTGATGATGATGATTGCTGCTTTCTTTTGGTCTGCATGGTCTCATCTCCATGTACTTCACGTGCAGTATTGGTTTTTGCCTGTTCTGTTCTACACTGGACCTCCGGGAAAACTGTAAATACGTATTATAGAGTGCTCTGATCAATATACAACTTTCTGATGACACAAACACTCTGCACTAGTCATTTCCAAAATACAACAAGTGGTAGAGAGCTCCTGGAGCACTGTCTGCTGGCATCAGCAGTAAGTAAATATATTGACCCAGGGATTTTGGGTCCCCAGGACGTTAATGGGTATGGAAAATTGCTCTACTTGCCCATTATAAACGCTGGCCCTATTAAAACACAGTTTTGATGATAGCATCCCTTTAATCTGTTATTTAAGCGGTGGGAGTAAATTGAAGTTTGTACACATAAGGTCATACAGCCAAAACTACATTATACATTTTCTGATTTAACACTTTTCTGGAATTTAAGTTTCTCTTATTCTACATTGCTTTTTCCTACATTTTACATACGCACAACATTTTGTACGATCAATATTGTACAGTAGTTTTTGTTGTGTATTACTTTAAATGTTCAGTACACATCGGTAATTCATGTTTTAGTAACAGGGAAATTTTGCAAAACACTGTACATACAATATAGTTCAGAATCTTTTTGCTCATTTAATTTAGATTTTTTTTTAATAGTTTTATATTACTGTTCAGGTGTGATTTTTCATGGGAAGCCCACCATGTGTACACATTTTATATGCTAGGATAAATGGATTAACAAAATAATGCAATATGGTAGGATAGAAATTGCATTGTGTGCTTCCCCTTTATTTTGCATGGGGTATCTTTAGGATTCTCCTCAGCTTTTATACTTTCCCAGATTTTAAACTATTTATTTCCTGGTCTGTTGAACAAAGTAAAATTGTATTTTGGTGCAGTTGAGCTGGACCATTGAGGAGCTAAGGTTGCCTCTGCCATATGTGAAATTACTAAACCCTGGACTATGGCATAATATATAATTAAAAAAAAGCCTGATTAGATTTACCTGCATAGTCCTAGAGCACTTTAAATAACAAAATTCCAGGCTATTTAAAGGAAACACCAATGCTGTCTTACAACACATAATGGATAATAGGTACACATGCATAAGCACATTTTGCTTTGCTGATCGTTTTGATATGTTTGAGGGTATAAAACAAATAGATTGTCTATTTATTTGAGCACAAAGAACAAACAGTAAAAAAAACAAATTAAAAATAATAATAAATATAAATAACATGGTTAGGAACTAATCAGTGCTTCACTAGAGTATCTTCAAGTGAAGTGACATTTATTTTTATGTGTTTTCCCCAATTTTTTCTATTTAACCCCTTCCCAGAGATATGTTAGTATAATCTTGAATCGTCCTGTCTTTGGGAATATCCTCCCTTGTGAAATTAATCCGAGCTCTCTTAGAACATGTACTGAATTAAACCCTCAGCTGTGAAAAGGTGCAGGAATACATTCAAACTGTTCGTATTATTATACAGCATGACGGTAACAAAAACTACACAAAGACAGTGTTCAGTGTTCTCTTGTCTTGTTTTTCGTGTTGGGTTTTTAGTGCGTGTTAACCGTTTTGTGAATAATTGCCAATCATATGTGTGTCTGTGTTCAATTACTACACAAAGCTACAATCTTTACTATATTGTATATTGAAATAGAACACTTGCTACTGGTTGTGACGCAACAGCGAAGGGGTTTATATTTTCCTATCATAATAATAAGATTTAATAATAATAATTGCTTTCTCTTTTTTTAAAGAAAAAGGTAAATATTTTTGTTTTAATTACCATGTGGTGTTGACACTTTCTATACCCTAAGGTTGTTTGCTTTACTATATGATAACCTTAATTTAATTTATTGTGATTAATACTATTACATCATGACAAGCAAGATACCTTTTAGTTTATTATATATTATTTAATCTTGATACTGGTTTTAAAACTGAACAGTTTAGAAAAAAAAAAAAAAACAAGAAAGGAAAAAAGCAGTACCTGTTTCATTTATAAAATGACATGTAATAAATGATTGTAATAATTTATAGTGCCTAATTAAACATGTGCTTTATTTGGACAAAAGACTGTTCACAATAGCGTTATTTATAAAAACACATTTATAAATATATTTCGATTCTTAGTAGTCTGAGTGGGGATTTATTAACAATTCCTTGCTGACCACATTTGCTGTACATTCAAGAAACAGCACTGCCCGAGGCGTTATGCTAATATTCTGCATTGATAGAGACACACATGGTATAATCCTAAACCTGTGTTTTTTAATAGATGCTTTTCCCATTTTTATCTTCACTTAATTAATTTTCCCATGAAAACAACCACTCTTTTTTTCTTTGAATACTTTTAAATGTACTTTTTAAAATTTTCCCATCCATACAGTCCTCAGGATCGCCAACCTTGGTAAATATTTTTCAAAGAAAATGTAATACCTATTATCTGATGTTTACTGATACATTTTATGTCATTGCAAAAATTGATATAACAAAAGGAAAATATTAGAAGGATTTAAAGTGCAAGGAGGTAGAGAATGGAATTAAAAGCTGAGACCTAAAATTTGGAATACAGATAAAGAATGCTGGTCATCATTGATATATATAATATATATATATATATATATATATATATATATATATATAATCTCTTTCAAATTTGTTGTGGGCATCATGTGTTCTAAATAGAGCCGTATTGACATATTTTGTGTTATTCATCTTTTGCTAAAATACTTTTGTTAGCAGCAATCAACTGTGCGGCATACAGTGGCTGGTTACACTACTATGTACAGTAGAAGCTGTGCAGAATTACAAAAAGTTTTGAAACTTTTTTTGTTTTTTTTAAACATTTGCATTGTATGGAAGTAATTACTGGCACTGTGTGTATTACACGCCTCAAAATGGGTCTAAGCCAAGAAATGAAGGTTTTATACAAAATTACTTTTGCGTGGGTGGGTTAAAAGCAAGGTTAACTTTCTCTTTTTTATTGGCAACCAGATTTGAGTCATATTTTTAGTGCCGATTTCAAGTTTTATAGCTTAAGCAGAACATTATAAAAAGTGCCTTTTAGTGCATGTGCCTTAATGTTGTCTGTTCTATGACTATTTAAGTCGGGTCCATTTATTTTTATGAAAGAAATATCTTCTGGAGCAGCATGGAGAAAAAAAAAAAAGAAAATAAATTAGATTGGAACATATTAGCAGTGCTCTTGAACAGACATGTGACTAAGTAACAGACTTTGAGGCAAGATAGCATGATCTGCTTACCCAGCCAGGTGCTTTTGCACAAGTATGAGACTACTAAAGAGCTCACTTTAATTTAAACTATATACGTATTCAGTGCCCAAAGAACTCAGCAAGTTAGCGCTCTAGTGACGGAAAAAGTAATGTATATAGCCCTGGAATAGGGCAAAACGGCCATTTTGGAGTGATGATCCATTTTTCCATTTACTTAGTTACCTATAGCCTCTTTAACCTTTGTTCCACAACTACATGCAATATGAATACATTTTGTAGAATTATCTTTACCTTTTGTTTTGCAGAATCTTAGTTAAGACATCAGTACAACCAGGGCCAGATTTACATAATTGGAGCCTATAGGCATATGTGCTTATAAGTCAAGCCACATTTACTTGTCTACTGGTCACACTTTTTTACACAGGACCTTTTCAACAACATTCCTCGTACTAGCCTTATGATTGGTATACTCATCGCAGTTCATGGCATCCCCATAATCTCCCCCCCTTCCTGTTAATTTGTGCCTTCTGGCAATTCAAGGGCAATCCACTCTTTTAATTATACAAGACTAGTTTAGAGTTAGGTGTAAATTTTGCACTGCCATGGGCATAAGAGCAAACCTTTATTTTCATGGAGGGCATATACTGCATTCTCCTACATGCCGTAAACACATGCTGGCAGCTCTACTTTTACACTGCATGTCAGAGTTAGGCTACACTGCGACACCTTTAAAATTATCATTTTACATTCTTCCCTCTGCAATACAACATTTTCCAGGTACAATTTTTTCAGCCACTATATAGTCCTGATTCATCTTCTGACATTAATCCATTTGCGTTCCATATCTTGCGTGAAATAGCTCTGCGCATGTTCCCAAACTGACCTTCCACCAATAAACACAATGACACTTTTGACTGCGTATGACTTGTAGAACAGAGCGGGGGAGGGAAGGGGTCAATGAACGTGACAATTTACTGTAAGGACATGCTGAAGACGTGCCAAAGCTGTTGCGGTCAATTGAAGTCCTGGTTTTCTCTTAAGTACATGTTTTTTAGCCATGTCATTTGCACCAGCTACAGGGCAGGTATAAGTGCCAACTGATATGATGACTGTTAAGGTATAGTGTTTGTATTAAAAACGACACATATGCGTGCCAATAATTAGTAACCAACATATATGAAAGGAAAATAAAAATAAATTTTATGTACAGTATGCATTAAGAACATCCTATTTTTATGTATTTACTATTTAAAAAAAGGAAACCTTTATTTAACAATCATTTTTTATTAATGATTTTAGTATTAAGAGTTAACTTATTTTCTAAAGTAGTTTTTTGTGTATTGTTCTGCACGCGCGTATCCTGCAGTATGTTCTATCTGTCTACATACAGTACGTACCATTCAGCCAGAGCGTACTTATACCCAGATTCAAATGGAAACGTATATTGAGAACTGTTTGTATTTGAATATGGTCAGAACTACGCTCAAGCTCCGTGCAAGTTGCGTGCCGGTTGCGTCTGAAGATTAAGCTGGCCCTATATGTTTGTTTTCCCAATAAACTTGTTTGGATTTTATATATATATAAATATATATATATATATATATATATATATATATATATATATATATATATGTATATTACTTTGACCCCAGAGGTTTCTTTGATTGACCGTAGCAATTTTCTGGCTTTGATTCTTTTCCAGGGTCACCTTGCCTGAAAGTAGGCATGTTCTTTAAATTAGAATCATTATTTTTATTATAGCATGCTACCCAAATGTAGGATTATATTCAATGCAGATGTCATGCATTAAATTCAGTAGACATGTCACTGCGGAGCAGGTGCATGCAGTATATGATGTATCGGGTAGACTGGGATGCATTTTAGTCTTAATTATGACATGTAGCTGAATTTGGGTATTATGTAATTCTTTTGCATTCTTAATTTTAGGATTTTTTCTGTGCAATTAGTCAGTTTCGAAAAATATGCAGATTTCCAGTGATTCAAAATGCCTGCTGTAATCTCTTACCCATTACCCACAACCTTCCATCCCTGTTTTCCTTTTCTCCTTCAATCTTAAAATGAATTTGCTTTTGTACTTGTATTACCAGGCTAATTGGATTTGCTATTGTGCGTCTCTATCATTTACCCAACAAGGGTTGTCTGGACATCTAATCTATCAATTTATTCCTTTTATTTAAAATAGGTTGCTGTCAAGGTAGACCTGGAAATAGTCTGGGCTCAATGGGTAAATTCTGCCTGTTTTCCCATTGGGAATATTTCTAAACATGCAATACATTTGCATTCAGTTAATTCTTGACACATTGTAAAAGACTAAAATTTTCTATACTTCTGTGGCCTGCAATTGGTAACAAAAACAAGATCATACACTGTAGTCCTGTTGCATGTATAGTTGCATGCATTTTTTCATCAATCACTATGAAATGAATTTCTTCTACAATCTCTCACATAGTAATTTGATGGTGGTTACTCCAATGTGTCCAACCACCTAGCCCAGACCTTTTAATATTTCTGGGAGAAACCCCTATCAGCTTTTTCAATTTTATTAAAAAGGCTGATATTATGAATTACTTGTTTTAATATGGGAACAGCTTTAGACAGCCAAAATTGTGAAGTTTGTTTTCTTGCATTGGCAAGTAGTTCCTGATCTGCTGCCATTGTCCTCTTCATTATGTCCTAAGTGGCCCAGTATGTACTGTAGTGGTGACAGTGGGATTGCGAGTCCAAATATTTGTTGTACTGTCTGGCCTACTTATATTCAATAGTGAAAAGAATCTTTCAAAATTCAACTTGTGACTGATTTGCAGATTGGACCATGAAATTCATAAATTGCAAATCAATTACTTGAACAGTCAGTTAAAATAGCATTCGCTACAGGATGTTCCTGTCATGTTCCCAAAATCCATCTTATTTTCAGTCCGGTGTCTGGTCTGATTTATGTGAATGAGAGCTAAGCAGAATGTTTTTCATCTTTTGTTGTTTAAATTTGCACTTGTTTTATTTTTTATACTTTACAGTGTATCTCTATTGGTAAAATACACAGCTTCTAAATAACATTTGATTAGATTGAATATACGAATTATATTAAGAGAATATTAATTACTGTTGCTGCAATATTTATCAGGGTGAATAAGAGACATTTATAAGATATACAATTAGAATATAATATATTAAATACATTTGAACCTAAATCTATTATAACAACATGCCACAGTTAGAATAAATCGTAGTAAATTATTATAAAATACAACTACTGCTGTGTTTTAATTAGTGAAATTACAATACATTTTAAAATAATTCTTACCATTGGTACTGCATTCATTTTTTCAGAAAGAAGTGTTTGTAAGGCAGAATATTCACTATAAAGTATATTAAAACATTTTGACCAATACCTACTTTAGTATGTATTGGAGTTAAAATTAGATGTTTACAAGACAGTTTTCAGGACTGTTGGTGTAAGATATATTCTACTTATTTGAACCACACCTACTGCTATATTTATTTGAATGAACAAAGTTTGTGCATCTGGGTAAACATAGACAAGAGAAATCAGCAGCATTGTTTCTTTATCGCCATTTATTCATAAATAACATCATATTTCCTCTTCAGCTCTCCACAATAAAAAGGTATATGGGTTTGAAGATGTATGCCTTAGTTAGTTTTTGTATTTAAGATGGTTAAAGTATTATATTATTTAATATACATCATTGTTAAAACGTATTAAATTTTTGTTTTAAACTGATACATGCTTTCTGTTATATTGACTTTTTATTTGGATGACTTACAAGTAAGTGCATGTAAATATTCTCATGCAGAGAGTGTGTCGGTGACATGGTGTTTATTATGGAAGAATTTATTGAAAAAATGCTGAGTTGTTTGAGCATGTTTTACCCATTTTGGTTGTACATTAATCTTTATCACACAGTATTCCATTTTTATCATTATCTAACAGCTCTCGGGGCTCTATTATGTAGATTCGCTGGGTTTATCTGGTGAATTCTTGCCGATGCAAAACATGGGGAAGCCTATTTAACAAGGATAGTGGAGGTACAAGTACCTCCTCAATTCATCTTCTGCTATGGCCTACTCGGCATAATAGTAAAATATTTTTTTTTTCTTTTTCTTAATTAAGCCCCAAGTCAGGGCTTCCAGTTCCACTGTGCATAGGTGAGCCTGCAAGCTGGGTTACGCATGTGCAGATCCTAAAATACTGTCCCAGTCAAGCGGTAAGACTACTCATACTGCTCCGAGCCAACCCTTTTCTTATTAGTTCTACTGCCAGCCAGTTTAACCGGCAATCAATCAATTGAGTATCACTCAGCTTTTTCCAAAATGGAACGATTGCCTTGGACAAAAACTTTGGCTGGGTTCATGTAATAAGTTTTGCTTAGTGAGATCTGTTTATGAATTCTAGGCTCGGTGGTTTTCCTTACTTCTGAGGGCAATTAATAATATTGTCATTTGATGCATCAATAGAAGCCTTGTGCGGGAATGTCATATTGGTTTTTCATAAGAAACCGTGGTAATAGTAATTCTTTAAAATTGGGACCTTGGCAAAAGGGAATTAACTTTTTGAAACTTCTCTAAAAGATGTTCACTGAAGCGAATATCAACTTGGTTGTGTAAATAAATCAAGTCATCATAAGAGATCTAAAGATCTCTCCCAGCAGGTTTGCCCTATAATCGGTCAGATAGAACCTGGCAAAATGTTTACCCAAGTGCCTCATTATTCCAGTCGGTTTCAAGCTAACATGCGAACTGAACAGCATATTGACTGATGGTCTTTCTTCCATGTCTATTGAGCAGGAGGGTAGAGACAAATAACAAAATGGGACCAAAATAGGTATTAACAGGAAGTGCTTTGGGCCCTAAAATAAGAGTCAGTAAATACTCTACTTGCTCATTTTTCTCAAAATTATTTTGAGTTTTAAAGAATAGTTTGAGTTTTACATTTTTAAGAACTATCTTACATTTTATATATATATATATATATATATATATATATATATATATATAAAGCTGCACAAATGTAATATATATATATATATATTATATATACATGTATGTATGTGTATATATATATATATATATATATATATATATATATATATATATATATATATATATATATATATACATATATATATATTACATTTGTGCAGCTTTTCTAGGGTGGTTTAATAAAATAACAGGCTTTAACACTATTTACCTCCATTATCAGTGACTTCCCTTTTCTTCTGAAAAACGTTTTAACTTAATTTCTTTGATACTGACTCCCCTCAAATACTATTGTGGGAAATGTGTTCACATCTTGAACTATAGTGGTAGAAGGGGAAATACAAAAATGTTGAACCAGTGAAGCTTTACTCTCCACACATGCCTTAACCCCTGGCCAGACACATCTAGTTCCACCAATGAAAGAGAGTGGCCTGAGGTGCCCTATTCTCATATTGATTAGAGTGTACTAAAGGTTCTATATATGAGTTAATCAGAGTAAGATCAATGTATATATGTATATATAGGCTCATATGAGAACTAGAGTAGCATGGGTACTGCTTAGTGAAGGGATGTCCATCTCTCCATATATCAATGAGAGATAATTATTGTAGCAATGCACCAAATGGCATTAACTTACCACCTAGTCCAGGCTGCAATTAATTATGGCATTGAATTTCCCTACAGCTAAAACTGGAGCACCTTATTTGCCAGCAACCTATAAATGCTTTAAAAACACTACTAAAATAGGAATGGGGGAGATATGTATTAGTCAGGACACAAGTTGTGGCTTCAATAAAATCTGTGGGCAGGGGTTGGTTAGGCTGGGGGGTAGGGAGGCATTTTTTAATTTAAAATGTTTCTAATAGGCTGTATCACCCCTCAGGCTAAAATTGCCAGCCAGTCCGTCTGTGGTATCCCTTCTCTTGCTTGTTCAGGTTCCCCAACTGTATTATTGTTGCTACTGGGGCGCCTCTGTTCCAGATCCTTAGTTTCGTGTACTACAGGTGCTATGGGACTGAGATATATTTTTAACATCTGTCATCAGAGGGGTTAATCTATCTTCCCCATCACTCACTTTACTTTCTATTTCACTAGTGCAATCCCTGGGCCTTTGCATGTTATGCTTTATGGTGCCAATTTCTTCCTTCATGCTTCTCAGCTGTGAGGAGATAGCTAAAAGTGTCACACTTCAGTGATTTACTGCAATTAATGCATCCTTGAGTGTGGGCTCAGGGTCATTTTCCACTTAGACTGTGGGTTCCAGAGGTGTAATTGGAGCTAGATAACTAATCTCACCAGTAAAGGTGGCTTTTGTAAGCATTATTAGTGAGGAATTGCCACTATTACCTCAATGGCCTTTATGGGGTATATGAGGATATCCTCTGTGATCAGACTTATCATTTTCTCCCCCACAACGAGTCAGGACTGCAGTTATTCCTTCCCCTTGGCAAGCTGAACTTTGAGAAGTAAGCAAAGCCTTCCAGATTTACAGCCATGCCACCGGTGCGCACTAGCCCTTCTGGTGTACAGAGATTGCCGCTTGTAGGTCCATCCCTGTTCTTTGATTTTTACATATTAGATGGCAGAAAATTGAGCTAAATATGCAGCTGAACGTACTCCCCATATAGAGTAGGACTGTTGTTAAGAATTGAGCATGAAGGATGTCTTCTCATACTCCTATTCAAGACACCCACCCTTTCCTGTAAGTGCTATGTAGCTGAACTGTATTGCCAGAGATGTCTGGGAAATCAACTGACCCAAAATACATGATATGATGACTCCAGAAACACCTCTTAGTGAGACAAACGCCCTAATGGGTTCTAGTTTGTAACTCGCTGCAGTTGTTTTTCTTCTTACTCAGCATATTCAGCAGTGCTGTACAATTGTAGAATGTTACTCAGGCACATCAATCCCTGCCCTGATGAACATTACAGTATAATACCTGTGTAATGTGAACACAAACCCATACACGTTAGATGCCATTTAACGTAGCAGTATGTCTGTACACCATAGCACTTGTTCTGCCATGCTACTTAATTCTGCTCTATTTTATTAGTCAGGTCACAGACAAATCAATTAATGTTATACCAATGATTGTTCAGACCCATACAGTACATTTTTGTGATAGTCATACATATTGCACATAGTGTATTTTGTAAAAATACCACACTTTTTTTTAAAAACAGATACCCTTTCTAGTCAAGTTTTATTTTCAGATTAATTTATTTTAAAGATTGTTTAGGGTACAGTTAGGCAAAAAGTGGGACTGTTGAACTGAAACTGGGAACGCACAGTGGCACAGAGGTTAGCACTGCTCCTTTACAGAGTTGGGTCATGAGTTTGATTCCCACCATTGCCTATCTGTGTGGATGTTGTATGTTTTCCCCATGTTTGCGTGGGTTTAATCCCACACAGTGCAAAAACATACTGATAAGTTAATTGACTTCTGACAAAAATGGCCCCTATTGTGTGATACATAAAATAGCAGCCCAACAGTATTGTAAAGTGCTCTAATGGTGAGAACGTTGCTATATAATAAAGAATTATTGTTATTATCACTATTACTTCAAGCAAGCTATGCAATCAACCTGTTTAGCATCAGATAGAACTGAGCACTGTCTGTCAGGGCTGCATTACTTTACAAGAAGGTCACAAATGGGTTAAGCATTATTATTCAGTTGCAGACAAATTGGGAGACTTCCCTTAAATCTCTTGTGCTTAGGTCCCCAGGTAAATTACCAATCATGTCATCCTTGAAATGGAACGCATCATTCCCTTTTCTCTCAAACAGCGTGGGTGATAAGCTGGTAACCTTTGATGTTTTGCATGCAATTGCTCTATGTTTTCAAGCCTCTGGTTAGCTGATCCATCCAAAAAACACAAAGACTGTTGAACTGAAGTCCAACTTGTCATGACAGCTGTCTGTGTCATCTGAAAATTACTAAGATTTAGAAAGTAGAGGATATACTATATGTATGAAACGGATTTTTTTTTTTATCTATTATAACATTTTATTAAAAATTACATGTATCCAGTTCTGTAGTATATCATAGACATATACGTACATATCATTGAAGATATGTTTCAGAAATACTTAGCCTTCATTACTTAGCTTTTTCTTAGCCCCTGTCCCCATTTGCCATTGCATACAGATAGAGCTGAGGATACAGATTCAGTAAGAATTATATTCATTTAAAAAGAAAGATGGCACATGCTATGGTGACTAGAATTAAAGAATAATTCTAAAAGTGCCTTTCTGTTTTCAACACACAATCACCTGGACAACTCCTTGTTTGGTAAGGCTCATGTGTGGACAGCAGGTCCATTTTAAAAGCTGCTTTTTATTCTGCGTGAATGTATAATAAAACATTTGTGTTGTACAATACCGGGTAAAAAAAGTGCTTTTCTTTCCCCGTTATACTGTAAAGACTGCAAGAATTGAAGACATATGTCAATAGAAAAATGAATCACTTAAGGGGACATTTACTAGTGCAGCTTAGTGAAACCACTGGCTTTTAGTGATTTTCTTGGGGGGTTTATAAACCGCTGAAAAACTGCTAGGTTTCAAATTTCCACTTTACATATAACCATCACCATTTTTTTAATGTAAACATTTTTAAAAGTTACATTTGTCATACTATGGTTTACCAAACCACAGGAAACCTGCCGAAAATCCCAGGCTGTCTGAACTATTTTGCCTATCAGAATGGGGAGGGGATAATTAAATAAAGAATGTTAAATAAAACTCTAACTCCTCTTCTGTAAATGCCTTAGCCTACACAGAGAGGGCCTGAACAAACGATCTGGCCACCACACCTAGAGATACCAGGCCCATTCTGATACCCCTGGCCTCTGGGTACTGGGTTAAATGTTGAACTATAGTGTCCAATCTTGTGGCACTACAAGTGACCGCATGCACTGGTGCACCAATTGCATACTTGCACTTGTGGTACCACAATAGTGGACACTGCAAATGCTGCCCCATTTAGGATATAAAGTAATTTTACTCACTTAGTGTAATTCAAATAAAACTGTGCCCCTGTTAGGAACCCCTCTAGCCGGTACAGCACAACCCGGAGTCTGCTCTGCCAGTCAAGTGTTCACTGGAGCCCCTAGTGGTGGGGACAGACTTGGCCGCAGACTAGCAGAGGGTCGTGAAGTGCGTACCGGCTGGGGAGAACCCAGGAAAGCGGAGTGAAGTCCAGGCAAGGGTCAAGGGCTGGCAGCAGACAGTGAATCCAATAGACAAGCCAAGGTCAGAGGTCACAGGCACGGTAGTAAGGTCAAGATACAGGCAAGAAAGGTCAGGGTCACGAGCAAACAGGCAGGGTCCAAATCCAAGCAAGGGGGTCATACACGGGAAATCCAATAGAGTGTCCACGGGACAGAGACATGAACAAAGGCAGGTACTAGGAACAAGCAGGACTGTGGCAGAAAAGCTATAACCGGCAGTGAGGCTGCAGACCTCACTGCTTTAAATACCAGCATCAGCCAACCAGAGTCCAGCTCTGAAACCACACACACAGCCCCTGCTTAATTAACCATGCTTTCATCAAATTAGCCCACAGGCTTGTGTCCACTACTGCGCACGCGCCCGGCTGTCCCCGACCGCCGGGACGCGGCGCTGCTACTGCTGGCGTCGGTCGGATGGACTCCGGAAATGACGTCCCGGTCGTCAAGGTGACGGCCGGGACGTCACAGGGCATCAGAAGCGAGCCACGGCGGCTGTGAGTACCGCCGCGGCTCGTAACAGCGCCGTTAGTTTAATAGATATAGAAATGTGCAACCTTATGAATTGATATAATAATATTGTTCTGTGGCAGTTATGATTAAAAATAAAGATATATGACACCTTGGCAATATAAATTATTATGTTTCCTTTTGTAGATTTAATATTATAGTGATCATAATTTTCTCTTTAGCACATCTGTTGTTGATCTGACGTAATTCATATGGAATGAAAATGAAAAAAAAAACACATAGACGACACAGACTACTTCCAAGGAGCTCCCGACACTAATTGAGTTGATGTCCAGTAAGCCCGCCTACTTAATAGACTGCCAGCCAATCAGGAGCGGTCTCTCATCTCTCGTGGTTGTGAGACTGCTGTTAAGATAAATTCAAATATTTAAAAAATGTAATTTCTTTTTTTTTTAAACTCCCTGATTTTATAAATGATGTTTATTACAGTAATACCAGTTAATAAATAATTAAAGACAGGAGTGACAGTCAAAGTAGTTTTACTCTACTGTGTCCAATGATCCTATGTTATATATTTTTATTTTTGCAACCATTTCTGTGTGCCGTTTAGATAAGAGCTGGACAAATCAATACTTTAATGCTGCTGTTTAAGGAGATACATCAACTTAAATCACTAAACCTAAAATACAAGTTGGCTTATTTAATACTGTATTATAATAATAATAATAATAATAATAATAATAGTAATAATAATAATACTCCTCACAAACATATTTGAAAAAGTATCAGGAACATATCACAGCTTAAGATAGCAAAACTAAAGCTATTTCAGATAATGTTGTAATGGAGAGAGATATGTCCTGTACACAGCAGATTTTCAATCAATAATCAACTCAATAATCCGATCGAATGACTTTGGAGACAGCTGCTTTTCAATTTCAAATGGTTCATAACAGAACAATGCTGCTACAGCTTTGGACTTTTACACATAATCTGTGTAGCCTCTTTATATAGAACAACTTGTGTTTTAGTTTAGTAGTCTATGAACACGAGGTAGCACCCTGCATGTACTGTAGCTCACATCTACACTGTTGTAATTTCAGTTCAATTCTTATATTGTTTTATTTTCTACCACCATTCACAATATGCAGGTGGCTGAATATATATTTTTATCACCTTTATTTTGTTCTTAACGGATTTGAACAAAATCTGTTGAAAGCCTTATATGTGACTTTGTGATGTGTATTATATGTTGAGAAATACATCCTGTTCGAATGTATATCTCTTTTGCCATTCATTAATTTTGATATAAGAACTTTCAATGTTCTAAAAGTAAAATCAATTACATAACATAGTCAGATGTCTTATATTAGTTGATTATGTCACCTCCAAAAGCATTGTATAATCAAGTCATAGGCTGGTACAAAAGTGTGGTAGGCACCGCATGGCTGATATGAAACTATAGGTGGGCATAGACTGGTAGAATAGTGTGTGGTGGGATCAAGTTAGCGTAAAGACCTGGTTCACAATGCGTTAAACAGTCACATACTAGTACAATAATATGTGGGGGCACGTGGCATGTATCATGTATAGGTGGTGTAAGTCTTGTTATGTGTGAGTCGTACACGGCTCTGTGTGGCACAAGGCTTGTATAGGATATGTGAGAACATGTGGGGTATAATGTGTTGGTGAATTGGGCTGTAAAATATATATATTAATAAGTCTGATCTGGTATATCAGTACGCTGTGTAAGGGATGTAGGTTACAGAGCTCCTCCTTAAATAATCTGTTCTCAGTTCGAACGTTTTACTTTACAAAATTGCTGGCTCCTAGCTTTTTTCCCTCCTACCAAACATAAAAGGACATTTTCCATGCTGGTTCTTCACCTTACTGGTCTATGAGAATTTTACTAAAGGTAAGCTGATGTTCATATCACAAAACTTTTCTAGGGCCAAGTAAAAGCCTGTGTTCCATTAACATATACTTTCATTGTTTCCATAAAACTATTTATAGGCCTATTATTGCCATTTTGCATTAATATTTTATTTAATTATGTAGAATGTTTCCCAGAGTAAACTGTAATATCTAATGCATATTGCCTATATCCATGCCATGATTCAGAAGATTATATTTATATTTAAACGTTATAGCAATTTATTTAAAAGCCATCTGTAGTTAATTAGAGAAAATAACAATAAATATAATGAATGACTGTATGGAATTTATATATGTTTAAATTGTATGCAAGGCGAATTCCCTTAGTCTGTATAAAAATATCTCCTTTTAGGTAACCACCTAAATTACAATTACTGTGTATAGTGAAAGTCATATTATATATTAATGTGAGTGTACAGTTATTTTCCCACACATTACTTTTTAAAAAAAGAAAACAACTGAAATATGTTTACACTTTTAAACAAAAAGTTAGAAAATGAGTTGAATTCATTTTACTGATGTAAATAGAAAAAAATAGTCTAATAATGTAATATGATATCTGGGGGTAAATTTATGAAGCTGCGGCTTTGAAAAAGTTTAAATGTTGCCTATAGCAACCAATCAGATTTTAGCTATTATTTTGTAGAATGCACTAAATGATAACTAGAATCTGATTGGTTGCTATAGGCAACATCTCCACTTTTTCAAACACGCAGCTTGATAAATTTACCACCTGCACTGCCATCCCAAAGTTCTGCCTGTATAGGCAATTTTAGATTATACATTAAACACTGTGATGTTTGTGTTATTCAGGTAAATTTATATTATTATTGTTTATATAGCGCCAACCATATTACACAGTGTGCTGTACGGAGAATATGTCATCATTCACATCAGTATCTGTAATCCCCATGTTCTTAGAGCTAACATTTGCATGTGCACAAAGCAGCCTTGTGCAACTACTCAAAGCCAACAGCAAATTCTAACGCTCATTTTAAATGTTCTTATTATCAATTGGGGATATGAATAGAAAAGTAAACAATAATTTAAAGGGGAAAGTGAGTGGCAAATAATAATGTACGATTACGATGTCTTGTAATCGAAAAACTTACAGCACATTACATAATAAGCTATGTATACTATAATTGTGACAGTCATGTTTTAAGCTACAAGCTTTCAGAAATTTGCACAAAGTGTAATAACTATCTGAGGGAATGACAGCAATTATTCACTATTCTCTTAGTCTTTCCCTTCTGCCACTATAGGTATTCTACTTTGTTATGCCATCTGTCATGAGCCACTAGCTGTTGGGATACAAATCAGCAATGTCTTTAATATTATAGATTATAAATTTATTTGAGCTGGGCTCCAGATCACTTTTAATTATTTAAGCGTATTAATTTTCATAATGTACTTAACATGATTCTATAATTGAGCATAGAAGAAAATAGAATGAATATAGCTAAAAGCATGCATTAGAAATAAAGGATGTAAGCGATAATGTATCCTCTACTGTAAATTATAAGGATATTAAGCGTCACCAAGGAGTTCTATAATTATATAAAGACATGAATCCTCAGGACAAGTGCTTGGGTACTCTAAGGTGACTTCTAATTCCTTAGCATATAAACAGTACATTATTTCAATAAAATATTTAGCAATAGCAATAAAATATTGGTATAAGGCAAGAGCATAACATGCTACAATCAGGCCCCATAGCAAAATTCAGGGTGTGACAATACTTTTATAGTGTACTGTGGGAAATGAAGGAACACAGCAATAAGGAAGGACATTTCTACTGTTATTTTGTACTTTAGTGCATAATCTGCTTACTTTCTTCTAAATAAGTACAATTCAGAACAATGTTAAACTTCCAGTGAACACAAAACACACCGAACAATGAAGAGCATCTCAGAATCTGTGATAGAGAGTAAATTTATAATTGGTGAATTCTAACATCACAACTTACCAATTACGAAGTTATGTTGGAGATATATTATTCTTTAGTACACATAATATTAACAGTAATAATACATGTATATATTTTTTTTATGTTGGATTTTATATATGTTTATCATTACTCCTCCGAGGTACCATATGATGCCCGGTTATGTCATGAGCTCCACTGTTCTGTGATCCCATGTAATCTAACAGATAAACTTATGTGCTGTTTACTGAGAAATAAAAATAAACTGAGAATATTTAAGAAATTAAGTTTATATTCATTAAGTTCAATTAACATGCTGAGAAAACAATGCTATGGGCAATTTTTGTGAAAATGAGCTATGGATTTCAAATATCTAAGAAACATTTGCAGTTTTAATAATTACATTTATCACTAAAGGAAAGCACTTTTACATATCTACTTCTAAACCTGTATATTGCCATCACAGATATTGAGAGCACTTGAATTTCTGTGTCCAAACTGGCAGGTTACAGAACATAGAGAAACTGCTTTTTTGTTGGGTTATTTTTTAGGCTAGCAATTTGGCAAAATTCACTGGCATGGCGGACAGCCAAAATACAAATACTCTCATTGTCAAGAGCTTTAAAAACCATTCACTGATCAGCATTTCACGGCTTTTGTTTGTGGCAAGCTTGAAGTTTGTAACAGTGTTTACGTACCCTGGAAATTCAGTATCGGTTGTTATCATTTTAAAGTAATTAATTGTTAAGGGGCTGTTTGACCTGGTGATAAATGAGATTCTGTGATGTTTGTGGAGAACAAAAGAGTTTGTTTTTGACCTTACATATGATTGCCTTTTCTGCTTATTAATGTACAGCACTGATCCCTCGAATCCCTTTGTGATAAGATTCCAGAGCAGACCAATGGATTGGCACAAGGGACTTCAGAATGTTTTTTTAAGCAGAAGGTTCTTATGTCCATAGCTCTCACAGATGGTATCTGTCACGACTGTTAGTGGGTGTATGACTGGTAGGAGGTACCTGCTGTTGTTGGCGCAACTCAGAGGAAGGCGCGGAGTCTAACGTGCCCCTGGTATTCACCAGGAACCCCCGCAAGGAAGTATGGACTCCGCTGCAGGGACACGCAGGTCGCGGTCCTTCCTAGAGTCCACAGCGAGATACAAGGGGGTGTCAGACAGGCCGGTTCAGCAACGTTCAGGTAGAGGAGGTACAAAAGGGAAATCCAGAAGAATGGTGAGGCAAGCCGAGTCGGTAATCTTCAGGGAGCGCAGTACAAAGGCAGAATCCAGATAGGGGTGGTCAAACGGTCCGGGTCAAAAGGGTCACAGGCAGCACGAGGAAGGTCAGGAACAATATAGCAACTGGTACACAGAAACGCTGGAGGCAGGAAGACCTGATACTCTGGCACTGACTAGAGGACAGGAAGGGGTTTAAATAATGTGAGGATCCAATCAGCTTCAGCGCTGAGCGCTGTCATGCCTGCCGCCGGGAATACATAGCGTCCCGTTGCCTAGCAACGGGGCGCGTCATACTGCGGGGGAAATGGATGGCAGGGGGAATCCGGAAATGACGCGTCTGGTTGCCTAGCAACCAGACGCGCGATCACACAGTCAGGCGGCCGTGCGGACGGCGCCTGAAAGTATACCCTCCTCTTCCTCCTCCTGTTTGAAGGAACTTTTTAAGAATTCTAGGAGCGTGAAAGTCCTGCTTGTCCACCCATGATCTCTCCTCTGGGCCAAATCCTTTCCAATGGACCAGAAATTGCTGTTTGCCACGAAGAATGCGAGAGGCCAAGATCCGACTGACTTCGAATTCAGTTCCATAAGAGGTTTGTATTGGTGGGGGACGACCGGGAGGTCGATAGAATTTATTGAGTACCAGTGGTCGTAGTAATGAGACATGAAAAGTATTATGACATCTCAGAGAAGGAGGAAGTTTCAATTTGAAGCATACAGGATTAATGACTTGCATGATGGTGTACGGGCCAATAAATCGAGGAGCCATCTTCATAGAAGGAACCTTTAGTCTTAGGTCCCGGGTGGATAGCCATACCTGGTCTCCCACCTTTAAGAGAGGAGTGGCCCTCCGATGACGATCTGCAAAGATCTTGTGATGCTGAGTAGCCTTGAGTAAAGCCGTCTTAGTCTTAGCCCAAATGAGAGAAAATTCCCGATAAAGAGTATCTACGGCTGGAACCGGTGAAGAGGATACTGGAAAAGGATCCGGAAACACAGGGTGACTTCCGTATACAATAAAGAACGGAGAGAATCCGGTAGACTCATGAATGTGTTGATTATGGGAGAACTCCGCCCAAGGAAGGAATTGAGACCATTTATTCTGGTTGTCGGAGGTAAAACAGCGGAGGAATGTCTCGAGATCCTGATTGATTCGCTCCGTCTGTCCGTTGGTTTGCGGATGGTATCCCGAAGAGAATTTCAATTCTATGTTTACTCTTTTACAAAAGGTTCTCCAAAACTGGGATGTAAATTGGACTCCGCGGTCCGAAATGATCTCCTTCGGGCACCCATGTAGTCTGAATATCTCCTTGATAAAGATATCTGCCAGACGACTGGCCGTGGGCAGTCCAGTTAGAGGAATAAAATGTGCCATCTTCGAAAATCGATCAATAACCACCCAGATAGTGGTAAACCCTGCACTGAGGGGTAGGTCTGTGATAAAATCCATGGCCACACTTTCCCAAGGAGCATCGGGGATAGGAAGTGGACGAAGAAGGCCTGCCGGGACTCTTCTACAAGTTTTGTGTTGAGCACAAGTAGTGCAGGAAGCAATAAATCTCTCAATATCGGCACGTACATTAGGCCACCAGAAGCGTCGGCAAAGCAGCGATGTTGTCTTCTTTATTCCAGCATGGCCGGCAATGCGGGATGAATGAGCCCACTGCAGGGTCTTGAACCGGAGATGGGGTTCCACAAATGACCGGCCTGGAGGAGGAGAGGACGTTTTGGTCCTAGTAAGGGCTACGATATTAGAAGGATCAATAATATGCTGCGGAACCAATGGTCTTAAACGATCGGAATCGTCAAATGAGCGAGATAATGCATCGGCACGTCCATTCTTGGCTCCCGGGCAGAATGTGAGTTTCATGTCAAATCGAGCAAAGAAGGATGCCCAGCGGGCTTGCCGAGGATTAAGGCAACGAGCCTCTTGAATGAACACTAGATTCCGATGGTCGGTAAACACAGTAACAGGAAATATAGCCCCCTCCAACAGATGTCGCCACTCCTCCAGAGCCGCCTTGATGGCCAGTAATTCCTTGTCCCCTATTCCATAATTACATTCGCTGGGAAGAAATCGTCTGGAGAAAAACCCACACGGGTTGTGTGAGCCAGCCGGAGACTCTTGAAAAAGCACCGCCCCAATGCCTACTGAGGATGCATCTACCTCTAGGAAGAAAGGTCGTTCTTGATCTGGCTGGGACAGAACTGGGGCTGAAGAGAATGCTTTCTTTAACGTTATGAAGGCAGACATGGCCTCCGAAGACCAGACCCTAGGGTTGGCAGTCTTCCTGGTTAACGCTGTAATGGGGGCTATAATGGTGGAGAATCCCTGAATAAATTGGCGATAATAGTTTGCAAAGCCGATGAACCTTTGAATGGCTTTAAGGCCTTGTGGCTGAGGCCAGTCCAGAATAGCTGACACCTTGGTGGGATCCATACAAAGACCTTGACTCGACACGATGAAACCAAGAAAAGATACCTGACTAATCTCAAACACACATTTCTCCAGCTTGCAATAGAGGTGGTGTTTCCGAAGTCTACGTAAGACCTCCTTTACTTGTTCCCGATGAGTCTTCAGATCTTTAGAAAATATTAATATATCGTCTAGATATACTACCACAGAAGTGTATAACAGGTCATGAAAGATATCGTTAACGAAGGTTTGGAAGATGGCTGGGGCGTTGCAGAGGCCGAAGGGCATCACCAGGTACTCGAAATGTCCATCTCTGGTGTTAAAGGCCGTTTTCCATTCGTCTCCTTCCTTGATGCGAATTAAATTATAGGCCCCACGGAGATCTAATTTGGAAAAGATTTGAGATCCACTGAGTTTATCAAAGAGGTCGGAGATGAGAGGTAGTGGATATCGATTTTTGACAGTGATGCGGTTGAGAGGACGATAATCAATACAAGGCCGGAGAGACCCATCCTTCTTCTTAACAAAAAAAAAACCTGCACCCGCTGGGGAAGTAGATTTGCGGATAAATCCCCGTTTCAGGTTTTCTGAAATATATTGAGACATGGCTGACGTCTCTGGACGAGATAAAGGGTAGGTCCGCCCTTTGGGGATGGGTTGGTCAGGAGATAAAACAATAGCGCAATCCCAGGGACGATGAGGAGGCAAGATCTCCGCTTCCACTTTACTGAATACATCCTGGAATTCCATATAGGCCTCAGGAAGGTGGGTTAGCTCGGACTGAGCCATTACTTGACATTTAGGAGGCAAGACTCTAGACAGACATTCAAAGCGACATCCTTCACCCCATGACATAACTTGAGCGTGGTCCCAATCCATCTGAGGAGAATGTCTTCTCAGCCATGGTAGCCCCAAGATGAGGGGATTAATGGACCTCGGCAACACCAAAAGTTGGATCATTTCGCTGTGAAGTACTCCTACCCTCAACCGAACAGGAGAAGTCACGGAGGAGATGGAGCCGTGAGTGACACGACTTCCGTCGACTGCCGTCAGAGATAACGGTTGGGGCAATGGGTTCAGAGGTATTTGGAGCTGCGAAGCTAGATCCGCCGAAATGAAGTTCCCGGAGGAGCCGGAGTCCACAAAGGCCGTGGTGGAAAAGGTACCCTTGGGGGTGCTCAGGATGACAGCCATCTGAAATTCTGGAGAATTTTCTTTAGCATAGGGAGCAACTGTGGATTCTCCTAAAACGGCCTCCCCGCCACCGTTTAGGAGGAAGAGTTTCCCGGTTTCTTGGGACAAACTCTTAGCAGGTGTCCCGGATCTCCACAATACAGACACAGGCGTTGTTTGAAGCGTCTCTCCCTCTCTTCAAGGGATAATTTAGAGCGTCCTACTTGCATTGGTTCGTCCACTGGCAGGATGGGATTTTGGAACTGGGGTGCTAGCCGTGGTATGAACCGTTTGCCAGGAGAGCGTTCCTGCGTGCGCTCTTGGTAACGCAAATCCACCTTGATGCACATGGAGATGAGAGAATCTAACTCAGCCGGGAGTTCTCTGGAAATTAACTCATCTTTAATCCGGTCCACCAGACCTTGCCAAAAGGTTGCCACCAGTGCTTCGTTATTCCATTTTAACTCGGAAGCCAGGGTTCGGAATTGAACTGCGTATTGCCCCACGGACAGGTCACCTTGGCGGAGGTTTAACAAGCTGGTAGCTGCAGAAGCAACTCTTCCGGGATCATCGAAGACTTTCCTGAAAGCTTCAATGAAAGAGTTGGAGTTATGAAGAAGTGGACCCCCTTGTTCCCATAAAGGTGAGGCCCAGGCAAGGGCTTGACCACTGAGGAGGGAGATGAGAAAAGCTACTTTGGTGCGTTCTGAAGAAAAGGCCCCTGGGTTGCACTCAAATTGGATGGCACATTGGTTCAGAAAGCCCCTGCACTTCTTGGGATCACCGTCAAACTTTTCGGGTGTCGGGATGCGTACACCGGAGGCCGCTGTAGAGACCGTAACCACACTGGATGCTGTGGATGCCGCAGAGGTTATGGCTGGTGTAGCGGGTGCAGCATTCTGAAATGTATCGAAGCGGGTAGCAATCCCTTGGACACATTGTAGAAGATGCGCTTGGGCTGCTTCTTGTTGCTCCACTCGTTGGGCCAAATGCAGAAGTAGGTCACGAGCAGACGGTTCACCAGACCCCTCCGTTGTCATGGCCAGAGTATACTGTCACGACTGTTAGTGGGTGTATGACTGGTAGGAGGTACCTGCTGTTGTTGGCGCAACTCAGAGGAAGGCGCGGAGTCTAACGTGCCCCTGGTATTCACCAGGAACCCCCGCAAGGAAGTATGGACTCCGCTGCAGGGACACGCAGGTCGCGGTCCTTCCTAGAGTCCACAGCGAGATACAAGGGGGTGTCAGACAGGCCGGTTCAGCAACGTTCAGGTAGAGGAGGTACAAAAGGGAAATCCAGAAGAATGGTGAGGCAAGCCGAGTCGGTAATCTTCAGGGAGCGCAGTACAAAGGCAGAATCCAGATAGGGGTGGTCAAACGGTCCGGGTCAAAAGGGTCACAGGCAGCACGAGGAAGGTCAGGAACAATATAGCAACTGGTACACAGAAACGCTGGAGGCAGGAAGACCTGATACTCTGGCACTGACTAGAGGACAGGAAGGGGTTTAAATAATGTGAGGATCCAATCAGCTTCAGCGCTGAGCGCTGTCATGCCTGCCGCCGGGAATACATAGCGTCCCGTTGCCTAGCAACGGGGCGCGTCATACTGCGGGGGAAATGGATGGCAGGGGGAATCCGGAAATGACGCGTCTGGTTGCCTAGCAACCAGACGCGCGATCACACAGTCAGGCGGCCGTGCGGACGGCGCCTGACAGTATCTATTGTGCTTGCATTAGAAAAACATGCTACACCAAAATCGACATAACCTTTAATTACATTTGTGTAGCCATTTTGCATATTCCAGAAAATGAATTCACATAATAACCTCATTAATGCCAGGTGAATATTTAACCTCTGGCAAGTTGCATAATTAGAAACAGAAGACAACAGTGTCTGCTGGCTGTTATCTGTAGGAAAGTGCATGGACAGCACCTTATAAATCAATGCTTCTAGTTTTTAGTATTAAAAGAATAAAAAGGTTAAATAAAAGAAAAAGATTTACTATGTACTTTAAAGTGATTAGTCGCTTGTCAGACTTCATTACCAGTTTTTAAAGTTCTCCAAAGTAATGTTTAGTAGTTATGGCAGCCAGTCACAAGTATGTGAGTGTGCATCTGATGCTTGGTATAGAGTTATGAGAGATAGTGTTACTTATATATGGTATATTTATATAATAGAAATGAGTTAAATATAAGAGAAACTGATATGAGTTAGATAGATATATATTAGATAGATAGATACATAGATAGATATGAGATAAATAGGTAGATTGATAGGCGGAGTCACAGCAACGCCAAGCTGAGTCTGTCACAGTACGGACCTAAGAAGTAGGCAAAGTATTGCACTGGTAGGCGGAGCAAACACAAGTAGAAGGAGTTGGTTATGTGTGTGGTCAAGGCTGCCATCAGAAATTGCAGGGCCCAGTACAAATGTAACAGGCAGGGCTCCCTCCTTCCTTCTCTCACCCCATCCCCAGTTTTAGGTTATCCTTAACCGAACATTTGCTTTACCCCCAATCTCTCCAATCACCCTCCATCCCCGGTTTTAACTCCTGCAGTAGTTTTCTTACCTCTCTGCTTATCTGCTTATTACTGGTTCCTTTTGACTCCTCTCCATTGCCAGCGTTGATGTGATCATTAATCACATGACGTCAGCGACATTGCAGGGATTCTCTTTGTCTTGCCTCCCGTCTCTGTCTGAGAGATGCGGACCTGGGGGGCTGGGATTGGAGCTAATACCAGCATGTGGGGAAGGGAGGTGAATGCGTTGCCTACAAAGGAACCCACTGCTGCGTAACTTAATTCAGTGCAGAGGCCTCCCCACCGCCCTTCTCCTCACATCTCAGGAGCAGCTGCTGCCTAGCTGCCTAGAATTGGAGTCAGCTATGTCTCTTAATCCACTGCAGAGGCTCCTCCACTAATAAATCAGTTTGGTCCCAGGGCTCTTGGGTCCCCATAATGCTGTCAGGCCCCATATTGCTGTACACCCTGTACCCCCTAATGGCGACCCTGTGTGTGGTGCAGCTTAATCCTTAACCCTGTGTGTGGTTATGTATTGACACTATAGTAGCTGAATCTGGCAAGTCCCTGCTGTCGAATGAAGTCTAGCCATCGTAAGATCATCTTTTACTGGGGTCTCATCTGCTGTCAATCGCCCACTGATTTAAATATAAATATATATATATATATATATATATATATATATATATATATATATGGATATATATATATATATATATATATATATATATATACACATCTTACAATCCCCTTACCTATCTTTCTCTCTCTCTGCTTCTATTAGCTGGTGATATATCACCTAATCCAGGTCTCCCACACTCCACACACACATACATCAGAACACTACCGCTCTATAGCAAACCTCAAACACCTTCCCTACCTCCCCTCTCTTCCAAAGTCCTTTAAATGTGCCCTTTGGATTGCACGCTCTGTTTGTAACAAACTTACCTCCATTCATGATCTCTTCCTCTCAAAAAACCTCAACCTTCTGGCAATAACTGAAACATGGCTCATGCAATCAGACACTTCCTCACTTGCAGCACTTTCACATGGTGGCCTCCAACTCACCCACACCTCCAGACCTGAAGGCAGACAAGGAGGTGGGGTTGGACTACTTCTCTCCCCACAGTTCACGTTCACAGTTCTACCAAATGTCCCATCACTCACGTTTACATCTTTTGAAGTACATACTATTCGCATTTTTAATCCATTCTCTCTACGTGTTGCACAACAACAATTTATTGAGGATTTCTCTCCATGGCTCTCTCACTTCTTATCTTCAGACATCACCACCCTTATCCTGGGTGATTTCAACATCCCCATTGATAACCCACCTTCCAAAGCTGCTTCCAAACTACTCTCTCTAACCTCCTCACTTGACCTCTCGCAGTGGATTGAATCATCTACTCATCAGGATGGCCATTGCCTTGATCTAGTTTTCTCTAGACTATGCTCACTTTCTAACTTTCTTAACACACCCTTCCCCCTCTCGGATCATCACCTTATCAGCTACACGCTCACCCCCACTGCTCTAGCCTCTCTATTATTATTATTATTATTATTATCGTTTATTTATAAGGCGCCACAAGGTTTCCGCAGCGCCGTACACAATACAAACAATGGACAGTACAGGGAATAACAGTACAATACAATAAACGAGTAGTACCAACACTTCAGAGGCTCCAGGCAAGGCAAGTGAGTGGAGGTTGGAGCAGAAGAGAAGGTAGCGAGACAGGAGGGAGGAGGTCCCTGCTCATACGAGCTTACATCCTATAGGGAGGGTAGACAGACGACAGGCACAGAGGATGTCGGAGGAGGGGAGCAAGCGCTCCCCTCTCGGATCATCACCTTATCAGCTACACGCTCACCCCCACTGCTCTAGCCTCTCTACTGTCTAACTCTACCAAGCCTCCTCATACCCGCAGAAATCTTAATTCTATTAATACTCAACAATTTTCCACCTCTCTCCAACACCTTCTCTCCCCTATCTCTACATTCTCCTCCCCTGAGATGGCAGTACCTCATTTTCACCAAACCTTAGCAACAGCCATTGATCAAGTGGCTCCAACGACACTACATACTACAGCAACACGAAATCTTCAAAAACTTTCCCGTAAAGCAGAACGTCACTGGCGTAAAACTCGCACCTCTAATGACTTGTTCACATATACTTCTATCTACCGCTCTTATCGAAGTGCCCTGGACACTGCAAAACAAACATACTTCCAATCTCTTATCTATGCTCAGGCTTCCAACCCCAAATGCCTTTTTAAGACATTTAAAGCTCTTCTCAATCCTCCCACCCCAAACCCTCCATCCACTATCAGTGCCCAGGATCTTGCTTCCTATTTCAAGGACAAGATTGATAAGATCAGACTAGAATTGGTATCCTCTTCCTCGACAAGCAATTGGCTCAATTCCTTCCCACCAACCTCTGACACCCTCTCTTCATTTGACCCCACAAATTAAGAGGAAATTTCTACTCTCTTCTTATCCTCCAACTCTACCTCCTGTCCTCTTGATCCTATTCCCTCGCAAATTGGTAGATCCCTGTCTTCTGTGCTCATCTCACCTCTAACTAAAATCTGTAATCTCTCGCTCTCTACTGGTATCTTTTCGACACTATACAAGCATGCATTGATTACTCCTATTCTAAAAAAACAAGATTCTGACCCAAACTCTCAAATTACCATCCCATCTCTCAGCTGCCGTGCCCCTCCAAGCTTCTAGAGAGACTTGCCTACACTCGCCTCACACGCTTCCTTTCTGGAAACAACCTGTTGGATCCTCTTCAGTCTGGCTTTTGTTCTCAACACTCCATAGAGACTGTGTTGACTAAGGTTGTCAATGATCTGATCACTGCTAAAACTAAACGCCATTACTCTCTCCTAATTCTCCTGGATCTCTCGGCTGCATTTGACACCGCTGACCACTCTCTTCTCATACAAACGCTGCAATCCCTAGGGCTTCAAGACACTGTTCTATCCTGGTTCTCATCCTACCTTTCTAATCGCTCTTTCATTGTTAATTTCTCTGGCGCCACCTCTGCTCCGCTTCCTTTATCAGTTGGAGTACCGCAAGGCTCAGTGTAGTTCCTCTGCTGTTCTCTATCTATACCGCTTCTCTTGGAAATCTAATAAATTCCTTTGGATTTCAGTATCATCTCTATGCGAATGATACCCAAATTTATCTATCCTCTCCTGATCTCTCGACATCTGTATTGTCCCGTGTAACTGACTGTCTTTCTGCCATATCATCCTGGATGTCCTCTCGCCAACTCAAACTTAATCTTTCTAAAACAGAGTTAATAATATTCCCACCCACCAACAATAGCATACCTGACATTTCTATCTCTGTTGAGAACATGACCATAAATCCCACCCCACAAGCTCGCTGCCTAGGTGTGATCCTTGACTCACACCTATACTCTGTTTCCCATATTGACTCTATATTTAAATCATGTTACATACATCTAAAAATCATTTCCAGAATTCTCACATATCTCACACAAGACACTGCAAAAACCTTAATTCATGCACTTATCATCTCCCTCATTGACTATTGAAATTCCCTCCTTACTGGCCTTCCCAAAAACAGACTGATTGATTTTCCTTGCAAATCATTATTCCTCTGTTGAATCACTCTGTATGTCTCTACACTGGTTGCCTGTTTTCTACCGAATCCAATATAAAATACTCTTACTAACCTACAAGGCCATCAACAAAGCTGCACCAACATACATCTCCTCTCTTGTCACAAAATATCTCCCAACTCGGCAACTCCGTTCTGCACAAGATCTGCGTCTCTCATCCACACTCATTACATCCTCCCATTCCCGATTACAGGGCTTTTTCCGGGCTGCACCCACTCTATGGAATTCTCTCCCTCGCACAATAAGACTCTCCTGTAGTCTACAAGCTTTCAAGCGTTCTCTGAAACCCCACCTCTTCAGACAAGCTTATAATATTCCTCAACCACCCTCTTAACCTCACTACATTACCCTATTACCACCAGTTATACAACTACCGCGTGGCCAACATTGTTGTGTGACAGGATCATTTAGCTTATGAGTCACTTTTACCTTTGCAGTCTGACTGGGCCGACTGCAAATGTAGACTTAACCTCATGTGTCAAACTCCCATTGTCCAATAGATTGTAAGCTTGCGATCAGGGCCTTCTCACCTCTTTGTCTGTTTTACCCAGTTTGTTTATTAGTTTACTATGTTTGTCCCCAATTGTAAGGCGCTACGGAATATGTTGGTGCTATATAAATTGATGATGATGATGATGATATATATGGATATATATATATATATCTTGAAAATAAGTAAAAGTATTGATTTATATACAGTTCAGCGAATATGCTAATCTAAATAGATTACATACAATAATAGATCATACAATACAGAGATCATCACAGTGATCGCTATACAATATGGAGAGCCATAAAATATAGAAAGCATTCTAGTGACCCCCATACAATAAAGAGCATCCTAGTGATCTCCATACAATACAAAGAGCATCTTAGAGACTGCCATAAAATACAGAGAGGATCCTAGTGTCCATCAAAAATACAGAGAACTTTCTAGTGTCCACCAAACTGTAAGGAAAGCATATTGGTAACTACTATACAATACAAAGAGCACTCCAAGTGACCTCTATACAATATATGGCATCCTAGTATCTGCCAAACAATACAGAGAGCATCCTAGTGACCTTGAAACAATGCAGGGCACATCCCAGTGACTGCCAGTCAATACAGAAAATATACTAGTAGTGGCTATTTTAATGGACAAAAACATATAATTCTGAAGCACTACACTCCAGATTATCGGACGTTTTTGCTTTGCAAGCATGCTCCAGGAATTAAAGGGCCTGAAATCTATTGATGAGGCACAGTTCTTTGGACTAGAAATTTGAATATGAGATAGATATGAGAAAGATAGATGATATATAAATTGCTAGATTAACTAAAACAATATGAGCTTGATATATGCAATGGACTAATCTATTATCTTGTTCAAATTATTAAACATATAGGGCCTGATTAAAATACAGACGTCCATCCGCTTCCGTGTTGTATCTTGCGTGATTTTGTACATGTGCAATGTTCAGAAAACAAACTTATGCAACTGCATGGTATTGCAAGGAATTCATTTTCGCATGCATGTGACACAACCAATTGTGACATGTGAGGGGGAACGAGGGAGGGAAGGGGCAAACTAACATATGCCAAGTACAGTATAGTGTGTTCACGCAGATGCAACTAATTCAAATCCTGTGTATAGCGTAAGTACATGTGTTCTCAGTCATATCTTTTACACCTGCTACAGGGCAGTTGTAAATGTTGGATGATAGTAATAACCGAGACATTTTTAGCATTGTCTTTGTTTACTACCTTTCACGCAACTGTACACATGCAAATGATTTATTTTCAATACGCATTTTATGCACTGTATGCAATGAAGATTTATTTATTTAGTTATTTACAAACAGTAGATGAAATAAAAAAAAACCAAATATATGGATTATTCCTGTTTTTGTTTTTTTTAGTCAATTTGTTTTTATATTGTTACCAGTTTTTATTTTAGTTCATAGTCATATAAAATTTGTATGCAATTTTTATGCGTTCTGGTGTAAATACGCATGTAGTAAACAAAGTGCAATTGGTCCTAAAAGATACGTCAGCCTGCGTGCCTATGTTTAAGGAAAGTACGCACTGTCCTTACAGAGTGTATTTATACCCCTATTCAAATTGTAAAATATCTTAATAAAACGTTTGGATTTGAATATAGGGAGAACTAGACAAAGGTTGCATTATATTTTTCAACACAGAAATTACACCTATTTTGCTTTCTGAGTTGAATCAGGCACATAAAGTTCAGATGAAGTTTAACAATGCTTGTCAACTTTTGCTGTCAGCTGGCAAGTGTGGAGAGGGGCATGGTGACGCCACTGTAGCACCAATCGCGTTTTGCAGCATTGTGTGTCCTCTCGGGATCTGGTAGAGTGCCTACTCTTCCCAGAGTCTGAAAGGACTTCCCAAAAATCGTAAGCCTCCCAAAAATGCCGGGAGAGTAGGTAAGTATGAGTTTAAACCATTACCTGGATTTTTTATGTCACTTCTTTTTTCAACCTATGACCCACTCAAAGTTTTGGAACTCATTTCCCATGGAGCAGAAACTTCATGTCATGAAGAAGAGAAGAGCTACACAAGTAGCAGTGTTCATGATTGCAGACCCTTTAAAATAGAAGTATAAGAAGGATGTCATATTTTTACTGATGATCTGGATGAGTAAACTTCCTGCTTTCCTTCTGCAGATTTATTTGACACCCCTGGATCTCTCAAAATCTCTATAATTAGAAAAATGGACAGTGAGTTCACTCATCTCTAAATATAATACTATAAAATTTTCAAAGTAGGAAATTCTAGACCCCATAAAAGGCAATGTTAAATGAATTTTGAAAACTGCTTATATTGTAAAGCACTTGCTGCTGATAAAAACAAGAATGAGGCTGTAAAGTGTTTATAGTTTAGCTTTTTCTTATAGCCTGCAGATGTCTATCACTGTGATTGGTTTTCAATATAAGATGAGAACACAGCAGTCATTAAGTGGTCTTGGTATAATGCACTTGTTGCATTCATATTGTCCAAATGATTAAAAATTGCAGTTAACATAGCATTCCCATTTCCATGCTTCCCCTTAGTGAAGTCCCGAACTAAATACTAGAAGTTTTTGCTGGGACATCTATCTTTCTGTTGTGTAGTGTACACCACTAAAATTATCTCTGGAGGGTGTGGGAGCTGCAATCTCATTTACTGCAGACTGACACATTTTCCCTTATTCTTCCCAATTCAGAACATTCAGAATTCCAGGTGTAGATGTAACTGTCTAGAAATAGTGCTGTAACTCACTGTACAGCAAACAACCGGATATTTTATTAAAATTAAATTGATTTAATTTACATAGTGATTATTTTTCAGTTTTAACTTCACCATTCATTAAAAGTATAAAGAAAACCTTAATCATTTTTCATTGAAGCACTTCAAGAACCTAAATGTGATCAATTCTGTCTGTGGGCTTGACTAGTCACGGGCAGTGGTGGATAACGATACTCTGTGGCCCTGGGCTGTACATATGCCATTGGCCTCCTTCCATTCTTTCCTTGTCACGTGTGCCCCAGGCCCCAGCATTCCCCACACAGGTTGCTACCTGCTGAGGTGTACAGTGGAGGAGGACTGGTCTTCTGCCGCTGCTGTTACATGTGAGAAGGCCCCACTGATGATGTATTTTCCACATCAATAAGCAGCAGTGTGAGCACCATTGTTAAAAGCACATGGCTCACCCCACAGTACATTAATAGACCCACAGAGCTGGAGGGAGAGAATGAGGGAGCAAGAGGAGAGGGGTCAGAAAAGAGCACAGTGAGAAATAGGATGGGAGAAAAGGGGAGGGGCTTGAGGGTAAGTGTCAGGAGCATGGTGAAAAATAGGAGAGGGAAGGGCGGGAGAAGCAGAGCATGCCCTCTACTTTAGCATGCTGTGCACCCTGTGTCTCAGCCTAAGACTCCTACCCTAGGCTGACAGACAGGGAGCTGAGAAAGTCTTGGCTAGGGGCTGCTCCCTGCTGACAGAAATAAGAGATTTAACCTAGTACTGCCTAGAGGAATTTGAGGTCCTGGTACAACAAATTATCCTCCATAGATGATTAGTAGGTTGTGTGCCACTGCTTATAGGTGGAATGCCAACAAACGGGGCATGGCTGCGCCCATTTGGACATGACATGTTATATACTAAAACTGTGTTGCTGTCTCCTACCTGTTATTGCAGCTTCACACCCTGCTAGTTGATTTTTGTCTGGATCCTGGAGTATTGGGGCCTGTTTGGAAAATATATAGGTACATTAAAAATACAAAAAACTGAGCATCATGCCCTCCCCAGCCATATCATACCCTCCCCAGCCATATCATGCCCACCCCAGCCATATCGTACCATCCCCAGCCACATTGTACCATGCCCAGCCATATCATGTCCTCCCCAGCCACATCATGTCCTCCCCAGCCACATCATGTCCTCCCCAGCCACATCATGTCCTCCCCAGCCACATCATGCCCTCCCCATCTACATCATGCCCTCCCCAGCCACACCATGCTCTCCCCAGCCACATCATACCCTCCCCAGCCACACCATGCCCTCCCCAGCCACATCATGCCCTCCCCAGCCAAATCATGCCCTCCCCAGCCACATCATGCCCTCCCCAGCCACATCATGCCCTCCCCAGCCACATCATGCCCTCCCCAGTCACATTATGCTCTTCTCAGCCACATTATGCTCTTCCCAGTCACATTATGCTCTTCCCAGCCACATTATGCTCTTCCCAGCCACATCATGCCCTCCCCAGCCACATCATGCCCTCCCCAGCCACATCATGCCCTCCCCAGCCACATCATGCCCTCCCCAGCCACATCATGCCCTCCCCAGTCACATTATGCTCTTCTCAGCCACATTATGCTCTTCCCAGTCACATTATGCTCTTCCCAGCCACATTATGCCCTCCCCAGCCACATCATGCCTTCCCCAGCCACATCATGCCCTCCCCAGCCACATCATGCCCTCCCCAGCCACATCAAGCTCTTCCCAGTCACATTATGCTCTTCCCAGTCACATTATGCTCTTCCCAGTCACATTATGCCCTCCCCAGCCACATCATGCCCTTCCCAGCCACATCATGCCCTCCCCAGCCACATCATGCCCTCCCTAGCCACATCATGCCCTCCCCAGCCACATCATGTCCTCCCCAGCCACATCATGCCCTCCCCAGCCACATCAAGCTCTTCCCAGTCACATTATGCTCTTCCCAGTCACATTATGCTCTTCCCAGTCACATTATGCTCTTCCCAGTCACATTATGCCCTCCCCAGCCACATCATGCCCTTCCCAGCCACATCATGCCCTCCCCAGCCACATTATGCTCTTCCCAGTGATATCCTGCCACATCATGACAACTCCAGCCACATATTGCCACCCCCCAGTCAAATCATGTCACCCCCACTCACTTCTGTACTTACCTGTGCTGTGCTGTGCTGGCTTTGCTGAAGTCCATTACAGTGAAAGCTATAAGGATTACCTCATATTGCAAGACTAATAGTCCCTTGGCCCACTATGCATGCAGTGACCAGGTGCAGTGAGCTGCTCCCAACCCCCACTGAATAAAAAAGAATAGAAAAAACAATGCACACAAGATGGCCTCCAGTGCAGGCCTTTGACCTCCATGAAGGCCAGGGCACTGATACTTTCACTGGTACTGCCACCCCCCCCCCCCCCCCTCCGCCGGCACCACTGGCTGGACTAGCCACCAGGAAGTACATCAATGCCTGGGTCAATCCCTATAAGGGCCCCAGATCCCCATTCTTCCCTTACAGTCAATATGTAATTTTAAAAAGGGAGAAGTGAATTTTTTTTTTTAAAAAAGACAGGGAGTGAGCCCCGTTGCTGATGGGTCCAGAGCCATATTACCCTATGTCCCGCTCACCACAACTGCCGATTTCATAATCCGCCATTGGTCAGTATCACTAAGAGCAGGTTGGTGACTACAAAATATCTGAGCCCAGGCCTGCTTTGGAGGCCAAGCATTGTCAGATTATGGGTTGGGGAACATGGGACACTAGCCCCATAGCCCCCACGTTCTAGTTGGCCCGTTACTTGGCTGCAAAACAGGTAACTGCAGAGATCTGTAACAGATAGATTGTAGCTTCCCATTGCTCTGCAAGGTCACACATCCCTAGCCTGCATGTACAGCAACAGCTTTTGCTGGGAAAGGGAGGAAGAAGTTGCTGCATCGGGACCCAAACACGAGGGCTGGTACTTAGTGATATTTAGTGTTTAATCCTAAATGGCAACTAAATGTTTGAATTTGCTGGCTTTCACTAAAACTTTGGGGCAAGCAGTTTGGCTGAACCGAATACTATAAATAACTCCTGAATCCTATATCTCCATACTTGACAACTTTTTTCACCTCCCCCGTGGGAGACCCGTGAGGTGTGAGAAAATAGTGGGGTTGGGGCACGTGGAATAACGTCATTTTCAAAGAGAATCGCGTTGTGTAGGCTCCAATACTGCCCAGGTCACTAGGAAGTGGTAGAATGGCCTGCTCTCCCTAGAGTCCGGGAACCTATCCTGAACTCAGGAGTCTCCTGGCTATTCCGGGAGCGTGGGCAAGTATGTCTATCTCTGAGAATTGGAAATATGGGGTATGTTAAATAGAAATTCAAATGTATATGCTTATTCCATATGTTTTATTGCAGCAATTCTGAACAATGATATTTCTTCCTGACTACATATGGTAACATACATAGCAAATAGGGTCCAAAGAATCCAGACACCAAATTATAAGATTTAGTTTGGCAAAAAAATCAAATATGTATAGTTAAGGTAATAATCCCCCACCTTTAAAGAATAGCACCTCAGCTATTAAGTAACTCCTAAAACCTAAAACACTGTTTATTCTCACAAATTTAACTCTTTTGCAGCTTCTAAAATGAATTCCTGTTTAGATCTCACACCCCATTTTTTGTAAGGTTTTTCACAACCTCAAATACTCATTTGTCAAATCATTTCATTTTCCCCAGCCTTATGTTAATCTCTGTGAGTAGGAAAACATTTAGCTTATTCTTTAAGGCTGAACTTTTGCACTGAAAGCACCTTCTCTGCGAGCTTCCTCCCACCCAAGTGAATGGAAAAAACACAAACGCTGTGCTTGTCATGAACACAAGCTGTAAAGGCAAGGCATTGCGGTTTTAAAAAAACAACTTGCATTGGTGCAGACATGGTGGGTGCTGAGGATCTGCCGTACCTACAGCTGTGGAATTGCAGCTGGCAGAGATTAATGTGGCTGCATGGGAAACCATAAAGTCACCCACACCGCTCCCTGTACAACAGTCCACACCTCCGGCGGTCTGGGAGCTGTTGTTAGTTGGAGTAACAGCAGTAATAAAGTGAGCTGGAAAACTGCTCCTTCTTATAGGAAAGAAATGGTACTTTTTGATCTTTCTGGAAGGGGATCATGTGAAGAACATGAAAGTCTGACATTGAAACCTTGTTAGCCTAAGCATTTCATCCAGAAAAAAAAAAAGATTGGAATTTATGATTTTTTCCCCTCCCTAAACTATAATTTTTCAAGGTTAGTGTGATATAAACCATAATCCTATGGAGTTCTCTTGTTACGACACCTGTATAACTGGAACTATTCATCAGGGTGCTTGGATTTACTGCTGTGGATTTATGCCTTAGAACTCATTTTTTTTTACCTCCAAACCAGCAGTAAACGGTACAGAGTGTGGTGTTTGGGCTGTTAATTGTTTGGACTTAAGATTCTTTGAATCACTTTCTCCAGTCCCACAATTCTTTGCATCATATAAGGAATGTATGTTATAGGTTTTTATAAACTTTCATTTTAAGAAAACAATACTGTATTATGCAAACTATAAGTGTAACAAAACGAAACTTATCCCACGGCGCCTTGCATGTGACAAATATATCAAACTTAATGTAGAAACAGCCGAAATAGGTCTGTGTAGCTCACTAATGAATCCAGGTAAAACAAGTCCCCTTTAATAAAGCATTAAATTCAGTCATCTTAAACAATGATTCCATAGAGTGATATCTTGGTTAAAATGAATGGTAATTCTGCACATATAGTCTATATTCAATAATTGGATCGGATACCAATTTGGAGAAAGTCTTAAATCCACATCACCACTCGTCAGTGATGTGTGGGAATAACGATGTACAAAATGTAGTCCCCCCAAAAAAATTATATTGAATAAAAAATAAAAATGTTTTTCAATACGGGCATGCACAAAACTGTACTCACATTTTCAGTGATGATAGTCTCTGGTGGAGGTCTCTCCATTCTGTATAGGGTCATCCCAGTTCATCAGGCACTCTCGGGACTGAGTCCAGTTCCTGGCTGTATTGGTGCCTCACCAGCTAGTGACCGCTTGATAGGCTCTTTCTAACTTTCTGTATTTTGGAACGCACACTTGCGTTCCAAAAACCAAACTTCCGGTTTTTCTGCTCCAATGGGAGAAGCGCATGCCATCATTGGCGTTCCACAGTAGATGGTTAAAGTTGAAGGGATTCTTTTCCTCAGTTATAATAACAATAAAAACAGCAATGTTGGTGTGTAATTGCCTTCTTTTCAACGTATTTTACGCCACAAAGGGGATAGAAAGCAGGTAGAAAATGCATCTAGACTGGGGGGTATTTATACAAGTGAGGAACAACCCCCAAAGCCCACCCTTATATAGTCCTATTGGTCCACAGAGGCGGGTGTACTCCTTGTAAATATGATGGATCTAAAAAGTATTGCAGAAAATTTCAAATAAGCATGTTCACAAAAAAAAATAGTTTGAATAATTGGTAGAATGAAATTGTTAATGGCAATAGTCAAGGTGGATCGTGACATGGAATAGATGATGTCTCACCATTTGGGTCAGAAAGGTTAATTACTAAACTCCTAGATCTTAAACAATGTATGTCTCAGAAATGTAGAGGTCAATATGATATAAGTGTGTATGCACACAATGTGCCTGATGCAGAGTTGAACACAACTTGGCCGTAATTTACGGTGCAAAAAATGCGCATGCAAAATTAGCGTATTTCAGCCCATATGCTGAGGCCGGCGAATCTCAAGATGCGTCCAGCTCTGCATCTGAAACATATGCGCCAAGTTTATGGCAGGTGTGTTTACACTAACATATACAGAACCAGGTCACACGCTCAATAACACCTTGTATACATTTGTTTTCATAGGGAAAAAAACACATTTGCAGTTAGGCTTCACATAATACAGTAGATATAACCTCTCATTTACAAATGAAAGTAAGAAAAATTATTGCATCGTGTGTGCCACAAGCCCAACCTCTCATTGTCATATATGATATGTGCTGATGATCTTCATCAGATTATATGTGCTGGTGATCTATTCGTGGTGGGCAACAGACGGCCTGCCGAGCCTTCTGCTACGGGCGCTCAGCCGACTGCTCCTGATATTATGAGAACGAGGTCAGCTGAGCTCCGCGTCATGTGACCTATTCTGTACAGTGCAGGGAGGTCACGCAACAACCCAGAGGAGGTGGGAGTGCACTGTGCTCTCCCTCTTTCATCTGTGTGACCCCTTTGAAGGCTGGAGGGCTGCACATGCGCCCCTCCGCCACTATCAGGTTGTGCCTCACTGTGATATATGGCTATATATATATGTATATATATATATGTTTACCCCACCTCTTTATTTTCCTGAAAGATGGCTTGCAAATCAGCAATATGCATACTTGCCTACTCTCTCGGAATTTCCAGGAGGCTTCCGAATTTAGGGGAGTTCTCCCGGAAGAGTAGGCAATCCTCCCAGATCCTAAAATATGATGAAATTCATGGCATTGAATATCGGGGGCGTGCTTAATGGCGTCATTAAGCCCCAACCCACACTATTCAATGCAGTGATTTTAGGCATATTATAGTGGGGACCCCCTCCTATCCCTGTCACGTGACCTGTCCTTCCAGAAGGACAGAGTCGCAAAGTCGGCAACTATGGCAATATGTATTGCAGCCAGCTGTATGAGTGTATAATGAGCATGTGTAGGATTTTAGAACTAGGAGCTATGATGTATGTGGAGCAGTCTAGCCTTGGTGCACAACCCTGCTCTCAACTGCAACAATATTAGCAAATTGATTTCATGGCTTTGTTCTCCCATGTAAACAAAGGGGAGGAGGTACATTTATGAGGAGCTTTTTATTATAATACATTTTCAAAAAAACGGCAATACCAGCTTGTGACAGATTCAGTAATTAGTAAAGCGCTACGGAATTTGCTGGCGCTATATAAATTATTGGTAATGATGATGAATTAGTAATTATGTTCTTTCACATTCCATTTCACTCTCAAGGGATTCTACCTTACTTTATGTGTACATTTTAAATAAGGTACATTAAAATAAAGGAAATATGTTTAATTAGTTAATATTAGGATTTTTCTGTGAAACATGGAATTTGTTATTGCTTAGAGTAGTGTGAACTAAGGTGTAATACAGAATTTGTTCATCTGTACTTGTCATTTTAGTTCAGTGACATTGGAGCTGCTATTTTTGCTCATGATGAAATATATGCTCCTGAATGTAAATTTTTATATTTATTTTAAATATCTGGGAACTGATTAAGTTCTATGGCTAAATTGCACAAGCAGTTTTAAAAAGTAATTTGCACGGTCTAGATATGCACTTTTCAGGTAAAGTTACTTGATAATTGCTTGCTATGTATGAACTATTGCACATTTGCACTTTCACACTTTAGTGTTACTGTTAGTATATAACCTCTTTGTGACCCAAAATATTTTGTACATGAATATATTTATATATCTCATGATGTAAATTTACATATTTTGAACATGCATATTCAACTACTCTAAATGAAAAAAACTTAATTGTATATTGAATCACTCAATTAAAGCACAGTTAGGTTAACAATTCTAGTGCAGCAATATCCTCTTTACACTGAATGTTCGTCATCAAGATTTCATTACCAGTTGTAAACCAATCCAGTTACAGGACCATTTGGTTGGTCACTTTGACTAATCTTTGCTAAGGATATATACATTACATGTGTAATCGGGAGGATTATGAAGTGGTCACTCTTTCTACTGCAAGCAAGAACCAGGCCGAGACTGGCATTATCAATAGGGTGATGGTATAAAGAGGGCAGCAGAAAGTCCACTCAACTAAAATAATTGTAATGTGCTATCTATGAACAGTATATTGTTATAGCACTGACAAATTTTAGACGTCAACTAGAGATGAGCAACCTCCCACTATTTGACCCCTTCCTATGAACATTTGTATGTTGTGAGTGAGTTGTGAGTTTGAGTGAGCATGTGAGTTTAAAATATAAACATTGCAGCTTTAAAGTGTTATTAAATCTACTAACAAGGTAAATGCCACTAAATTAGACTTTTTCATTAAGAAACTTGGCATTTTTTAATGAATTCTCTTCCTTTAGCTGCTGCACAAACATCATTTTACAACATGTTATTTATATATAAAATCTATATCAAAAATAATTAAGGCGCTCACAAACCTACACAGACCAAAGTCGCTGGTGGGGTACATCTTGTTAAATGAAGTTTAGCAGTACTAGAATAATATTTTTTTTTACTGATGAATTTAATTCAAATTGTTGATGGTTGGTCCCTATGTAAATAGCAAACCTACACGCTAAAACAAAGTAAATGTGTCTTTAGTAAGAGACAGACCCAACTTTATGTCAAACAAGCTGAAATACCTGGCGTTGCCCGGGTTTAAATCGTGAAGTTATTAAGTTATCAATGAGTTGGGTTTAACTGTCAACATTTTAAAAATAATTAGTAGCTAATATGTCATTAAAATCAATCCAGTGTAAGGACCAGAGCAGGCTCCCGGATCAAAGTTCTGCCCAGCGTACACCAATGGGAGGTCCGACTGGAACCCTAACCATTCCATTAGGCATCCCAGACCAATTGCCACCCCTCTGTGGAGTTTTCATCCAAATCCATCCAGTGGAAGGCCCAGAACAGGCTCCCTGGGTCAAAGCTCTGCCCAGTGTACACCAATGGGAGGCCCGACCAGGACCTCAAAGCCCTAGTATGTCTTTTGGGATCCAATGTTACCACTCTGTGAAGTTTTCATCCAAATCTATCCAGTGGAAGGCTCAGAAGAGGCTCCCCGGTTCAAAGTTCTGTCCAACGTACACCAAAGGGAGATCTGGTCAAGGTCCTAACCCCCCCTAAAACCTGGCCAGGGTCCAACTATACCACCTCGATTTTTATATATAAGATTCTTTGCAGTCTCCTTCCTCCCTCTTGGTTTGAGTATTGGAATCAATTGCTGAAGCAATGGTGAAATAATGATTACTATTACTATTATTATTGTATGTCATTGTGATCGCAGTAACTATGACTGTGGCTGTGTGGGTGCTAAGAAATATATTGAAATATATTGTCTTGAAAATAACACCACTGAAGTAAACCAAGTACCAACACAAATGCTTGTAATTAAGCTTTGTTTATATCTCTGTAGTTTATGTGGTTTGCATTCAGTATAATGATTTCTGTAAAGTAATATTTTATAGAGCAGTTTGGTGTTATTATTCTAAAAGAATAATAATATAATAGGAGAGGCAGTGGATCATAAATAGATAATATAATACCACAAAAGTCCCTTGGACTGTCAACTGGCCCGCCAGCTAACTCTTTATTACAGTAATTCCCATTTTAGGGTTCTAGAACAAAAGATGCCAGGTTGTTTATTAGGTGTTTCCTCTGAGCACAGTGGCTTTCCAGTGGCGCACATTTATAATTTGTTAACTCTGTAAAGTATCACCTGTTCCTTAATCCAGAGGTGTGTTCAGTCTGCAAGTCAGGGCCCCTGTTGTTGTCCCAGATATTGTTCTTTGTTTTTGTCTCGATTGTCAGATATGCTGTACATTCTTCTGGTAACCTCCTCTTTTGGGGTCCCAGAAAAATGGCACACTGACACTTGGCATCCCAGCTAAACAATGTTTGAACACCACTGCTCTAACTTGCCATAGATCCCGCACTGATTGCACACTTCTACCACATTATTAGCATTTGTTGATTTTACAAATAATCAAGCTGAACAATCCCCTTTGTCTCTCTGATGACTGTTTTTGCAGGGAAATGTTTCAGAGGAAAAAATAGAGACATGTATTTTGATGCCTTTTTACATGTAAAATCCTTTCAGAATAATGATCAATAGAAGCTGCCTTGTGTTTCCTAGTTTGGCCAGTGGATCAATGTGTTGCCCTCAGCAATGAGATTTGTAAATATTCTCAAGCTTCAGGGCCCATGTACTTGAATGAATAAGACTGGGGATTTCTGTGGTAAATAAGCACATTTCTGAGTGTCCCCTTCTCCTCATCGTTTTGCAAAGTTCCCTCATTACTGAGTTTTGTGATGCATCTCTCGCCTACTACAGATGTGAATCTAAAATGCTGGAAGAAAACAAACAAACATATTTGTTTATGTTCTTTTGAAATCAATATATACAACTGCTTAGACTGAGTGTGACGGTTTTTTATCATACAAGAAGAAATAAACTAACAGCAACCTTTCAGACTAATGTGATTAATTGTCTTCCAGTTCCAGTTCAAGTGTAATGTCAACTACCCACTATGTAGACAGCCATTTTGTGGGCAGAAGTAATATCCATGAGGTTGTAGCCTTTTAATTCCCTTGGAGTTAGTTTATAGGACGTTGATAAGCTGATTTCTCATGAATGTTGTCACTATGTTCAAATTAATTGATAGGCTAAATTCTAACAAATAATGCACAAAATGACTGTCTCTGACACGTGTAGACAAATCTGGTCTCCCACTTACTCCACCTTCTAGACAGCAGCTGCCTTTCCTGCCTGCCTAGACTGAGAACCAGGAGTGGTACTGGCCCTGAGTCCATACTTGCCAACTCTCCCGGAATGTCCGGGAGACTCCCGAAATTCGGTCGGTCTCACGGACTCCCGGGAGAGCTGGCAAGTCTCCCGCAATTGCGGGGCTAAAATGGCGCGATTTGCGGTGAATCGCGTCATTTTGGCCCCGCCCCCGCTACAAAATGGCATATTGGTCGTGGGGGCGGGGCCAAAATGACGCGTTTCACTGCGCCCCACCCTCTAGACACGCCCCTCTCCCGTATACAACTTGCCAAAAGTAGGCAAGTATGCCTGAGTCGTAGGAATAAGAGCAGTGATGTGGAGTCAAATGATCACCTGTAACAATCAAGGGTGCTAGATCCTGATATTATGTTGTCTCTGAGGAAAATCTGAAACACCAGGAATAACTGCTGCTGCATTTTCACCCTTTTTTTTTTAATTAAAACAGGCTTTCTATTGCCTTTTTAGCTGGGCAGGTGGTTTGTTAGGCCTTGGGTTAAGGATAAAGCCATACTGATATTCATTCATTAAAATACTATTTTGCCTGGTATAAACACAGGTAAATATTTAAGTGCAGGAAGATTTTAAAGTTATTTCAATGACTCTTTTATTGCACTTCTGAATAGCTTATAAATTATTCAGCAAACTGATGCATATGTGGCAACCTAAGAACTACGCATGAAATATGCTACGATCTTCTAGGCTTCTATATAAAGTATTTAGTATTGGTTTTTATGATGCACTATTCACAACTGGAAACCACAGAGCTCAAAGATCAATCGCATTTTGGCCAATGGTATTAAAGAAGATTTTTAAGAGCTCTGTGACAAATATCAATTAGGAGCAGCCCTTTCATGAGGGATTTTGTATCAGAGCTTAGAACATTTTGTTGTAAGACTAGTTATTCCTAGCGGTGGTCCACTTCTGGACCACCCCTGCTAATTAAACCTTCCCATTCTTATACCAAATGAAGCCTAGAGCTGACATGGCAGTTCTCGGCATCAGTGGAGTAAGTCCGTCAATAGTTTACAATAGAGCTCTATGAGAGCTGTTCCAGAGTGCTGTATTGTACAGCTATAGGAGGCCTGCAATGTGCTTGTTTCCTCTGTAACAACAAAAAGAAGCTGTTCATGACTTTGTGATTCAGGTAAGAGGGAGGTTCCAGGTGAAGTAGGAGGGTCTGTAGGCATACATTTGCGCTATTCCTTTATAATGACCCTTTTAAGCTAGCTAATGCTGCATCATATTCATTATTGTTTTCACTGATGATTGGCCAGAGAGTCTATAAAAAAACGTTCCTTCCAATCCCTGATCACTCAATTCAACTTACTCATAGCTGCCAATATTTAAATACAAATTTTTATTTCTACTGGGCAGGTGAATTTTCAGTACATTATGAGAACATGATCTGAATATAGAGTATTGCACAAGACGACATACATAACCCCTGGCAATGATTGTAATGCAATTCTATCATATATCAATAAATTTTCTTTCAGATACTGAGAGTTGCGCACTGCACACACAAGACAGTGTTGTGCAGTGCACTGCAATAGGGACATTTTCTGTTATAAATTGTCTGACAAGTATGACAAATTGTTTTAAATAAAGATCTGTCCTTGAAAACCATTGAATCAAGCACAGTTTACAGCATTGCTCGCTAGAGGTGAAAGGGGTATGTTTTCTAGCTCACGTAGTCTGATCTGACTTTACTATACTCAGTGGAGGCAGCTTTTTTGTGGGCTGATCCAGTATATGAGATTGCAGCCTATCACTAGCAACCAGAAACATAGGGAAATCAAGCATGCTATACATTCACTAAAGTAAAAAAGCACAAACATGTTGTTTAGAAACATGCACAGCAAAGCATGGCAGCAAAAGTGTGTTAAAATTTTGTTATAGCAGCACTGGTAAACTGAATTTCTCACATTTTTCTAAAATTGTGTGTTAACCTTTTAGACTATACCATATTTATTATATTTATATTATTATTTACTTTTAATATGTTACAAGTAAGCAGGGTTCAGAGAATAAATGTCCGTTAAGTTAGAAGTTTGTACAACCCCTGATTCTCAGACACAACTTCCCCCTACCTACTGGTAGGCATCTCCAACCTCAAGTCCATGGATTTGGGTTTTCCTGTGTGGTGGACATCTGATCGCCAACCACACACTCTGGCTGACATGCATAGCTTTTCCACAGAAGCTGGACACTCTTTTTTTCTGCTCTCCACAATGCATCCCAACACTCTGAAACTTACGGGAAAAGTGTCTCTAAACACTAACCCCCAGTTATCTATAGTACAGTCATACCACAGGTCTTCATCTATAGATGCCACTTACAAACACAACTTTACTGAACTACTTACCAATCGATGTAGCTAAAACTGTTGGCAAGTCGAAAAACATAGCAGTTGTATTGGTATCAAGAAAACAGGTCATAAAATGCACCTCCCCAGTAGTTGAAAGCAAACCCAATATTCTATTCTATTCAATCAGCCAGTAAATTTTAGTCCAGTGCAGGTTAGAAAATATAATTCCTGTAAGTCAAGAATCACAGAGACTTAGAGCAGCTCTGATGGCCAGTTGGATCACTAGTGCAGACTGTGTGGGAGTCTGCAGTGATGATAGTCTGTGAGGGAAGGATTTGAGGCTAAGGGGCATATTCAACTGTTGGCGGAAACGCCGAAAATCTCGTGGCACACGCATTATTACCGTTATTACGGTAATAGTGCGAGTAAAAACCGTTATTACGGTAGTTTTCTCGCTGGATTTCAGCTCGCAGCTTCCTGAGCCGCAAGCTGAAATCCAGCTACGGTAGTAGTTTTAACGCTGTGGAAACCCGCGACAATTGAATATGCCCCTAAATGATGTACCCTTATAAATAGAGGAGACATCTTTCTCCTGGACTTCTGCCTTCCCTGCATCAACTTAGCCTTGAAAATAAGACACTGCCAAATGCTGCAACATACAATAAATTAAGGATAGTGTTTTCTAATAAACCACAGCTTGCTTTGTAATGACTAGGTATTTATACTGATAATAAAGAGATTTGAAATAGAATACATATCTACTTTATGTACTATATACTTATATCTTAAATCTTATATTGATAGGAATATTAAAATGTTGTGTAGAATTATATATTATCATCACCATCATTTATTTATATAGCCACAACCAACTCCATAGCGCTTTACAATTGGGAACAAACACAGTAATAAAATAATACAGGGTCATACAGACAGAGAGGTAGGAGGGCTCTGTACACAAGCTTACAATCTATAGGACAATGGGAGCTTGATACAATGTTGGTCAGAGGGTTGTTGTCTTGTATGAACTGTGTAAAGGGTGGTAATAGGGTAATCTAGTGAGGTTAAGATGTGGATGAGGAATATTATAAGCGTGCCTGAAGAAGTGAGTTTTCGAACAACGCTTGAAGGTTTGGAGAGGAGAGAAGAGGTCTTAGTGTGCGAGGGAGGAATTCACAAAGTGGGTGCAGCCCGAAAAAAAATCATGTAACCGGGACAGGGAGCATGTAATGAGAATGGATCAGAGATGCAAATATTGTGCAGAAGGGAGGTTTAAAATTGGGAGAATTTTTGAGACAAGTAAGGAGATGTATGTAGGTGCAGTTTTGTTGATGGCTTTGTTAGTAGAAGTTTTTTATATTGGTAAAAATGTTTATTTGGTAAAAAACAGACAAGCAATATAGAATCTGCCAGAGAGGATCAGCGGAGGAAGAACAACTTGCAAAGAAAATCAATCTAGCTGCTGCATACAAAATAGATTGTAGGGGTGAGAGTCTGATTAAGGTTAGACCAGTAAGGAGGGAATTGCAATAGTCAATGCAGTGAGTGCATAAAGTAAAGTTTGTGCAGTGTCTTGTGTAAGATATGTTTGTATTCTGGAAATGTTTTTTAGATGTATGCAACATAATTTAAATATAGAGTCGATGTGGGGAACAAAGGATAGTTCAGGCTCATGTATTACACCTAGGTATCAAGCTTGCAGGGTGGGATATATGGTCAAATAGAAATTTCAGGTGGGCAAGTTTTGTTGGCAGGTGGGAATATTAGTAACTCTGTTTCAGAAACATTGAGTTTGAGTTGGCGAGAGGACATCCGAGATGAAATGGCAGAAGAACGGTCAGTAACGCAGGACAACACAGATGGCGAGAGATCCGGATAGGATAGATAAATTTGTGTATCATCCGCATAGAGATGATACTGAAATCCAAAGGAGCTTATTGGTTTTCCAAGAAAAGTGGTATAGATAGAGAACAGCAAAGGACCTAGTACTGAGCCTCGTGGTACTCCAACTGATAAAGGAGCAGAAGTGGATCCAGAATAATTAAAACTGAAAGAGCGATTAGATTGGTTAGATGAGAACCAGGATAAGTCAGTGTCTTGAAGACCTAGGGATCGTAGCGTTTGTATGAGAAGTGAGTGTCAACTGTGACAAATGCAGCAGAGAGATCCAAGAGAATTAGAAGAGAGTAATGGTCTTTAGTTTAAGCAGTGATTAAATCGTTGACAACCTTAGTCAACACAGTCTCTGTGGAGTGTTGAGACCTGAAAGCCTGACTGAAGAGAATCCAATAGGTGGTTTGCAGAAGGAAAGTGTGTGAGTCGAGTGTAGGCAATTCTCTCTAGAAGCTTGGAGGGGCATGGGAGCTGACAGATTTTTAGTCAGAATTTAGTTTTTTCAGAATAAGAGCTTGAATAATTATGGAAAGTTACCAGTAGAGAGAGAGAGATTACAGATTTTAGTTACAGTGGGAATAAGCACAGGCGGCAGGGATCTACCAATTTGTGAGGGAATACGATCAAGAGGACAGGAGATAGAGTAGGAAGAAAAGAAGAGAGTAGATACTTCATCTTCACTTGTGGGATCAAATGAATTCTATATTTACATGGTTACATAGTTAGTAATGATGAAAATGACACAGGTCCACCCAGTTCAACCTTTTATAAATACTAAGTGTTTTGATCCAGAGAGAGGCAAAACAAAACCACTAGGATTGCCGCTTCAGCCTCACATAAGGAAACAATTCCTTCCTGGTCTGATAAATGACAATTAGAGAAATTCCTAGATCACAGATGTCATTGTCCAGTACATTTTTTAATTACCATACGTTAGTAAATTTGCCATCACTATCTACTATAGTTATGTTTAATCACCCTTAAGAACCCCTTCCTGTGCTAATGGTAAGAAAAAAATTCCATTTGATATTTGTGGTCCCTTGTCTTCTGTTTTGTCCTCAGCGAGAAGCTTTTTAGATAAATCTTTGTATTGATGATGAATTATTTATACATAACAGGTCAACTCTAAGGTGCCATTTTTCCAAAGTAAATAAACCTCACCTTGTAAGTTTATTGAAAAGGAGGATGAAAGGAGAGATCATTTTATTTAAACAAATGTTTCTAAATTTATTTGGGGCACTTACACTTTCCTGTATAGAGAGATTGACTACATTTATATTTTTTTGTCCTGTAAAAACGGCTTTCTAATTTCTCCTATAGGCTTTTTCTCTAATATGAAACATGCATTTTTAGATATACATCTTCTTTAAGATAGTGACAGTGAATTTTTATCACCAAAAGCCTAAATGAATATATTAACTTATGAAGTCAAGCTATGTCACCAACAATGATCAGATAATTATTTTAGAAGCACTGTGACTTATTTAATTGCTGTGGGGATTGAAGATTGGGTTGCTTACAAGTGCACTAATTGGATGGCAGGATATTAACGAGTACCTCAGCGTATTTCATAATGGAATGTGTGAAGACAGAGACCTGCTCTTATATAGCACACCTAATATAAAAATCACAACTCTTGGTTCCTTTGATATGATTCCACCCCCCAACCTTGTTCTTCCTATCCATCAAATAGTGATATGATTGTAATTTAATTAAGTGCAAAAGCCTGAGCAGCCACCCTACTCAACAATGACAACATGTGAAGGGATTCGTTAACAAAATGTGTGAATTAAAGAGAAGGACAATGTGCAAGAATTAAATAAATAAAAAAACAAGAATCTTCTTTATAAGACAGAAATAATGTTTAAAGCAGAGTGTAGTCAAAATAATTTTATGAACATATTACCCATGCTATCTCACAAAAAATGTGTATATTTTGTGTGACACATTACATGTATGTTTCACTTATTTATAAGAGAGGATTTAGTTCAATATAGTGTGACCCTGTCCATCCATTCATACATATATTACTAAATGTGATCATATTGCAGCATCTGTGGCTGTTGTATCTTTTATGTTAAAGCAGCAATCCAATGGAAAAAAAGTGTGTTTTCTAAAAAATTTCACTCTGGCAAGGTATATGACGATTCTTGGTATTTACTATTTTTCCTTGCTTTGTTTCTTCAGGCTGCTATTAATGATTTGTAATTCTGCACAGTGTCATAGACTACCATGACAACCACAGGCACATGATTGTAGTGAGCAGAAAGACTTTGGAATACCCCTCTGAGGTCCATCTGCTCTTGTGTACTGTAAACTCCTCTCCCTCCCCCTTCACATGAGGCTGCTGTGAGTCTGTGTGTGACTGGCAGCCATATGTTGTGCAATTTTTAAATATAGATAATAGCCTACCTGTATGGGATTATTGTTATTAATCCCAACTCAAATTGTCCTCCTCCTTATCCCCCTTAGTCTCATTATGGAACAACCCAGACTTCCGTGCACAGTGTTTCCTCTCCTCACTTCAAAATGTGGATCCAAGCTGGAATAAGAATAGTCCATGACCTTAATAGTAGAAAGAATTGGGCCTTCTTACATGATATTCAACAAGAAAATTTCTCATTCTGTCTTCAGTTCTTTGAATTCTTCCAAATGAGACACTTCCTCATGTCTCTCCTTCCTGAAGACACCCTGATAGACCTTATTCCTTTTGAAACAATATGTGTACAGTCTTCGCTTTGCAAGGGTATGATATATTCATTCTACAACTTGCTAATTGACATTACTCTAGGTTGTCGGGGGCAACACCATGAGAGGGAATGGGAGAGAGACCAGGGACCTATCCAGGTAAATCTTGTTGAGAGTAGGTGAGGGAAGGGATTGCTACAAGTTCTGTTTCAATACACATTTAGAAGACGGCATATAAGCTTTACTATAGGTGATATTATACTCCAGGTAAACTGTGTAAACTTCCCTAACTCCGAACCGACCTGCTGGCGTAATTGTGGCCAAAAAGGCACACTTTTTCACATTTGGAGGACTTGCCCCCGCATTGTCCCTTACTGGAACAAGGTCTTGTCCAGTCTTAACTCTCTGTCCGAACAACCGATTTCCAAAGACCCATGGACCTTCTTTCTCTCCTGCCCCCTACAAGATGAGAGCGTGCACTTAAACAAATTTATATCTCACAATTTTGCTGACACTTAATCCTTAATTACCAAAAATTGGAAAAACCCTGACCTTCCTACTACCAGGGCTCTCAAAAACTATGTTGCAAGCATGAAAAATATCACATATAACCTACAAGACAGCACAAATTCAACACCATACGGACTCCCAGGTATATGAGGGAGAATCGCAACAGTCCGCCTTCCCTGGGAACACCCTCCCTATCTTAACCACTCACTCATCTTGTTGTGCACACTTACGGCATCTGCCAGGAGGCAGTACCATCTGAATTTCTGAGGTTTGACATACATATTACTAATATTGGCTCTTTTTGTACTCCTTGTATTATTGGTTCTTATTTATACCCGCATGTGATCATTATGTAGTATATCTAATGACTGATTGTTATTTTCTGTTGAATTTATGTATCACAATGTATATTGTATGTAATCTTGTAATGTAATCTTTTTGTTAGATGCCATGAGTTTGAATTTATGCTAGTGTCATTAGTCTGTTGAAATAGCCAAACTCTGCCAAGATCCTATCTCTCCCTGGTCTGAAGTCCCAAAGTTGTAAACCATCTATCCAAGCAGAACAAAGCTTGGAAATCAGGTCCTGTGAACATTCCGATCTCAGGACATCCCTAACTCCCATCTAAAAGCCCTGTGACATTTGGTAGTTGAATCTGTCCTTATTGACAGCTAAACGCCAAAGGTGGGGGGGTGATAACTATGTAGCAAAAAGGTTTAAAATCTTATGACTTAGACAATAATGTGTGCATTTTCATGAGGGGTCTATCAAGACTGAAATGTCCCATACTTCTCAATTGTGTTCCCTCACACACCAGGGGGGTAAATGTATCAAACTCCGGTTTCTTCAACTCGCAGGAGTTCCGCGAGTTGACAGCTAAAACTTAAAGCGGCGCTGCCTTGTAAAGGCAAGTTTCCCTTTACAAGGCAGCGCCGCTTTAAATTTTAGCTATCATCTCGCCGAACTCCCGCGAGTTGAAGAAACCGGAGTTTGATACATTTACCCCCAGGTCTTGACTCAGTGGTTCCCAATCTGTGTGCCTAGGCTCCCTGGGGTGCCTCAGTGATCTCACAGGGGTGCCTCGGCCAGGGCTAGTGGTAAGCAAGGCGGGAACTACTTGGTAATTATTTTGGCTTAGGGGTGCCTTGAAAAAGTTATGGAAACCCTTGGACCCTTGGTGCCTTGAACTGAAAAAGTTTGGGATCCACAGTCTTAACTAGTACGTAGTAATTCTGTTTTTTTTTTTTCCTATTTTATTTTCTGAAACTTACTTGTGCAATATATTGTATGTCTTGTTATTAATTTTTGTAATTAAGCCTTGAAAACATTTTTCAGATTAAATTAATTTTATCTAGTGTATTCTCCGTGATTCTTTGTGATTTACGAAGCCCAGGGAGGCTCATGCTACATGTGTATGTGATTTAACTGTGTAACATTAATAAGTGGTTTTGGTGACCGTAACATATTCCTCCCTAAAACCACTATAGTAACACCTTTCCCTCCATCACCTCTGGAATAACACATATCCCCCTCACCCCTCCCATGTAACACTTTCCTCCGTCTAACCACTATAATAGCTCAGTCTTCTCCATCACCTTTGTAGTAACATCCACCGACATCTCTGTAGTAGCACATTCACCTCATCACTTCAGTAATAACACATTCCACCATCACCTCTGTAGTAACACATTTTTCCCCACCCCCGAAGTATCATGTCCCCCTCACTGTAGCATCACATTCTCTCCTGTAACAACACATCTCCCCCTATAGCAACACATTACCCCCTCCCCATAGCAATACATTGCACTGCAGAATTCTTACCTTCCTCACTGCAGCTGTGGAGGTGGCCCCCTCCTGTTTCCAGAGTTAAATTCTGTACAATACGGGACACACCGGAACAGAAATACTACAGTAGTATTTTATCTCAGCTTCCTGTGTTTCTTCTGCTTCCCGTGGGCAGCCAGAGCCGTAACTTAGAATTCTAGCGCCTGGAGCGAGAAAGACAAGTGCCGCCCCCCTAGCCCTCAATTTTAACCAAATTAGCCTAAAATATTCCTAAATTGCGCCCCCCTTCAACGTTGCGCCCTGGGCGGTCGCCCCTGTCGCACAGCCTTAGTTACGGCCTTGTGGACAGCCATGTGTTGTGCTCAATTACTCTATACCCCTTTGCATCTTCTGTTCATCCTACATGTGTGCGTTTCAATTGGGATACAAAGACCAGCTCACATGGTGTGTTTAGTAGCTCTGAAGGCCAAGTTTTCTCCCTTAGAATTATGTCTATGGAATTCTGTAAAGAGGATTGTTTTGATACTTAACAAACTTTTATGTTATTTGCATTGCTAACATATACATTTGACAAGTGTCACATTTCTAAAACACTTCCCATGAATGCTCCTGGCGTCATAAAGGAAAGCGTATGGAGAATAGATGACATGGAACCAATATATCATTGTCCCATGTGTTATCATTCCCTTCATTGTTTCATCCTGTGTTCTTTACCCCCTCTAAGAATAGGGTGGCTGTTCTTCTTCATATATATACTTTATGATTGCTTTAGTAAACAAAACACGCTGCCCAGTCACTCCTCAAACTGCAAAGCAAGCAACTGGTAGTGCTCTAGTGATGAAATCAGTGCGGGATCTCTAACTAACAGTAACAGCAGTGATGTCATTTGCTTTATTGTAATAATTGTGACGGTTTTTTAATCCTGACAAGGCTCCTATCTGTTTCTGTAAAAGGAATTCTGATTTCCAGAAATGCTAAGAGCTTTAGATGCGCCTCAGTGGCTTGGGTACTTTGGGGCTTTAGAGGTGTATTAAGTGTTATAACCATATAGTCATTGTATATTAAGTGTTACAGCCATTGTAGCTTGATAATGGCCATTCACTTGAGTGATAATGGCTGTTACAGTTTAGAGAATATATAGCCAAAGAGATGGATGTCAGGCACAAAAATGAGTTCATTTAGTCTTTTATGCTTTTTTTGCAACTCCATTTCAAGACATGATTTTGCTTTATATTATTACAAACAAATTCAGGTGTAGCCAGATTTACAGTTATTAGTGGCAGAGGAAGTTTCCAAACTGCAACATTCAATTTCACTGGGCATTGAAGAGTAAAGTAATTATAGACCAATAGCTCTTTACAGACCACCCACTGCAATCTGTAATATCTTTTCTTCAGCCACAGAAATATGCATACTGGTCATAGATTCACATAAATAGCAGGATTGAATGAGCATATTATTAATTTATACAAACTATAGATGTAATAGTTAATATCTTAATACAATAGGTACAAAGACTTACAAAGTTTATTTTAAAGGCTTTCCTATTTCTGAGCATGTGCTATATACAATAGTAGAGAATGTACTTTATATCGCTTACCTTTCCTAAAGCTACTGTCATCTTAAAATCACTATTAATTGCTACTTTCTTTTTTTTTCTTAGTCAAATCTTAGAAGAGAATGAGCAAAGAATATCAACCCAAAATATTAAGGCACTGACAAATGTAGAAAAATAAGTTTATTTCTACATAGTGTATTCTTCTCTTCTGCAACTTAAATCTATAATCTGACCAAATCAAATGTTAACAGACAATTCTTGCCTTTTCTGTATTTAATTTGTCTTGACAGCAAGGACATCTGTTGGGGTTACATGCAGCGTAACAGATGTTGTAGGATAAAGAGAGTAGGTAGATCTCTGGGAGAAAAACAGGTCACTTGGAGTGTATGAGCACCTGAGCAGTGACTGGTGTACATTATGTTATAATGTGATTCCGTGCAGGATGATCTGGGACGCTTTCGTGTTTTGCTCACAAAGGTAACAGTAACGCTTTCTAGTGCACAGGCATGCTTTCTGGCAGCCTTTAGCAACCATCTGTGATATTGGTGCTTTACCGTGCTGAGATGTGACATGTGCTTGTAAAAGCGTTAATGGTGCTCTCCTATTTAGCAGGGGGGGCGGGAGGTACAGCTTCTCAATGCTTGGTAATGTTTTATCTCTCACTTCTCATCATGAATAACATCGCTAAACTATTACCCATTTTTTTTGTTAAACTGTTTACTGATTGTTAAAAGTTTACGTTAATTCTGCTACACTACTTTGACACTTAGTACACTTGGAAACGGCAATTTAATGAAGCCTGGCCCTTTTTTGCCATGCAGGGGGAGAGGCTGCTCACATGAATGAGTAGTTTTAGGATACTGCTAAAAACACCTAGTGACATACCTGCTAATGGTTAATCAAATGAAGTAAATGGCTGCTGACATGTCTTAGCATTGTGGCAGGTATTATAAGCACAATAAAAAATGAGAAAAAAAATTAAAATGTAAATGTAGCTAAGACAGAAGGGAGGAGAGGGTTTCTGCACCTGGGACTCTGCATCTCTTTTCCTTCTGGCTCTGCACCAAGTCCTTGGACCTATTGTATGTCATAAATTGAAGATCTGGTATGACCTGGGTGGTTGGCATGAGCCTGTCAGGCCCACCAAACTCTAGAGATTACCTATATTGCTTAGTGGGTAATACGAGTTTGCATATGTGATGAATTTAGTAACAATTATTACTCATAAAGCATTCTAATTATTGTACACATCCTTTTTATTAATTTTCCATACTTAAATTCACTAGACAGAAAACCAATGACATACAGAGTATGAGAAGGGATCTTAGCACGTGGTGAATACATTCCCACTGGCAGTATGGCTAAGCTTCTCTACTGGAAAGAAAAGCAAATATGTTCACCGTAACGTATATGTTTAATGAAGATGATTGCATGTGTGAGTTTGTAAACATGATCTGATCTGATGATATGATTTCTCAGTTCGATTGAACTGCTCCTTTAGAATCTCTGTTTGTTATCAGCAAATATTTGTATGGAGCTGATGTTATAGGTGTTTTTAACAGTCATTATGTTGTGACACCTTCTCTTATGTGTCCATACAATGGGCAACTGACTTAACTCAAATCACATGCATAGGGCTAACCCTAGTATGTACACTATATTATTATTAATATTATTATTATTATTATTATTATTATTATGAATGTGTAATACGTTACTTTGCTTCTCAGCTTGGGGGTAACAGGACATACCTAAAACAGGGACATACAAGGAAGACAATTTAAATGCAGACATGTGGGTAAGATAAACACAGTAGAGTGGACAGGGCCAGATTAAGACACTGGGGGCTCCTGGCTAGGGGAACTATGTGGCCCCCATTTTTTCCCCCAGGAGAAGTCTTAGAGATGGGAGAGGGTTGAGGTTACCAGAAGAAAGGTGAGGCAGCAGTTAGTGGATGACCGTAAAGGGAGTGACAGTATAGGGAGAGAAGATTGGAGATGTAGGGAGGGGTGGAGCAGGTGAGGGCTTTGTAATAATGAAGTATAAGCATCAGACATTGTGAAGTCAGCAAGTATTCTTCATAGGCTTATCAAGGTTTGTCAAGCTAAGAGTATGTAGACATTGTCTTAGTGTACAAGTACCACCACAATACTTGTTAATTATGCTTCCCAGTGCAAAGGCAGGTAGATGCTAGCTGATCTTCACTGCTGGCAGAGTTATTGTCAGCAGTAACCCTTTGCTGTATAGGGCGAAGCAAAATAAAAAAGGGTTTTGCATCCTGTGATGAAACTGCCCCTTAATTTCTTACTGAGAAGGGAGAATTCAATCAGTCACTCTCTAATGATATAATATGATGCAAATGCTTGTATTGTATGAGAATTATTCATAATGTTGCCCTTTGCTCCTTTATTATTATTTTTTATATATATATTTTATTTAATCGATTTGCTATTAGAGAGTCAGCCTTATAGTCTTACATTATTGTGTATATTTCAGATTTCTGAGTGCATACTCAGTTTTCCAAAGGCTACTGCTTTTAATATTTCATTAAATCCAGTTATTTCTCTCTAATTTCTTTTTAAGTGGGGCTTCTTTCTTATTCTAAATATTTTTTTTTTCTGTTTGTTTAAAACAGGCTTTACTAATAAAATGTCCTCTACCGTAATAATTGCTTTGTGGCCACACTATAAAGTAAATGCTGTTATAGCTGAAGTTTTGTTTAGTGTGAAACATTCAGACAGTATATATACAGTATATAATCTTAGTGCATATATCATTAGATGACAAAAGATATTTCCAGTGTTTCCATTAATTCATTTTGTATAATTCAGTAATATGAACAGATACTGGATCCAACCAGTTGGTCGAGTCAATGTATGCCTTTTGTTAGCTAAAGCAGTTAGGAACCTACCAGAATAAATAATGAGTATTTATTTTGAGTGTGAGATGTGCAATCTCTTTCGCTTGTGTGTGATACCCAAACATCATACCAGCTATATTTTGAGATCAATTCCTTAATGGAAGGTGCAAAATTGCACCCTAATTACTTTTTACCAATATGGGAGATGGTGGTCTATAATTTGATAAACAATAGCATTGAAACCTCCAACTATAACAGAATAACCCTGTTATTCTTTTCCATTAATTTGAAAAGTGATCTCAAAAGTTGCTTAATATTAGGAGCATATACAGTAACAATTTTACACTTGACATTGTCCAAATAACAAATTAAAATTATGTATCTACCATTTTTATCTATGTGTGTATCTATATGTTGAGAGGCCACCCGGTGTCTATTCCAGCTTTTATGCTTATAAATGGAGGCTGTGTAAATAATTTGGATTTCTTTTAGTTAAGGTCAGTTGTTGGTTTTTACTAAAGTGTGTCCTATGTACATATGACTTGTTCTTTAGCTTCCCTAGCCTAGTCTAATAAGTTACTCAATTTTAACGGACAGTTTAACTTTTCAAAGATTTGGTAATAAACCTGCAAATACCATACTGATTTAGAATTTATAATTAGTATATTGAAATATGGTCATTGCTGTGCTATAAAGAATAGGATGTAGTAGCTTAGGGATTCCTGACTTCCGAAGATACTGTCTCTCTGCCCAACTCGCTCAGTGTGTCTTATGGTCCGGTCTGATAGAAGCCAGAGTTTGGTCTAAAAAAGAGGCCAAGGGTCTGAGATGGCTTTCTTTTTCTTCTCTCCTATGGCTCCCAAGATCTCGTTGTCCCAAACGCTTTTTTACTTCATCCAAATGTATCACATTCTCTGTCCATTTGGGACTCATCATCTCAGAATTTAGCTCTGTCGCCTCATCCCTCCCCGATCATACCGATATTTAATTCCCCAGATTTTCTTCCAGGAACTCACATTCCCTCAAAGCACTTTTATCAGTTTCTGCAACTACGTCACTTTCATAGTGTTGTCAAAGACCGCCTCTCATACCACCCTCTCTCTACCTTTGAAGTCCTCTGTTTACGCCGATCCTCAACAAAAGGTCTAATCTCTACGCTCTATTATGAGCTTGCTTCATCCACCTCGACTCTTAGAGACCCCCATGAATTAGCCTGGGAGCGGGACCTTTGTGAAGAGCTGTTAGATGAGGAATGGTCTGAGATATATGAGTATGCTACCTCTATCTCTATCTGTGTTAGAATCAAAGAGAACATCTATAAGGTGCTATACCGATGGTACTATGTGCCTTTGCGTCTTTGTAGAATCCTCCCTGATTCGTCTGATCGGTGTTGGCGGGGGTGCTCCCACGAGGGCACATTCCTCCATATATGGTGAACGTGCCCAAATCTGTCAAGCTTCTGGTTTGAGATCAAAGACTTGATTAATTCAGTCCTTCAGGTGGACAATCCCCTGGAGCCTAAATTATTTCTCCTACCTGTGGGAGCTCCCTCGGCATCCCGTCATCAGAATAAATTAATAAGGCACATTCTTCTCTCGGCAGCTAATTGCCAAATAGCGGCAGACTTGCGTCTGCAATATCCTCCCTCCATGCAGTCCATAATTAATAGAGTCTGGCAGACTCAACGGATGGAATATATGACCAGTATTATTCGGAACTCCTCGACAGCCTTCACCAAGGTCTGAGACCAGTGGTTATCCTTTTTTCAGGCGTGTCCATCCTTTACATAACTCAGTTCTAATACTTAATTTCTTTCTAGGACTTCTTTCTTCTCTTCCATTGGATCTAGTCACTTCTTATCCTCCCACCCCTTCTCCTTCTTCTTTCGCTCTTTCCTTCTTCTGTACTCTCTCTCTTCTCCTCTTTCTTCTTCTCTCCTCTTTGTATGAAAACTCTGGGTCACTCATTTTCCCTATATCTAAATGTTTGGTTGACTTGATCATTCACATGTTTTGCACTGGTCGTTGACTCTATGTTATTCTTGATTGCTCTTAATAAGTGTATTCACTATGTCAGTCATATTCTTCTGTTAATGTGACTTTGCAAAAATAAAATAAAAAAAAAAAAAAGAATACAATGTGGTAAAAACATACATTATCGCAGGGAAATTATGTGGAGGGTTTTATGCAGAGATATATTAGATTACTTTGATGTGCAGCGGTTAAACGAGGATTGGGAAAAAAGAGAGTGAGAGATACAATCCACACTAGAACATAAGATGCCTTCTGCTGTCATCAGTCTTGCTTTATCTTGTCAATCTCTGGGAGTATATCTTGTTCAAATTGGAGTTTATGTTGTCAGATGGGGTACTGTTCTTCTTTGGGTGTATGTAACTTCAGACCATTCCTTAAAGAAAACTCTGGCTCCTGCTTTCGCTGAGTCAATAAAATGTACCATCTTCTTGTTGTTTTATTCCTTCATCTATGTACTATATTAATTGGTAACAAGTAGGTTTAGCTTTACTGAGTTTCCTCATCTATAAGGAATGAATTTGTCACATATCTGTAATCCCGGCAAATTCTTTGCAGTGAGAGACAGTGCCTGAAATATTTCTGTGAAGACCACAATTCTCCTGTCTGAGTGTCGTAGCTCTTGTAGGCATTCCATCTCTCTCATCTGAGAATCTCTGGCATAATAAAAAAGGAATCCTTGTAATAACAGCCCTCCGTGCAGAGGCAGGTGCCATCTTGATTTGGGGAGTTTATGAGCACATATAGTAAGTGCTCTTAAATCGGCTAAAGAGACTTTCAAGAATTTTAGCCGTTTTCCCAGCTTTGCTTACAAAATAGGTCAGTCTCCTGCTGGCTTAACATCGAGATCTGAATGAGAGTGCTTACTTCTAGGCAATGAGAATGCCCTTGACATGTTCTGGGTGGTTCTGCATGCCATAAAAAGATGAGAATTTAAGTAGTTATTATATTAGCCTGTATTCCCAGCTTGTAAGGAGTTTTTTTTATTTAATGTGAGTTACAAATTAGTAAGTTTGCTGGGTGACTTTTTATCAGCTATTCTGGAGAAGCAGAGAAAGACATCTTATCCCATTGCCGCTTTGGTTCCTCTCTCCTATATAGTTCTTTTTATATGATTACAAGGACCAATGACAATTTATCTTCTTATTGATAGCAATTGCAATAATATCAAAGTAACTGATCCAAGCCTTCTCATTCGATGGGAAATGTCTCTATAGATACAAGTTATTTGTATAAATGCTTTAATTTCAGCATGTTAATCTTTAGTGATGTTACTTTAGCTTTTTCTAAACCAACATTGTGTGGCTTACAGAATGTATTCATTTGTCTATGCTGATCTGGAATTAGATTGGATCACATGGTTTGGACATGTTTGTATTTATTATTTATAGAGAAGAGTATGCATTGCAACTCTAAGCGACAACACCACTGTTGTTTTAGATTAAGGGTGATACTTTATTGAAAGAATATGTTTAAGGTAATAATACAGACAATAGTACATAGTGTCGCGTAAATGACTGTCGTTCTGATATTTCATCTTGGATGTCCTCTCTCTAACTCAAATTCAATTTTTCTAAAACAGAGTTACTAATATTGAAACCCTCCAACAGAAGTTACCTACCTGACATTTCTATTTCTGTTGACAACATGACCATAAATCCCACACCGTAAGCTCGTCGCCTAGGTGTAATCCTTGACTCAGAACTATCCTTTGTTCCCCACATTAACTTAATAATTATATCTTGTTGCATACTGTACACCTAAAAACATTTCTAGAATACGTACATATCTCACACAAGACATTGGAAAAACTTTAAATCATGCATTCATCATCTCACACATTGACAATTGTAATTCTGTAACACACCTATAGGTAGGTTTTTTAGAGTTTAGTGCGGATCGTACCGGGTCTCAGATGCTCTTCTTTGAATCACAATATGGGACAGAGAACCTTCGGGTCCCCAATTCAAGTAGCCTGTTTTTCAACTCATCCAATACAAAATACTGCTATTAACATACAAAGCCATCTACAAAACTGCACCAACATACATTTCCTCACTTGTCTCAAAATATCTCCCAACTAAAAACCTCCATTCTGCACAAGATTTGCATCTTTCATGCACTATCATCACATGCTCCCATTCTCAGTAACGGGACTTTTTTTGGGCTGTATCCACTTTGTGGAATTCCCTCCCTCGCAATAATAAGACTGTCCTCTGGTCTTCAGACCTTCAAGCATTCTCTGAAAACCTACCTCTTCAGGAAAGCTTATAAAATTCCTCAACCAGTACTGGCTTAACCTTCCTAATTTAGGACCAATATTCAATATGTAGCACTTAACTTCATGTGTCTAACTCCGATTGTCCCATAGATTGTAAGCTTGCGAGCAGGGCCTTCTTACCTCTCTGTCTGTATTACCCAGTATTGTTTTATCACTGTGTTTGTTCTCAATGCTAAAGCACTATGGAATTGGCTGGCACTGTATAAATAAATGATGATGATGATGATGATAGTGTGAAATTATATATTAGTAAAATATATTCATAAAATTGGCAATGCACTCATAAAGCAAATAGCCCACATAGAGTAAAAAAACGTTTATGGTCTTTTTACCTTCCCTCCTTGACTTTTAGGGATGCATTCTCAAATCCCTATCTGCCTTTTCTCTTTTTTAACATTAGTACACTTGACAACAGGGGAAGACTGGCAAATTTTAGCCTGGGGGCAAGACACAACTCAGCAGCCTATTAGGTACATTTTAAAGGAAGAAAAAACAGGTTGCCCAGTGACCCAGCCCAAGGTAGCCGACTATGGGACTTCCCCCCAGCCCAGCCTGCCCTTGCTTGATGACATTTTTCATCTCCCCCTGGTAGATCCCTGGATGATCAGGGGTTGGTAGCGAGCAAGGGTAGTCCAGATAACAGAGCCAAAATGTCAAGGACAGGCAGCAAATGAGAATGGTCTGAGTAACACGCCAAGGTCTAGGCAGCACGGTGGCGTAGTGGTTAGCACTTCTGCCTTACAGCACTGGGGTCATGAGTTTGATTCCCGACCATGGCCTTATCTGTGAGGAGTTTGTATGTTCTCCCCGTGTTTGTGTGGGTTTCCTCCGGGTGCTCCAGTTTCCTCCCACACTCCAAAAACATACTAGTAGGTTAATTGGCTGCTATCAAAATTGACCCTAATCTCTGTGTGTGTGTGTTTGTCAGGGAATTTAGACTGTAAGCTCCAATGGGGGAGGGACTAATGTGAGTGAGTTCTCTGTACAGCACTGCGGAATTAGTGGCGCTATATAAATAAATGATGATGATGATGAAAAGGTCAGATGACAAGTGATCCAACAGCAAAGTACAGATTCAGAGCTGGCACAGAAATTTGCGGGGCAGAGGTCGCTATAACCGGCAGGGAGGCTAAGCTCTCCCTTCCTTTTAAATATAGAAGGGCCAATCAAAAGGGGGAGCAAGGAGCACACCCCAGTGAAGACTTCAATCATGTAATTGCAGTGTCTATTGCGCGTCCTGCCTGCCTGCTAAACAGCTGGGGCAGAAATAGCGCAAGGTTCCCGGTTGCCTAGGCAGCAGCCTGTACCAAAGCGAGACGGCCCCAGGTAGGAGACGAGCCGCCGCGGCTAGCGCGGCGACTCGCAACCAATGCATAATGAGATTTGAACTGTACCATCCAGTAATAAATGACCCCTACAAAACCAGTGAACATAAATAGGACATATGCAAAATGCAGTAACAAAGATATGGTTTAGTTAATTAGTATGTTTACTCTGATTCTGCTATACAGGAGCATAAGGGAAGAGTAACTCCCACAGGCTTGGATTAACACACACCATTCTGTTGATGTGCCCAACTTTGAAAGCTTTAGTATACTGACCATGTACTAAACACACATGAAAATATTAAACAAAGTGCTAGTGGATAATATTTGCTCAAATGTATTTTGAATGTGTAGAGTAAAAAGAAAAATGTAAAGAACTCTAAGATATGAGGGAATGGACAGTGTTGGAGGGATAGATATACAAATTCAGTAAAACATGAATTATATTTTGTTTATTCTCAAATGACTTTTATTTACTCATGAAGTTATGTATTCATTTTACATCCTTTACAAGGTGTCTGAAAAAAGTCTGACCCACTTAACTAACTTTGGGTTTATTTTATACACTGCCATATTAAGTTTTACAATGATAAGGTTTTTTACAATTTGTCCATTTAAATCAAGTCTTTTGGAAATTATAGTGTTTAAAATTTAAATTGTTATTAAACAACCCACTGTGCACTGTTTTACTGAACAATAGATTCAGAATGTAACTCTTCAGAGTGGCGTCCTCATTAATAGGTATTTAAACAGTTTTATTTCTGAATTGCTCTGTTTAGGGAGGACAATGCTTTTGACCCTTATGTAAGTTGGTATTCACATCTGTAATAGTGATCACCTTTAAAATTATTATGTTAACATGTTTCTTAACTATTATTTCTATCACAGTTTTGTACAGTTACTAGAGTTACAAGAGGGCACATATTGTCCACTTCAACCTTAGTCATAGTGCGCTGTACACTGCAATATACTTCACCTCATCTATATTACCATTAGAACTACTGTGTGTAAGTGTGTTTGTTTCAAGATCAGACACCAAGCACCACAAAACATATTTACTTTTGGGATTCTGCTGGCTGAGAAGGGATTTAGAAACACACAATTCTGTATTATTTTAATATGTGATAGTCAGCAATGTCATGTCACTCAGTGTATCATGTCATCAAGACACTTGCGCGTCCATTACCCGGTACTGTCCCCAGAGCACATACAAATGTCATTTCCTGGCTTCATGCATAAAACATAAAGGAAGATGTAGATAAACATTTGTAAACAGAGGAGATCTTGGCAAGGATACAACAAAATAGCAATAAATGGAAAAATGATGTAAAGACGAGTAGCACCTTTAGATGATCAGTACTGTGGCATGTAACTGGTAGAATTTGCAAGAAAAAAATATATCTGCCCTTTTTGCTAGAATTAACACAACAGCCTTGTTAAATTTCAGCGTATAGAATTGCAAATTCTTTACACCTAATTCAGATTTATGCTAAAGCAAAATAAGTACTGGAAATTTTCCAGCAAGCTTGATAATATATTTGATAACAAGCATTGTAAAAAGGGAAGCTCATTTAATAGTTAATTTTTAAGGCCAGGAGAGTATGCTTTCAAAATCTTGTGTTTGTGGAAATTCTATTGGATGATTTGACTGGTTTCTGTGTGTACTGTCGCCAAAAATGAAATCAGAAATACATTAGATTACCCCAAATCCAGTACAAGTAAGAGAAGCAGAACCACAAATAGTATATGCTATTTATTGCCATCATTCAAAGACTTTCAGAACACAACTCAGTTATTATTTGTGCCATAGTTGGAAATAGCAACCAATAGCTATTTGTATGTATTTATTGTGACACAGTATTTCATAGCTCAGAGCCCACGTGTTTCCAGCCTGACTTCTCCACTCTCCGCTCCAATAAATATTCAAGTACACTAAGGTCCTTTGCTGCCTTTATCATTGTTTTACCTGGTTTGTTCAACTCATCTCTGCTTCAAGTATTATTATTATTATTATTATTATTATTATTATTATTATTATCATTTATTTGTTAGGCACCACAAGATTTCCGCAGCGCTGTACACAAAGCAAACAGTAGACTATACAGGGTGAGACAGTACAGACCAATATACAAAATACCAATGCTTCAGAAACTCCAGGCAGGTTAATGCAGTAGAGGCGGAGTAGAAGAACAGGTGTGGAGACAAGAGGGAAGAAGGCCCTGCTCATTCGAGCTAACATCCTAAGGGTGGGTGAACGAAACAGACACAATTGGAGGAAGTTGAAGTGTGGGGAGAGGGACCGGGAGGAGAGAGGGTAGAACGTTTGGAGGAGATGCGGGGTTAGGTAGAAGGTTGGTAGGCTTTGAGGAACAGGTGAGTTTTGAGTGTTTGTTTGAAGGAGCACAGATTAGGAGAGAGACGGATGGAGCGAGGAAGGTCGTTCCAGTGGAGGGGGGCGGCACGGGAGAAGTCTTGGATTCTGGAGTGGGAAGTGGTGATAAGAGTGGAGGAGAGGCGGCGGTCATTAGCTGAGCGTAGGGAGCGGGCAGGAGTGTGAATGGAAATGAGGTTAGAGATGTAAGGGGCCGTAGACTGAGAGAGAGCCTTGTACATGGTGGTAAGGAGTTTAAAAAGGATTCTGTAGGGGAAAGGGAGCCAGTGTAAGGCAAGGCAGAGAGGGGAGGCAGAGGAGGAGCGGCGTGAAAGGAAGATGAGTCTTGCAGCCGCAATGAGTATAGAGCGGAGGGGTGCGAGGTGGGAGTGGTGGAGGCCAGTAAGGAGGAGGTTGCAGTAATCAAGGCGGGAGATGATGAGTGTGTGTATGATAGTTTTGGTGGCTTCCTGAGAGAGGAAGGGACTGATGCGGGCAATGTTGCGGAGTTGGAAGCGACAGGCTTGGGCGAGGGATTGAATGTGGGGGGCAAAAGAGAGAGAGGAGTCAAGAGTGACCCCAAGGCAGCGGAGTTGGCTGACAGAGGAGGTGGTGGAGTTGTTAACAACGATAGAGAGGTCATGGTGGGAAGGGAGTCAAGGCAGGGGAAAGACAATGAGTTCAGTTTTAGAGATGTTAATTTTGAGAAAGCGCAAGGACATCCAGGAGGTGATGGCTGAGAGGCAGTCAGATACACGAGAGAGGAGGGAGGAGGAAAGATCAGGAGAAGATATGTAGAGTTGAATGTCATCAGCATAGAGGTGATACTGAAGACCGAAAGAGGAGATGAGAGCGCCATGGGAGGAAGTGTAGAGCGAAAAGAGTAGAGGGCCCAGAACAGAGCCTTGAGGGACTCCAATAGGGAGAGGGGAGGGGGTGGAGGAAGAACCAGACGTGGATACAGAGAAAGAGCGGTTAGCAAGGTATGAGGTGAACCAGGCATGGACAGAACCGGTAAGGCCGAGAGAGAGAAGAGTTTGCAGCAGGAGGGGGTGGTCTACAGTGTCAAAGGCCGCGGAGAGATCGAGGAGGATTTGTAGGGAGAAGTGACCCTTGGCTTTGGCTGATAGGAGATCATTGGTAACTTTGGCCAAGGCAGTTTCAGTGGAGTGGAGGGGGCGATAGCCAGATTGGAGGGGGTCAAGGAGGGAGTTGACCGAGAGGTGTCTGGTCAGGCGGCTGCAGACAATCCGCTCGAGTAATTTGGAGGCATAGGGGAGAAGAAAGATAAGGCGATAATTCGCAAGGGAGGTGGGGTCAAGATTGGCTTTCTTGAGGATAGGACAGATGAGAGCATGTTTGAATGAAGAGGGGACTATGCCAGAGGAGAGTGATAAGTTGAAAAAGTGAGCCAGGTGAGAGCAAGCAGTAGGAGTAAGAGAGCGAAGGAGGTGAGAGGGGATTGGATCAAGAGGACAGGTAGAGGCTGGAGAGGAAAGAATAAGGGAGCGAACTTCATCACCAGATGTAGGGGTGAAGGAGCACCAGAGCTGATTAATAGAGGGCGGTGAAGCGATGGTGGTGGTGGGAGAGGGATTGGAGGAGGAAATGTTCAGTCTGATGGCCTCAATTTTGGAAGAGAAAAAGGTGGAGAAGTCAGAGGCAGAGAGGGATGGTGGGAGAGGGGGAGGGGGGAGAGAGGATGGAGTTGAAGGTGGCAAAGAGGCGACGGGGATTGGAGGACTGAGAAGAAATGAGGGACTTGAAGAAAGATTGTTTAGCAAGGGACAGGGCAGAGCAGAAAGAGGAGAGCATAAATTTAAAGTAGAGGAAGTCAGCCAGGGAACGAGATTTCCTTCAGAGGCGTTCAGCTGTGCGAGAGCATTTTTGAAGGAAGCGGGTAAGTTTGGAGTGCCAGGGTTGGGGAATAAGGCGTCGGTGGCGGATAGAAGTGGCCGGGGCGACAGCGTCTAAGGCAGTAGTGAGGGATTTGTTGTAGACAGAGGACGCCTGATCAGGGCAGGCCATAGAGAGCAGCGGTGATAGAAGAGTTTCAAGAGAGGAGGAGAAAGAGATGGGGTCAATGGCATCAAGGTTGCGCCTGGTGAGGGTGGCTTTAGGCGAGGTGGGAGCGGGGGAGGAGGAAAGAGTGAAGAAGAGGAGATGGTGGTCAGAGAGTGGGAAGGGAGAGTTGGAGAAGTCAGAGAGATCGCAGAGATGAGAGAAGACAAGGTCGAGGGAGTGACCAAGACAGTGGGTAGGGGAGGAGGTCCACTGAGTGAGGCCAAGGGAGGAGGAAAGGGCGAGAAGTTTGATGGTGGCAGGGTCAGAGCAGTTGTCAATAGGGATGTTAAAGTCTCCTAGTATAATGGATGGAAGGTCAGAGGAAAGATAATGGGGGAGCCAGGCGGCGAAGTTGTCAAGAAAAAGAGAGGTGGGGCCAGGGGGACGGTAGATGGCGGAGACACGAAGGTGGATGGGGGAGAAGAGCCGAATGGAGTGAACTTCAAAGGATGAGAAGGAGAGGGAAGGTAAAGTGGGAATGACCCGAAAAGTGCAGCTAGGGATAGGAGGAGGCCCACTCCACCTCCTGGACGATCATCTGTTCTGGTGGAGTGAGTGAAAGAGAGGCCCCCATAGGAGAGAGCGGCAGGAGAGGCAGTATCCGAGGGAGTGAGCCAGGTTTCGGTAATGGCAAGAAGATTGAGAGAGTTGGAGATGAAGAGGTCGTGGATGGAGGACAGTTTGTTACGGACAGACCTAGAGTTCCAGAGAGCACATGAAAAAGGGATGGAGGGACCGGGGGAGATGTGGATGAGTTTGTCAGGGTTGATGGAGTGAGGGGGAGGGTGAGAGATGGGGCTGTGAGAGTTAGGCCATAGAAGGGGGCTAGGGAAGAGGATGGGTATAGGAAAAGAGCGAGGTGGCATGATGAGAGATGGGGGACAAGGGAAAAGAGAACGGCCAGAGTTGGCAGGGGAGGGGTGAGGGAGTAACAGAGGGCAGCAAAGGGAGATTGTAGTGGAACAGAGCAAATTAGACTTTTAGTTCCCTAAGGGCTGACGAGCAGAGTAGAACAGAGAGTAGAACAGTAGAGGGCTATAGACAGGGTGGAATAGAAAGGCAATGTCAGAAAACAATATGGAGTTCAGTCGACATAAAATAACATAAAATTAAAGTTGAAATAAAAATAAAATGAAATTAAATGCGGGAAAATAAAACACAGTAAAATAGGCTTAAAATAAGAGTAGGTTAAGGTGACATAATAGTACAATTGAAATGAAGAATGCAACGTAAAATTGAACTGAAACACACAATGTAAAATTGAAATGAAAAATACAATGTAAAAGTAGGACAAAAGAGAGCCAGGTACCAGGAGGAAGGAGATCACAGGAAACAAGCGAGTCCAGGCCTCTATAGTCCAGGCAGGCGAGTCCAGGTCACGGGTAGATTGCTGGAGGGACAATGGTCTAGGGGATCAGGGTTAAGGCAAGACGAATGATCCAGAGAGTCAGGTAGGACCAAAGTACAGGTGACCAGAGATGATGTGGGTCCAGGTGGACGGAGATCAGGAGGGCCAAAGGAGCATTGGAACCGAAGCACGGGATGCGAGGTATGGCAGCGTGGAGGCAGCTGTGGCCGTAGGCGGACTGGAGGCAGGGATGGCGTCAGGACCGGAGCTCAAGGCTGTTGGTTGCTCGTCTTCCAGCGCTGCGCTTGGTCTGCATCTCCGCTCCCACCATAATCTCTCCACCAGCACACCTGATCTGTCACCTCTAATGGAAACACTTTTCTCCATCAATGGTCTCTACTTCAGCCCCCCTCCCCCAACCAAACCCCAATTACTGTCCTCATTTTTCTCCCCAGCTCTATCCATTGTCCCTTGTGCTCTTACATTCATCATTTAGATCTCTCTCTCTCTCTCTCTCTCTGTGTAGTTCCCCTTCTCCAGCTCTTTATTCTCTCCCAGCTCTCCCTCTTTTCCCCCTATTGTACTCTTTCTCTTCTTCCCCCAGCTAATTCTCCCCTTTCTTCTTTGATCCCTAAGAAAGGTACCCACTAATTTCATCTTTCTAATAAACTGCACCTTTCCTATATATTGCAATGCCCACTCATGTAGCTCACCAGTGATTGGAGATGAGAGACAATTCGGAAAAGTTCAAGATTCAACTGTTTTTGGTTGGATCGAAAGTCTCAAATCAACTATGAACTAAAGTGCATGCTGCTCAAAAGGGAATATTCAAGAATAAAAACAAATCGAACATATTTATCATCATCATCATTTATTTATTTATTTATTTATATAGTGCCACTAATTCCTCAGTGCTGTACAGAGGATATTTGTCACTCACATCAGTTCCTGCCTCATTGGAGCTTACAGTCTAAATTCCCTAATACACACACACACAAAGACAGACTAGGGTCAATTTTGATAGCAGCCAATTAACTTACTAGTTTACATTATAAACACCTTTTTTCTTACTTTTTCTGCTTAAAATAGGAATACAAAATTTGAGAATTGGTTTGCCGATCAAGTAGCAGACACACTTGTGGATTTCACAGTACCAGACCCACTAGTGCATTTCACATTAGCAGAAACACTAGTACATTTCACAGTAGCAGACCCACTAGTGGATTTCACAGTAGCAGACACACTAGTACATTTCACAGTAGCAGACCCACTAGTGGATTTCACAGTACCAGACCCACTAGTGCATTTCACAGTAGCAGACCCACTAGTGGATTTCACAGTACCAGACCCACTAGTGCATTTCACAGTAGCAGACACACTAGTGGATTTCAAAGTAGCAGAAGGGAGAGGTCTGGGTTAAATATGAGTAAATTATAAAAGTCTTTGATAGGATGCATAATGTTAAATATTTATGAAATATTTTTTTTGTATATCCAGCTTTTCTCTAAGAAATGTTCTGAAGATGTGTTTTGGGTTTTGTAGGATATCAGGAACAATAGTGGTCACTATGGTTTACTGGACACATGCTTTGTTCATTTTACTACTTCATGATTTAATATCTATTGGATACATCTCGATATTTGCTCACAAAACCACAATTATAAAAAGCAGAGTAATAAATATGTCAAAATACAATGAATATTATGTTTGTTTGCTCCCTAGTGGCAGATAACAAATCGTAGACGGGGAATGATGAATAGTACAGATCTCATCGGGGATGTCACATCCATATAGATACTTGAATTGGCATTGTCTGTTCAGCGTACAATTAATATCATAAACACCGATCAGCCACAGCATTAAAGCCACCTGCTTAATATTGTGTAGGACCCACTCGTGCCGCCAAAACAGCTTTGACCTGTCGAAGCATAGACTCCACAAAACCTCTGAAGGTGTCCTGTTGTATCTGGTACAAGATGTTAGCAGCAGATCCTTTAAGTCCTCTAAGTTGCGAGGTGGGACCTCCATAGCTTGGTCTTTTCCAGCACATTCCACAGATGCTCGATCGGATTGAGATTTAGGGAATTTGGAGACAAACTCTTTGTCATGTTGCTCAAACCATTCCTGAACAATGTTTGCAGTGTGGCAGGGCACATTATCCTTCTGAAAGAGGCCACAACCATCAGGAAGAGGTGTATTTGGTCTGCATCAATGTTTAGGTAGGTGGTATATGTCAAAATAACATCCACATGAATGTCAGGATCCAAGGTTTCCCAGAGGATCATTGCCCAGAGCATCACACTGCATCTGCCTGCTTGCCTTATTCTCATAGTGCATTCTAGTGCCATCTCTTCCCCAAGTAAACAATGCACACGCACCCGGCTGTCCAAATGATGTAAAAGAAAACATTATTCATCAGATTAGACAACCTTCTTCCATTGCCCCATGGTCCAGTTCTGGTGCTCTCATGCCCATTGTAGGTGCTTTCAGTGGTGGACAGGGGTCCACATGGGCACTCTGACTGCAGCTATGGCACCCCATACACAACAAACCGGGATGCATTTTTTGGTCTAACACCTTGCTATCATAGCCAGCAGAATCTTTTTCAGCAATTTGTGCTACAGTAGCTCTTCTGTGGGATTGGACCAGACGGGTTAGCCTTCGCTTCCCATTTGCATCAATGAGCCATTGGTGCCCATGACCCTGTCGGTTCACTGGTTGTCCGCCATTTTTGGTAGATACTAACCACTGCATACTGGGAACACCCCACAAGACTTGCCATTTGGATATGCTCTGATCCAGTCATCTAGCTATCACAATTTGGTCCTTGTTAAAGTCGTTTACTTACACTTGCTCATTTTCCTTGCTTCCAATACATCAAATTCAAGAACTGTCTGTTCACTTGTTGTATAATATATCCCACCCCTTGGCAGGTGCCCTTGTAACAAGATAATGATTTTCACTTCACTTGTCAGTGGTTTTAATGTTCTGGCTGATTGTTGTAAGGTTTTAAGCCCAGGTAATAAATTGATAACCTGAGTCCCTTATGATCAGTCACAGTGTGACTGTCACTTAAAGACTTAGTTAAAATAGGATTGTAAGCTATTGTTGACCCTAGCAGTATTTATTTCACTGTGTTCAACTTCTATCGCACCTTTTCTTTTCATGTCTGTGTATACGAATCAACTATCTACATTGAACGCTAATGGGTGAACAGTTGTATCTTATTTTAGTATTTTTGCATCTTTATTTTATCCTATTTTAGTATGTGCAGGTAACTTTCATAATGTGGTTACATGTCTAACTAACTTGCTGTAGCTATCCTGATTGAAGTTTTTATTAGTACACCTAGATCTTACATATTAGAATAAGACAGGCTTACAAAACAGCCACAGAGAAGCAGGACGAATTCACTGATGAGATTTTCACCATAGTCACCAATACTTCCATCAGTGCTAAAGAGTCGGAACCAGTGTTCATCAGTCCAAAACCATTCTTCTAATGCTCCAGGGACCATTATTTATGGTCCTTAGCTCACCTTCTTGAATGAAACTCAATTGGGCTATCAGCTGGAATAACCTGTGACAAGGTACGACAAGCTGCTTGTTTCAATAAGCCTCTTTTGGCACCATTGGTGTACTCAACTAAGTTACTTATTGTAGCCCATATGTAACTTTGCTGTGACAGCTTTAATTGGCTCCTTCAAACAGTGATCTGATCACAGCACTGCCATTGGCTGGATTTTATTTGAATGATAATCCATTCTCAATACACTGTTGTGTGTAGGAACATCGGTGCTCTCTAATCTTAATTGCTTAGAACCTCTGTGAACTGCACAGAAACACAATCCATTGGGCCCATTACATCCTCCTCCTTCCAATGAACTTGTTCTTTTCTCAAGCAATGCTGTTTTTACACAAATGAGATATCTATAAAAATGTATGCAACATTACAGCTACACAACCATATAGGAGAATATTTTCTTAAGTTGCCTCTTTCTCGTAGTTGAAGCCCGGGCACTGTTACATGGAACCATTTGTCCCACAGCTACTCTGTTCTTCCTACGGCGCAGCTGAAAACCGGGGGCAGGGTGTACTTAAACAGGATGACCAATCGCTAGCTACAATCTCACTTTTTGAGATTGGTCCTCCTGCTCATATCCCCACTTCACCGCCATTTAAATATGGTAAATTTCATTGATTTGCCAGTCCTACATCACCGACCCAGCGGAGCCGTGGCCAAATCGCCTGCCTTTAGCAGGCTTTAGTAAAGGAAGGGTTCACCTTAGGAAAATATTTTCCTAGGTGGTAGAGTAGCTTTAAGTAAAAATATGATTGCCAATATCTATTGTATAACTTCAACAATATTAGCTTTGCTTACAGTGGGATGTAATCAAAGTAGGGCTTAGCCCTCGTGCCCACTGACATCATTTTTTCTGCGTTTTACTACACAAATGTGCCTGCAAATGAAAAAGGTTATTTCCAATGACTTCCTACACATTTGTAATGTTACTCTCAGTCGGGAGAAATAAGGTTTTGTTCTGCATGCTTAAATGCAGGTCTATGAAGTGGCCTATAATGACCTCTCAAATGCAAGTAAAACAATCGCATGCAAAACACGTTTGCATTTGACATGTGGTTTCATTGGTGTTTGAACTTTTGCAATTTAATTTCTAAATGTAAATCAAACACCAGTGGGTACACAGCCTCAAGAACATTTTCACAAAAATATTCCTTGCACCTTTTTGTTTGTTGTATTAGATCTATAATTTTTTTTTTCATGTTTCTTATTTCAGCTTTAGCATTTCATCTGTCACTGCATACTTTCTCATGCAGCTATTGTACACTGTGCATTGTGAGCGCAGTGCTTGTTAAGCGAACTCGTCACAACTGAAGACACACTGTCAGGCCATACAATGTATAATGATCCATTCTCATTGATCTTTCTTGTTTGCTTAATTTTTGAATGAAGAATATAGAAGAATCTTAATGATGATTGACATCTAGATGTTTTGATCTCCGAGACTATAATCTGTGCTTTTCATAATAATAGATAGCAGGCACGTGGTTCCGTCTCTTCCATATTACACAAAACTGTAAAATATTTTAGTTTTACACACATTACACACGGGTTCAGCCCCTTTCCTACCAATGACCCCTGCATTAGGAAATCACATTTGGATGTATTAAGCCAGCATGCCTAATAACCCTTGCAGAGACCATATTGATTTTCTGGGAGAGAGTTTATGAACTAAATAAACTTGAAGTTGGTGTCTTAATAAACTGCTCCTCTCAGTCTGTCACATTTAGTTACAGTACTGTGCAGTTTAGGCGGCTGTGGAGGTGTGGGGGGAGAGGCTAATTCTGTTACAGATTGTTCACAGCAGGGTCTCCAAATTAGCCCTTTGTTTTGTAATGCCACCTTGCCTGGGCTTTGAGCACACTTCTCAGTTTTACCCTAATGAGTTGCAACACTGATAATGTGCCTGATGATCTTTCATTGATTTCACTATCACTAGCTTGTCTGGTAATTGATCCGTTGCTGAGCCTCTAGTTAATTATATCGGCTTTGACATGGCCCAGTCCTCTGGGATTCTCAAGCCCTGCAGAATAACAGTTTTAATAAAATAGTCTATTACTGCAGCAGGTGCTCCTTACTGCGGTGCGTATATATATATATATATATATATATATATATATATATATATATACTTACATTCATATATACATGCACACACTAGTACTGCATGATACGGAAAAGTAAAGACGAGGAGTGGCGAGTGAGGGGAGGTGTAGGAGATAGATGGAGAAAGAGACAGGGACAGAGAGAAGGAGGGGGAGTGATGCAGAGAAGAGGAGAAAGGAGGAAGCCTGCTATTGACAGTGTCCTTAAGCCTCCCTCAAATAACAGCCATTAGTGGGAAGGTCAGGAGCTGAGCAGGCAGCTTGACTGAAGCATTGAGTGCCACTTCAGAAATCAAGAGGCTAGCAAATTTTAGAGGGAGTTTAAATGGCTAATATCTGGCTGTGAAAGCACAGCCACTGTTGGGGAACAATTAACTTACAGTCTTCTCCCTTTTCCTTTTCCATTATCAAGGATATATATATATATATATATATATATATATATATATATATATATATATATATATATATATATCTCTATGCAACTTAGGTGGACTCTCTATACTTAAGGCATGTTTTGTATTATGATAATGTTTATGAGTTTTATTTAGTGTTATTTATTGTTTTCACTATTAGAATTCACCCATACCGTAGGTTTTGTTGATTGTTCTAAGACAATCCTTCCTGCTAAGTCATCTTTTTTTGAACGTGTGTGTTTTAGTGTGTGTGCGAGTGTGCCTAATGGTTGTGAACTGGAGGAAAGTTTAACAGAAAAGCTTTCAAGAGATGTGGGACGGAGAAAGCGAGGCACATTTGTGTCAACACAGTGTAGGTTTTCTCATCTCTCCTCATTGTGAACTAATGGCACTGAGCAGTCACACAAGCTCTTTGCTGCTGTCTTTGTTTGTTTTACAGACTGTGGATGCTAGCTTTATTGTTATGGTGAAGATAGGGAGAAAGTGGTGTTTTTTGTCCATTTGTCCTACTGCATGTCTGCTTGTTTTATTACCAGACAAATCTACTTTGACTCTCTTTTTTGAAAGAACCTTTAGAACATGCCCCTACTTTTTTCTGGCTGTTGTTTAACACTCTGATGTCTGTGACATTATGAGGCTAAAGGTATAATAAGGGTCAAAAGTTTAACATGTTCAGTGCTGGGTCTGACTTTGAAGTCATGTAGAAACAATTTATTTTCTTTCCTGCAAGGCTGATAATATACAGTTTATTTTACTTACAGTAGATTGTTCAGTGGATTTTGTTATATTATTTTAAAGCGAAACATAGGTGATTTTTTTTATTTAATAAGTGCTATTTTTAGGACTGAATCCTTTTTAGTATCTGACACCAAGTGTGAAAACAAGTTGAATGCACAGGTCAGATTCTGTACTAAAACAAAATGAAACATATTTGGTGTCTGACTTTTTTTTCGTTCATTATTTAGACCTTGTTTAATTATTGTATATTGACAGCTTGTCACATAGTAAATCAGTTAAATATGTTCTTCACTGCTTACTGGCAACGTACTAGATTTTATTATGGATTTAATTTTTTTTTATAACAGACGGGGAAAATAATTTTTTAAAAAACAGTGAAGTACAAAGAGATGTGTCGCACTTACAAGTGTCAAATGTGGCATTCTTAACTTGACGTATTATTGAAGAAAAGCAGGAGATAAAATGAGAAAGGCTAGAAGAAAGGGCCAGAGTCCTTTCCCTCCCAACTGCCTGTGATCACTGAATGTGTGTGCGTGTGTATATGGGTATCTGTAGGCTGAGAGAGGTTAGTGCAGGATGTCATTTGGTTCCTGAGAGTGGAGCAGTGCAGTTGACTCTGTGCTCTCCTAACCGGTGACATCCTTAAAGCTGTTCCTTGGGTCTCAGGCAATTTTTTCTTCCTTTAGTGCTACATGCACACCTGACAGGCAGCTGTTAGGCTGAGCAAAGAGGAGCCTTGGGGAGTCACAATCCATGCATAAATGATAGGGGTATCTGTGAGGAAGGTGCAAAATAAGCTTTGCATCTCTCACCCCCTCCACACCATCAGCAGCACATCCCTCCTTGCTACTTCACCTCCCACCCACCCCCTTCCTCATCCTCTCCTACCCTTTTTTACTCTCTTTACCTAAATGAAATGCAGCCTACATGCAGTTCTGTAACTACTCCACACTTGTGCTACTGAATGCCAAGAGGCTCAAAAATCCACCTTCACTTTTCAGTCAGAAGAGGCAGAAGTGGATGTGAGAGAAAGAGACATACAGAGAGACAGACAGCGAGACAGGAGGGCGAGAGACCGGGCATTCAAAGACTCTTGCCCTGACAACTCCATGCAGTTCGGAACGAGGACGCCGGCAAGCGAGCCTGGGTACATGGGGGCATGGCAGAACTGTGATGCCAATCTTCTCTTCAGAATGTCCCAACAGGTGAGTGCTTTCCTTTTACTTACAAAATGGAATTTAAGATGCAGAAATGACAATGTACATGTGATTTATTTATGTTTTCAATTTTATTTTAGTTATTTTCTGTTACTTTTCACTTAAGCCTTAATGTGTCTCTCATGGGTGGTTCTGTTACTGTGTTAGCTGGAATCGATGTTTCATTTTTATATTTTTATTTTGGTAGAAAAAAAATCCTATTTCTGAATGAAATGCTACCTTAAGAACCAGTTACCTGCTCTCTAAATCTTTTTAGAGTTGTTCAAAAAAAGGGAAGTGAAAGACCAAGTGAAATTTAGATGAAATGCAAAACAATTAGCCCGTAGCATCCTTTCTGCGAAAGTAATCAAAAGTGGAATTAAAACCACATCCACTCTTTCCTTCTTCCTTTCCCTGATTTTGCAGTGATAGAAATTTGAGGGGCCCCTCTCCTAGGATCTTAATTGACTTCATGTGGTTGAAAACAGCTTCCCCCAGTACTCAGATGAGCTGAACTGCAGTGTTGTTTAAACTGCTCACAGCACAGAGCGGATGGTTGATAACTAAGTCAGTTAAGCTGTTCTCCTTATTTTTCTTTTTTAGTTTGTTTTTATCTTCGGTCCTTTTTTCGCTTTATTTTCAGGTTTATGTTAGTTTTCGTGTTTACTTATTTTTATTTTTTTTAACCCTTTTTTGATTCAATGTCTTTTACATTCTTAAACACATATACATAATCACTTTTTCTCCCCCTTCTTTTCTCACTCACACTGCAAGGCTGTGTCTTGGCGTCCTCCCCAGAGCTTTTCCTGCACTGGGGGCCGCCTTAAAGGCATCTTGGTATGCTGCTATTGACGGGAAAGCTGAAATGTTATTGCGAGGCCAGTAACAACTGATAATTAATCACACAAGCCAGTGTCTCTGTACCATGCACATGGTGATACGTAGGCAGCCGGCTGCATCATCTCTTCCTCATCTGGGCTTAAAAATACGAAGCTAACTTTATGCTATGCTCAAGAACCAAACACACCTTGAACACTTCCAAATGTATTTTATTTATGAACTTGCTCTATCGTTGTAGGATCAAACAGCGTGTTTATATAACTTCATCAGAATTGTCATCCTAATACTCATTTTGGTGATCACAATTAAACTTTCCTTTTTATTTTTTAATTATCAAGATACCTACACTTCAAAATATTTAAAATTACTTATCTATGACTTTGTAGAGGTAATGGGTCACACAAGAATTTAACCAGGGAAAACTGTTTAAAAAAAAAACTTACAAAATGCACAAACTCTTTACCTCGTAAATACTCTAGAGTTGACTAAAGCATGTTTTTTAACAAGGCATATTTTGGTATCTCCTGTAGAGGGACCCTGATTACTGCTGATAATACAGTAAGCTGATATGAATCTCTAACGAACATGAACCTGAACAGAAACAGCAATTCTTAAATATGTCCACAAAACTTGAAGGTAATACACTCTCACACTGCAAGACAAAAACAATCAACAAAAAAACATATAAAGTGCAATATACATACATCTGCATAAATTCCATAGCATAAACATTGACGTACAGTACTGAAACCAGCTATCCTAACTATCATCCATTTCTAACCTTTTTCGTGATTTAGCTATAGCAGCTTATTTATATTGTTTACACTATTTCCCTAAACAAACTAATTTATATAAATAAAAGAAAAACTCCAAACTACTTTATTAACTAGGGTATGACCGTATGTAAAATGCTTATATAGATTATATCAGGGTCCCATTCTAATTCTAGAGGGAGACTGTAATCCTGAAGAAGAGTTAATAGAATTGAATCCAAATAATGATCAATTGATAAATGGCTATTGAGCCACAAGGACAGCGTGAACGATTGCTTGTTTGGCATTAAAAAGAGAGAAATAAATTTCAAAGCAAGCAATCTCAGCAATACTAAAAAATACCTAATGTAAACAAAGATATAAATTAAGGATTGTGGTGGGAAGGGAAGCCTTCCTACTTTTGTTCCAGTTTTGCAGACTAAAAAGATGAGAGAATTGGAACAACTTTTATTATGGGCTTAATAATTTGCTGCTCGTGTTTTTTGGCAGATCTGTGAATTAATGCTAGACACATGTATAAGCATTTGCATTTGGGGGGGGGGGAGTTGTAATCTGGCAAAATAATATTTTGTTAAAGCCTCTATACTAATATATATATATATATATATATATATATATATATATATATATATTGTATATATATTTATTTACTGATTATGTTTAAAAGTTGATAAAAAAAACAGTATTTTTTCACACATATAATCATCATTATTAGTTTTTTGTTTGAGTCGTGAACCTGTTTGAGTGGAGCAGACTGATGGAACCTTAAATACTTATCTGCATTCCATCAGGTGTATCCTCCAGAATTCAGATGTCAACTCTACCAAATTAATTGGTTACAAAGGAATTTATAACAGATTAGTTTGATTACTTGTCGGGGAAATAAATACAGTGCATAATTCAAAGATTCCATCTGCTAATTCCTAAAATGTAGTGAAATAATGCATTGTGCAAAATAGCAGCATAGATCCAGGTGTCGTGTGACGCAGCTTTATTCTATAATGATAGTTTACTCCACTGCTTGTGGGGAAAATTAGTTTTAAACTTTTTAAAAAAGTAACCATATGATGTTTAGACTTGTTGTAAATGTCACATCATATGATGCAAAGTAGATAATCTTGAACCAAAATTGAACAGAATGCTTTTGTTACCAATCCCCCCCCCCCCAAAAAAAAACTCCAAAAACAATTGTCTGCTTAGCTTCTTATGTGGATGACCACTAGCATTCAGTGTATTGCACGTCTTCAGTAATTGTTTTTACCCTTTACTGTAAGTGTGGATTTACAATCCAGATGGAACCATTCAGAGTTAATAACTCATCAATAAAACTAAAGTCTTCCCCAACGAGTCAAAATTCGGTGTAAAATATAAAGAGCAAAATCAGAATTAGCTGGGCCTTTCAGTTCTCTTTTATTAGTAAAAGATCTAGAACATTTTGAAATTCATAATCTTTCTCAGTGCAGTCACATTTTTTCAGAACCAAAATAACTGATAACCTGAAAGGGCATTCTCGTGAACTGTGTTTGAAGGCAATTGTTTGGGGTCACTTTGATCGATGACAGGTAGAGAATGACCAGAAACTGCCTGCATGTCCTTCCCTGAATTATGCCTGGTCACCCCAACCTTTCTTGCCTTCATCTGGCAGAAATATGCAAGGCTAAATAGCAAAGGAAAGATTGAGAGAATCAGGACCTGACCTGGGATTGTGATGGATGAGAAGAAAATAATATATAGACTGGAAAACTTTTCAAATTCATAAGTTTTTTTAAAAAAAAGTATTTGTTTGGAGTGATAAAATATGCTGATTTTATTTGTATTGTTCCGCTATATGTTATTTTAAATACCTGTTTACTATGGATTTATGTGTCACATTTCACAAGCATACTAAAATGACTAACTAGTGCTCTTTAAGCTGTCTTACTTTACTAAGTGAATTTCTGTAATTTCAATAATAACACGTTGATCAATCATTTATCATGTATTTGGAGTTAATTGTAAGGTTATGGATTTAATAAGAAACAGTAGTATATAAAATACCCGGAGTTGTTTTCAATTATATTGATTTAATGGTTTTTAAATACATTTACGCTTTACACATTGTGCAGTGAAAATAAATGACCGGAAAGTTGTCATCTAAGAGAGAGAACATTTTTGAAAAAAATATATAAATAAAATATATATAATAAAATGTTATATGAGAGAGGAAAAAGGCAAATTAAAAATACTGTATTGAAATGGATGTACTTAATCTACCTTATAAGTAACAACTGTAACACATCTAAACTTACTGAAATGTGGTTAAACTAATGCAGTGTACCTCTGGGATGTAACCCAAATTGGCCATTCCTATAGGTTTGAATACATTTAATTAAGCTTTATATATTGCAGTGACCCATTATATACCATACTGGAATGCTACCTAATGTAATATGTTCTGTGGCCTACTTGTGACATATGCAGTGGGCTTATAAATCCTTCAATAGCCAAAGACGTTCTGTTGATTGTGCAGGTGCATCCAGCCAAGAGAAGGTTAAAATTGAAGACTCCTTTCTCTGCATAGTGTACATTAAAGTCTGCCATACATGATTTGAATAAAGTTAGCAATCACATTTTTTGCCACAAGAATTTTTTTAACAATATTAGCATTAATATGAAACATCTTTGTAACATCAGGATAATATTATTACAATTGACATATATTTTTTTAAAGCATTACATTTCCTCATTAAGCAAAGTGTTAGCTATCACTAAAGACATCACAAAAGACTGATGTTTCTGTGTGGATATATGTATCAGGATTTAACCATAACCTGTACAGTATAAAAATCAAATCCAGCATGTTTTTGCATCTGGATGACGGCTGTAACTGTTCTAGTTTATGTTCTTCCATGCACACGTTTTAGTGATTTTTTTTTTTAATGTTTTATTTGTTCCTGCTCTCTTTTTTTTTATCACAATCTTCGTTGCAACACAGGTCCATTTTTGATTCATTCTAACCTTTAACCATTACACAAGCAGTGATGAAAATTCTCTTACTTTTTTGTGCCGAGAAACTTACTATAAAAATGTTCTGAATACAGACACCATTTTTCCTAGTGGCTGTGTAATGTTTCATATATTCTTAATTATGATGTATGCAACTACATAAATCTTTATTGCATGCACATTGAAATTAAAAGAAAAACCTGAATTTTAAATTTCCTTAACAAGATGTATTTTTTTACTTACCACACCTAATGTTTTATGTTTTTGCTGTTGGCTGATTTCACACACAGCATGTTTTCCAGTAATAATACTATTGCGTTTTCCTTTTGAATTCAAGAGAAATTGCAAACTTGCCTTAAACAAAATAACACTTTTTTTCACTGCATGTGTTATTGCAAACTAGAAATAACGGAAAATACTGTCGTTGAATTTTTGATTCCATTTAAATATTCTGCAGTCACATTGGCTGCAGGTAAAAATATTTTGGCGTTGTATGTTTATCTGTGTGTTTTTAGTGTCCGTGATATACCTGTGTTTGCTAACAACTGCTCCCTGTATACAGTTCTATAAGCACTGTATAGTGTAAGGTAATTGTGGGTTCCGTGAAACATTTATTTTTTATAACTATGCAAAAGTTAATGTCACAATCAGCAAAACACACTTGGAATCATTGTCTTTAGCTCTATTAGAAGAGATTGTGCAGCATCTACTGTTTATTATAAACGAACAGAAGGTTGCATGTTGTTTAATTAACATCCCCTAAGAGAGGACTAGAGGTATGTTTGTGATCTCCCTAGTCCCATCATACTTCAATGGCAAGATAAAGCCTTACAATGGCAGGCTTCAAATATTATATTAGTAGATTGTTGTTTTTTTTTTAAGCGCTGTACATTGCTGTTAAATTACTCAGTTGCCACTAGTCCTGGCGTTTTATCTTGTACTGGCTGACAAAAGAAATGACATGAGACAGCTAACTGACAGATCGTTACTATGCTGATAAAAACCATATGCAAATTTCTCACTATATAATAAATTACATTTTGATTTAATCTAGAAAACTGCAGTTTTTTCTTTCTTTACCAAACAATGGTGTCTGGCATTTTTTGGTTACTTGCAAAATCCCTATTAAAATTATAAGTATGATGGTTTTGAATATGTCCTCTGTACCATTTACTTAACGACTCTGTAGCAATTAAGAGGTCTAAGAACCATAAAGGGGTTAAAGGCATTTAAAACAGCTTTTGTTAATAAGTGTTTTTTATTTGTTTTACTATGTAAAATTGTTCAGAGAGGTCAGACATAGGTGATCTGCTAGGTGAATGGGGTGTATTACAGTAGTGCCATCATTTACCTATGTCTTATATCCATGGAATGTCTCTCACAGTGACTGTTAAGACTGGTGCAGCTTGCAAAGCCTATTGAATAAGTTCATGTTCTGTGTACACTACAAGTATCGTTTGAGTCTAGCCAAAATGTGCTCCTGTACAGAAGCTTAATTCCTGCACTACATAGCTGCTAGAAGCATCTGCTCATTGAAATGATGTACAAGCATTACAGGTAGCTAGGAATTTGTGGAATCTATAACTTTGTTTTGTCTTTTTGTTGTGTAGTTTGGATTTTGTTTTCTGTTAGTTTTCTACATATATAACATTTATATAATGTATTAATGTCACTGGCATGAAAAAGTTGTCATGTTTTATAGACTGTCTTCCACCTTTTGCTTTGGTTAAAGAGATAGTTGTTTTAAAGCCACTTAAGAGGAGTTATAGTGTATTCAAAAACATGTTTGTCATTAGAACAATGTGTTGCAGTATTATACGTATGGATTTCTAACCATCCCTTATCCCTCTCGCTGCCTTTCTTCTGAATACTATTTCTTCCCATTATTTTCCTTTCCATTTTCCTGCCTTTGTTTTACTTTATTATCTTATTTTTCTTCATCTACCTTTTCCATTGCTTTCCTTTAGTTTTTCTTCTCTTCTCTTTCTTTTCCTTATCTCATTCTTCCATCATGCTATAGATATTATTATTTTTATTATTAACATTTATTTATATAGTGCCAACATAAGCTGGGGCGCTCTACAACTGCATGTCAATAATTTGCTCAATTACATTTTTGTGGTGATGTTGGTCAACCCGGTGATACTCTTTGTGTTGTTCGTACTTATTTGTGTAGAGATGTAACCTCCACCACCAATAAGTCAGGAAGGAATAATTTATTTGCTTATTCGCTGGTCAGATACAGGTAGCGGAGAAAATGACATTATGTTGATGTTTTTTAAGTACTTAGTTAATTGAAAATGGAGATTTGTGACAGCACACAATAATGGTATATAAAACTCCACATGTTTATCTATTTTTAGTCAGTTTGCTACTTGCTGAACTCTGGTTATAATACACATGTGATATGAATATATGTGAAATATCCTGTAAAATATATGCTTATATTTGGAGAGTAATGATGTCACTTGACTCATAACTTATTGTGAAAGTGTTCCTTAATGGAATACACATCTGTCAGCGAGGGGTAAACACAGCTGGACACGACCTGTATCTCCTTGTTTTGTTCCAGATCGAAATGTCTGTATTATAAGGAATTATTTACTCCCTACTATAAAATAAAAATTATATTGGAAGTTACCTTGGAGATCTGTGACCCGTATAAAAGAATTTGCATGTGACATATATTCTTCCCGTTATAGATACAAGAGTGAAACAGTCAGAGAGCCTTGACTACAATTCAGGGGGATAGCAGAGATTGTAATCATTGTGCAAAATTATTTGAATTTTAATCATTTGGCACTTTAGCCTTTTCTGTCCAAAGTAAAATGGACACTTGGTTTCTGGTCAATTTACTCTTTATTCGCTGCTCATTAATTGAGATACCACCTATTTTGGGGAACAATGACATTTTCTTCCTGATACCCAGTGCTTCAAGTTACACACAAATAGAATTGTAAAGCAACACTTATGAGCTTAACTTTCTTGCCTGAATTTTCTATCTGTCCCCCACAGTCATTTCATGGTGAATATTTAAAGTTTATCCATGCACTGTACCATGTTATCTGTGGAATTAGATGTCTCATGTAATGGTATCATTTATCAGTAAATTGGAGATGGAAGATGTATGTTTGCAGAAGAACCAGTGCCGGGGTCTACTTGTTGCTGTGAATAGTTTGTCGTAAGATAAAATATAATCGACTGGCTGCTGTGTAATTGTCTAATACACATTTATTATTAATTTATTATTTATTTATTATTATTATTAACATTTATTATTATTTAAACTTACTCCAGTGCAGAAATTCACTACATATATGAAAGAGTGCCTAGGCGCATGCATCCTAAAAATAGCAAGACTATTCTGAACTATTTAAATATCTGTGGGGTGTTCAGTTGAATTTCTGTTGTTATCTTCAACATTTGACATTAGGAGAAACATGAGAACAGATAATAACAATTGATACTACTTGTGTTGACGCTCACTAGTGGATTGTTCGTTTTTCGCAAGAGTTCTCAAGCCTCTAGTCTTTAGCAAGAACAGATCCTATAAAGCTGTGACTACTTATGACAGTCAGAAAATAAGTAATTATCAACATATTTGCATTGTGCTTCTTAATTAATGAAATTAAGATACAGAAAAACAGAAACGGGGTACTGTTCCATAACGAAATGATGCCAAATAAGAATTAGTGCCAGGATGACCATATGGTAATGGAAGGCTGGGGGGGGGGGGGGGGGAGAGAGAGAAAGAAATGTTAGGAGTAAATGGAAATGACACACTATAACTCAATATGGTATTTTATCTTGCTATTTATACACTGTTGTGACTTAACAGAAATTGTAGTTTTTTTTTGCTAAATGGTGTTATGCCATCATATATTTGTTGGTGCAGAGAGACATACTGAGTTCTCAGTGAACCATAGAGTATGTTCTGGTGTTGAAAGAAAGTGCCTTTTAGAAATGCAAATCAGAATAAATATATCTAATAAAACATCTGTGATATAAACTTATGCAGACAAAAAGAAACATTCTTTTTATTATGTACATTATTTTACATTGTATGTTAACCGCTTGTATCCCTGGCATTTACATAACAAGCTTACCTACCTGGAGTGTCATTCTGTGTTTAAAACTGGAGTTTAAGGCGACCAATATTTTAGTAAACAACCTGGTCCTATCTGTCAGGCATTATAGTCAATATTAGCATGAGGCAATAAACCGTTTTCTTTTCTTCACATGTGCAAGACATAAACATACTAATCTGCGCTGCTGCCGTTGTGGTTGTTCATTCAGCCCATTTCTATCAACAAAAGAGTTAAGTGCAACATCATACCCCACTGCAGATTTTACAAGAACTTGTCATAAAGGCATTATATTACCTCAGCTTCCTTTCAAACTAAACAAACTATCTCCACCACTCAATTAAACCGGTTTGCACGTGCTGTTTGTTTTCTTCTTGGCTTTTTATGACTTTCTCATTTTTTTGACAGGAAGTTTAATCAATTTAGTGTGTCTACAAATTTAGGATTATCGTTTATGAAGGAAATATTTTTCCTATGTGCTGTATTACCTCTGAGATTCTTGAACACTAGGGCAAAAACCCACTGATATTTTAACTATTAAGTACTGGGAAGCAAAACTTACATCATAATTGAAAAAGTTTAGGAATCTCTAAATTACAAGTAATTTTATAGAGTAAAACATATTTAGACTAAACCTGGAGTATTATTGAAATGCCTTCTCCCATTGTTCACAAAATGCAATAGTCATATACTTGCCAACATGTAAAAACAATTAGCGAGGAGAATGGAAACTGCTGGGCCAGAACATTCATCCAAGTAATGATCGGAGCACTCTATAGAAACATAGAGCACTATAGACGCCAAATAAACAAGACTTGTTGATATGAACGTGATACTGTAATATATGCAAATTATTTTCAATAGACTTCTTGGATTCTCAGCAATGGACCTGTATTAACAACAGGAAAAATTGGCACCAGAAGGTTATGATTGGTACATTTTCAAAGATGTATGGTAAAAACATATTGAAACAAACAAACAAAACCAACCACTCCACAAAAAAACAAAAAACAATCACACACAAAAAGTGTAAGACTAGATGGACCTGTAGGTTCTTTTCTGACTTCAAATTCTATGTTTCTATTTTAGAGACACTGTATCAGAGTCCATCTTTATTCAAGTGACGAATGCATAGATTAGCATTGGTGACAAAACTTCCTCTGATCATTAATTTTATAAGGAGTAAGCAGCCACCCAGGGCTGCTGTGTTAGACTTGACAGCAGAGTGACATTCCTGCAGGAGACAATATAACGTTGAGGTCAGGAGCAAGACTGACATTTTCGACCCATTAGAGTGTACACATATTGTCAAATATGTTGCATTTATTTTTAAGCAGATTAAAAGGGATGTCCGATATGAATCATGGTTGCTGTTTGTTTGTCCAGCAAAGCATTTCTTTTATCACCTCTCTCGTCTATCTGCTTATGTGCCAAGGAGAACCCAGTATGACTGATAACAAGCCGGCAGGGAAATCTCTTAGTTGTTTATAGGGTGAACTTTCGTGGACTGTAGCAGAGAAAGGACTGCCAGACCCCAAGCGCCAGCAAAAGCTTTTCTCAATTTGCCAGGTCACTGTGACACCATGGGGCTGATTATAGGAGAACAGCTTGTCCGACATGATATAAGCCTGGCGTCAACTGTAGTCCAAGCAATGGCAAGCTTCACGTAAGGATGTCCTGTGCCTTGCTTCATCTTATTTAACCTAACAGGCACATGTGTGTTCCCTGTTACTTTCTAATTGTTCTCACTATCTGCAAACAGTTAAGTTGTTTTTCTAGTAAATTTACAGCAGGAACAATGTCTAATAGAATGTATTGTAAGGAAACTACAGTTATCTGCATTATTTAAAAACAACATTGTAGCAGAATTATAACGACAATCCGCTATTTAGACAAGGATTAACAGCTTAATGAAAAAATTGGATATTATTTCTATTACACACCTCATCCGAAAGCTATAAGTATGAAACAAAAGGCTTGACCGCTGCTACATGTCTCATATCTGTAGATCTCTGTCTTAATGAGGCAATAACTTGGCAACTATACATGGAGCTTTGCTGACTCGAACAAGCATTTGTGCAGATGGAGTAGAATTTGGTGATGTGAATAGCAAACCATGAAATACAATTTTTTGCTTTTTTTAGAAGGGGTTCAATTAACTTGATGTCCTCAGCTATTCACCTCTAAATTAATCATACATTTATCACAAGATAGCACTGATTCTCCAATTAATCTTTTGTCATGGTGCACTTGTTGACTGCAACAAATTATAATTAATTAGTTCATTAATGGACTGCACTACCATTTTGTTAATACTCACCTCTAATGTAACACAGAAAGAAGAAAAAAAGAGGTGCAATATTTTCTTCTTAAGTGGGATATTAATGTGAACATCAATGAAAGTGACTTCGAAGAGTCTAAAATGTAGTATTTCACCCATTCATTAACCACATACATGCACTGATATTAATCTCTGCAAAAGTTACTTTTCTCCTGTTTTCTTATCTGACTTTTTATTTTAAAAAAAAAAGACACCAACACATGTTTTTTTCCATCACAAATTGCTCTTTTTAACAGTTATATATTTAAGTTGCTAACATGCTGTTTTTCGGGGTTTGTCTGTCACATAAGGGAGCAGCTCACAACTCTGCAACCAGGGAATACATCACACAGCAGACTGCCACAAAGAGGCAGCCTGCACCAGTGAGGAAGCGACTGCCAAGTGCTCTAATGAATGAGAGTTTGCTGGCAATACTGATTCCTTCCCATGCTGATATTTCCCGGTGCTTCCACATCTGACACCTCCGTACACTCCAATGCCTTAGCAACTCTTGTCGTGTTAATGAGCTATGAACAGTCTTAAAACATATTGCAATATACATCATGTTATGATAGTATTACACGTTATACATTTACCTTATGGTTTCTTTTCTTGATTTTTTGATTTTGTACTATTGTGTTGCCTTAGATATTTTATGTGATATTGTGTTAACTCTTTCGTTGCTGTGAGAGTTTCAATGCAATAAACGATATCGTACACAGTAGCTTTTTGAAAAAGAATATAATTTCATTGAGAGCTGTTATGTGTAAGGAAATTACTGATATATATATATATATATATATATATATATATATATGTGTATATATATATATATATATATATATATGTGTATATATATATATATATATATATATATATAATGTATATATCTTGAGATATTGAAGAATTACAGTAGATGTTGATTATTTAATGATCACAGAAGCTACAGTGCATCTGTGCTGCTTTTGCACCTTCGTAATATCACAAATTGTGCGGTTAGCAATGTGTTGAAAGCTTCTCCAGATGCTAGGCATGCTACAGGGACGTTCTTCCTCACTGTTCGTTCATGACACAACTCATTTCTTTTGGCCGCTAAAGCTGATTATATAGTCTGAATATTGTCAATTACTTTTTATATAGAGATCCTTTACATTTTATGCTAATGATCTACAGTTTTTTGTAAAGTTTAGCCATGATTTTCTAAATAACATATCATTTAAAAACGTTAAAAATGGTTTTCTGAAAATTTTAGTTGGCTTATATTTAATATAAACTTTTATTTAAAGTACTTAAATGAATTGCAGCACCCTAAGAAACTTGTCACTAAATAATCACCATCACCATTGATGGTAAAAATGTTTAGAGAAGCAACTCACTGACATTTATTTGATTAGTGTCGGAGCATTATAAGTGGGTGTGGACAGAATATCCTGTAACCAATCAGATCATTAGAATGGTCACAGCAGCAAGAGATGAATGTGCTGATCTTGTGGGAGGCAGTGACCTGTCCCCTTGTGTGTATGTATTAATGAGGACAGAGCTGCTTGTGATTGGAACAGACTTATGATGTGAAGATTGAAATGGAAGCAAGCAGAGAGCCACAGGCTGAGAAATAGATAGCAGGAGCAACACATTTCCTAACAGACCAGAATAGTAAAGTGAGGACCCTATGGAGAAAAATTGTGTTGTCAAATGCAGTTTTGAATGAAATGAAGTTCATTCATCCACCTTCTTAATGGGAGAATTATGCATGGTGGTAAGCTCAGTTGTGTGAATGTACTGATTTGTGGTTGGGTACATTGTGGCTCCGTATGCATATACACTTGGGTATATGCATACAGAGCATTCAATGTACACGTTCTGAAATTGTATCCTGTAACTAATTTGAATATATGGTGCACGACTAAACTGAGCATCCCATACTTCTACAAATAAGCAAATGTCAAAAGGTTTGGTTTGGTTTGCATCAACAGAAACCCTGCACACATACACTTTGTTGGTGTCTCCAATTAGTCGCCTCTTCCATCATTCTTGCTTCTTTTCTCCATTATAGCCTATCACATTGATTGGGGACCATCCGGTAAAACTAGAACAGTAATTATTATATTATAATGTTATTGGTGTACAATTATGAAACTTGTTATTTACATTGTTCTGAGTGACCATTTGATTTTTTTCCCCTGCATCCTAAATGGTCATTTTAACAACAGGGACCTTTGTGTGAAGTACAAATAGCTGTTTTATTTGCGCTTAAAACTATTTAATGCCTTAGTACATGCGTTCGCATACTTGAATGGGTTCCAAAAACATATTTTTGTTGAGCTGTGCAACATCATTCTCTCTTTGAAACCAATTGTGTAATATCATCCTCAATATCGTTTATTCATAAGGTGCCACAAAGCTGTGCAGCGCTGCACCTTCGGCATAAGAACTCATACTAAAAAAAATCATACATAGAAACAAACATATGAGGTTAAGGAAAAAGGTGCAGACATGGGACAGAGGGTATAGATCGTACTGCTCATGAGAGCTTACAACTTAGAGTATTTGAGCAATTTATTATCAGCGTGCTGCGCTGCCGATGTTATTTATTATCATAGTGAGGTATATAGTATCAAATAATATCATTAAGTGCAGATTAAATCTGTTCACTATATTCTCATTTCAATTAATGCTTTGTTATTATGTAAAAGTGAGTTAATCTATTTGTAAATCTTTAGCATTAGTATATTTCTAATAATAATACTATAAGTTATATTTTAACTATTACTTTATTGCTGGTTATATGGACTTACATTAATTACTACATATATTTTAATATTATATTATGATATCATAGTCATATATGATTTAACAATAGTATACCTAATTTAGAAATGGCAATTTATCTGAATATATAATTTGCTGGTTTCTCACCTGCTTCAAACATATAAGTGTTATTTTCCTTCTTCTTATTATTATTATTATTTGTTTATATTCTGTAGCAGTTTACAGTTGGTGAGAGAAGATAATTATATACACACACAAGCTTACATTTACAAACCTTAACAAAGATATAGTGAAAGCTTACAATATAAAATATTAATATACCCTCGCTGTCTTAGTCAGTGTATTCTCCCCTATGTCTAACAATTGAGAAGTAACTGACTTATTTCATACTTGTCCGGGAGACTCCCGAATTCTGGGTAGGTCTCCTGGACTCCCAGGAGAGCCGGCAATTCCCCCGCATCTGCCTACTTCCTAGTGAAGTGGGCAGATTTCAAACCTCCATGATGCGATTCTCCGGGAATCGCATCATTTTGGCCCACCCCCTTTGTTAAAATGACGTGTTTGTGGCATTACGTCACAGGCGGCAGGGCCATAATGAAGCGATTCTAAGAGCCCCGTCCCCTCACGCCCACCTCTACTCCGAGGACAATCTTTAAAGGTTGGCAACTATGACTTATTTACTATAACTGGAAGCATAAGAAAAGAGTGTAAGGGGCACCTATATATATGTCTATTAACTTGGGGTAGTGTGCAATCTATATAGAATTGGTTGCAAATAGTGTTACGAAACCTGCACTTATTTGCAGCAAACATGGAAAGATTCGGACAAGATGCATACTTTACGTTTTAGAAAAGTTGAAAGTCAAGAGAACAAACATGTATTAAATATAACACACCTGTAGTTTCAATGGCAACGTGTTGTTTAATGGAAATGGTATGCTCATTCAGAGCAATACAAGTGATGTCATGTTGTTGTCACTTTTACTGTATTTTTGTCTGACATTTCTCTAGTATGACATAAAACATAAAAGGATTAATAGCTTACTCAGTGGCATATATTTTTTGAGCTATTTACATCTTTACTTCTTTGAAACCTCAGAAGTCATACCTGTTTAATTCAGTGAGAGAGTTAATGTAGGCCCAGCCTTATTTGGAAAACATTTTTCTTATTTTTCCAAAATAAATGTTATGTGCATTTTTGAAAGAACAGGAGCAAACAGACACCACACTCATTAAAAATATTTGTATTTGTTGTCAGTCAATTTGACATAGCATTGCATTTATCATATACATACCTGTCAGCATTCCTGATTTACAAAAAGCGGCATGACTTACCAAAATGACATGTAACATCACCTAAAATAGGTGTGGTCTTGCTGGATCAGGGCATGGTTTGGGCGATTGGGAGCATGCCCTAATTTGTAGAGATGAGCGGGCTCGGATTCCGCTAATCCGAGCCCACCCGAACAGTGCGGATCCGAGCACTGTTCGGATATTTCCGGCGGGCAAAAAATTGAAAACGAGGCTCTGTCGTCCAAGTCTCGCGTCGAATCTCGCGAGGGGTGGGAGGGAGGTCCCAGAACAATTCCATCTTGTACCTCTTTTTTTGGCATTATGTGCTCAAGCTACCTCAGTGCAACCTTTTGGCCTAAAAACAATATTGTGAGGTGTTCAGAATAGACTGGAAATTAGTGGAAATGATTGTTATTGAATGTTATTGAGGTTAATAATAGCGTAGGAGTGAAAACAACAAAACAAAACAGTTTTTTTAGCACTTTTTATGCTATTTTAAAAATAAATCAGAACCAAAACCTTACGTCGGATGTTTTGGCAAAACAAATCAGAACCCAAAACCTCAAGCTAATCAGAACCCAAAACCCAAAACACTAAAAGTGGCTGGTGCACACCCTTACTAATTTGTAGGAATTTTCATCTTCATATGCCTGCCTTTCCTCACTAACCCTGCTTTAAATCACTGAGTTGATAATTTATTATTACTTAAATGACCCACCTAGCAAGATATATCCTCACTGTCAGATTAGATCACATGCAGTGCTACGTTTAACTTCACTCTAGACGCCCAGCGAGTGCAACTGCATTTTGCAGGAAGTGGCTCCTCATGTACTGCATATTTCTTTGCAAGTTTTTTCTTGACATATGCAACCAAGCACCCTGTATTGACAAACACTGTGAGCTGATGGTGAAGAGGCCGAGATTAGAGATCATGTTACATTACTATGCAAATGTTAGCACACCGTTGGTAATTTCATTCTCTGAAACCATATACGGGTTAGTCCTGATACCAGGTATGGCTCTGTACATTTGTCTTGGCACCAGGTATGGCTCTGCATAGTAAAATGCCCAAGCCTTCCCTGATAGCTGTTTACTGAACCAGAACCAGAGCATATGCAGCAAGCTCAGTAAGCATATAGCGAAGCTTGAGAGGCTCTCTCTTTTTTTTTTTTTTTACCTCCAATCAACAAGCCTGTAATTTTTTCTAGGTCAATTATATGTGGATTAATTTATTAGTAGATGCACAGCTTTTATGTAATGTTACAGGACAGATTCTTGTCTCTTTTTAACTAATACTATAGACTGATGTGGATAAAAGATTTTTTTTTATTTTCCGATAAGTCCACGTAAAGCCCTTTCATATAGTGATAGAGACGACATTAATGTACTCATAAAACAAAGAGCAAAAAAAAACAACCCATAAATCGTATAGTTTGATGGCAAATGTACGTAAAACTTTATTTGAAAAGAGCACAATTCAAGCTTGGAGCCATAGCTTTGGAATGTTATAGCAGGCAGTGGGTTAATTCTATGCTCCCCTGTCCTCCTATGCTACATTAGAGCGATTGACATAGTTGAAATGCCTCCTGCAGCTGGTGGCATATGACTGTCATTTGGAAGCCGGGATATGAAGAAACAGTGTACAATGAGTGCATTCATGAACCATTGCTATTTGTTTTATTGGCTCGGAGCTGCTAGAAAGTCCACCAGACTGTTACCTTATCTAATGTCAGTTTATCTTTTGAATTGGGAATTTATAAAACCAGCAACTTGGTTTTAAAGTAAGACAGAGGATGTTTTTCATTTTAAAATGAAGCGAGGAACCATGTGAAAATAATACACAAATGGCTCCTACCTATTTAAGATATTTCGTGGGAACATATCATGGTCTGTGACCCAATATTATAAATGACATTTAAATGACTGTTAGTGGTAATATCAGCACAAGAAAGTGTGTGACTGACTAGGATTACAGAATAACACTACTTTGCATGAGCTTTGTATTAACTTTAATTTTAAAATTAAATTATTCTTAACTTAGTCTCTGCTGCCTGGCATACAAACAGGATATATTAGGACATTACTAGGTGAGATGATCTTAACTTGTGCACAGATTCTGAGCTAAAAACACTTATTTAATAAAACTGTAGGTGTCCCGTACCTGTTCAAATGCACCACCTGGGTCACTAAGGATTCCCATTCTGAAAGCAAGCCTAGGTGATACATTGGAGACCTGAATTAGTGCTCTCACACGAGGCAGCACGTATAGATCCATACTAAGATGGATCTAATAATGGCTGCTGTATTAGCTACATTGGATCTAGTAATGTTGGAAATAGGGAGACCTTTTGGAGTCACCTGTCACCCCATACCATATAATCACATTAGGCCTTGAATAAAGTCTCATACAGAATAAATTGCAAGGATATTTTTGGACTTGTGCTAATTGCTTAAAAAGAACTATAGCACTAATATTGCATTTTCTTGTGATTTTTTTTTTTTGCCTTTTTTGTAATGCCCATTAATGAATGGATATATATTTCTAGATTCTCTGAATAGTAAGCACCGCATGTATGAAAATATATAGAGCACACTTTTTTAGACAAATGGCATACTACAATGCTTGTTTAATTTACAGAAATGTGTCTGAGCATGCCGCATTGACTCGCACTCAAGTGAGTGCGGAACAGATAGCAAAACCCAGCACCCTCTGCAATGATGCCTGTTTGCACTGTTTGCTTAAAAGAACCAAGCTTCCTCTGCACAACATAAAGTAGCCATTCCTACTGAAACCAATGCATTGAGAAGGTGTGAAAATTGGTCTTCTCATTAAGGTGCAAAACACATCAAGATGTGGAGGCTTTAATAAAGTACCTTTAAAACCATGTATGCTTGTAAGGTGGGTGGGATATAGGACAGTACTGAGAAGGTGTTTTAGTATTTTGGATCCGGAATATCTCTGCACATCCAAGGCTGACTCTTTCATGTGTATTAGTGAATCATATTCAATTAGCCGCGGAACATCGCGGCTGCTCATTTTTACCGTTTATACAGTAAAAAGTAACGCTCACTTTTGTTCGTGCCTCTTTGGGGCATGAGCAAAAGTGAGCGAATATTTTGCTAAAAAAAATTGCCTTTTTTTTTTTTTACAATTGAATCTGCCTCATAAAGTCAATATCGGCTATTAAATACACGATTGTGCTGCTCTTAATAAATGTTTCTGGTATTGCAATGATTCAATGGTTGTACTTTGTTTTTCACCATCTTTTTTTATGTCTATACATGACTGTTTTCTATTACTTTGAGCTCCTGCCAACAGTATTGTGTTATTCCTTCATAAAAGTATGCATGTGTGTATCATTGTAATTGAATCTTTATCCCAAAGTGTTGTGCTGTTTCTCCAGAGATCTGTGATATCTATGTATTTCATGTATACAGCAGTGTATTTAAAAACTTTTCTCAGAACCCTAAGATTGCAGGGCATTGTTTTACAAAAAGGAGTCCAAAGTCTGAGAAACAACGGACGTGAGGAAAGTCAGAGAATAAGGTGTGGAATAGTGTAGAAGGGCAGAAACATATGGGAAGCTGCTGGTAAATAAAAAGAAAAGCATTATTTGCACACCCCGAAATCAGTGGGGCTTGCCGAGAAATGGGTGGGTGTCATAAGGAAGTGGGCAAAGATTTATATAGATCAGTGGAATGGTTTGGGTGCATTGTGTCAGGACAGGACTTAGTTTGTCCTGATTTTGCTGGATACATTTTAGGAGGTATGTGACCTGAGAATGCTAGGTTTCCTTCACATACAATTTTATAAGATTCACATATTAAGTTGAGGTCTATTCTGATTCTAGAACATAATGTATTTGCTCATATGTGTATAATCCTGAACTGGAATTGTCTCACCTGCTGAAAAGTTGATTTGAGATTGTTAAAGAGAGCAATTCAAATCACTGTAGGTGTAAATTTTCGCGGATTATTGAAAACACCTGATTTGGAGACCTATGATTTCCAGGGATTATGTGATTTCCAGTGCTGGAGTAAATGTGGAACAGTAAAGTGCGAGGTTTGTCTAGGGTGTGAGCAGTCATGGTAGAAACGCAGTCTTAGTAGGGCAAACCATTCTGCAGGGAATTAGCAGGAATAGGAACACCAGGTCAATGTTTAGGTGCTTTGGTTAGTTGTAGTCATTACTTTTGTATATCATCTTCTCTTCTAGCTTTTTGCTACACAGTCCCTTTGGGAGGCAAATATAGTATTTATGGACCCTTCATAGTAGCAGTTTGCAGGGTTTTTTTCGGTGGTGAAAATATCTGCTAGACATTTGCATGTGTCTAGCAGCTAGACAACTGCAAATAGGATTACTTCTATGTTGAAGCTGTAAAAAAGAATCCCAGCATTTCAGTAACATTCTTATTACGCGTATATGTGAAATTCACATACGTGCATCACAGGGAGAAAATATGAAGCACGCTTACGTTGCGAGCAAGAAAATAAAATCTTTTCATACAGTAGTTGTACCAAATGTCATTTTTACTTTCAAACATGGGCAGACAGACAAAAATGTAACCACAGCACTTCTAACTAATAATAATACTGCTGTAATTCCTATGCACTTAGTCCCAATAGAAAGGGTAAGGGCTAAAGTATGCAGTACTTTAACAGACACAACACACAGCAGTTGTCATGGTAATCATAGGTTATTTAACCTTCACAAAATGTTTTTACTTATTACATTGTGTTGTGTTTATATTTTATTTTTCCTACATATTTTTTCTTGCTCCATGTAAAGGCTCTTAATTCAGCTGATGAAATCGTCAGCCCCCTCCATCATAGTACATAGAGATTATATATAGATATATATATATATATATATATATACATATATATATATATATATATATATATATATATATATATATATATATATATATATATATATAACAGGAAAATTAAACTATTACATGCAAAACCATATGTTTTATTGAGTACAGAATTGCCCCAATTTTTCCAAGGTACTTCCTCCAAACCACGTGGGCATGTACCAGATGTACTGCGTCCATGTCACCAATCCAATAGGCCATGTCCCCATTGTCCATGTCCAGTTATGTTGCCCTAGAACAACAGAAATGTCACTACCAGGGATGTGACAATACAGAGAGAGGACCATCCGCAGGTCCTCTCTCAATTCATCTGAGCATGCACCAGCTCCCTTGCTATAAGAGCAGGGGGCTCTGTAGCAGATGGTCCAGCATTACACCTAACTGCTTTGCTGTCATTGCACCTAACTGCAATGCCCCATATCATCTGCAACTACTACAGACCAGCTCCTGGCATGCACTGATTTTAGTAATGACTACCTGTACCAATATCAAACACCATTATTATTCAACTTCTGAGAGCACAAAATGAGTTACTGACACCTTGACATTATCTTTCCAAATCAGGGCTGCCTGATCTTGATATTTTTTATACTCTTACCTCTTAACTCTCAAGTCCCCAAAACCATTGGTGTGGTTACTGAAATGTGTAATTTAGTGATATAAGACGATATAAATTTTGACACATTGTATACTGATTGTCAGCTAATATGTTCCATGCTTAGCTTTGAAGTTCTACATTGTTAAAACGTTAATACATTGTTACAGTGGTATTACACAACATGAAATCTGTACAGATTCATAATACCATTCCAATATTTTAACCTGAGATTCAATCAAACTAATAATGTAAATTATAGTTTGTAGAATCGTATCTAACACACAAAGTGTGCTGTGCATTTGTTCATAGGAAGACTTATTCACATCATTCAGAAAAAAATACAAATTGTGCATTCCAAGTTCAGAACCTAAACAAATGATATGTTGGGTTCTAGGTGAGCTAATCTGTTTTACCATTACTTGTTTGTCAGAACAGCTTGCTTACTCTGAAAATTACTGCAGTAAAGTGAAGTTGCCCACTACACAATGCCATATTTTTTGTAAAAGTCCTTCCCATATCACTACTCACTAGAGGACCCTTATGAAGCATGCCCAATGCACACTGCCAAGTTTGAGTTTTCACTAGTGCATCTGGATATTCTTCCGAGCGCACTTCAAGGTGCACTCTCTGGAGATACCTCCAGAAAATAGAAGTGCGCCTTAGTGTGTGGAGAGGCAGAACATTTTCTTGAAGCAGACTGTGGATATGTGTAAACATCACATCACAGTCCAACCTTCTACCATATTAGTACCACACCTTTCGAATAAAATAACCATTTATGTTTTTATTCTAAATGACTGCATGGTCTATCCTCATTTATAGCTTAAATTTAACCATGAAAGTTATTAAACATCTGGAGTTTCATGTGGCAATTTTGTGAGGGTAGATTTTTATGACAGCGCTCCTGAAAAGGTGCTTCTCCTGTAACGTGCGACATGGAGGTGCAAAACAGGTCCCATTGAAAGTATAGGACAAGACCTGAAATCTGTCTATTCATATTGCATTATATACACATTTCCATACAAAGAGAACTAACTATGAGTGATTGCATTAACGTGATTATAAAGCATTTGCTATGCCTGGTATAGATTCTCTATAGATGCACGTTTTTTATAAGGCTCAGCATGATCATTTTTCTGTCCGATACTACAGAAGTGTAGAACAATTACATTGTTATCCTGTACCTGAAGTCATGATTTTGTCATAAGGAGGGGTATTTGTTACCCCAGTGTTTGCTAGACATTGTCTTCCCCCTCATTAACCCTCTGCCACACAGCTGTCACTAGCAGTGTGAGAATATGAAAGATAGAGCTGGGGGAGACGTAGGGACAGAGGGAGCGCCCTGCTAAAATCGTGTCACGTAGCTCTAATTCATCTGCTCTCATTAGAGTGAGCTAGGGACAGCGGTAATGTCCAAGAGCACAGCTCTACACATGACACACGAACGGTTTGGGGAATTGAAAATTGCTTTCTCAGGAAGCTCAGCCAATTAAGGACTTGACCATATTGAATGTCAAGTGTTAATTTAGGTTTTTCTTCATTTTCCCAGCGGTATTGTGGGTCCTGTGATGAGCAAATACATGCCAAGTAAAAGTTGATTGCATGAAGGACCTGAGTAATATATGTCATCGACAAGTCACAAATGTACTCTAGCCTTTTAACCCCTTAGGTGAGCCCAGGAGGAGAAGGGGAAAGGATTAACTGCACCATAATGATGAACAGAGATCCAGTAATATAGAGCTGGGAAAGGGAAGTACGTTACTGTTGGATTAATGGAAGGTCTGATTTCAGGACACCAGCTATGTTCTTTTTTTTTTTTACCTAGAAATATAAATACAAGTACATATGTTCTATTTGAACACTCTCATTTTAGGGTGTTAATGAACTGAGAGGAAATCTAGCTACAGTACTAATAAAAAAATTAATTTATTATAAATCATTTAATAGTAATTATGAACAAGATGTGACTTTGGGAATGTTCCCATAGACATTTATTTGTTTGATTTTTTCTTGGGTTCAGATGTCACCAGGTTATCAGGTTTAAAGTGCATGGGAATAAAATGCTAACTGAACAAGCATAAACAGCCTTTTATTGAGCAATGTCTGGCCATTGAGCGTTCTGTTATTAGAGAGTCAATAAGATAAGAAGGAGAGGGATGTAGCCTTTGCTGTCAGAGTGTTTACTGCGGCTCTTTATTTGACAAAATAATTAGGTTTTTATTTTTTGTTCCTATATTTTTTCTTCCATGCTTTTTGCTCACCTATTTAAGATTACTTGGTTCAGTGTCATTTTCAGCTGATCTTATGTCAGTAGCCACCACCACTGATAAAGTATTGTTCAAAATTCTGGGCAGAGACTTTTGGTGTATTGCATGCATGCACAGTCATGGCAATATCCCTAAATCTGTAAATGAAGGATACAATAAGTGCTTGGGTAACACAACAGTGGACAGAGCAGTATTGCACTGTTCTTTGGGGTCTGGCGGCAGTGCTGGCTATGCTGTGCGAGTTGAGACCAAAGCAATACTAATGTAAAATTCAGTGGGCTTATTGTGCTGTGAGAGCCAACAGCTCGACTATGGAAGTACAAAAAGCACTGCACCATCTGTATCCAGCAATTGCCCCAATCTCACAGTTCAAGTGTGAGTTCAACCTTCTCTTTAAATAAATAGTCAGTCCTAACATTCTTTCAACAAAGAATAGTGATTCAGGAATGCTGGGCAATTGTATAACATTCTACATCTAAACATAATTCTGCAACAATTTATAACCTTGTGAAGCTGTTGATAAGGGGCTGGCGGATGTTATACTTGGCAAAGGCTCATTTTTATCAGTGAAAGTCCAATTACTTAAGTCTGGTTTCAAAACTGATACACTCAAGGGAAATTACAAAAATCATCAATGTCTGTGGTCAAATAGAGCAGACTAAGGGTTAATGCCAATTCATGTCTTGTATGCTTTCACTGGGACTTTCTTAAGGCACCCAATGTAAATTTCAGTGACAGCAGCTCTTGCTGATTCAACCTTTCCTCTGTCACCTTTGACGGATGGTTCCCAATGCAATCAGCCACACCAACCTCAGCAAGTCTTGATTTCAGTAGCTGTTGAGTAAAATAGTGAAAACTAAAAGTTGATTATGATTAAAACTAAAAAGTAATGCCAGTCTCTTTCTAACAGAATTAAGTTAATGAAACAAGGCTTAGCCACTTCACTATTCATTATTTATTTTTACCAGCCGGCTTTGCCACCCGCACGTTTTCACCTTATTTATTTATTTGTTGATAAATTTAAGAAGTCAAACAGCTGACACAGATGGATAATCTGAGTGTATAGGGCGAGGAGTTATAAATTAACACATTATTCGCTCCTAATGTGAAATACTTGAAGATGCATTTTCTCAGTCCCCTGACATCCACCCCAGTGAGGGCTCGCATTGTACTTTTTTTTTTCCGAGTGGCATTGATTTGTTAAAGCGCTGAATTAGCATGTCAGGCCAGCTGCCTGTTCCAGGGCTGCGTTATGGAGGCCTATCTTTTTTTTTTTTTTTTTTCTTCCCTAGCTTTACTTCCTGCTGCCTTGGCCACACACAGGTCTGCATCTTGCTTAGTCTAGCTTTTCACCAAGATACATTACTTCTCTTCCATCTTTTGCATGTGATACAGGTATTAAGAAGACACTGAAATTATATGAAGAAAAAACTTTTTTTTTCAAGACCCATTTATTGTCACTTATTGGGCACAGCGCAATGCAGATAATGCCCCTAAGACAGTGATACTAGATAGTATGGTGCCATCTTAAGTTGTTTTCAGTTTAGAAACAGGTCTTAGTTATTTTTAATATTAAATACAACATAATACAAGCACACATGTTACAAACTGAGTCACTTTTGGACAACGTGTATTGTGTACGTACTGTAATGTTTTAATTTTCTTATATTTCATTCATTAAAGATTTGCCTTTAAAACTGCTTCATAATCAGTTATTGTAGGTGAGCATCTCACACGACTACGTTTCCAGTAATACGAGTGCTAACACAGGTTAGTATAACTGACGTAGCAGTTCAGTATGTACAGTAACTAAAACATTACTCTGAATACACTGGCTGATCCATAAACCTGTCTATTTGCTTAAAGCCGCAGTTTGTAAGCACAATTTATTATCTATTTTTGTGCTATCAAATGTGAATTATTTGAAAAAGAATATAATATATTGTGTCAGCTTGGCAGTTTACTATTTTTATGAACACATATTTTCACAGCCCTTTCAAGCACACAATACGATGTGCATCAAGTGTTTTCTTTTATCCACATATTAATACCTTCAGCTATAAAAGAGAACTGTAAACCTTGGCAACTTTTTTGAAATGTGGCTTTCCCCTAAGAAACACAGATACTGTAGATGTTACTGCAGGCTAATAGCTCTTACATTTCAAGAACAGGTTGAAATTGGTGTGTTTTTATGGACACATAACAAGTATAAGTATGCATGTAATGTTTTGTGGCTTAATAGAAATTGATGCACTTAGCAGCATGTGCAGGGGTGAAAAGCAACAGGAATTTGGGGTATGGTATCATATATTTCCATATATCCTAGTCTTCTTCTAGTATTTGAAACATGAGTGTGATAGCTTCAGTAGACTAAATATTGTTACTGTAATGCCTAATTATTTAGAAAATAATGGAAGATTATAGAAACTACATCTGAAGATTAGGTTAAGCCTAATTGTATCCATACCCATTGCAATTTTGACAGCCAATTAGATAATTTTAGACCTAATAAGGCCACCTTATCAGACTATGACCGATTTGGGCTATGTATGTGGTGGTTGTCTCACTGCGTTAATTGTGCTCTCTCTGATTTGGCTGTTCATATTTGGCTACACATGTGTACGGTTAAATCTGAATGTCAATTCCTTTATTTAAGTGCATCATCTGTTGAGCAATACAGTACTTTTCTATTTGTCTCTAGAGAGGCATATATATTATAATAACCTGTAGTTTTCTATTGTTACCTCCATTTATCAGTCACTACAGGTACTGCATGAAGCCACTTGACATCTCAGTCTGTTATTAAAGCAGACTGGCATGGCTAGTGGGCTGGGTAACACAAATGTTTCTTCTGACTAGCCCTCAGCAATATGCATGCTGCTACTCAGCCTACAAAGTGCCTGTAAGAGAACAAGATACACAATTGACTGCTGTTCATACAAGATAAAGTGACTATCCATGGTCACATGGACTTGCTAATATCTTAAAAGAGCATAAGATCTGGTGTTGTACTGCTAAATTTAATATTCTGTAAATATTAACCACAGGTAAGCCCCAGTATGAAAAATATGTACAGTATCCAGCATTTCATACTCACATTCCTGTCCAAAACATTATCATGGAGGTATTTAAATCTGACTACAGTTTACTAGATTAAACAAGGGTAATTTACCCTTTTTTTTTTTTTTTTTTAGAAGACTTTGTCAGTGTTCTTTGTTTTGATTAGTTGCACATAGAGATGGGTGAAGCTGTTACGAAATTTCATACAAATCAAATTTTTACTTCCCCATGATTGTTTTGCATTCCATTTGTACATTCACATTTCACAGAATATATAGTCTATTAGAGCTGGGATGGCAACAGTAAATCATACTTGCCAACTCTCCCGGAATGTCCGGGAGACTCCCGAAATTCGGGTTCGTCTCACGGACTCCTGGGAGAGCTGGCAAATCAACCGCATCCCGCAATTGCGGGGCTAAAGTTACGCAATTCGCGGTGAATCGTGACATTTTGGCCCCGCCCCTGCGACCAAACGGCATATTTGATACTGCGGCGGGACCAAAATGACGCTATTCATAGTGCCCCGCCCCCTCCATCCTATAGACACGCCTCTTTCCCAGATACAACTTGCCAAAGGTAGGCAAGTATGCAGTAAATTCATTCTGCTCTGTGGTTTTGTTGGGGTAGAACTAGACATTCTGGACAAAAATGATAGGGGGAATTCCGCATAGAACACCGAAGACCAAATTATCCTGGAGAAATGTTGTCCATGTCTAGTTGCACAATACCACTTCTCATGCTCAGTGTACTGAATGTAATTCTAATCTTTTGTTTAATTTTCTTATCTCAATTTATTGTTGAATTGTTACAATCACAAGTTGATGGACCACCCATTACTTTGTCACTGTGACTGGCATAGTCTGTTCACAGCTTGGTTAATGTTGTTGGATGATTATATGTTGGATAATTCATACTTGCCCATGCTCCCGGAATGTCTGGGAGTCTCCCCAATTCCAGGTAGGTCTCCCGCATCCTGCACATCAGCTACCAAAATGACACGAGTTGTGGCAAATTGCCCCACCCGCCTCCTTCTGCCCTCCCACCACACCCCCTCCCCAGGATGATCTCCCGGATCCCAGCAGAGGAAAGTTGGCAAATATGCTGTAATTCCTGCACCAGTCGTGAAATCTGGGATATGTAATTTTTACAAAATAGTGTACATTTATTCCTTTTCACACTCCTAGCAAGTCTTTTACTTGACTTAAAACAACTTAAAATCAACAGTAGGGAGCAATTATGCATGGATGAAACAAATATTTCTTGTTGTATTAAGCTCATTCCGACAATTATTTAGTGTATATAAGGATTATAATTTTACCTACCGCCACTCAAACCCTGCCTAATGTGCCCAGCTATGCTCATATTCCCGCAAAGCCATGCCTACATTCTAATAGCCACACTCCTTTCTAGGTCTGCAATTAGGGACTGTTTTGCCTCAATTTGGACTATTGAGTGTTATGGTACATATACATTTTGTTCATGTGTGGTGTTCCCTGTAAGATATAGTAAATGATTATTTTAATACACAAGCAGAACCCCCTTGTGTAATAGAAATGCTTTGATGTTTCTTGTCAAATATACACTTTTTTTTACGTACTTATTATGTATGTTGATATAACCACAATGGTGACCCAACCATGTAGCCTCCATGTTAGATGCATAACCTGAGATCCAGTACTTGTTCTCACAGAAATTTTTTTTGACCATTACTTAATAGCCATGTAAATGATAATTCTTATTCTTTAATTGGTACAGTGCATAATTTCTGGAAGTGCCATTGTAAAGTGATAACTTGGCAACATGACTGCTTATTGATATTTGCTTATGATGTTGAGCTTATTATAAGTCAAAAGCATAAGAACAACTCTGAAATGATAGTGCGAGATATCTGCATAGATGTACTTTAATGTACAAATTGCATTAAACTTCATACTGGGTATTGATGACCACTGGAGTACTTTTTGCAGAATAAGCAGAATCAGTCATTCTGCACCAAAGACTTGTTAAAGAACCATGCACTGTATGTAGACAACGTGTATGTGCAGGTAACTTATAACTTATAAAGCACTGCTAATGTGCATACTAGAATGCACGGATGGTCCGCCCAGTGGATAGCATGGTGTGTAACGATCGCTCTCTAACATGCGTCCACAACATAAAATTGTGCACTGTGCAAAACTGTAAATGTCACACTAGTCCAACTTTCTACCATTTTAGAACCACCCCTTTCAATAAAATAAACTTTTCCATTTTTCACCAAAATTACTGTTCAGTTTATGACTGTCTTTATTACATGTGGCAGTGGTACGAGAAACTTTTTATTACATTGCTCCAAGTGCTACTGAAAATGCACTTTTTCTCTGAAGTGCAATATAAATGTACAAAACAGATCCCATTATAAGTATGGAACAAAGCCTGAAAACCACCAGCTCTGATGTGATGCAAAAAATCCTTTTTCAGAAATGGGTGTGCATCCCTCCCTCCACATGGCAAGAATGTACCATCTGCACCCTTTTATATCATTTAAATAATCTCACCCCGCAAAAGGAAATCTCCGCAAAACAAGATATACATATGCCTTCTCCAGACAGTTTGTACTGTGTAAATGAGTTCTAGTGGAGACAAGCCTTTTGTTATCTGAACCAATAATGGCACTATGGGGAAGATTCAATTAGCATTGCGACTGCGCATTTTTACTCTAGTACCGTAAAATTCTACACACATTTTTCCTCTATGAGGCGAGAGAAAAAAATTATTGGAGATTTATCTGAAAAAATACCCGCAAAGTGTCTCTGGAATGGTCACGGTACACTTTGCGCACAATTGAATCTCCCCCTATACACGTGTTAGTTAATAGTCATCATTTGCCCATAATAGGTTGTATTATTAAGCCCACAAAATGACTTGATATGAGAAGTTACTATTTGTGCCCATCTGAGAACTGACCAAATCACATTTGGTTATTGAGGGCATCTGTAGTGCTGCAATGCAGTAATTCATAATTTATTAAATGCAATCATATAAACACATGTCACATATGAGGTGCAATGTATGTGTTTGATAGTCAGCCATGGTCCTTTAATTATCAAACATGTTCGAGTGGATAACACATCTGAAGCTACATTTAGTTTCTCTGTTATTTTTTAATTTTGCAATAACAGATAACATTAAATTCAAATTCAAAAAAACAATGATTTACTTATGGAAAATGACTTGTATTATAATTTAAAACAGAAAAGAGATGTTGTCATGTGTCAGGACTGTGTTTGTTCAGCTACACGATCTTCTTGAAATGTATGTACGGAAGGTCTAATTTGGGGTTAAGACTCCTCATCAGCTGATTACAAAATGACTGATTATTCATTTTTCAGTGCCTGCCCTGCGGAGATAGCAATGAAGTGACACATGCAGTCACAAGCCTGTCACAACGCTAAGGCAGGTCAGGTTGAGGCAATGAGCAGCACTGTTTCTGGACAAAGGTTTAACTTTGGAATGTTTAGTTTTTCCTGCAAAACTATCTTTTCCATATGTTTCTGCACAGCATGGCAGGGACACTCTGTGGTGCTGGAGAGATGCAGACCGATGTATGAAGCAAACATTCCTTTAAGGTTAAACTAGGGATATGGTATTGTGTTAAGTTTCCAAGTCACATGAATGTTTTATTGCCACTAGTAGATCATGACTTTAAGGGAAGAGGGAGGTGAGGAGTGTGTATCATTGTGTATATGTGTATATACACATGCTGGAGGAGGGGTGAGCACATTGAGGCAAGGGAGGGCTTAAGGGCAGTGAGGAGGGAGGGAGGGGAGATGACTGAGACACTCAGGAACTATGAGAGAACACCTCCCTTGGAAAAAATGACCATTCAACGTGAGTCTGATCCGCTGTGACAGTCACTTACAAGCATTTTTTCTTTTATGTTTTTTTTTGTTCCCTTAAACTTTGGCAGTTTTCTCGCAAGCCCAGACAATTAACAGCTGAAGAAAATATGACAGGACACACGCAAAAGAGGTTGGGAGATAGAGGGAAAGGAATGCACCAGAGTGGAGAAAGCTGAGTTTGCCTCCTTGTTAAAACTGCCAGAGATTTTTTTTTTTGTGTGTGTGTCCTTCTCCCTCCTTCTTAATGTATTTATTATTTTTTTGCACTGTGTACGAAGGCCAGAAGTGAGATCTGTTAACTTTTCCACCCTGACTGAGAGGCCAGAGCAGCTCATGGTACTGTATGTTACCACTAATACTCCCTTCATACCTTCTTGCATATTCCATTAATTTTATGGGAGGGGGAGGGCTATGGCATGAAGGGGGAAGGCACAGAATGGTCTTTTGCGATTTCCTTAACCTTCTTTCTACTTCATTGGCATCAGCAATATCCTTCCTCTGTGATGGTGAAAAGGGTTAACCACATCATTTCCACATGTTCAGACAGCTTTGAGGAATTTTCTAAATTCAATAGTGGCGGTATCCTGTATGGGCATAGTGGCCTGGCATGGAAGGTGTTAAATTCTCATATTGTCAGCTGCAGATGCTGTTTGCAGAATTAAAACTAACCTAATGTCTGACAACTCCACATGACATGTGTAGGCATTATTTTTATTTGTTTAAGTCCTTCCCTGACAGACACAGTGCAATTCTATTTTAATGTTTATGAAATGATGTATTACTAGTACGATTAGAGATGTTTTCAGTTCAGCATAAACAGGGACTATCTGTGTTACAGAACTGACCAAATTCTCTTTGCTTTTTATTTCTAAGCAATTACTTCAAGTCAAAGTTTTGTTGCTTCCACTGACAGAAGTTCTAAGTTTGCAAACCTTCTGTCATTACATTATTTACAGTTTACTGATGTTGTATGTGAAATTTAAACTTGCATGACTTTGTTAGAATAGCTCACAAACCAGCCCTGGAATTCTTGGTAAGAATATTATTTGGTAGCACATTGTTTGACAATGAATAGTCATTATATTTCATATGTGTAATGCTGTAGAACAAATTGCATGTGATTAAAGAGACTGTATGATAGAAGTTATTTGCTGTAACTGTCACAATGCAGTTGCTGGGTGCTCATCTGGTGTCCGGTGAATATACTATAGGGTTGTTTAAAAGCTATATTTGTATGGATTATCTGATGCTGTAGCGCACACCTCTATACATTTATTTTAAGAGGATGCTACTAGTACTGATTCAAGTTGGGCATTGCCTGAGAATACTCCATCATATTCATAGCCATGGAGTGAAGAAGCCAAGCTTGTTCTACTTTGTAATGCTTCAAATGGACTTGAAGAATAACGAGTCATAGATAGATAGGCAACATTAGTTATTTTCTTATTTTTTTGTAACTTTGTCCATAAAATGTACACATACAGTAATACTACATGTTTAGAGAAATGTCCTATTTTTATTAAGTATATGTTATGCTGGTGGTTGTGTAAAAAACAAAGACAGATGTTCAACATCCACCATGCCCAAGGTTGCTGTTCCTATAAAAGTATGGATGGAAGGGGGCTATACTGAAAAACTCCATAGGTTTCATAAGAAAGTTTTCTAAATTGGGTTTATTTGAACTTTTTTCAATTTTTCCCATGAATATTAGGTATAAAAAACAATAGTGTTCAAAGAAAACAATATTTGTCTTCATAATTTTGTTCAGAGGCTGCAGCCATATTGTCTTCACCTACAGATGTAGGAACCATCTCTCAGACAGTACAATCATCAGAATTAATAAGAAAAACCAATACAGTCATATATCAATTTACAGCACAGTTTCCTACTGTCCTGGAATTTCCAGGAGATTCCAGAATTAGGGAGATACCATAGAGTCCATAGATATGCGCTTATAAGGTCGGTAGAACATGCCGTGATGATGCAGAACTAGTCATCAGACCACCTCAGTGAACACTAAGGGCCTGATGCTGAGTTAGGAGCAAAGCAAAGAAAAGGAGGAAATTTGCACCTTGTCAAAACCATATTACATTAGAGGGAGAGGGAAATTTAAAATGTAGGGACAGATTTTATATCAGTGTAAAAATAAAGCTATCAAGTATTTGTGTGCTACATGAAAAAACAGACAGTATTTTCCTTACATAAAAAATTAAATTTGTACCCCTTGCATTGTTACATGGTTTGTCCATGTGCAAATTTGCTCCTTTTCTTTGCTTTGCTGCTAACTCAGCATCAGGCCCTAAGTGGGCATGGTCATGATGACACAAATAGCATAATCATATGTCTTGCCCCACTTGATGATGCAAATCAAGTGTGCAGGGCATAGTCTCCAGTGTGTTACACATGTTTCTGTAGTCTTTTTAAGTCATTCACAAGAATTCCACAATCAGAAGACAATGGTATATATTGTTTGCTTCTCCATTACATTATAATTTAAGTATGAGATTAGATTTATACCCGCTTCTCCATAATAGATTCTAGAGGCTTAGACAAACTTTGGAAGAGGACTGCTGGGATTTGTTGTTCCACAACAGCTGGAGAGCCGCAACTTGTTGCTGACCTCTACTCTACAGTTTCAACATTACTTGCTAAGAAATGTGTCACTATATTTCCGCTAATGGTTATCAGAATGCATGTGACTCACTGCAGTTGTTTTTCCTTCACTAAGAAGGTAATGAAGTTTTTGTGCTGCCATTAAATGATATCCCTAATATAACTGTTGTATGTTCAATTCATCCGTTTCTTAAAAAAAATATTTTGGAACATTATATGAATGGGTCTGTTTACACAAAATCAATTATAGGAATATATTTAGTCTGATTTTGGGTGATTTAACTTAAAAATTTGAATTTTTTGCAACATGTTATCCTTGTTATAGCAGTCAAAGGTGAATTATAGAAATGGTCTAAAATCTAATAACACTGATTTTTGAGGCACTTAAAGAAAATTTCAACCAGTGAATGGTGGGGCATCTTACGTGGCACATGTTGATATTCTCATAAGGCTATCCCCCCCTCCCCCTTTACTACAGAGAGACTGGCAGTGACTTTTCATAGAATTAAATAGAATACTGTCAGTGAAATGATGACTAATTTATTTATATCTATAAAAAGAAGATGGTTTTGTTGGATGAATATAACAGTCTGATTAGTGCCCTGTTTATGACGGTTTGCTTTTCCCCACAGTTATATTGACAGGGTTTATGGAAGCTGTAAACTGAATGAGCTATCAGCTCAAGCTGCAAAATGGTGATTTATGGGTAGTTCTAGCTACGCACAATCCAGAGGCATTCATTAGCATCATCACTGATTTTCAAAGGACAAGATAGTTTTATCTCTTTTAACTGTTAGATTGGGCAAAGTAGGAGTGGTATAATTTACCAGCCACAGATCACTTGTATAATAGACATATCCGGCAATAGGGCAATTAACCCGTATGCTTGAAATGTTACACTGTGGCCTTTAGTTAATTTAGTTAAATTCAGAAATGTGTGATAAGTGCCTTTGGAATGCATGGCCACACATTTTTATTTTTTTTACTTTTTTTGCATCAACATACCTGTGACACTGTTATTTGTGTAAACTTGGCATGGAAAAACGCAATCTGTCATCTGCTAAACCCGATGGCTCTGTAAAATGGTCACTGGCTGCAGCAAACTCTACTCTATACTTCTGGCACTTTTAGAAGTTTAGGCTTCCAATGCAGCACTCACAAGAATGTAATTGTCAGGCATAAATAATACATGCCTGGCTTTAAAGTAAGATTTGTACAATATCAACCACAAATGTTTGCTAAAGACTGTGTTAGCGAGAACAGTAAAACACAACAACGCCCATGGATAACAATGTCCAGCGGACACGGCAAGGGACATATGCTGTAAAAACCAAATGCTTACAGTAAAGTAATTTATAGTGCAAAATTAACCATATAGCAGATAATCAATCACCTTTTATTGTTTTATAAAGGAGACCTATTTATCAAAGGGCTTGCTGATGGAATGCTCTGCTAGATTACCGCTAGGTGACTTTGCACGCGCCTGGGGGCTCGTCCACCGGATAGAGAGACGGGTCCTTGGTCATCTAGTAGATGATCTGCACTAAGAGGATTATCGGGGTTCCTGCTGCTTACTGGTACTTGATGTACAGCTGAGTTATTCACGAACACAACATTGGTCCTACAGGAGTCCTGTAGTACCAATATTGTGATTGTGACTGACACGGCCATATAAGTAAGTCCACCGCTATCCAGGCAGGTAGTGCAGTCTGTGTGGTCTTTGACAAGTTGAAACACAAGGGCCAGCAGGGGTTGGCAGATAACAGGGTGTGCATCTTGATAGGTGATCCCTCTAACAGGTTTGGGCAGTTGTGGGGTGTTTTCAAAAGTTGTTCAGTTTATGTGTTAAAAATGCGGAACTGAGAAACTGTTTTGTTGCTTTTCTGTAAATATATATATATATATATATATATATATATATATCACGGTAGCTAAGTGGTTAGCACTTCTGCCTTACTGCACTGGGGTCATGAGTTTTTATGCTCTCCCAGTGTTTGTGTTGGTTTCCTCCGGGTGCTCTGGTTTCCTCCCACACTCCAAAAACATACTGGTAGGGTAATTGGATGCTAACAAATTGACCCAAGTCTCTGTGTCTGTCTGTGTATGTGTGTTAGGGAATTGAGACTGTAAGCCCCAATGGGGCAGGGACTGATGTGAGTGATTTCTCTGTTTAGCGCTGCAAAATTAGTGGCGCTATATAAATAAATTATATATATATATATATATATATATATATATATACATATTAGTGTTATAGTATATGGGCCTGATTTAGAGTTGGACGCAACGCAAGACTAACTAATCAGTGCAAATAGCAGTTGTAGCCAAGGAGTTTGCACTGAGACGGATCTCCCTCTTGCACCTCTCTATGCTCGCTTAGAGAGGTGGACCAGGGAAGTTATTAGGCGAGCAATGTAAAGGTGTGTTCACGCACTTTACATGCTATGCTGAGTTGAAAGCAACCGCTGATAGGTCTCTAGGAGAGGGATCTTTTGCGGGTGCTATCTGCTGGTGCAACATACTTTGCAGTATTAAAAAAAAAAGGATGTTAAAAAATAATTGAATTTGGAAAAAAAAGGTTTACACCCCCCTCATGAACAGCTTAACCAAACCTAGTGCTGTTTGGGGGGAAGAAGCACAATTTTTTGGGAATTTTTTATTTACAATAATTTTTTTATTCATTAATCTGCTTTAAAGGGCCTCTGTGACTGATACACTTATGTGTTTCATGCACACCGGCCCATAACGCAGATAAGTAGGTGTGTTTGTGCAATATGCATAGTATTCTGAGTTGCATGGATTTAAAGATCTAATTGCGTCTTAATCCAACTATGGCAATTAGGGGAGTTTTCTCAGAAGATAGGGCTTGCTTTTGCTTTCAATTCCACGCATGTGCCAGGACACCACGTATATTCTGTAAGGCTGACCAGTGGGCCTCTATAGCAATAAGTAACTTATCATTCTGGGTATCTTTCGCCATAGCAGCAGAACATTGCTCAGTTGCCACAGTGATAAAATGTTCATCAATTACAATTTCAAACCCACCGGAAACTCGCGGCTTGATATATTTACCACTCAAAATTTAAGAAAATGTGACATCACATGTAACAATTGTTTTGTTGCTCAGAAGTGTGTAATACTTATTCTGTCGAGACAATATATCTCTAACCTAACTAATGTACCCTTTCTTTAATGAAGGAAAAGAGGATACATCTTATAGTTTGAAGTAACTCTCAAAAGCATTTATGGTTACATTAAGAAAATACATGGGCAAGTTAAGGTTCCTTACCTTCAGTACATCATGTAAAGAGACATGTAAAGATTCATCCAATGCTGTGGGAGGGAACCTATTTTATTGTCTGACATCAGAAAATGCACTTGATTACAACAGTAATACTATATAAGCAAAATATAGTCAAGGCAGAGGACAATCCTAAGGATAATATTAATATGATTTAAGGAGACATACTGTGATTGTAAAATAAGACACATATGAAGTAGAACATGTAATAAATAAATAATATTAAATATAATACTTGTTCTGATTTATAGTAACTGATATTGCAATTGCAATTGTAAGGCTACTGCTCAATAATAGGACAGTTACATCAATTGTTTCTGCTGAACTTACACAAAACAAGTTGTGAATAGCATTTTCTCACACTGCTTTGATTCCTCTGAGATTTATATATGTTCTTTGAACCTTGCAGTATTTTAAGAAGATACTTTAATGGCACTTTTTGTTCATATTTTGCAGTTTTTAAGATATTATTTTTCTTTTTACTTGTATCACACTGATGTTATCCAGGTGATGAAGCTTTTATTGTCACTAGAGTATGTGTATAAATTCCAAGAATCAGCATCAAAGGAGATGACCCTGCTTGGAAGCTACTGAGTGTAGCTTACAGAGGACAGTGATGTGAACTGGGGATGCACCATATTGTTCTAGATACCTATACAACGCTCCCCACATTTTTGGCAGGTTCTCATGTAATCCAATGTAATCCAATTGATTTCATTATCATTTTCCAAAAACTGCAGATTTTCTAAACTTTGCTTTAAGTCATCTTCTATTACATTATATCAATTATTACTTAGAAGTAAAGCTGTCTGTTTACTGAGTATATACAAATGACAATCAAATAGAAGGGGGTAAAACAAAAACAAGAGCATAAATGTATCAAAGTGTGATTCTGGCAAATCACTGATATTCGACAATGTTGCCGGCTGGATTTTAAAAGGTAATTTGATTAAAGACATTATCTGCCTTTAATCATACTTGCCGACTTTGTTCAGCTCCCTTCCGGGAGCCAGCCAGTGGAGGGGGGCGGGGACGGGCAAAATCGCGGCATTTGACAGCGGGGGGGGGGCACGGCCAAACGCCGCGATTCACCGGGAATCGCGGCGTTTGGGATCTAATTCTGCCCTCTTCACTAGGAAGTGGGGCACTTCCTAGTGAAGTGGGCAGAATTCGGGAGATTGCCACACTCGCCCGGGAGTCCGGGAGACTCTCGCAAAATGCGGGAGTCTCCCGGACATTCCGGGAGAGTTGGCAAGTATGCCTTTAATTAAATTGCCATCTTGCTAGTGTGGTGTTTCCCCAGAAATATTTAATTGTAGATGAAAACAAAGGAGGTTATTTATGAAGCGCAAAAAGACCAAGGCCAAAGAGGTACACCTTGATATTGCGTAGGTTTGTCTAGTTTTCTACCAAAGCACATGGATGTGCGTAGCAAGATTGGGGGCATTTGCAGAGGGGCGGAAGTTTGCACTGTAGGATAAATTGGATGTGAGGGCGTCCTTGATTAGTATGGAGTTGGCCCATTGGTGCACCTGGTTTTGTGGAACATATAATAAAACCAGACCCAATGTTCCCTTGCTATCATGATTCATTTAAGCCATAGATGATTATGAACTTAGCAGTTTTTTAGGAGAAAAATAAAAACGGTTTATTTAATTAAAGGGGTCTTGCTAAAGTGTTTCTCTAGATCAGTAACAGGAGCTGATCATCCTTTTTCTTCTGACACATATTTTTTTTTATAAAACTGCAGTTTTTCATTTGAGCCTTGGGAACCACCTGAGGATTAGGGCCCCAGGCAAGTTCCCCATTTGCCTCCTCAGACATCCTCTCTGTCTAGCATAATAAATAAGTTGTCTCCCCTACTCCTTTATATAACATGTAGGCTGCATACGTGTACAGTTCTATTTTGGACAAAGGCATTATTGCTTCTTTTTATGACAAGGATCGCACTTACTAGTAGTATAAATGAATAACTACACAAACCATAGTGATGGGGTTGATGAATATCCGACTGAAGAGAGCATATCAAGTTACATTGTGTGCACAAACAATGTGTACATTTTTTTTTCCTATTAGCGAGACTGTCTTTCTTGTTATAAGAGATATCTAAAATCCATTGCCGGACATTTGCATTGTGTCTGCTTGCTAAATCAAGAACAGTTTGCTTTTAAAAATACCCAGCCAATACATGAGGCTCGTTAACTGGCCTTGCACATATTGAAGCCTGAGGAGCAGGCAGCTTTTAATGAGAAAAATGATACATTCAGCTTCACTCTCTTTATAAGGCTGTGACTTCCATTCTTTCACAATATTAACCCCTTTGTTGACAAAGAGTTCTGTTGTCTAGGCAGATTTTTTTGCTTTGTGACCACAGTGTCTCACATGGTTTTTTGGAATGTGACAGTGTGTGACAAGCCCTTGAGAGTATGTCTGGGTATGCAGGAGTGAGTAGGAGAGGAGACCAAGGGGGCAGGGCTGTCAAGGTTGGAGGAAAGGATTGAATTGGGAAGAGACAAGAAAAATAACTTTTAATGAAAATGTTCCAAACAACAAACTCCACTGAGGTCTGTGAGTCCATTGGTGCTAAATATTCATCAGTCTGTTTTTCAATGTGCACAGAACAAGTTGCATGACAGCAGTTTAAGCAGTTGTATAGCAGCTTGTGTGAGAGTGTGTAAATGAATGCTGCAATGTGTTTGGGCACACTTATTAGTGTGTAACTTGTTTCGTGTATTCGGTATACAGAGATATTGCATGTTTAGACTAGATAGTGAGATTGTAAAATGTTTACATGCATTTGTTTAACCCAAGGCTGAATCCCTCAGTCAGTGGCAGGACTCCTGTGGTCACAGAGAACCTGTGCCACATAGGCACACTCTACACAGACTTTAAAGGTCATGTAAGAAAGTGCAAGAGTGTGGTCCCAGGCGGTGACGTCTGTGGAAGGGGCAACATAGGATCTTATGATCGGAGTAGCTGGAAGAATCAGAATGGTTCTTGCTGAGTGCTGGCTAGGCGCTTGAATGCACCCAGTTATGCGCTCACATGTACAAACAAAGTTTATCGTTGCCAGATGTTATTATTTAAATGAGAGTTAAGGGGGGGTTGCATATTGGGTGGTGGTCTTTATTTAGCAAGGAGGTGCAGAGCATTTCTCTCCCCACCAAATGAACTTGTTTTCTACACATCCTCGGAGGTTGCGGATACCAGGCCTTAGCCAATATGTTTCATTGGAATGCTGTTTACACCTTCCAGGCACAGTTTATATGTTAATTCGCATTTCTAAGGAACATTTCAACCACTTTAATAAAAACATTCAGCCATACAAAAGTGACGTAATAAAGCCAGACCAGAAGTCCTCTTACTCTCATGATTATGTTAACACTTAAATAAGTATAAACAAAGCCGTAATCATGGAGAATAAAACTAAAAAGTTAAATTGAATGAAGGCAGTGGCCCTGAAGGGGAAAGCATTTGAATAGATATTTAATTGTTTTCTACCATGCATCATTACAGACTAGAAAAGGTTGTGCAGAGCGATTTGATGGGAGTCATTCTGAAATCAGGAATAAAGATGCATGTATGTGCTCTCTGTTAAGTGTGCTGTGTCAATTAGGACTAATTGTATTACATGTCTGCGTTTAGTAAATATGTTTAGTGAACGCATGCTATAGTTATCACCATCATCACTTGAACAGTTGTCAGTGACAAACTGGGATATAGTGTTTTCACTTGGAGCCATGCAATACGGATCTGGACTGTGATTACTGCACACAATGGACTTTTCCAAAAATTAAATATAATTTCGCTTTTTAAATTAAATACAATAATATGGACTACACCTGTAAGATGTAACTGAACAGTGAATATATAAATGGTACTGCACCGCAGTATGCAGTTTCCTAGGTGCCATATTTTTAAGGGAATTAAGCATACTTGCCAACTTCTTAGATCTCCCCTCCAGGAGGGGAGATCTCGCTGCCGTGTCATGGGGGTGAGGCCACGTAGATTGTGTCATTAGACGCTGCCCCTCAGTGAAATATTGTCATTTTCTGCCTATTACAGCAGGGGGGTGGGGCCAAGATGGCACAATTCGCGATGAATCGTGTTGCTAAGGATGCCGGAGGTTGACCTGTTCTCCTGGGAGTCTGGGATAAATCCCAGAAATTCATGTATCTCCTGCACATTCTGGGAGAGTAGGCAACTATGGCATTTAGTAATAATTACATGGTCCAGTAACATATTAAGTAAAAAAATTCCATTTCTTATAATGAATAGTGTAAATATGATTATATCTAGCGCAGTAACAAATTCTCTCATATCGAATTTGTAAAACTGTATAAAACTTTTGCTTCATTCTCCATTTGACAGCGAAAATTTGCATGTTTCACTTTCACAATCTGTCCTTTCAGTTTAAATTTATCGTCCTAGTCCCAGCTCTGGTTTTCTCAATAGCAGGGAACCCTAAGCTTGTGATCTCCCTGTTATAGTGGGATCCAGCTCAGACTGTCTAGTGTTAAGGCTGGCTAAAGATTTTGTGGGGGGGCATATATATTTATTTTATTACATACTGCACTGTTAGCTCTGAGCTAGCCCAAGATTCCTTTCGGGGTGGGGGGGCGGTAGCCAAAAATATCCAAATGTTGAAATGAAATCTTAATTCTGCACTGCTTCTTCCACACTTCAGCGTGAGCGTGTTATTTCAGTGTTGCACGCTTCTTCTCTGCAGCTATTGTGCTACGAAAACCTGTGCTCACTCCGTAAGCCTAGGCACATTTGCACAAATTGAGGCACACAGTGGGTCCAAAGCTACATTTACACTGCAAGCTGCCGCTTTGTTCTTTATAAAACAACCTCCATTGTGTACTCCTTTAAATTAGAGATGTTCACTGACCCCCGTGTTTTGGTTTTGGATCTGGATTAACTTCGTGTTTTGGTTTTGGATCCCGATTTTTTTCTCTCTAAAATCTTATAATTTGGCTCTTTTGTATCCCTACATTATTATTAACCTCAATAACATTAATTTCCAATCATTTCCATTAAATTTTTGTAAAGTGACAAGGACACTGCTACCCCTGTTTCTGTGTGAGCAATGACACTGAGCAATGTCACTGGAGAATGGAGAGTGACAACAACATTGCTACCGCTGTTTCTGTGTGAACAATGGTTCTGGGTCTCCTGGGGAGGGAGGTACTTATGGAATCCAAAACCCCCGAAATCCGACAACGCAACAATGGCGTTTTGCCTCGATTCAGATCCGAGGATGCACGAAAGTAACGAGCCGGCTCGCGAGCCTACTCGGATCCCCTAAGTTCGGGTGGGCTCGGTTTTTAGAAAAACGAGCCTGAGCATCTCTACTTTAAATTATGTAGTAAGTTATGACATATCTTTGCTATATTTGGGTTAAAAACCCTACCTCTAGCAAAGAAGCTACAACTTTTGGATGTTTAAAATAAAATTCAAACATTTAAATAAGGAAAAGACTGAAGATCTTCTTTCACTATAAACATGTATTAATGAAAGATTCCCCCTTTAATTCGTGCAGTCACTGGGATATAGGAGGGTGTCACTGTTCTGGTCAGTAGGATCTGAAAATCTTCTGTTACAGTGGACTACAAACAACTGCCTGAGAAATAGTACAGAAAAGCAGCACGGACCTGACCTTTGGCTGGAGTTTTGCTGCTTACTCATGCTGTCTTTTTACAGAGGACTTTCCTTTTTTACCTAACTTAACAGACGTTTCCTGTTGTTACATTTTTGCTCACAGTAATACAAAGGGTTATCAAAGCTTTTGATTTAGCAGTTATCACATTAGGAAGTGATCACTACATTATTGCTCATGTACACTTTCTCTAAAATCCGCCTTAGTAGACACACAATTTAATTGCTTGTTAGTTGATAGTGCTAATCAAAAGCAAATCCAACATACGAATATGGCATAAAGTCTTTCTTGTGACGGAACACAGAGACATGCTGTATATAATTTATATATGTGTGTGTGTATATATATATATATATATATATATATATATATATATGTGTGTGTGTATGTATATATATATATATATATATATATATATATATATATATATATATATACACATAAACACAATTAGATTTCCCTCTTATTGCCTGCGGTGCTGGCAGCTAGGTAGCCATTATTCCATTGAGTGCTGTTTTAGGTTAGAAGTTCACTTCATGCTCTATGCAGGTTTCCACGTTCCCTCCTCCCTGTAATAGTTATACTGTCGCTTATGGCAGGAAGAAGAAGGACCTATAATTTTAAGAGACCAGAAGCTGTTGGAAAAGGCCACACACACTAATGGGTACTTTGCCAAAAAAGGCATTTAAAATGGAATGGCGTTAAGAGAATGGAAGGAACCGTTACATTTGTGGCCTATAACTAAGTGTTAAAGACTGTTAAAGACGGTGTCACTCCCAGACCTTGTTTCTGTTAAGTTGGATGGAAAACTCTCCCTTTTCTTTCTCCCCTCCCTGTCTTCTTGGAACAGCAAAGGAACGACCTTGCTCTCAGACACAGATGCTGCTCACTGGATGGAAGTCTCCATAGACTAGTAGCACTGTGCTCAGGGCAACTTTGTCTTTTTTCTTTCTGTGCACACACTGCAGAAAAATGTCTTTCCAGCTATTGTGTAGTCACAATTAAACCAATTTTTACCGAGCCAAAAAATAATCGGGCTGTAGAAAGTCAGACTGCAGCTCCACTTTTTTTTATTTTATTTCTGGTAGTTTAAAGAAAATAATATATTATTCCATCATCTAGATTAGTCTTGTATTTGTACCTCAAAACAAGTATGTTTTCTATTTTGTATCATATTAAATGTAGAGGGTAATCTCTGGCAAATTGAAGTTTACATATGAGAGGGCAGGATTTTCCCTTTAGCTATGTTTTGCCTTGGACAATAGGCACAACCAGAGCAGCCCGGCAGCACACTCTCCCTGCCTGTCTCTGCCGAACGGACCTGCACATAGTGTGCAGCTGCAGGCAGCCTTAGTTGTCAAAAAGGGGGCAGGGACTAAATCGCCCCCCCCCCCCCCCTAAATCGCCTCCGTAAAATAAAATTCTAGATCTCCCCCTGTCTGCGTGTCCCCATGTACAATAATCTGTGTCACCAATTGTTCTATAAAATGACAAACTTAGATATGAGCAATATTTCATAGATTGTTCTTATTCTCAGCAAAATAAGTTTGTTGTTTACAAATGCCTTAAAAAAGATTTCACTGTAAGTTTCATAGTGGAAGTAGTTTTTATAGCAAGTGCTGCTGTATCTCTTTTTTTTTTTTTTTTTTTTTTAACCCCAACAAATCCATGACCTGCATTTGCCATGTGGTTAACGGCTTGGAGATTCCAACTATAACCCTCAGAGAGAGCCATAATCATCTAGAAAAAGTTGCTCTACTGGCAGTACAACAAGCATTGGCAGCAAAGCGTTGTATACCTGGAAGGAACTGCAGAAAATCCCGTCGGAGATTACATGGAAGTAGTACAGAAGACTGTTAGCTTAGATGAATAAGAAAGTTGTGTATAAATTCTAGTCATTTAATAACAGTGCACGGCAATGAGAAGTTTCAGGAGACAGAGGTGCTGATACCACGTTTTACCATTTGTCTTCTTTCTTTGGCTTACAGTAATTCTTTGTCTACCAGAAGAGGGCTACCCGATTTAATGCAGGTTTCACTGACATGCAAGAGTTAATCACTTTAGTCTTTTCTTAATAAAAAAAAAAAAAGAAACCCCGGCACAGTGTAGGTAGCACAGCTGCTTTAAATGTGACACAATCTGTTTGCGTGTGACCGCGGAGTGTATGTTGAAGTTTATGAAGATAGGTTAAAGAGAGAGCAGAGAGAGGGGTGTGGAGTTGTGGGTGTAGCAGTCATTGTACCGGAGCTGTGCTGGTGTGTGTGACACATGGTTTTTGTCTTTTCATCTTCCTCACAAGCCAGAAAGTTTCCTGCCGCTTCTCTTCCCAGCTCTTGACAAATGATTGCCAGATGTTGAGATCTTTTCAGACCTCTCTCCCTCTCCCTTCAGCGAAACTGCAGCGAGGGGATATTCGATTCTCCCTCGCCCATTTCATCTCCTTTCCACATCTGCCAGGGACACACAGGCAACACTTTCCCTACATGAGAGTTTAAAGTTTATTCTGCTCTCCTTTCCGTCTCTCTCTCACTCTTTCACATTATTTTTTTATTTAATTCCTGGCTGCAGTTCCAAATCAGCAGAATGAGGCCCTTCTGTCTCGGTTCAGTGGTTTGAAGAATATGGCTGTTTATTTTGGTTCTCCACATCTTCTATGCATCGTAGGGTATAGAGCGTTTTTGGCTTCAGCGCAGAATAAAAAATACATTACCAGGCTTCTAACATTTTTTTTTACCTTTTAAGAACTAATATTCTCTAATACTATACAGGCTATTTAATTTGGTTAGGTAACATTTAACATTAATATTCTATATTAGTGTTGATCGATGTATACAGGACTTAGATCTTAAGTGGGAAGAAGATCCTGCTAGGTCTTCTAGTTCACCAACAGCTAGAAACCCACTGATGTACTTTCACTGATGTAAAACAAGCAATAGATCAAGCTTAAATCTGGCAGCATTAGCGCTGTCTTGTTCTTAGTCATTTCCAGTACGCATTATTGAGTTATCAGCTTTGATCACTTTGCTCCATTGTGTCTCATTATATGTGGTTCAATCGGAACATAATAATTATTAATACTATCTTTTATTTGTACAGTGACAACATATTCTGTAGCACTGTACAATTACAGCATGTTTACTTATCAGTTCCTGCACCAATGGAGCTTACAGTTTAATTTACTTACTACAAGATAAACACACAAACAAAAGGCCAATGAACTTTTATATTTAACAGTATGTGTTTGGATAGTCGGTGGAGGCTGGGGCAAGCTATCTCCACATACAACCAGTTAGGTTGAGCTCCATTCTAGCACTCCAACACTGCAAAGCGTCATTACTATTCTATCAAAATTGTCCATAGTCTCTCCCTCTCTGTCTGTCTGTGTTTGTGTGTGAGTGTGTGTCTCTATATTAGGGAATTTAGACTGTAAGCTCCAATGGGGTAGGGACTGATGTGAATGAGTTCTCTGTACAGCGCTGCGGAATTAGTGGTGCTATATAAATAAATGATGATGATGATGATTACTAACCATTATGCCTTCATGCCACACATATAGCTAAATGTACTAGACAGAGAGGGAGGGGCGCATTGTTACAGCTTTTTTCTTAAAAATGTTACTTTGGGGCATATTTAACAACTAGTGAAGTTACAATTTCGGACACTTACCGTAAAATCCACGCCACTTGTAGTGTCCCGCATATTAATGAAAGGTCCATCGCAGCAGATATCGTGGATATCTGCTGCTTTGCATTCTGCTTCGTTTTTGGGAGCAAACACCATTCAATAGTATGGTGACTGCTCCCTTCCGCGATCTAACATGTTCCGAAAAATATTTTTTTCGGAAACTTATCATGTTAATGTACGCCAGCTGAGCTGGAGCTGGACAGCGCAAAGAGCAGAGCTGGACAGCGCATGTGTGGAGGGATCACATGATCCCTCCCTGTCACTCACCGCTATCTCTCTGCAGCCATAGTTGCAGAGACAGAGCGGAGATGTTTGTGCGCTTGTCCGGTTCTTCGACCTGCACATGCGCAATTGCAGTAAGAAAAGAAACAGGAGGACAAGGAGGAGATCCGGAGACAGCGCATTCCGAAGAGGCGGGGTAAGTATGTTTTTTTAATCACAGAAACAGCAGTTTATTAGAACTGCTGTTTCTGTGTTGGGTTCTTCATAAATTTGAGAAATAGTTCAATCCTTGTCAATGCGATAAGGATTGAAAACTATTTTTCACTTTATGCGAACATTGATAAATGTGCCCCTAAGTGCGTTCGCAATGTGCACAGAAGTAGCCTTTTACTCATGCTGTGCTATTGATGTCAGATTTTCAAAACTGCTGGACAGGTCCACTTTATATAATGACATATTACTTTATGCCTTTCTCAAATATTATTCTGTTATATGCTGCTGACGTCAAGAAAGATGGTGGAATGAGTTTCCAATTTGGAACTTCCCATATGCTGAAATAATTAACTGCATGTTTACCAGTTTTGTAGCTGTTCATAGATACAGCATTCTGAGATTCGTGAACTACTTGATGCAGTCTGAAAAAGGAAGTTTCATTACACTTGTTTAATACATTTTCTGCGGGTGGCATAAATGATAATCAGCATTAAAAGGTATGTTATATCTTAACGTGTATTACTTACCATGCATTTCATCATGAAACAGCTTGGTAACATGGAATTTCTCCTATTATATATTACCAAGATTTGGGGCTGTATAAATCACTGCATTATGTACTGCCTAGGTTTTCCACACAAATGACTGTTTGGCTGAACACTTCTACTGATTCCTTTATTAAAAGAATAATAAAAAAGTAACAGTAATAAAAATTTTAACAAAGAACTATAAACCCACCTCTCCCAGATGTCTGAATGGCAGAGGGCCGGTGCAGGACCTTGCTGGTGGCTATCTTATGGACGATTCTCCTTACAAGGGGATTTTAAAATTCTGGTCTTTTGACACATTGTGGCTTGCAAGGTGCCCAGAGCACTGATTGGTCTGTACTCTCTCCAGAAAGGAAAGCTGTCAAGTCACAATGGATCAAAGAACAATATTTAAAAATCCCCCACCTAAAAAACTCACTGGGTGGATATCTCCTTGTACAATGTATTTTTAAAAGTGTCAGCCATGTCTAATAGTAAATAATATATGAATATTAGTATGAGTGTGAAAATAACATGCAGATTCAAGTCACTTATCTGTGCATCAATACAGTCCTCTAATTAGTAACAGAGAGAATCAACTCCCTGCTTCTTTTCATTTGTAGCTGTGTTCTCTTCTAATTACTGTTTGAAGTACAAATATGCCACTAAATAACACCATGGCAGTCTTTGATACCAGTTTGCTCATTAACAGTAAGCAAGAAAGATGACAAATGGTGATTACTAAAGGACAAACATCCAAATCTAAATATCTATGTATGAACATGGAGGTAACATGCAGCATTGCATTTTATCTCGGCTTTTCACTGTACCTATTTTGAAAAAATAAAGTTTGTTAAGTATTGACTTACCCTTCTCTACAATTAGCAAAAGAAACATTCCATAGGGTTGCAAAAAGTGACTAAAAGGCTGTTAAAGGGGGCCAAAATACTCAAATAGCAAAGGACATAATTTCACTTACTCCTCTTCAAAGTTTTAGAGGTATGTTTACTAAACTGCGGGTTTCAAAAAGTGGAGATGTTGCCTATAGCAACCAATCAGATTCTAGCTTTTCTTTTTGTAGAATGTACTAAATAAATGATAGCTAGAATCTGATTGGTTGCTATAGGCAGCATCTCCACTTTTTCAAACCCGCAGTTTAGTAAATATACCCCTTAGTCTCTATTATGTCCTTGTATTTAAATATTTGAAGCTACAAAATTAATATCTATTACCTAGAGAACTGTAAACCAACCACTATAAAGTCTTAGTCTTATGTGTTCTTCCCTCCCGTTTCTAGTTTGATGCAACATAAATAAGCTAACAGCCCCATTAATCCCACACATCATTATGGTGAGGTGTGGGGTGGGATCCTAATATGAAACATGCTAAATAATGAGGCTATGCCAGCGCAACCTTCTGCCAGGCTTGCTTTGTTTTCCAGTATCACTCTCCTAAAAGCACACAGCCATACAAGCAGCCCTATCTGAAACCTGAAAGAGCCATCAAGGGTGATGCCACTGCATTGGTTTTATAAATACTGGAGTTTCATAAAGCTTGCAAGAGTGCAAAGCAGTCCTGTGTAGCCCTCCCCATAAATAAATAATGCTACATGCTAGATTTACCTGATAGCTGCAATATCTGAAGGAACACCATGGACTAAATGAAATAAATGATTAACTCATGACTGTGGAAATGATTTCCCTTGTCAGAAGTTACAGTTAATGTCATATCTTTACAAATACCCATAAAAGAACAAAAGAGACCCTTTTCACTGATCACATTTATAAAAGCTTGGTCTGGTTACAATCATCATTTTGTGTGAGGAAACTGGCACATATGTTGGAATCGCGTTTATATTTTACTGCGTTCCTGCTTCAAGTTGTATTTTGCATCTCATTTACAGATAGCTGACAGAGTTATGTCTCTCTGGCTCAGTTTTATATACATGTATTCTAAGTGGTTGACTGCACAGCATGTTGTGACATTGTGCAAATTTGAGATATCTATGTGAAGAATGGTGTAAATATTACATTTATCACAGCGATACAACCGTGCCCCATACCTGCAACACACACATAAGGCATTGCACGTTTCTTACCTAGCGCTTATACAAAATGACTTGTCTTCATATGCAAATACAATGTATTTTGAGGAGGATTTTTTTTTTTCTTCAGGACCTTTTTTTAAAGTTCCTAATTTCTAACAAAATTGTCATGAAATGTTTTTGCATGTACAATAACGTTTGCAGGCTGATGTTTCCTTACTGCCTGCTTCTGAACAATTTGGTTTACTGTTTGGGTAAGCAATAAAAAATAAAACTAAACTCTATAACAAAATATTCCATCATAAATAATTAAAATACTGTATCTCAGTGTACTCTATTCCATTCAGGTTTTGAAATAAAGAAGAAGAATACCTATATGACGTTAGAGGGGTAGAGATGAATAAACTGCATGCTAAACATTTGCTTAAAAGCAAGCTGTTTTTAACAGTCTAGTCATATGGTATGCCCACATGTGGTGACCCAGTTATTTGGCCCAATTAATACTACTAGATATGTGGCTAAATTGTCCACAGATTAAGTTGTTTGGCATTTGGTACTTCCTACTCAGCCATCTACCCCACACACACCAGTTTGATTGACTATATACCTGCTGTTTTTTTAACAATTGTTTGGGAATGGTGGAGACTTGGGGAAAGTTGGGCAAATTTGGTAAAAAAAAGTCTGTTTGATCTGTACATACTGTATGTTGCTAGCATTGCGAGTCATGTTTTTCATAAGTGTAGAGTAGGTTTCAGAACTGAAGGAGAATACAGGGAACCTTTTGGTGTTTAAATGTTTTCGGACAGTCCTTGCAGTCAGCTAAATCGAACATCTTGAGCTAGGGAGTTTTGTTTACACTTAAATTTATAAAAGTTACAAAATATGTTTTTACGTTTATTGGTCCTTTAAGGTCAAATCTTAATAATGTGCCATGCCTCACGTTCCGAGCTCCATTGTGGGCTCTCCAGCTTGGAATATTCAGGCTCATTTTGTCTTCTTAGTACTGTCCTCTGTACTACTTTTCCTTTCTTGCTTCCTCGTCATGGAAACCAAAAGAGGTAGAGTGGGGGCTACACACACAAGGTGTCATCTGGCCCTGCTCACCTCGGGAATGTCCTTCAGAGGACAACTTGTCACAAGCCGTCAGAAAAGACAGTGGCTTTGTGGTCTCCGAACATCTGGCAGCACTACACAGGAAGCTGAGGGGGTGTCATTAATTGTGATGAAATAATTTAAACCATCAGGAATAAATGAGGCTGTTAAACTAAGTTCAGATTCCATTTGCTGCACACACATGTGTCTAGCAGCCATTAAAAGAAAAAATGAGCTAACGAGTAACTGAAAACATATAGTAAACTAAACAAATTGCAGCATTTCAGCGTTCTCTTTAACAATGTACGGAGGAGATGTCTCAGAGACAGTAAACTATTTTATGTAGAGAAGTCTGCTGATTGCAATTCACTTTTGTTCTAAATTATGTTACTCCCAGAGAATCCCAATAGCTTCCATGCCAGGTGAAAAGTTCACTGCATTTTCCAAAAATGTGTGTTTTGTTAAATAAGAGGATAGGTATAATTTTCGTAAGTAAGGTTTATTATGTCTTTTAGAACTTAACACAGTTCAGTTGGTTTTGAGCACATATAACCATATGGGTCTCTGAATGCAAAATATTTGAGGCTATTAACTCCTAATTAACAATATAGAATGGAGACATTTAGGAATATAGTAAAGGAAAATGGTGGTATTTCCTATTGCAAACCAGCAATTTAGAAACTGAAAGCAAACATCTGACTGGTTGCTATGGGTAACAGCATCTTTTTCTATTGCACCAGTTTTCATAAATATCCCCGATTATAATTTCTATTACAGTTCTTTGAAACATAAAATGTATTAAGTGTATTTGGCTTTAATATATGTAGCAATATGAAAATCCTGTTGACATTAAATGTATTGTTTACTTTGTAAAACAGCCCAATATATATATGAATATATATACAATATATCTGTGTTTGTCCTCTCATAAACTGAAAACAATTGACAGTATTAGCCTTAGGGAAGTTGTTTTACATTACATATTTTATTTAATGCAGTAATTGTAAAAATATTGGAGAATTTGCCCAGATGCTTGAATATAAATGGAATTGGTGAAGAGGCTGTTAACTAATTATATCACCAAGTACTTAAATATATCTATTATATAAGCAGAATCTCAGTGTAGCCACCAGCAGTGAAGAAGCCATTGTCCCTAAGGAAGGAACAGCTAAGCCACTGAAAAGGGAGAAAGGCTTTAGGAGGAATCACCGATTGCTGTAATTGTGTCTGTATTTTAACAACCTCTCACAGCTAGGACAACCGGATTATGCTGTAGGCTCAGACTTTGTTATTCAGGAAGGGCATGTGTGTTTGTTTGTGGTGGAAAACAGAATAATAGTAATATGTTACACATCTAGGCAAAAGTTACCGTGCTACTGTCACCATTAAAAGAGACAGGTTATTATTAGTATTACAATTAAGTAATTATTGACATGACTTCACTTATCAATGCTGATCTCTCTACTGCAAATGTATATATGTTTAGGCTTTCAAAGCACATCTTTGGAGCCTCCGATATAATCGTGCATTTTTTTTTGTATACTGCAAAACTTTACTTAAAATTGCACACAGTATGCTGCAGATGTTCCTGACCGTTGTCGTCTGGTACCTAACTTATGTCTACGAATTAGTTTTGCAATCCATTGTCTAGTTTTACTTTAATAGTCTTATTTGTTTTTATTTATTTGCAAATTTAGTATAGAATTGTTAAAAATAGAATGAATAAACAATCAAGACTTGTACAGATTACAACATTAATATTTAACATGACTTTAATCATTCATTATTGTCCAAGTTCAGCCCACATCACAAGGCACTGACTTAGACAAGGAAATAAACTACCTATGTCAGAAGACTACATTTTGTTTACTTCATTAACCTGTTCCTACTTCAAAAACATAAAATAGTTGAAAGTCAGCATAAGACACTAGTTTATCTCTTTCAGATACATGAAAGTTTTAAAACAAATGTTCTAATTTTTGGTGCTGTTCAACATTAAGGATGGTGATATACAGGCGCTATGAATGTAAGCTCAGTAACTGTCACATACAGAGCTTAATTGCTGTTGTGTGACTAGGGATGCGTGTTCCCCCTTTACTACAGCCTGTCACAATTGGAGAAAATGAGCGCTTATGAGCACTTCTTTTTTCTAGTTGAAAAAGCACTAGCATTTATAGTACCCATGTTACACCATCCTCCATATAATCTGAGCAGGCCTACAGCTGAAAGGTAACAGAGACTTGAAAGTATGAATAGATTGGTCGGTGAAATTAAATGCTGAGGCCCCAAAATGTTACTGTATGTGGGCCCAAATGAGTAAATCTGTCTCTTTTTGCAGTGCAATTTTATTTTTGGCTCAAGTGCAGGAATGGCCATTTCACAAGCTTCTCACATGGGTTTGTGAGTAAAACATGCCAGCAGTGGGACCTTATTTCCATTGAAAAGGCCCACATGTTTATTGTTATAGAAAATTAGATTTACTAGTGCCGTAAAGAAGTCAATTTATATGATGCTCATAAAATATTTGCATTATTAGTATTTTTTTCCCCGATCCTGGCAACAATGAAATCACAGCGCCAGCCTCTTGTGGGAATTCTTTTTTCTTGTGTTGCTTGGACACTGCTTTGCAGTTTCAAAAGTTAATTGAAACCTTTGTTCTGGTGCATTTTGGGAGTGGAAATACGTGATATTTTAGGGATTAAGGAACATATGGACATTGTGTGCAGCCCACAAATCTGTACACATCAAAAGATATTTTCTCTCCTCTGGTAGAAAGGCATGAATTTGGTTTATCAACTGTTTATATTTTCAGTAGATTGCTGTGAAATATAGGTAAAGACACGATGCCCTTTTCTTAAACAGGTTTTAGTTTGAAATTTTTTGTGATAAAGTAATCTGTATTTCATGAAAAATATGCACATCGGGTATATATATATATATATATGTAAGCTTAACAATTCTGAAATATATATTTAATCAATTTACTTAATGAATTAATTTCTAATCAGAATAATTTATTTGTGCCAGTATTGTTCTTTATTGGAAAAGATATTGTTAAAAGTTAGCAAAGTTGGCAATCTTTGACTACAAATAAAACATGTAGCAAAGTGTATCAAACAAACGGGAATAAAGGGAAGTTGCACTGTGCAGTAAAATGAAGCACTTTTGGGTTGATACAGTTGGACAACTATCTTTGCCATAAGGTGGAATGAATTTTTCTCTTTAAAACATTGTCCCCGAATTAGCTTAGGAAGCTGCAGTTTAATATCAGCAAGAGTGTCAAAGTGGGATAACTCTCTAAATGGAAAAACATTCTAAATATGTTATTTCCTCTCTGCCTGCAGCTACAGGGCGGTGTAATGTTTGTTTATGTAGTACAGAAAGGGACCTTTGTAAGATGGACTTTACAGAACTCCAAGAGTGGTCTCAGAAGTGTGATGTGATTGTTAGCAATGGGGGAAATTGTTTGTGTAGATACATACATCACAAGGACGATCTAGAGGAAGTTTGCCTTACTTCTTAAACTTACTACAGAAATATCTGAAGCCTCAGTTCACATTTGATGATGCCACTTTATTGGTGAAATAAAAACGAAAGAATATGTTGTTTGTAGGTGATGCTTATTATGTAGGTTGTAATATAACCACTCTTGTTATATGTGTCAGTGTGAATACTTTGACAGTGAATGATGTCACACAAGTGGTTGTGGTCTGTTACTTGTGCACATATAGAGAGACAAATGGATTGGTCAAACTCAATAGGTGTTTCTTATTTGTAGCATAAGACATTCAAAAAAACATACGACATAGGAGGAATTTTATATGATGAACTGAACCAGAGATTTCCCCTTTTTGTCTCACAAGCAGACATCATAAATCAGTACGCAATTGTCACCTGACAAAACTAGAACTAGTTATCAGTTTCTAGCAGCAATTGGTACTTTTATTTTTGCTGCCTCTCCTAACAACATTGTCACTGTTGCTAAATCAGATGAGTTTTATTTTATACATTGATTATAACAGGATTTTGTAATTTAACTGTAAAATAAACTACAGTTTTTGTAATATTGGTTTGCAATACTTTTGTATTCTATAGTCTTTTATAACCTGCAGGTGTCACTGTTCCTTCCTAGCAATGAAAATTTGTAACCTGTGACGACTAAAGCTCTCCACAAATAATGAGCATCAGAACAAAAAACAAATGTTTGACAGTTTTCATAATTATATGTATTGCAATGCTCAATTACATTTCATTTTGTATAATATTTAAAACCTCATATTTGATTATATATCTCCTTTAAGTTATATTCATTTTATATAACGTTTAAAGTTGATGAAAACCCTCATACTTCATCCATGCGTCTGGACCAGTGGATCCCAAACTTTCTCAGTTTGAGGCACCCTTAGGCTCTCCATAATTTTTTCAAGGCACCCCTAGGCAACAATAATTACCAAGTAGACCCCTGCCTTGCTTATTACCTGCCCTGGCCGCGGCACCCCTTTGAGATCGCCGCGGGCCCCCAGGGAGCCACGGTACCCAGGGAGCCACGGTACACATTTTGGGAACCACTGGTCTGGACAGTACCCTACCATGCAGCAATCATTCCACAATAACTTTTCTGGTACCCCTCAATGATCATAATATTTAACATTGACTGTGGTTTTTATAATCTTCAAGTAGGCTGTAAGATTGGAGTCATGGGTAAACATGTGTCATTGCCATCCCATCAGTTACCAACTTCACAACACATCTCTCATTTGACACAGTTTGTCTTCTTAGCCACAGCTACAGCCTTCAAGGTTAATCAAAGCATGACTGAAAAATTCAGGGGGCACTGCCACTGATATTAATGTGATATCAGGAACTCCAGGAATGCGACCTCTACATCACAGTATAATTAATGGACATAATGTAAAATTCATGAACAAGCCAAGATCATAGCAGGCAGAAGTGGAGGGTAGTTACAGAAACTGAAAGTAATCAAGCAGAGATGTACTGTAAGTCAAGTACTACAAGCCGGTTGGGTGCACAGGTAACAAACAGTCTTATAGAAACAAGGCGAGATCACAAGTACAACAGCAATACAAACTTGAGTAAAAATTGGATGCTGCCTCTGATTGGTCACTGATTAGGAACAGGTGAAGCCCATTAATTAATTAGGAGTTGCTCTGTCGAGAATCTGATTTTACAGATAAACTGACACAGATGGCAGACAAGCAAGTCAATGTTCCCCCTATCACCACTAGATCCAGGGTTTGAGACCTGGCGGGTTCAGTTCCTGACACACAGCTTTATGGGTGAAGATTACTGTTAGGGGACTGTTTTAAGATATATGTATGAAGATTTGAAGTTGCAGTTGTAAAGATGCTGTCTGTATCCACTAACTCCATTTTTTCACAGAGCCAGGCAATACGTTATTTGTGACTGACAGCTCTAAGATTAATTTAAGAACTAGACTGTCATTCACTGCTTTAGTACCTAATGATTTGCAATTAAAGATGTGCTTTTATGTTTTAAATTAACTTTCACAAAACACTGGTGCATTCATTGAAATTCATTGAAAACTACACAATGAATCCAGTATCAGTGGCTTACGTCCTCATCACTAATTTACAGTAGATAATAATAAACTGATACAACGCAGTTTTATTCTTGCCAAGTATAAAATATTTCCTGCTAGTTTTGCACATAATATCATAACAGTATTACTTAAAGCTGCAATCCTAACGATAGATTCAGGGTGGTTGTCTTTTTTCCTTACCTTGTTTCTTCAAGCTGTTATTAATGATTACAGATTGCTAAGTGTCATGTGATTTCCATGACAATCACTGTCACATGACATATGATGTAGTGAGCAGAACTTTGGAATGCATCTCTTCACTGCATGCTCATTCACAGTACAATCCCCCTTTTTTGCCATCATGAATTTAGAGGGAGGACTTTCACTTAGAATTCAGATGACCCTCAACTCAGCAATGAGCTTGAGTGCTGTAAAGCAAATGTATTTCAGATTATAGATGGTGCACCTATTTAGCTCTCACCCACAGAGAGAGTTGGCAAAAGGAAGACTGAATTACTAGAAGACATCCTAAAAAATAGATTTATGTTAAACAAGTACTCATTTTGATGGTTTTTAAAAGAAACAAATATGTGGGATTGCAGCTATAAATCATTTAAATCATACTTGCCTAGTGTTCCAGAATGTCCAGGAGTCTCCCAAATTTCAGGGCCTTCTTTTGGACTCCTGGGAGAGTATGCCACCCTCCTGGATCCTGCCTCGATTTCTTGTAACACGTTGGAGCCTTGTTGATACGTTTCACGTCATCAGCCCTCGTTAGTAGGATCCTGATTATGTGATTTGCATTATCATGGCAGCCACATTTGCAATTTGGACCTCCAAAAAGCCAGCATTTATGCTTTAAATACTGTACAAATAGGATATCCTCAGCATTTCTTTCAGCATTCATTTACACAAAGATTACATTGCTTTTAAACACTGTACAATTTATTGAAGTTGCTTTCCAAGGGATTTATGTATAAAAGAATCATTGTAGAAGTGACAACTAGTCACAGAGGGGTGAAAAGTTAATGTGCTAATGTCAATTGTTAGAATTAATGCGTTAATATAAATTGCTAAATTAAACCCTATCCTGTGTTACAACCAATACAACACACTCAATGCCTTAGTAAATTTGTCAAATCTGAATTTTATGTATGAATAAGGGAAATATAGTTTGAAATTATTATATTACATGTTACACTTTTCTCACTTCATGCTACACGCTACTTTACAGTAAGCACCACTTTGTACAGTCACTTTTCAGAACTCTAGAACCCTATGTCCTGGATGTAGTTATTTCTCTGTACAGAGCTGGGAGAAAATTGAGTTTGTATATATCTGTGCTCATCATGCATTGTTTTCATTAATGTACTATGTATAAGTTTCTCTAAGGCTACAGTAAAATTAGTATCTAGTTTATAAGAAAAGTTTGGACATACAGACTTGGCTAATAGATATCCTTAGTTCTCTGAAGAAAGTTGAGTATATTATTTATTACACACTCACTGAATGTCCTTTATGGAGATAAGATTTCATGATCCTTTCCTTTTTCTGTATCAGTTGAGTCTGGTTGTCATTAGATGTTTGCTGTGTCCTTTGTGCGTGATAGAAATCACTCACATCTGCCAATGGGGTTATATCTGTATATAACCTGTTCCAATGTATGTCTGCTATAGATTTCCAGCAAATTGGATGCTAGCCATGTAGCTGTAATTGGTGACACTATATTACAATGGTGAACTGCAGATTACTTAAAAAAAACACTTGTGGGAGGAAAAACGATAACATTTATTATTATTATTATTATTATTATTATTATTATTATTACTACCATTTATTTATATAGCACCACTAATTCCGCAGCGCTGTACAGAGAAATCACTGACATCAGTCCCTGCCCCATTGGAGCTTACAGTCTAAATTCCCTAACATACACACACACAGACAGACACACAGCCTAGGGTCATTTTGTTAGCAGCCAATTAACCTACCAGTATCTATAATATAAATGCCTAGTGGCGTGTGTTAGTCTGTCTGTGTGTGTGTGAAAAAAAAAAAACAAGCTGCAGCGCCACCTGCTGGGCAGAGTTATACACTGACCTATATATTTCTTGAAGGAGAAGTGACAGTTGGGAGTGGTTGGTGGTTGCCGGGGCTGACAGTGGGGAGTTCTTAACACCTTAAGTAGCTTGATTTGACTAGAATGCATGAGTATCATGCACCGGTTAACTGACCTACTAAATTCTTAGTGTGTGTGGGAAAAAAACCTCAAAAAGGGCTGAAATTTGGTGTACTGACATTATTGACGAGTTGAGGGGTCAAACTCATTTTCGTGAGGTAATTTTACCTCATGAACACACATGTGTACAGTGGCGGATCCAGGGGGATGCGATCGGGGCAATCGCCCCTCCCCCCCTAGCAGGGGTTTGCTGCCGACGGCTGCACACTGTGCAGGTCCGTTTGGCAGTGACAGTGTGCTGCCCGGCTGCTCTGATTGTGTTTTAAACACACTGTCCCTGCCTGTCACTGCCAAGCGGACCTGCACATACTGTGCAGCCTCCGGCAGCCTCAGAAGTCGGAAAGGGGGCGGGGCCTAAATCACCCCGCCCTAACATCCCCCCAGGGAACAAACATTTTCTAGATCCGCCCCTGCATGTGTAGCGGCGTGTGTTAGTGTGTGTGTGTCTGTGGAAAAAACTATTTTCTCAAAAAGGGCTCATCCGAATGACCTGAAATTTGGTATACTGACATTATTTGACAAAAAAATGCATGAGTATCATGCACGGGTTAACTTGTGTTATATAAGAAGGAACATACACTTCCCCATGTAATGTCCCATTCCTTTGTCTAAAATGTGAAAGTAGTGGGTCAGTAATGGACAATATTTTATTATCATTTATTTAGTTACTGCATATTACACAACACTTCACAAAGGATAGTTACTTATTCACACTCATCACAGTTTGTTTGTTGTAAAAGTGTGTTTCCTCTATCTGCTTGTTTTATGCTCCTATTGTAAGACTAAGATGGCAGGTTCTAGGTGCAAAATCATTGTCTAACTTGCACTAGAAAGATAAAATCGAATTACTGACCGGTTCATGTGGTTCAGTGCCGTTTTTGCACCTAAAGACAATGTTGGTAGTAAGAAACTAACCGCTTAGTATTTACAATAGTCCGTTTGGTATACAGGGTCTGAATTCATTTTGGTTTTGTCTTGTTTGCTCAAAGGATAAAACTGATATTTGTATGAAAATGATCATAATACCAGTAAAAGTACTATAAAATGTACCTCTTTGCATATGTATTAAAGCTGTTCACCTGTGGTTCTAATATTATTTAATTATTCAAATATTTACAGTAATTACAAGCACAGGTTGTTATTTGCTTGTGAACTGGTAAGGAATCTTCATTTAGAGTTCAATTTAAGACTATTTTAAGCAAGTTCACTTTTGTAGAGTAGCATCGTTCAGACAATGCAATGAATATAAAAATGAAGGAATTGGGTTACTAATATGTACCCCTGATTAGGATGCTGTGACATACAAGGGTTGCCAGGTAAGCTGGTTGTAGTGCATGAAAAAACAAATGTTTGAACACCGAAATCACACATTTTGCATGTTACATTTTGTTTTACTTTGTACAATTGGGCAGATCTCATTTACAGCTGTTTAGCTTAGACAGCGGTTCTGAAAAACGTTGTAAGCTTGGTTATCTTCAAACCAAAACCTTCTCGGAATACCAGACCTTGTTATGACACCCATCTGCTGTAGCTTTAGTTCCCTGGCTGGGTGAGGTTCCAATTCAGCTTCTTTCATTCCTTTTAACTCACTGTTTGTTTTAACAGCTACACTATCTGGCAGGGATTATCATCCAGGCTGTTACACTGCCATGTATGCATTACTTTTTTTTGGGAAATGCAGTTCTGTTGGCTTTGGTATATTATGTGTTCAACCTCCGAGGCAAGCTTTGTGTGTGTTTTATTGTAATAAAACAATGTTTAGATTTTTTCAATCATAACAATTTCTGGTCAGAAGTTGTTCTCATTCTGTAGATTCATTGTGCAGTTTTTCTGTTAATTTCCTGTAAGTCTGTAAGCTGCAGTTTTGGTATACTGTAAAACATTTTTTCTTGACCCAAAATCAGTTATTTTTCCAAGCTCTGTTTTTTATACTTTAATACGAAAGCGGATCACATTTTTCATATTTTATGTATTAGCTAACATTGCAGCACCATTGTACAGTATAATCTTATTCAGTTGTTCCACAAATTTACATTTACACATGTGAAAAACAGTTGTTGATGGTTTCAACACTAAAAAAAAAAAGGTTTCTTTTTGCGCTGTCGATATACCAATTAGTGCATGAAATTGGTTTTATTTGCATTTAATGTGCGAGATGCCTACATGTTTTTACACACACACTCACAAACACAGGTTCCCTGCGTAAATCAATCTGGTTTATTCAAGATTTCCAGGGGCAACAGTAACGGTTACAATCAGAATTAAACACAATTCCAAATGGCGATCAGTATATCAAACCACAACACCACACCACTCTTTTCTGACATCCGTCATCCTGCCCACAATAACAGTAACTCCTCCCAGCTCCCTCCTGGCTGACCCTTCCTCTGTCCAAGTCCTGCTTGCTGATAAGCACATGCGCTGTCTGTGATCACCTCTCAGACACACACCTCTCATACAACAGGATGAGATAAGCCTCTGACTTTATAACACACACATATTTATACACATCCTTAGAAGAATGGGACATTCTCTGCAGTGAATGATGTCATGATGGCTTTTTTACATTTGCTCAGCTGTATGGATTGAAGATGTGGATAGTATGGCAACAGCCTGGACACACCCCTAGCCAACTGGACAGCCAACTAATACTTAGCATGTGCCATATGGCAAAAAAAATAATTGCTGTGCACATCAGCTGTCCATCACATGTTACAAAGTGGTCCAACACATACAGTACGTCTCCATGCTTGCCACATACAGTCCCACTGCCTGCCATATACAGTGACATGGCCAACATAACATTCATGGCCATGGAAAACCCTATTGCTTTGCCCTATACATGGTGATAGGTGGTGCCTATTTTTGCACTTAAAGTGGAAAATTGACAGCTTATTTTGCAGAATGAGATTATTTCAGTGAGCAAGTAGGTGTGGAAAAGTGTTCCTTGCTTTTCAGAAAGATACAGTCTTTCCCTCTCCGCAAAAAGGCTCTAATTCTCCAGGTGGTCAGAGGTGCTAGAAGCCAACCTCATATACTTTTAATAGTAACTTCAAGTTGCATGTTTATCGGAAAGCAATTTTTAGACACACTACAATCAATGTGATAAAAAAACATTCAAACCCACAAAAATGTAATAAATACAGTTGCCTCGCTCTCATGATTAATCTGAGACATAATGAGGTTATTACGAGCAGTATTTTAGGAGAAAAAATAAAAAGTTGAAATTAATGAAGGTTTTGGTCCGAAAGTAAACTTATGTTGGACTTTAAAGTGACGTCTTTATTGTTTCCATCATGAACATTTCCCAAAGTATCTGCAAAGGTTGGCACATCCCTCTTTTACTGGAGTGTTTCTAAACATCCTTTTTGCTATGGACTCAGTGATGTCACATGGGGTGAGTTTGCAGGTCTGCTCTGGGGTTGGTATAATTCTTTCTTATGGGCATCATTCCTCTATCAGCAGCCGGTGTATAGTTGAATGCAACTGATACAATAGCAAACTTTTTAAATTATATGGGAATTTGTATCTCACAAATGAATGTGTGTAGATCTTATACATTATTACAATACAACATGCCTATAATAGCAAGGGTTTGTTTATAAATACAGTAAAATATCTTAATGTCATTTTCTTTATTCGGTAAGCAGAATTAACATAAACAAATGACAATTGACAACTACCGCTAAATACCTTGAAACAATATACTAGACAACACGTATGTGTGTAGACCATAAATATGCATGTGTTTAGTCTTGCCCTGCTGTGATAATTGTCTCTCCAAGGAGAGCTCTCAGCATTCTGCAAACAGAGACTCCCCTTCCAGTGGGTCACTTCAGATGACGAGGACTCGCTCGTTCTTCATTCCACTTGCTTGCACAAAACAAACCTTCTCTTGTTAAGATATCAGGTCACTGTATGTTTGTCCTCGTGGGTCTTGCCTTGTGTACGCCGAATTGTATAAATGCAAAGCATCAATATAGAAAATACTGATTTGGCTCCCTAAAAGCACATCAGGCTGCTGCAAACATAGTTGCTGCTATTCAGGCTAGCGGTCAATTACTTGAACCCTTCGCTCAGGGAATTACTTGTTAACGCTCAACAAATATATTAATGTAAATATATTAGTGTTTTAAGGTTGCTACAAAGAAGTGAAATATCAGTGAATCTCAAGTATGTTTTATGTTGCTACTTTTCCTTCTAATTTTCATTAAGCTATTGAATTCAGATACATGTATCATATATTGGCAGAAGCATTTTTTTTATTTTAAATTAACTGAATGTATTGATCTCCAAATTTTGTGCCATTAGAACCTTGCAGGCCTTCTTTTAGAGAGCAACACTCTTTATTTGTATATAAAGAATTTTCTAATTGTTAGTTCACTTGTCTCTCCAGAGATCTTCCAGCTATTCAGTGAGTTACGTATTAAAACATTATGTAGATGATATCATTCTAGCAAAGGCCCAAAATCGTAATTGATTTGACCCTGTGGCCCCGAAATATCTGCATTTCTAAATGGAACTCTGTTCCCACAAATCATTATTCACTTCACATCTGTACCCCTTAATTGCAAACAAAGTACACAATCTAGCATGACTTCCAGTAAGTAAATGGGTTACATACAAAGTTTTGTCCCCACATTGTAGCGCTGCATTGATAATCTGCTGTATAATGCAACACTATGGGCCTGATTTTGAGTTAAGGAGCAAAGCAAAGAAAAGTAGTAACTTTATACCTGGACAAACCATGCTACAATGCAAGAGGTACAAATTGACTTATTTCTTTTCACACAAGGAAATTACTGGCTATTTCTTCATGTAGCACACAAATACTTGATTGCTTTATTTTTACACTGAAATGAAAGTTAATGTATGACATGCTGTGTCCCAACTATAGATCTGTCCCTACATTTTAAATGTACCTCCCGCTCCAATGCAACATGATTTTACCATTTCTTTGCTTTGCTCCTAACTTAAAATCAGGCCCTACGTATTTTTCATAACTAGTTAATTTTTAACACTATTATTTCCAGATCAACCATCTTGGAGGGATCAGTAATCTGAAATTATGGGATTTACTTAAAACATCATTAGTGTTTCTGACATGTGATCCATGTTGACAATTCCTCTTAACTGCAACACATGACGCACTTTAGTCTTTTATCACTTAACAATGATACTGTGGGAGTCTGCAGGGCCACACAGAATACCTGCTACTTTGTTGAGGATAACACCTCTTTGCTCTGTCTTTTGGCTGAGAACATTTACAAGTGTCTAATCAGTGCCTAATTAAATTTCCTTTGATTGGGCTAAAACTACAACTGTGGAGGGAGTGATGGGAGGCAGACAAGAATCAAAAGTATTTGAGGCAGACAAAAGCTGTCCTCTGCTTTATTTCAAGCCAACTTGGCTAATGGCACACACTCTGGAAAATAATTTAGTGAAAACAACAGACCTACTGCAAAATGATTTCCAAAGCAAATAAAGCCACATGATATATTCTGAAGGGCTTTATGCAAGGGATGTTTCTATAAAATTATGCTGTCAGACAAAACAAAGACATTCTGCCTAAATTGTTTGCTTCAAAACTGTTGGAATAATTACGCTAGTGACATAATTAAAGGATGATTGTCACAACTTTATTTTATTCAAGCAAGATGTAGAGTTATGAGAATAGAGAAGGGAAAACAGTCAGAGCCCCATATATGTGAATAAAACATGACAACGATAGTAGACTGATAATAAATTTATGATGAAGCATTTACAGTCAGAGTATACTGCATGTTACAGACCGCACTAATAGATTCTAAATGAGCAGGATTCTGGGTAGATAAACACAAGATATTTTGCATAGAAGATATCCTTTTTATCATTTAGAAAAACATTCATTTTTAGTATATGTATATATCACACAACAGATAATTTTATTGAGAGCTTAAAAGTATTGAATTAATTAAAAGATGCTAATGTCGGCTCTTTTTTGTATTCCTTGTATTATTGGTTCCATTTTTATTTTTTTTTACCAATGCTACCTTGTTATTCTTTGTGACTCGTTCTTTATTTTATGCCATGTACCTGCCCCCCCCTCTTTTCCCCCTGCCCCCCTCCCAGTTCTATTGAAAAAAAAGGAACAAATAGATTGTGTGCTCACTATCATTTATTGGAACTGTATCCATCTGTTTCCTTTGTAAATAGAGAGTTAAAAAAATGGTATTGTCAGAATGGGTGATTTAGACCTTGTTGGTAGATTTAATAAGGTGACACTATGCTATGTGTTTTATAGTGCATGATACAGATGTTTACCGATTTGTGTAAGTTAGAGAGGTGTGTCATTTCAATTGCCAGACATGTCAACCCCTCTTCACATGTATTCTTAGCTTACACAAAGTGAAATATCACTTATGGAAGCAAATGAAACTTTGCTGCTTAGTGTATCAACCTAAACCGGTTTGCTTTGCAATAATTCCATCTCTCACACATGGAAGCATCCTTGTTTTATTCAGTGATAGAAGTTCTAAAAATGTATGTTTTTTTTAAATTACTTATCAATTGAATATTTATTTCCTTCAAGATCTGCTGCATTGTATACTGTGCTTTACACATTAAGATGCTGCCTGTACAGAGCAGTGCTTGTGTATAGTACCTAGATACACTAAGACAGGATACATTAGATTGTATTTGTTTTTGTATGTACTGTTCTCTGCATATGAGGTTGAAAGCGTTTTGTGTGGCAACTGGTAGGTGCATGTGTCTAAGCAATGTGTTATTACAGACGTTGATATTATGTATGTATGCTTATGAAGTCTAAAATGGAAATAGAGAATATAATTTTCTTGCTATTGCTCTTATACTTTGAATAGCTTGGAGCCTCTTTTGCTGGGTGATTGTTGCCTGAATGCAGTAGTTTGGATATAATTACCAGCATCTTGTCATTCTGATCCTTGTAGAAGCCATAGGCATGCATGTGCCTTTAGCTCAGATAGGTGTGATTTATTGAGTGACATTTTGCTGCAAGCAACAGCACATGCATCTCTCTACCTGAGCAAAGTATTAGAGACATCACAGGGCCAAGGGAGATGGGGTGGGAGAGGTTTAAAAGACAATAAATGCAAAGAACAGCCAGCCTAGCAGCTTCTGGATACAGATCAGACAAGTGCCTCTGCCACCGAGAACCTAGAAACATGTCAGGCGCTGCATGTTTGTTGTTCTACACAGGGCACTGCCGCAGTCCACAAGTATTGATTCTTTTTCATTGTACAGAGACAGAAACTGTCAAGCTCCAGCAGGCCGGCCTCGGTCAGGCTCAGACATCTATTCCCTGCACTGCCTACCAGATGAGCCCCCATAGGAGACATCCAAGCAAGACATGCCAATGTCCGTCTCATGTGCAAGTAGGAGATAAACTCCGGACTGCCAGAGCAGTCCTGGTGCTTTCACCAGGAACAAGAGAATGATATTTAATATTATTCAGTACTTTATCAGAGGGAAAGACTCTGGAGGAATGCAGATTTTACATTGCAATTCAGATGAGACAAACTTGCTGTTTCTGTTATTCACTTTACAATAAAACATATAGGTTGTATACTAAACAGATGATTTTGTGGAGCATATCAGTAAAATTAACACTGCAAAATACAGATAGTCCAATAGACAACCAGGTACCTTACAATACTTACCTGGCATCTACATTTTAAGCAATGTGTAAATAAATATAAAAATCCCCCATAAACTGTAGCTGCACAATATTTGCTTATATGACCGCAAAAGTAAACAAATATTTCCTGTGCCATGTGATAATTTATTCTTTCCCTGCATTAAGTTACTATATGTGAAGTAGGGTGGAATTAGACAGTCACTATGCCTGAGACCTTATATTTTGTACGCTCATACTATGCAGTCTCACAATTCCTCTTTAGGAAAGAAAGTAGCACTCTTGAACCCAAATGCCATTTTCTCCTCTTCTGTGCAAATAATCATATATCTGAAATGAAGTCTTTAAGCCTATTATGAGTGACTACTGAGTCCCAAACTACCAGCTGTATTATGTTATGGCCCATACAAGCGGCAAACTGTTGGACTGCTATATTGAACTCTCATGAATCCACGTGGTTGTTGTTTTAAAATGAATCGCACTGCAGCAGCTATTTTGAAAAAGGGAATCAGTGTTTCCAGCAGTTCTTAGAATGTAACTACAGTCGCCTCTGGTGAGCAAAAAGCCCATTGTATGAGGATGTTTTGACTGCTTTGTTGACACCCATCAACTATGGACAACCTGGAGATATACAGCTCCAGAGCATTACTGTGTGACTGTGGGTTTGCGCAATAAGCTGTTACTTTTATTAAATATTTATACCATATCAGACTTACAGATGTTAAAATAGATAAGACTTTTAAAAAATGATAAAGCTCTTTATGAGCTCATGTGATAGATGTTTGCTTTTTATTAATCTTAAAAAAAATAATAACTTCTATTTGTACACAGAGAACCCATTTGTACCATTTTGGATTCCAGAATGGCTGAAATTGACCGTTACGATCAAGCGGTAGCAGTGCAGTCATCATTAAATGATGTTTCTAAATATCAGTTTGCGATGTGTCACCTACAAATATGGCATTTACAAACAGTTATGTTCCCATGAGTTAATGTTTTGCTTCAGAATGATAATATAGTATTCCTATACTACTTTACCATATTATATGTGTTTGTCTCTTATGTTTGAAAACACAAAATTTTTTAAAATTTAGTTGCAATATATTGAGTTATGCTTTTATGGACTGTGTTTTAGAGTCCATGGTGTAAAAGGTTTTCAAAATGAGTCCTGTTAACAAATTGGGTGTCGACTATTGAGTGAGTACCAGCAAAAGAGGATTCAGTTGTAGAAGATTTCATATGATGTATATTAGTACTCTATTATAATGTACTGAATATGACAAAATATTTAGATCTGGTAATTTTGCACAGCCGCAAGCAAACCTTCCTCACGCATGTCCAGGATGAATGCATGACATCCTAGGTCACCTTATAGGATTAGAGCTCTCCCTTGACTATGATAGGGACAACGTCTTTTATCTGTCATTTATCTGCTGAGACAGCAGCATCCCCACACTGTGATTTGTCTTGTTGTTTCATTGTCAAGAGAGTGGCTTATGAAGCAAAGCACATAGGTGACAGCTAAGTGTACATCTTGGTACAGTATCCTATGAACCTGTTGACCCTGTTGATTGATTGTAGGATATGCCTTCCATTGACATTTCTATCAGTATAGAATAGGCTGTTCACAAAGTACACATGGATCTGTACAGGAGATAGTATGTTAGTGAAAAACAAAGGTATGCTTTTTTTCTTAGTCTCCCTTTGATGATAAGTATCCCACTATGTACCTGATCTTTTACATTGCAGGGATGTGCAGAACACTGTAGCAACATGGAGTTAAAAATCATGGATAAGTTGCCACAAGCTCAGGCCTTTGATGCATACATTATTTATCCCACTACTTCCTAGGGACATGCCAGCCCATCACAGCCCCCCTAACTATATTGGTTTAGCCTCTGGGCTAAGTTCATAAACAGAATTAGCTTCTTTTCATTATTTCCACTTGTGTGCAATAATCTGAAGTCATGTCCAACACAACTAGAAAGAAAGATTATAATTGGCCTTTGTAGTTCGGGCTCTCTATAAACTTCAAGGATTTATTTTTTTTCAACAAGTTTGGGTCACTTGGGCAAGTCAGGGGCGGGTAACTCTGTCTAAGTGAACATGATAATTCCTTGGTTCACACTGTGTGCGTGCCCTGCACACTACATCCACTTACATCCTAATTCACTGACAGGCAAATGAAGGATAACTTAATTTGCCTCAAAACAAATGTTACTTGGAATTAAAGACAGGGAAGGACACTTTACAAATCATTAGCAAAGAAAAATGTACTGTCACAGAAATGTATTTGCTTTACTTGCATATTCTTTAATCTCACACTAATACAAATAATGATACAGATATTCCTGCATATTGCAGCAGTGTACAACTTGTGAAACCAGCACATACTGTAGACACGTTTTAGTGATGCATGTTGCACGCATTTTCCATGTGGTGTGTTTTATCAGTACCGTCTACTGTGCTAGTTCACATTAACACTTGCGAAACAGGTCACGGGGCATTCTAACATTTTAGCAGTATTTTGCATGTACCTCCAACCTATTTGCTCAGATTTGTGTAAAGCCTCAAACATAAAAGAACCAGCGATTCCTTCATGATATGCGCAGTGCTGCAAAATAGAATTTAAATAATCCATATTACGTATCTTCACTGTATCCCATAGGTCATTATGTTTTTATGTGATTACAAGTTAACCCGTGCATGATACTCATGCATTCTAGTCAAATCAAGCTACTTAAGGTGTTAAAAAGGTTCTTGTCATGTATTTGGGCCATAGCTTAGGCCTCCCCAGGGGAAGAGCGTTACTTACCGACGCAAGCGCTCTTTTTTAATGTGGTTTTGTCCACATGTCACCACCTCATCATTTTTCTCCATCACCTCATCCTTCATCTTTATCGCCACATCTATCCAGATGTCTATCCAGACACAGGGATCTCTCTCAGCAGTCCTGAGTATCACACTCCTCTCGCTCTGTCACCCCCGGCAACCACCAACCACTCCCCACTGTCACCCCCGGCAACCACCAACCACTCCCAACTGTCACTTCTCCTTCAAGATATATATATATATATATATATATATATTTAAAATCTTTATAAACACTTTTAACAATTAACAAATTAAATTAAATTAAAAACATCTTAGTATACCAAATTCCAGCCCTTTCTGAGTTTTTTTCCCCCCATACACTAAGAATTTAGTAGGTCAGTGTATAACTCCGCCCAGCAGGTGGCGCTGCAGCTTAGTTTTTTTTTACACACACACACACAGACTAACAAACGCCACTAGGCTTTTATATTATAGATATTTATAAAGCACAGGTTTATATGATGGTTTGGTGGAACATTCGTATAGGAATTTACAGCTTCATCAGATATGTACACCAATGGACCACTAAACAACCTTCATAAAGGTCATTATTGATCATTACGCTGCAGAGGAACTTAACTTCATACATCCAGGTGTTATAGAAAGTGGATGAGGTAACATTGACACAGCATATAGTACTCAACCATCAGCTCTATAATGTCCATGGTTATAAGTGATATCTTTGTGAGGCACATTTAGCTTTGACGGGCATAAAAATGCATATATGTCAAAAGCTACTGTATGAGGACAGCCCTGGCATCTAAGCCTCCTCTAACATTCCAAATATAAAACGTGACAGATTTGGATGATGTAATTTTAATGTTCTGACTGGAAGATTACCTGTACATCGTTCAAAATACTATGCTTTTCTTTAGTATGTTGTTGTGCCTTAAAACTCTCTTTTTATTTCTTACTGTATTATTAAATTTGTGTTAGCCTTTGACTGTTACATATTCTCCATGCTTTCATTTTCTCTTTTTTTTACCTAGATAATAATTGTTACTGTGAATTGCAAAAATACTTTTCTTAGACATCATATGTAACTTGTGTAGTACTGCTAATTTCAATATAAATTGTATTTTGCCAAACAGTTACATATACAAAGTGCCCTTAATAAAATAACATTATTAAAAGGGTGTCTCTAGTACATTTGTTATGCTTGTACTGAAATCCAGGACCAAAGGCTTGCCAAGTAATAACATGATTAAAGGACACAGCTACAACATGAAATGAAAATGAAAAAAATTCTGAAATCTGAACATTGCAATCTGACCACAAAGTTATCTTATGCCTTCTGTGTCTCAATAACATATAAGAGTTTTAACCCAACCCTTATAGGGTGCATAAAACTCCAGTGATCTATGAGCCTAGACTCCGCAAAGAAAAGCAAAACTGCTTTCAAGTGCCAAAAAAGGTTCTGGAGGTTTGAAAGTACAATTTCTGTGTTTGGCCATGTGGAATTAACATTTGTATGGTTGGATGAATACAAATATCTCTAGGATTAAGGGTTCAAAAATACCACATTAGGGTACAAGACTGCATATGTGTCTAATGCAACTCCAATACTAAGTGGTACTACCATTTTCAAACACCAAACTCAGAAATATATGAAGGAGTATAATAACTGCCTAAATCATATGAAAATGTGGAAAACATATCTCTCTGTCATCCTCATCCTGTAGAGATTAAAGTATGTGATATACGATGTCCATGTCTGGTACAGATTTGGTCTCAAGCAGTTAAAGGCCAAGTAAACCCACTAATAAACATTTGTATGTACCAAATTCTGTGCATTGTTTAGTCAGATAACATACATGAAATACATGAAACATTTATGTTATATTTAGAGTAATCTGTATCTTAATTCTTTGCTGAAATTGATATGTTTAATGCTGTGTAACTTTGGCAGATCTTCTATATCTTGAATCATAGTGGATTGGGGCAGGAATGCTGAGGCAGAAAAGCATCATAAATATGATTGATTTGCTTGCAGTCTCCTAGGTAATTTAATGATGAGATGAGAGGGAAAATTGGTCCAAATATTAAAGAATTGTGCAGTGATATATGTAATTTACCTCCATGTTTCAGGATAGAACATTTTCTTTTTATGAACATCATACATCTCATTGCCGAATCCTGTGTTATGCTAAAGGTGTTTACCTTATTATTTCTATACTTTGCCTTGACTATATTCTGCATTATAGATTTAATGATGTTACAAAAATCCACATATGTTAAATAAAATGTGTAGAATCTTTGATGCCAGTGGGATTTCATGTAATTCCTGGCACTATATCAGAGCAGTTGTCACTTGATGACAGTTGTGTTAAACAGCCGGTCTTCTTGATTCTAGGCTAATAGGGAAAGAAATTCTAAAAATAAGAAATGGAAATTCATTATTAGAGCAAACTTGTTTTCACTGCAATAGCTAACAAACTGAACTTGTACTCATGGTAACTATGCAGTAAGTGCAAGGTGAACAAGCAAATGTAGCAGTGTCGCTAAACTCTACATAAAAAATACATATAAACAAATAAAAATGGATATTTGAAAATAACAATAAAAATGTAAAGTGTCCACAACAAAGTGCAAACGTATGTCCAATTGCACTTAGACACAAGTTTGCACTTTGTTGTGGACACTTCAAATTTTTATTGTTGTTTTAAAATGTCCATTTTTATTTGTTTATATGTATTTTTGATGTAGTGTTTAGTGCCATTGCTAGATTTGCTTGTTCACTTTGTTAATCACGTAGGGAATAACAAAGGGAATAACTATTTCTACTAAGGCAGCTTTCCAATAATGTGAGCGCCTAGGGATACCACACTTTTGTATTTTATTCAAGTGCCAGGTATTCAATTTAGGATTATATTGTTCTTTATTTGCTCTAAAAGCGGTGAGTTGTGTGTCTGAAAGTCACCAATTTAAACATATCTAACAATCTGCATATTGCAGCGGTTATGGCTTTGTTATTTTGGCAGTGACGAACTGGTCAGCCCAATATAATGTAATCATAAAAACTGCAACCACTGTTTCCTCCGAGCTGAGCAATCTAGAAATAAAAGTGTTAAAATCTGAACTCGTTATGAAAAGGACCTAGGCTGGGTGCACTGAACAGCAGATTTTCAATGTTCGCTCTTAATGCATTTATTGAGGGTGGAATTATCAAGCGACACATCACTGTCAATTTTCACCTCCAAACCACCAGTTTAGAGGGTCGAAACTGAAATTGCTGGCGATGTGTGACGACTTCAAAACATCTAAACAGCTGGTGGTTTAGTCAAAATCACCCGAAAAACCCCCAGAAACAAGTCAGGTTTTTTTTAGATTTCTAAAAAGCTAGATTGCTCAATCTACATGCTGTTTGAGATATTCCATTCATAACATAAGAGGATGCACAATTATCTTAGGAATTAGGGACAAGCATTGCTTATTGTTTATTAAAGACAGAAATAATTTATAATGAGGCAAAAATAAAGGTGACAATATTATTTTATAATTAAATTTAAGGAGGTAATATTATTGTATACAGAAATAATAATATACTGCACATTTATGGCACCTCAAGTGCCAGCATGCATTGTGCCAATGTCAAAATAGCAAGTGTTTTTGCTCCTGTTAGCAATCAAATAGTATTGCGCCCTTAATATAATGAAATATTCATATTGCCCCATAGCATAATAATGCAATGATATTTCCCCTTGATATAATTTTAATTTAATTATAAACAAATTGGGCTCCCTTAGTCAATAAACAATGCTTGCCCCATAATTCCATTTTAAAATGAATGGCAAGATAACCCATACAGTATACTGTTTGAGCAATTTTACCTATCAGAAATAATCAAATTTTTTTCTGGCGTTTTTTTCTGGCAGCTGCCAATAAACTTTTTTCTATTTTCAGATTGTCCAGTTTACAGGGAATATTAACTGCAATCCTTAATGATATTTCAAATGTAATAACTTCTGAAATAAATATATCCAGGCAATGAAAACCCATCAACATACAATTGCAATAAAAAGGAACATCTCAAATACTGTTTCATAATTATCACTCTCTGAATATTTAGGTAACATATAATAGAAATATTAAAAAGATTTACCTATATTTGATTAGCTGTGATAGAACTGCAACAATTGTTTCCTTATGTATGTTAAAACCTTGCAATAACAATGTTTCTAATATAACTGGTATTTTGATGTTGAAAATCAAAAGTATATAAGTTTTAAAAAAAAATCCAGGTTCTTAGCTTGACACAAATATAAGCGACATGTACAGGTTACTCAGCATGAGTATTGTGCATTAAAGTGAGCCGCTCGTTCACCCCGTTTCTGTGTCTTCCACACACTGAAAGGATTATCAACGGCCTAAATGCCTTCTGTCTGCAGTTCTGCTGGCTGCTTTGCTCTATGTGTTTGTTCTGATCTCGATGCCTACAATTATCCATGCCTCGATTTCCTTCCTGCTACACAGTAATTCGTGGTTCAGTGCAGGCATTACACGAAGCTAATACTCCAATACTTTAGCACTAATCAATGCTCGCCAACTAAGAACCTGTGAACGCACGGCAATGAGAGGCCAGCCTCTGTTTATCTTGGCTAATGGAACATTATGATAAGTATAGGCAGTGATGAGCAGGTTTAAGCTGAATGATAAATGTTTCTCGGTAACTTTGCAGCGGTTGTCCCGCTTGCTGTGATAGTTTGTGGACTGGGAGCCAGCAGAAGAAATAGATAGGCGGATTTATTTTGTTTTAGGTTGTGCACACACTGTGATAATAGGGTTGATCTGCTATTGACACCACGCTGCTTATCACCTTCTGTGCCAGGGGCTGCAGCCAAGAACATTATCAAAACCTGATTTATATGGATGTATATTTTGTTCTTTGTTAGCACCACACAATACATGCTGTGTCTTAGCAGAAGACAACTATTTTATGAAGAAGTTGGGAGCTGCAGAATGAGAGGGATACTGGGAGGATCACCCCTATCCTGCTGAGCTTAGCGGCCATGCAAACTACATAGTTGAGAATGTCAGGAATGTCACAAGAAACCATTTTTTATTTTTGTTTCTAAGGCTGAACCTGGCTGTTGTTCATAAAAAATAAAAACAAAGGAACATATCTCATACTGCTTTCTGGCTTCTTAGTAATGCTTTCTTTTTTATTTATATCCACAGAATGAATGTGTATTTGGAATGTATGGGCTTTGTGTACATGTGTGTGCGTGTGTTTTCTCTTAAAGTGAATAACTCTTTGCTTGTCTATTCTGTGTTGTGTCTTTCGAAACCTGTGAGCTGACAGATTTAATTAGACTCTCACAGAGCTGTCAGGGTAGGGTTGGCTCTTTGACTCGTGTGACATGGCACTACCGGCAACAGGGGCACCATGAGAACACACGGAATGCAGAACAATAATAGGTGTAATAGTGGGAGTGAGAAGGCAGGGTTGGATAATGAAGGTGGACACAGCAGCCAGTTGGAGGGGCTACTTCACTTGTTTTTCATGACTTTCATCAATTTCTGACCTTTGGTTTTATTGTCAGTGTAAATCAATTATGTAGTTAAAAAATTACCGAGCTATTTTTTTCAAGAATATGCATTTTCTCCTCCTTTTTGTTGCATATACTAAGTAGCATTTTTTCCCATGTTATACATACATACCAGAAACATTGGCATCAATCATCAACCACAAAACTATCTAAAACTCATTACTATAGAAATACAGAGAATTCATACAATTTACTACTAGTATTTTTTTGTTAAAAAATCTATGAATGTTTAGTCTACCCTAATGTATGTGCTATCTGTGAATGTATATACCAGTAGTTTTGGTATGGTATATTCAAGCAGACAATTTATATTACTGTGAATTGCTGACTAATTTAAGTGGCAGGAACCTGTATATGTAAATAAATTAGTGTATGTTATTCCATTCATTTCTATTTAAAGTGAAGAATGTTGAATAATCAGCAACCAGCGTGATTTTAAAGATCTCTTGTTTACTTTTCATGTATCAGTGGCAGACACATTTGTTACTACTGCGTATGAATCACAGTACTGCAGCTTCTTGCTGAAAAATAGCCAGAGTAACCAACATGATGCCACACTCATTTGTGTTGTCCTGAGCTTATTTTAGTGTGTTAACTCTGTACTTTTTTTTTGTTAGTTCTCAGTATTTCATATGTTAAATTGGGACACTTTACATTTGATGAAAACTTTTTGTTTTATAAATTTGAAGACAGCCCTCACTTGTAGATACTTAACTAACTATACACAACTACAGAAACCACCAGACTAAGCATGTATTACCGTATTTCCCCATGCATAAGGCGCTCCCATGTATAAGACGCACCTTACTTTTGGCCCCGAAATTTGGAAAAAAAATATTACGGTAGCTGTCAAAAAAGGCAGGGAGAGTGTAATGGCCGGCTGCTCTGATAGTGATCAGAGCAGCCGGGCAGCACACTCTCCCTGCAATCGCTGCCACTGTGCCTCTGTCCCCCTCCTCATGGATCCCCGCTGACAATCTCTGCCTGTCCTCGCCTGCTGGATCCCCGCTGACACTCTGCCTGCTGGCTACTGCATCCCCGCTGACAAGCTGCCTGTTTCCGCCTGCTGGATCCCCGCTGACACTCTGCCTGCTGGCTACTGCATCCCCGCTGACACGCTGCCTGTCTCCGCCTGCTGGATCCCCGCTGACACTCTGCCTGCTGGCTACTGCATCCCCGCTGACAAGCTGCCTGTTTCCGCCTGCTGGATCCCCGCTGACACTCTGCCTGCTGGCTACTGCATCCCCGCTGACACGCTGCCTGTCTCCGCCTGCTGGATCCCCGCTGACACTCTGCCTGCTGGCTACTGCATCCCCGCTGACACGCTGCCTGTCTTCCGCCTGCTGGATCCCCGCTGACACTCTGCCTGCTGGCTATTGCATCCCCGCTGACACGCTGCCTGTCCCTGCCTGCTCGATCCCCGCTGACACTCTGCCTGCTGGCTACTGCATCCCCGCTGACACGCTGCCTGTCTTCCGCCTGCTGGATCCCCGCTGACACTCTGCCTGCTGGCTATTGCATCCCCGCTGACACGCTGCCTGTCTCCGCCTGCTGGATCCCCGCTGACACTCTGCCTGCTGGCTACTGCATCCCCGCTGACACGCTGCCTGTCTTCCGCCTGCTGGATCCCCGCTGACACTCTGCCTGCTGGCTATTGCATCCCCGCTGACACGCTGCCTGTCCCTGCCTGCTCGATCCCCGCTGACACTCTGCCTGCTGGCTACTGCATCCCCGCTGACACGCTGCCTGTCTTCCGCCTGCTGGATCCCCGCTGACACTCTGCCTGCTGGCTATTGCATCCCCGCTGACACGCTGCCTGTCTCCGCCTGCTGGATCCCCGCTGACACTCTGCCTGCTGGCTACTGCATCCCCGCTGACACGCTGCCTGTCCCCGCCTGCTGGATCCCCGCTGACACTCTGCCTGCTGGCTATTGCATCCCCGCTGACACGCTGCCTGTCCCTGCCTGCTCGATCCCCGCTGACACTCTGCCTGCTGGCTACTGCATCCCCGCTGACACGCTGCCTGTCTTCCGCCTGCTGGATCCCCGCTGACACTCTGCCTGCTGGCTATTGCATCCCCGCTGACACGCTGCCTGTCCCTGCCTGCTCGATCCCCGCTGACACTCTGCCTGCTGCATCCCCGCTGACACGCTGCCTGTCCCCCTCCTCCTGGATCACCCCCCCCCCCGTTGCCCCTGTAACGCTACCCCTGTATAAGACGCACCCAGGTTTTGGACCCAAAATTTTTGGGAAAAAGGTGCGTCTTATACATGGGGAAATACGGTATATGAATTCAGAGCTAATATAAATGTAGTGGTTAGCACTTCTGTCTCACAGCGCTGGGGTCATGAGTTCAATTCCCGACCATGGCCTTATCTGTATGGAGTTTGTATGTTCTCCCCATGTTTGCGTGGGTTTCCTCCGGGTACTCCGGTTTCCTCCCACACTCCAAAAACATACTGGTAGGTTAATTGACTGCTATCAAAATTGACTCTAGTCTTTCCCTCTGTCTGTGTGTGTGTATTAGGGAATTTTGATTGTAAGCTCCAGTGGGGCAGGGACTGATGTGAATGAGTTCTCTGTACAGCGCTGCGGAATCAGTGGCGCTATATAAATATATGGTGATGATGATGATGATTCATATAAAATTATTTATATAGGCACTTTTGGAGACAGTGGGGCAGTTTAGCCATAAATATCTATTCACCAGAAGAGGAGAGAGATAGACATTATAGAAGGAAAGATGAATCCTAACCATTTGAGTAATATGCTTGTTGCTGTCAATGTCCAGGAGCTTTAAAATAAGAGAACAAATACAATCTAGTGAAATTAAAGCGATCAGAATGGAGCCACATTGCCTCCAAGCCAATTATAATGGCAGTACTTCAACAAGTAACAATAAAGGTTTCATGCAGGAATTTGATAAATGATTAATGCTTATGATCTCCATTCAGATCCTGCATGATGATATGCTCTGCTATACCAAAATATTTTAATGGATGAGGGTTGAATCATACTGTACATATTTAGCAAGCACACATTGTGTCTCAGAACAGCAACCCACCATGTATTATGTGTACAGCAAATTGAAGCTGCAAATTTACATTCCATCCAAACTAACTGCACCAACCTACCAAAGTATACAATGTAGATATGCTAGTATTAACATTCCACCATGTTATCCTAACTGTCTCATTTTCTTTATGGAAAAACAGTGTATCTGAGGGAATGTTGTCAATTTGTATTTTCTTTTAAAGCATAGTGGAAATGAAAATGCTTTTTAAACCATACTTATGAGTAATCTTAAGCGAGTTTTTAATTGTTGTACATCTGTTAACCATTTTTATGTGCTGAAAAATGTATGTGATTGTTTTTATCATCAATAATTTTGTATTGCAACTTTTAAATGTAGGGGGGATGCAGAAAGCAAAAAGGAGAGGGGGATTGTTCACCAACAGGGAAAGATGGGTGGGTTAAAAGGGGGTAACGGACACTATGCTATGTTAAAGCAAAACCATTAAAGTACTTAATAATTAAGCATATACAGTTATAGATTTGAGTCGCACGTGGTTTGGTTAAATTGAAAGGTGTGGGGTCTGAGTTGTTATTTGGCAGATTATTGAGGAGTCTTCTTAATAATGGGGGAAAGAACTGCACAGTATAAGGTATGCCTGAGAAGCTTACAAGCGATGTATTTTAGTTACAAATTTTAGTTACATACTAGTTGGGGGAGATAGATTTTTCCAATTTTGGGCTATTGCAGCCCTTGTTGTTATCAATATATGGCCCATTAAATATCTATTATGTAATAAGATTTGGGGTGGGTAAAGGTGCGTGCAATTGTCATAGCATTTTCATAGCATAGGCCATATGTATTTAATGAATACATGAACATCCTATGTACAAAAAATGTTTTGTAAAATACCGGCTGCTTAAAGAAGGTTTAGAGGCTCATACCTGGAGCATTCAAAGTATGATCTCAGAACCTCCTATATGCTTAATGAGGGCTCCTATAGAACGTCATTATTTTGTTATATTACCAAGCGTTAATGCTAGTGAGTGCTGAAGGCAATGTTGAACAAGATGCAAAGCAAACACTTGTCATAAAGTGTGTGCATACAGCTCCATTTGCTTACATTATTTGTTGGACTATTAGCATTAAAGGGCATTTAGCAGGCTTTAAGAGCGTGTGGTGAATGACTGATTTCAGCACCTCTTGTGTAAGAAGCCTTACACAATTGCAATGCATTACATTACATTGCTTTAGGGTTTGATATATAAGATGATTAGCTGCTGTTGGAAAATAACTTGTTGTCATTCAGATGAATTTGTAAAATGTTGCCATAAAATGTAAAAATATTCTAAAAAAAAAAAGTATTAAATTTGAGGAACTTTACTGTTGTTTTTCATACTGGTACACATTTGAAAGAAAACAAAGAAGAAAAAGCTTTATTGAAATTAGAATGATATGGCGGTGTATAGTGTGGACTCATTAAGGCTTTACCACTCACTGATTAGGACAGCGGTTCCCGAACTGTGCACTGAGCTCCCTGGAGTGCCGTGGCGATCTCACAGGGGTGTCGCAAATATGTAAAATACTTACCAGTTGTATGGCACCCTCCTCCCCTTCTCCCTGCCCCGTTAGCACTGACATCATGCCTGACATCAGTGAGGAGCGGCGCAGTGAGGAGCCAGCAGAAAAGAAGACAGGAGAAAAGAGAAGAAAGGAGGGCAAGTAAAAGGTAAGAAAATGAATGGAGGATGAAAGGGGCAGTGTAAAACAAGGGTAACTGATGAATGGGCATGTGATATTGTGAAGGGGCACAGTGTTAAGATGAAGAGGCACAGTGTGATGATGGAGGGACAAAAGTGACAGTGAAGGGGCACAGTGTTAATATGAAGAGGCACAGTGTGATTGTGAAGGGGCACAGTGTTAAGATGAAGAGGCACAGTGTGATGATGGAGGGACAAAAGTGACAGTGAAGGGGCACAATGGTAATATGAAAAGGCACAGTGTGATTGTGAAGGGGCACAGTGTTAATATGAACGGGCAAAAGTGACGATGAAAGGGCACAGTGTTAATATGAAAAGACAAAAGTGACAATGAAGGGGCACAGTGTTAATATGAAAGGACAAAAGTGACAATGAAGGGGCACAGTGTTAATATGAAAGGACAAAAGTGACAATGAAGAGGCACGGTGTTAATGTGAAGGGACAAAAGTGACAAAGAAGGGGCACAGTGTTAATATGAAGAGGCACAGTGTGATTGTGAAGGGGCACAGTGTTATTATGAAGGGGCACAGTGTGATACTGTGAAAGGGCATAGTGTTATTAAGAAGGGGCACATGATATTGTGAAGGGGCACATGTGATATTGTGAAGGGACACAGTGTGATGATGAAGGGACAAAAGTGACAAGGAGCACATCCTTCATGTATATTATTTTTGCAAACAACTTAATAATTATTTCTGTCCTGACCTAAATACTTATTACATTATTTTAAAACAACTACTTAAAAAATGGGACTGCTCAGCAATTATTTGGACGTAGGGGTGCATTAAAAAAATTATGGAGACCCTAAGGGTGCCTCAAACTGAGAAAGTTCGGAAACCACTGTATTAGGAGCATAAAAATAGACCCACTGAGCGGTATAGCCCTTGAGCTTTCCTTCTGTGTACACAAAGCAAATGTTGTATAATAAATTCCCAGGCGATGCTAGATTGCGGACCTTAACAAATATTATACATATGTGTATTACCTATTACCTTACTCCCCATTGAAAGCTAGGGGTGGGGGGTTCTTATAGTTTTGAGTCTTATAATTATACTTACATGTAACCTTGAAGCTTTCTTTGTGTAAAAAAATATATATATATATATAATCACATATATTGAGCAGAGTTAAATTGAGATCAGTACTGAATACAATACAATATTTTTCAGGGTTCCTTATGCCTAGTGAACCAAAAGGGTGCAATGACAAACTGCAAGAAGTGCATTTCAAGGTGTATACCCACTACCCAGTCCTGAAAATCTTTATGGTGGAAACCTTTAATATAAATTCATGTTTTTAATTAAGCCCGAAAGTCAAGAGGCATCTTTATTACATGTGTGAATGTTTTTATCGCAGCGGTTGAGGTTTGCCTACAAAAACGCGCTTTTCTGTAAAAAGTGAAACTGAAAGGTGCAAAATGTGTAAAACTGCTGAAAAATCAATTCCTTCTGCAGAAAGAAAAATACTATGTGCCCCTTGGAAACAGGAAACTCCTCTGAATGCACCTTCTCCATAAGTTCACATTTAAATAATCTTGTCCTGCAAAACAAAATTATTATTTTTTTCACATTCTGCATAAGTAAACTAGGCTGTAGTCTGTGAAGTATGCCTCAGACTGGAATGTTATATTGATAACCATTTATTAGTTTCTTTATATTCCCATCCCTGTCCTATACAAAGGAATTTTACTTTGTAACAGAATAACTAGCTTTGCCCAAAAGCTAAATTGGTATCTTTACTATTCAAGTGTGGATGGACTAGGCATCTTTTCCAGTGACTGATGGCATAATAATCACTGCAAAATACTATCTGACTGGATGAGAAATGTAAAGTGAATCTGGATGATAGTGCAGATTTACTCTCATCTGTCACGGGGTATTGGGATATAGAGTGATGGGATTGTGGATTGTGCATTTGCATGTGTACAAGGGTAGGAGCAGGGCTGCAATAAATGCATTTGAACATGACAGTAAATGTGACTGTATTCTTTATAGATTCTCGCATATTTCCCCAATGTAGACAGCTTCAGTGTCAGTGATTCATTGTTCAGTATGAAGGCAGAGTTTTGGCCATTAATATATTTAGACAGGAGCAATACGTATTTTAAAAGTTCTTGTCTAATCCTACAAATCTGCAAGATTGATATAGATAGAGGGAGCAACCATAAAGTCAGCAAGTTCCTGAAGTGAATTGTGACACATGAGTACGGGTCTTGCATCACTATTAAAATTTTATCTAAGTCTTGGCGTTCATATGCAGCTTATGACACAGATGGCAAGTGGCGTGCTCGTATCGGCTTTTTTATAACTTCCGCACCTGTGTCTTGAGCCAGCAGTTTGTCAGCTTAAGGTTTGGTTCACAAGGTGATATAGCTTTCTGACTTGACATTAATTGACCTGCCAATGCATGCTATTTATTTGTATGAGTAGTGGATCTGCATGTTTACAGAGTTGTATTGGTTATAGCGTCTTGTGCTTGTGCATTTTGGTGCCTTGTAGCTTGCATATCAGTGGAAGCATCCACTCTCAACCACCAGCAAAGGAAGGACAAATAGCATCTTTTACTGACTTGACTTGACTGGTAATGTCCTGGTGCTTAAATGTTAATCATTCTGAATACAAATTATATTACACCTCAATGTAATTTGGTCAAAATCATCATGATCATGATTACACATATATTTAATTTGTCCACAATAGATCATACCATGGCCTTATTTTCCCGTGTTTGCGTGGGTATCCCCCATGTGCTCTGGTTCCCTCCCATTCTCCAAAAACATACTAGTAGGTTAATTGGCTGCTAGCAAATTGATCCTAGTCTGTGCCTCTTTGTGTGTGTGTGTGTGTGTGTGTGTGTGTGTGTGTGTGTGTATGTTAAGGAATTTAGACTGTAAGCTTTAATGGGGCAGGGACTGATGTGAGTGAGTTCTCTGTAGAGCGCTGCGGAATTAGTGGTACTATATATAGAGCTAATGATCATATTAAGGCAGGCTACCAAATTGGATCCACCCTGAAGTAGGAGACTAGTGAAGTACATTTATAAAGTCATACTGGTAAGGTAAGCAAAGGATTTTCTTGATAATAAGTTAACAGGACATACTGCATTGCGTCATTGAAGGTTTTACCTACTGTTTCACATATTGTAATATTTAATAGGAAATTACTTTTTGGTGACATATTCTGATTTACAGATGTATCATCTTGCATGACACCAATGATGAAGGACACACACCAAACACATGAGTCAATGTTAAAACTGTATGAGACAATGGGTGTCCAGTGTGTGAGACAGCCTTGACACTAGTAAAGTTCAGTGAATCATTATTTTGCAATGAAGTTCTTTTGGGATATGAAATGATGCTGTTGTGGGCTGCCCCTTTAAGTATCTTGTGGCTTTTTAGCACAGCTGGTTTCAGATGCGTCTGCCTGATTCTGCTTGGGTTCCCTTGCCAAAGCAGGGCTGTCACAGCTGGTAGTACTTACGATATTTGCTGGAAAGTATGTGATTCATTAGTTGGGGCCGTATGTTTTTCACCAGTTCTGGTCATGTTTTTGTTAGGATGTGGTAAAAAGCATAAGCAAGGGGGTAAGGGACAATGGAAATATGTGACTTGTTAAATATTGGCCTCAAACACTTATTAGCTTACACTGAACACTGTAAAAAGTAGAAAAAAAAGTCTATGTTAACTCATACACCAAATCACCTAATTCTGTTCTTTAGAGCATAAGCTACATAGTCATGTGGAACAAACTGTACATTCTGGTTTCTATCATGTTGTTCTCTTCTTTCTCTTTAGAAGAATAAGTATTACAAACAGCAGTAGCTTTGTGGTGACTAAGTGATAAATGTAATACATTCATTTACTAAATAAGTGCTGTCAAAGATTTTTCTTTTTTATTTAATGAGAAGAATTGTTTATTTGTTATACATGTTTGTGAGCTGGATCTCATTAAAATATGTAAAATCTGTTGGTGTTGTAGCTAAGCTCTATTTCCAGAAATCATCTACATGTGAGCATATTCTAATGCTCCCCCAAATTTGATCCTTTCTAAACCCCATCCATCCAACTATCTCAAATAATCTCTACAACAGTGATTTAACTATCACAAGAGAAGCCCATACAGCATCTATGCGGTCCAGCAGTGAGGAGGGAATAGCAATACTGACCAGTCCACAATGGACGGCCCAACGGGCCCCACTTTGCTTTTCTGAGCATACACAGGGAAGCCTCAATTGGGTTTTCAGATCTAGTATTGAAGTCCCCCCTCTCTTATTCAAAATAGCATAGCTGGGGCCTTCAGAGTAAATGGGCAGGTATCGCTGGGCATACCTTTAAGCTTTGTTATAGGGCCCTGTGATTGCATGTTATACCTATGCGCTATGGGTGTAACATGCTTACTGGGTGTAACCAGTTTTGTATCTCACACGTCTTAACTTGAGATTGTATGTATTATATATTTACTCACACTTTTAAATTGTAATCTTCCACAAGCAGAACCCTTTTTAATGCTGACTACATGTTGGTATTTGCAATTGGCCCGATATAATAGCATGTCACTCCATGCCTTCTAATAATCCGACAGAAATCATTATCATGCATCATTATCAAACATGCTTGAATTGGAAGATGACCTCTCTTGGCCTGTGTGTGCCTGTGGTCATCTTCCAAGCACACAAGCAGGACTCTATGATGCCAGAAAAGACCCGACTGCTGGATCTCATTTGGTCAAATTGGGCTCTGATCCTGCTGCTGTGCACACAGACTGAGCAGGAATATACAGTGAGTGACTGGCAGAACACTTGTGTTAGACTGTAAGTGTAGGTCAGTTGATGCCTGTGTATCACTGTCTGTACACCTACCTATTTTAAAGCACCATGGAATATGCCTTGTGTTCTATAAATAATAATATAATCTATTTACCTAATCACTGTTTTTAAGTGTGTGTGTGTGACCACCTGATGTTCATTATGCAGTATAAGACATGTTTGTGATATATCATGAACACTCACAGGAATATAGCTTAAAAAAAAGATACTGCTTAAAACATGCATGAAATCTGCTTCTTAACTGACAGCTACCAGAGGCCTGTAATTTGGTAAACATTGAGCTACTCCTAATACACTAGGGCTGATTATGCCCATACAGCAAGTGTGTTCGTTAAAGGTATTATAGCGACGTTCCTACTCTCACTCCTGTCGCAACAAGTCCCTCCCGTATCTATTAGAATGACCTGTGGCACTGAATTTTTACCTGCTCGAATCCAGCTTGTACTGCTGACCTTTGTCAATGCGGTAAGGAGCAAAGCGGCTTCTTGTGTGCTTGTCATATTTTCTAGTTTTTTTCTAAGTGTATTGAATGGCAATGAAGCTGTGGGCGCAAGGGAATTCATAAACCTGTTCTCACTTAAATTAGGATTCTAGAGCCTTGACTGGTCGAGTTTTCTATTCCCTGCCAAAGTGTGCTATTCTGAATTATAGACTTTCTTTTCCTAACAATTGCTATTTCAGTAACTCAAATAAGACAGTGAGACCTACCTGGAAACTCTTAGGGGCTGATACTAACACTCAGGATTTTAAGTACATTTTAGGGTTACAGTGCTTTTGACAAAACTTTTAGCATCTCTAAAGCCTGTCTGCTGTTAGTGTCTATATTATACAATTATTTGTCCACATAGGTGGTTTTTTATACTCATGCCAAAGATGTTTATATGAAGCGTTCTTGGAAATATTGATTTTATATCATTGCTATTGTAAGTTTTGTATAATAAAGTCAGTCAGCTTGTTTGTAAAGTTTCCAGCAATGCATTACACTCTTAGTGGTTAGTAGTTTGTAGTAGGAGACTAGCATCTGCAATGTTTTTCAATACAATAGAGACATCATTAACATGCAATGTCTTAAGTAAGGCACAAAAAAAAGCTACTGTCATCTAGGGGTGTGCACCGGCCACTTTTCGTGTTTTGGGTTTTGGGTTCTGATTAGCTTGAGGTTTTGGGTTCTGATTTGTTTTGCCAAAACACCCCATGAAAGGTTTTGGTTCTGATTTTGGGTTTTGGGTTCTGATTTTTTTTTTTTTTAAAAAAAGCATAAAAAGTGCTAAAATCCATTTTTTTGTTTTTTTCACTCCTACACTATTATTAACCTCAATAACATTCATTTCCACACATTTCCAGTCTATTCTGAACACCTCACACCTCACAATATTGTTTTTAGGCTAAAAGGTTGCACCGAGGTAGCTGGATGACTAAGCTAAGCGACACAAGTGGGAGGCACAAACACGTGGCCCAACACGTGGCAGGATCAGTGGACTTAAACAGCAGTACCACTGGACTTATACGGCAGGATCAGTGCCTTGCTTGCAGTCTCCTAGGTAACGCAAATAATCTCTACAAATATGCACACAGGGGCATGGCCAGTAAAATATGGAACACATACTTTATGGATAAACAATGTCAATACACTTAATGCCGAGAAGCTAACCAAATAGTTTTCTCCATACAAGATACTCCCAACTATTCACTGTACCTAGCTTTTATCACCACGTAAATGAACTCAGCAGTCAGATCCATAATAAAGTGTGTCATCACACAAGTCAGGTTCGGGATAGACTCATCACAGTTCAGGTAAATTTAAGTTTGACATTTGCTATAAAACAAACACACAAATAGTCAATTAGTATGTTTTTGGACATTGGGAGGAAACCAGAGCACCCAAAGAAAACCCTCACAACTCATTAGGAGAACATACAAACTCCACATAGATATTGCCAGGGTTGGAATCTCAAACCCATATGACCCCAGCACTGTGAGGAAGCAATGCTAACTACTGTGCCACTGTGCTGTCAAAATTTTTACAAATTGTTTAGGAATGTTTATAGAGTCACAGTTGAGTAAAAAGTAATAGAAAGACTGTAAACTGTTTTGGGTTTGGGTTTTGACATGCACCAAAAAATAGAAAATCGAGGTATAAACACTAATTTGAATATTTACAAAGAAGATAAGTTTTTCTTTAATTATTTTATACTATGAAACAGTCCCAGTTTTCTGCACCATAAATGGAAATGGCCAAGTGGAAAAGGATTGGGGTTGCCTTAAAACCTAACTCTCATGACAGCTGCTTCTCTTTTGGCTGTAAATACTGACTCATTCTCGCCCCCAGGTAACTTTCTTCCACAGCTCCACTAAAAAAGCTAACCTCCCTCTTCCCTGATCTGAGCCCGACTGAAGATGGCGGGCGTGAGCGGGGAATTTATGCGATCCGAGTCTAGCGCGATCCGACGCGAGACTTGGACGTCATAGCCTCGGTTTCATTTTTTTTGTGCGCCGGAAATACCCGAACAGTGCTCGGATCCCGTCGGATCCGCACTGTTCGGGTGGGCTCGGATTAGCGCAATCCGAGCCCGCTCATCTCTACTGTCATCCACTAAGTTCACATGTCTGCTGTATGTGTGCAAAGATCGATCGACATATGATTTCATGCAGGCAGGTAGAGCAAGACGTATTGGAGGGGTTCTGCACCAAAGTAGACGTTTATTAAGAGCAAGCATCATAAACTTAATTATAGAGGTCAGAAGACCTTAGACTTATACCAGACCAGATAAAAAAGGGTTTACCATCATCAAAGGACGGTTGAATTTCATGTATTTCAATGTATTTAGCATACTCAAATATGTTTGCAAATTGTAGTGAATAAATAAATAAAGACTAGATACATCTATTTTTCTTTTGGTCCACAAATGCTGCCTGTGTGGAACTTGAGGTGAAGAGGTTGGGTTGGTGCAAGCTGCTGACGATACCTGTGTTTGGTCGTTTTGCTGTTTAATATGGACTAAAGGTTCTTACTTAGCTTGCACTGTACCTTATATCTCAATTCTTAATAAAAACCAGCTGCCTAATTTTAGCTAATTTAACTTTTGTGCACAAGCTGAGTGGAATGCTGCTGCCTTCCTGCTGCTGTTACTGCTTGAGCCTTTAGTGGTGTACAGTCAGAGTGATTGAGATTGATGACACATTTATCTCATGCATTTACATTATGACATATACATTGTGTTTGCGATCTGATAGGAATCTTCCACTTTTTTTTTACACATTGGGTGCACATATCATATTACAGACTCAAAGCATCTCTAACAGATATAGCCATTTAAACCTCAGAGCAATAAAATAATTATTCATACTACATGAAGCTCATGTAATTTGCCCAGCAAATTAATTCAGTTAACCACCTTTAAATAGCAGGGGAGGGAGTGTGTGATTGGGAGGACCAATCACTGGCTGCAGTCTCTTGACTCTGGCTTGTGATTGGTCCTTCCACTCACATTTCCCTCTCCCTCCTCCTGGTAAGAGGAATGGGATTGCCCCAGGTAAAATGACTGCACAGAGCAGCACCCAATGTTCCACCTGGGGGAAGGAGACCCTGCACATCCACCATTTACTAGTAATGGTACAGCTTTAAGTTTCCTATTAATATAACTACTAAACACTAACTTCTATTTCTGTAGCTACAAATTGTAACGTATTGCGTATTGATCCGCTCCGGATCACTGAGTTCGGGCCACTATGGCGACTGGGTCGTCACTTCCCTCTTCTCCGTCCCGGCCATCACCTGGGCAACGCCCGGGATGCTTCTCTAATCAGCACCACATCTCGGCAACTGACAGCCAGATGCATGCGCATTCTGTACACATGAATTAGTAGCTTTCTGAAGAGGTAATTAGGCCATTTGGAGCTCTGGCCTCTCATTGGTCAGTGTGGGTATTCCCTGCCGGTTATAGCTTCTGTTTACACGCTTGTTGACCTGCTCCATATCCCTGTGAATACTTTGCTTGTAATCTGACTGATACCTGTTGTGACCTCGACTTGATCTGGACCTTGCTGTTTGGTGGTTGCCCCAAACCTCTGCCTGTTTACCAGATTCTCCTTGCTTGCAACCTGCCCTGACCCTTGGCCTGTCCCTAGTTATTCTGATTACTTTGGACCCACGACCCGACCCTTGGACTGTTCCTGTTTAATCTCTTGTCCTGTCTCCCTTCTCCGACACTCCGGTTTCTGTACATAAGCTCCCACTACGTTGAGTTTAAGTCCCGGGGGCATCCGAGTACCTGTGAGTGTAACAAACTCTACAGGAAAGGTGGCTGCTAAAGGTGGAGACCTCTACTATCTCTTCTAGGAATTCTTGTCAGAACCGTCAGCCGTAACACAAATCAGCAGAACTTAAACTCAAACAGTATTAAACTCCCATCCTAACAATGCATTTTGACCTTCCTCAAGCCACTCATTGTACTACTAAACTATTTCACAACTGGTGCGAATTACAATGGGTATATTCAATTAGCCGCGATGTTCCACCAAACATTGCGGCTGCGCACATTTGCAGGGACTATGGTATCTCAACATCGCTGATTTCTCCTCGCACCTCTATGGGGGTCGAAAATTGAATATGCCTCTATGAGTTAAGGAGGTACAAAACTTCACTAATGCCAGAAGCTTAAAAATTAAAAGATATTTTGTTTTAGGAATGAACCCCAACCAACCAAGTAGAAACAATTCAGGAAAAACAGACCTCTCCGAGCGACTCCCATTATTCGCCAGAACATACAGCCTGGAGTTTCCATGTAAATTGCTACATATGGAGATTGTTGATTAAGCTAGTTAGACAACTACCGTTAACAAACTATTTCTGTAGTGGTTCAGATGCAAACTCTAGGCTGTGAGCAAAAGCGGATCATGACACTGTACCTTATGTGGTGCTATTGGATTTATTTTGTCACTAATCAGAATCACTGTCTAGCATAGGTATTCCCATAAAAATTTTACATTTTCATTCATTATACTTAATACTGTAATTTAAACAGCTGTAGGCCAGTGCATGACATACATATGTGCTTTTATGATCAGTGTTTTAATTTTCTGCTATGAACTTTTCCACCCAAGAGCTATTTGTCTGTTTTCTATATTTTGGCCTCTCCTTCTTATCAGAATTCCTCCTCCCCCGTACTCTCTCTCATTCCCTCTAGAGAGATGCCTGGGAACGGTAATAAGGCAAAGAAAAAGCTGAGGTTTGTTAGAGAAAAATTAAGGCTAATGATCGGCGGCTCATTTTCATATTGTGTGGGTGTGGATGGAGGAGTTAATCAGTGCAGGTGGCCCCGTCCCGCTGGGAGATCTCCTTTTGTCATCATGAAAAGGAGGGGAGCACAGCGATTGAATTACCACAGCTATGCAAGGACTAAACATATTTCAGCTCCCAATGGGCATCTAGTCTGAGGACTGAGAGCCGACATTAATTCCACTCTGAAGCAGTGCTGCAATATGTATTTATAATTAGACCGACTGCAAGGAGCAGGAGCAGAGAGTCTTGTTCAAATTTAATTTCTGGTGTAATCTTGCTAATGATGGCCTAGAATGCAAATGGCCTTTGATTCAGTTTGACAGCTTGTGTATCTGGGCTCAAACAAGGACCCAGCCACTTGCTAATTAACCCTTTCCAAGTAAAATGTTGAAGTTCAAGAACCACAGTGTGAAACATTTGTTTTCTTCTTTGTGTTATCCAAAAGTTAGTTAACGTGTCTTCCTGTCTTAATCTTTGGCAACATTGGATATTTGGTACTTTTAGTGGACAAAAAACAATTTTAATAATACACTTGTTTAATCATTTAGATCAAGACTCGTGTCTTGAGCAATGACCAGGCTTGTTAGGCCAGTTTTTATGGGGATTGCCACGTATGAGCTATTTTTCCTGGTAAAGTTTTCTTCTCTCTGTACATTTCATGTATATTTTAAGTGTGGGACCCCTGTTGTCCTTGGTATATAGAACATATTTTGTTTCCAGGTTGGTGTGATTCAGAACAGTGAAAGCAGTAACTCTACCATCACCTCATGATTAGTTGTGGAATCTCCACTATAACAAAGATAGACCGTAACCTCTAACTGGTATTCTCCAGAGTCTCACTGATCCGCTGTTACTTGCACAATCTGCTTTTACAGAAAACAGCAACCATCCGTTTTCATTCCTCCCTTGAAATAAAGTATTTGACAAATGTAAAACAATTGTGGTTTTTCCCTGTAAAATTAAAGGTCCATGACTATTTTTCCACACCCACAACCTTTTTAAATGTCACCTATTTTGTTTAAAACTTTTCCCATTTGCTTATATCATTATTTTTATCCTCTGACTTCTGTTTCCTTCTTCTAACTCAATACACTAGTCAGCACTGCTCTCTTTATAAACATTTACAGTTCTCCTATACATGCGTTTTAATTTTATAGACACATTTAATATATGATAATGATACAGAATATATGTCACTTACGAATGTTCCATCTAAGTTGAATCTGGAATTGAATTTGAGAAATTATTGAATTGATGGAAATTCCTGAAGGGCTGCTGTGCAGTGCAACTCTGCTAAATATATTTTTCATAGCACTAACAATAACATTTCCCGATCAGCTTAGCTTAGAGTAGAGATGTCCAAGTTCAGTCCTCAAGGGCTACCAACAGTTCATGTTTTCATGATTTCTTTAATCGAGCACAGGTGAGTTAATCTATTTGGCTTTGTTAGTAATTATTGCACGTTTCTATATACAGAAATCCTGAAAACATGGCCTGTTGGTAGCCCTTGAGGACTGAAGTTTGACACCTTTGGCTTAGAGGGAACAGTGTTATTTACATTTATGTAGTAGTAATAATATCAACAGTTACTTGTTGTATTATTATTATTAGCAATAGCATTCTGAATTAAGTTATATTTTATGAGTCTAATCTGCCCATGGCGTAAATTCTAATGATATTAGATGTTGTTCAGCATTGTGGTGGTAAGATCTGGCCAAGTGCTTTCAAACAGGTCATGAAACCAAGAAATTTCATAAAATAAATCAGAAATTGATATCAAATACATTTAGAAATTGTAGATATATGTTAATTTTAGTAAGTGTTTCAAATTAGTGCAGATGTCATCACTAAGCACCAATTATACAGTAACTATTCATAGAAGTGCATATGTATATAATATATAAGTGATGTTAATATATGTATAAAGTCCTGCAAATACATAGTTACCTACTCTCCTGGAATGTCCGCAAGACTAGACATTCTCTCGGAGTTCCCCGGAAGCAGTGCAGATTCCGGCACCCTGCCCACTTCCCTAGTGAAGTTTGCTGACGCGATTCACAGCAAATTGCGTAACTCTGGCCCTACCCCCACAAATCCCAGCTTTGTGTAGCAGGGACCGGGACGATGCAATTCGTAATGCCACGCCCCCTGCACTTGGCTCTAGGATCTCAGGAGATCCAGATATGTGTTCTGATGTCATCACTTAAGTGTTCTTTAGGTAAACATGTGTATTGTAAGGAGTAATGCACTCCCTAATGAGATTTCTGTGACCTGTATAAAAGTACTCGGCCTGTAGCCTCTATATAATTTACATTATTGTCAACCTTTATATAATAATAAAAAGTGTACAATTAATTATATGATTTGTTCTCATGTGAGTCTTCCAGTTGATATACTATGATCAGCAGTTGGTAGTCCTTGCTGATATTAGATAACATCTAAAAAAGCAAAAACAACAAAACTCTTTGTCTGCACTCTCCTTTCAGTGTCTAAATCTCTGCTTACATGTACTCCACCTTTGAAAAAGACATACTGTACAATACACATAAACCGTTATCATAAGCTAGACTAGGAAAGGATGTAAGGGATTTAGTGGAGGAAGTGCCTGCTGACCTTGAAAAAAAAATCGGACTCCTAAGTTTCTAAATACCTTTATATTGAGCTATTTTAGACTGCTTCACAAAATAAAAAGGGGAAATCAGCTAAAGAAAAACAGGTTTGGAATAATCCAGACAAACAAACTATGTCAGGACTTAAATTTCAACGTGGACCACCCTGTTTAAATGCTTAAAGGTTTTCTGTGGTTAATGAAGAAAAAAAACCTTTTAACCCACAGTGCAGTACGTTACACTACCTGTTTAATGTAAACAGTGAATATGAGCAGATATCGACTTACTATGGTATATCATATGTGCTCACCTTGTCCATAAAAGAAATACTAAATCATTTTACCCTGTAATTAAAAAATAGTCATGGATTTTAAGCATATAAAAATCAGTAATGAAGATTTTTAAAATATATTGAATTACAAATTCAAAATAAGAACATATACAAGAGCCACATGACAGTCCTCACAGTACAATGATGAAAACAGGAGCAGCTCCAGCCCTTGGAATTCTGCCAAACTGTTCCTGAGCCTATGTGGCATTTCCAACAACCTGGGCAGGGCAAAAGAAATCGAAGGTTTGATTTTTCATTAAATGAAATGATGGACATGCCTACAAGGGTACTCTTCATTAATTTCAGACATTGTAGTCAAACATAAGTTAAAACATTTATTTTTAGTATACAGCATTTATATGTAACTGCTTAACATATTCTCCATTTCTGTAAAAATGAATCTATTATTGGTATAAACTATCACTTAGTATAAACTATATATATTGCCATGGTTAAAAGCGTATCCAATGCAAAATGTAAGGATCGCATCTTTTAATTATAAAGTAAATATTTCTTGCATGAATTTCTCATATTAGTTATGAATACAGTAATTCGTGTTTTTATACTTTATACTGAGGGGCTCTTTCACTTATTACAACCACAATTGTTGAGCACACATCATCTCCAAACTTCCACCAGGGTCTAAGGGCCCATTTATGGAGCCCTAAACCATGTGGAAACTGCTTGATGGCGTTAGCCATTGAATCCTATGGGGAGAGCATTTCAGTAAAAGAATCTTCGGATCCCTCACTGCAGCTTATTTTCTTTCCCACCCGATTACTATGGCAAAAATGTCTCTGCGCATGCTTGACCTCAGGATAGTGATAGTGACCGGACACTATCACTTTGCGATAGTGACCGGGGAGGAGAGATAGACAAAGGAAGTTTTAAGGTAAGTGAAATCATCGCCTGGAAGGCCTCCTATCGGACGCACGGTCCTGGGATGATTTTGCGATGACAGATAATAATTAACAGGGCAAAACCTAATTAATAAATGGGCCCCTTACAGTGAAGCGAATGCCTAAAATGATAAAAGCAGTTGGAGTTTGTTGTATTTGGAACCAGGTATCCATTACTTTTATATATGCTATTACAATGTTAGTGGTTATGATATAAGGGCTATATTTAAATTCTCACATTTAAAACAGCCTGGCTAGTATAATGAGTGCCGTGCAGTGACCAGCTTTATGCTGCCCAAATGATTTCATTGTTTGTTAGCACCGTATGCTTTCACATCCATACACCCTGGAGGAATGAAAACTTCTTGGATGAAGAAATCAGATGTTTAAGTTGCCATACTGTTCAAGGTTTTTAATAGGTCACAGAGGTATAGCAGTGAAACCTGTATAAATATACATGGATATACACATTGTTAGGCTGAATGTGCTATGGCTTACAGAGTTATTCAATAGATGGCATTGTAAGTACTTTATACTGTAAATCATTCACAACAGGTGTGGTCTTCATTATAACAGGATAAAACAACACTTACAATTCTGTTCATATATACGTTTTCTGAGCAGTTTACAAAACTGGATTCTTGGCAAGAATTACATTACTCAGAAAATGCAGCAAACGTATGCTGGAGGTGGGCTGGAAAGTGTGACACAACTTTATTGATTCTAAAGTATTGTGATATTACATAGTTGCAGCATTTATACATTATTAATGCAGTATTGGACATTTGCTTGAGACAATGTTCCTTAATTAGCGAGGCTCTTTTTACAGTGTTTACTAATACAGCAACTCTAGCTCTTAAATTAACCCTAGTCTGTGTGTGTGTGTGTGTGTGTGTGTGTGTGTGTGTTAGGGAATTTAGACTGTAAGCTCCAATGGGGCAGGGACTGATGTGAGTGAGTTCTCTGGCTGCAGAATTAGTGGCGCTATATATATAGCTGCTGCTGATGACAGTCGGTTATTGCCAAGAGATGTGATTATTCCAGAAATGGCGAATAAGAAGAATCAGCATCTTTAATGTGATTATGCGGCTCTGGTTATTTACACAATATATCCAGGGGGCAGGACCATATTTAAGTTTGTTTCTGCCGTAGGCAACTATGAGTGAATATTCCCTACATTGTAATCATGCTCATGATTCTCTCTCCCACTCTCCATCCTTATTCTGATTTTTACTTAAATATATATGTGGTTGGAAAGACCAAGCAAGAGAAAAGATCTATGCTGCCCCAAGCAAGTGCCTAGTTTGCCTATATGGAAAATTCAGGCTTGCCAAGGATTGACAATGGCACTGGTGTAGTGATGGCCAACCTGATACACTTCAAGGGCCGAATATGTGTCCCTCTAATCTAATCTTATATTTTCTAAATGAACAAACAGCCACCAAATGACATAAGCACTACCACATCAGCCAGTAACTCCTCACAAAATGGCCTCTACTTGCCCCATGATGGTTCACATGTCCCTCAGACAATACACATGCCCTCAGACCTCCACCCCCCCACATCCAGGCCCGGCGCTCCCATTAGGCAAGGTTAGGCACTTGCCTAGGGTGCCGGGCTCTGGAGGGCGCCCTCCAGAATGAAAATTACTTTAAAACTGTGCGGCGACCGCTGACCATACCTGTCACGGCCGCCGCACAGCATTCAGATGCACGGGGGAGGGGGGAAGAGGCTATTGCTCACCACCGCCGCCTCTCTGCTCTGTCTCCTCCCCTCCACTCACTAGTGTCAGTGAGTGGAGGGGAGGAGACGGAGCAGAGAGGCGGCGATGGTGAGGTAAGGAAAGACGGGGTGAGGGGGGAGGAGGGCGCCGATTGTTGCGGGGGGGGGCGGGGGCGCCGATTTTGTAAAAATGCCTAGGGCGCCATGGAGGCTAGCACCGGCCCTGCCCACATCCCTTCATTCTCTCCTCAGTGGGAGTACCACTGACCACCTAACTTACCATGGTTGCTTTTAAAGATTAAAGTATTAATCACAGTCACACTGAGGAAGGAAAGAGTCCACGTGGTGCAAATGTGTTGGATGTTCTCCCTGCATCGTGTGGAGGTCACATGATGCAGAAGTGGCCGTGGGTGGAGCTCAGTAGTGCATAAATCTCATAATACAATATGTCAGAGCTGGGGCCAGCAGATGAAGGCTCGGCAGGCCCCTGTTGAACAGTCACAGCACTAGTGAAAGCAGGAGAGCACTCTATACTGACTCAATCTGCAAATAGTGAATTTCTAAAAGTACACATTGGTTTGCCACTGGCTCTTACCAAGGTTAATAGAAATATACTGTAGATTGTACAGCAGAAGTAGGAAACAGTACAAATATACTTACTAAAATGTGTACTAAGGCAGAGTGTGGCTCTCAATCACCTCTCCATCGTATGTACATCATTACTTAGACCTCTTATGCAAAGATTTCTTTCATTTTTTTCATGAACGTTCCACATGACAAAAAGTGTTAATATCTTCAAGCCCAGGCAGCAGTAATCCTTTTACTTGAGCGAATCATGTGCTAATCTGCTGGCCGAGTCATGGGCGTATTAGATCATTAGGAATTCATTCTGTGAGGCTATCCGAGACCAGTAACAGGGGACTGGGCAGGCAGTGACAAAAGTGTCGTCTAACACAGAAAACCCTTCTCTCTCTACATCACTGCCACAATATGTATTTAATAAGCACACCCTATATTCTCAAAACCTTTAATTAGTAATTATTTTGTGGACTGTTGTGTTGTTTTTGTTTTATGGAAAACTGCCTCTCTTTTCCATTTGCTATTAAAGTAATGTTAACACTTATATCTTGGAGTTAATTATTTTGTGATTAGAGAGGCATAGTCATTTGTATTCTGTATTTGGAGATGTGGCCATATAGTAACTTAACTTTTCATTGTTTATGTAGATGTCACAGAAATGTTTACATGATGGGCAAGCTACAATCACTGCTAATTCAGAGAGAATTAGAGACACAACGCACATGCCTTTTCTTTTTAAGGTACATTTGAGATAAATCACCTTTTTCTTATCCTTCTTTAAATCCTACTTGTCTTTTTTATAAATGGAAGCGCATTTATATTTACATATAGACCAATGCAAGTAAAATTTTATAAAGTACAACTGTGATTCAATATTAAGATATTAGTAAAAGGCCTTCAAAACATCATATTAATTATGATTTAAATCTGGGGTCATATTTACTAAACTGTTGGTTTGAAAAAGAGGAGATGTTGCTATAGCAACCAATCAGACTTGCTGTCATTTTGTAGAATGCACAAATAAATGAAAGCTAGAATCTGATTGGTTGTTATAGCAACATCTCCACATTTTCAAACATTTGATTAGCAGGAAGTTTCTCTGACAGAAATGTTTTGTACCACCAAAAGCACAACACTGGTAATATGGCTATATGACTGATTATGTTGGAATATAGAGAAGAGTAGCCTCAGGAGGGAATGGGCCGGCATCATCCAGGCCACCTTCACATCTGGGCCATTTAATCACTACAACTGCAAGACAGGTAATTCTAGCAATGTACACTGCTCGTGTTCAAGGCTTTTCAGTTGCATTGAAACGGGCTAGCATTGCTGCCTCACAGCCCAGGGGACATGGGTTTGATTCCATCCAGGGCCCTATTTGAGGGGAGTTGTATGGGTTAGCTCCAGTTTACTCTCACATTCAAAATACATACTGCTAGAATAATTGGCTTATGACAACATGGAACCTATTTTACCTGTGTGTATTAGAGAATTTAAACTGTGAGCTCCAATAGGCAGGGACTGATTGTTCATTCTCTGATTCATAATTTTCTGTAAAGTGCAGCATAACATAGTGATGCTATAGAAATAATCCTGCTGAAGTTATTATAGTGGTGAAATGAATGAAATATACATTGCTCCCTGAGCTAACCTACACACTGAAATGACACACTGCCTGCTAGACCAGGCCCTCTCTTGACACTAAGGTACAGGATTGGTACTTTATGTCACAATCTGAGCAATCATGTTGTGCTCTGCATGCCAAAACTCCTCCAATGAGAGATCTGGAGACATTCTTACGTTGCTTTATACATCATCATCATCATCATCATCTATTTATATAGCGCCACTAATTCCGCAGCGCTGTACAGAGAACTCATTCACATCAGTCCCTGCCCCATTGGAGCTTACAGTCTAAATTCCCTACTATAGACACACAATCACACAGACAGACCGAGAGGGAGACAGACAGACAAAGAGGGAGAGCCTAGGGTCAATTTTTGATTGCAGCCAATTAACGTACCAGTATGTTTTTGGAGTGTGGGAGGAAACCGGAGCACCCGGAGGAAACCCACGCAAACACAGGGAGAACATACAAACTCCACACAGATAAGGCCATGGTTGGGAATCGAACTCATGACCCCAGTGCTGTGAGGCAGATGTGCTAACCACTAGGCCACTGTGCTGCCCAAGAACTTAAGTAGTTTCCCTACCTAGGAGTAGTTTTTTCTTTTTTTTAACTTAAAGCACAACACAGACTCCTCTTATCTGATTTTTTTTTTGGGTTTGTTTAATTTATCTGTAAGCTATAGACTGACACATATCATTGTTATCTGTTTGTTATTTTTATGTTATTGTTGATTTGTTATACATATTTGATTCTTTGTTTTACAACATAATGGCTCCATTTGTTGTTGTTTTTCTGTGATAACATCAATAAAAATAGTATCTTAAAATGCTAACTAAATTGCCTCAAGTCTGCCTATGATTTGGCTTAGGCTCAGGGGAATTCTTTTTTTTCCAGGTCACTGTAAATCTAAAATGTATTCTCATTTGTGGAATTATACACTGTAACATATGTATGGCAGACTGCATGAGCATGTGGACTATAAAGATAAAATCAGCCGTCTGTGGCCTACCACTCTTATAAACTAGTGTTAAACTCAGAATGATGTGTATTAAATTAAAGATACTCTGATAAATGCTATGCAGGATATAGTACACAGGGATTCCAGATGCAGTGCAGACAGCACGTCCACAAGTGTTTCATTTAGACTTATTTGGCTGCTCTAACCCAAATGAGATGAAACTGATATTAATCAATTATTCTTAGGGTTTGTTTTGCTAAAGTATTTCTAGATATATGACTTGTGTATATTTGTAGAAGTGTCTGTGCATCATTATTTACATCATACAGTATATGCTTTCAATTAAAACTGTTTAATTGTTATCAATGCATCTAAAAGTGAATGGTGTCTTTATAAATTATTGTTTTTATATTGTTATTATACTATAGCAGATTGTGTATAGCACAGATGTGCTTTAATCCATAGTGATCAGATATTGTCTTTCTTAGTTTAATCTACACTGGATTGATTACAGTGAATGCCTGATTATTTGTTGTAAATGGCAGCACAGTACTTGCCATATAAGATAAAAGTGATACTAATATTACAGTATGTATAAACTCCTGTAGATAATTTCTATATAAATAATGAGCTTTGATATCACTGCTAATAAGCGTTGAGTTATCATCACTTCAGGTTTCATAAGGAATAACGCACCCATACTGTAAAATAATATGGATTTTACAACATACTTGCCTACTCTCCCGGAATTTCCGGGAGGCTCCTGAACATCCGGAAGAGTAGGCAACCTTCCCGGATCCCAAAAAATGCTGAAATTCACAGCACTGAATATTGCGGGGGCTTAAGCGCGTCATTAAGCCCTGCTATTCAATGACGTGAATTTAGTCCTTCTATAGAGACGGCATGGCTATGGTGATGCAAAGACATCACCACGCCCCCTCCTACCCCTATCACGTGACCTGTCCTCCCAGAGGACAGAGTCACAAAGTCGCGGTAACTTTGTTTTAGAAGTCACCTCTATAAAAGTACTCTGCTTGTGGCCTAATGCTTTTATATAGTCATGGAACTCATTGGTGACTTATAATTTCCTATTATTTACATTAATGCGTACGTTAACAAATATACTGCATTAATAGTAACACAGCAAACCCAACATGTTGTACTACAACTGGAATAGGACTCCCATGTTCCACCTCAGTCCAGCAATTTGTATGCCCATTTTAGAAAGCTTTATCTGGAATTCTCACTCAACTCATGATTCATAATATTTTTCACGATTAGTGTGAAAATTTTCATATAGTATTTTGGCACTATTTGACATCTAGAAGGCAGCATGGGCTAGCTTTTATGGTTTGATCAAACATCTTGTCAAAAAGGTGATTTCTGTTTTAAATAACATAATGGTAATTGTTGTTGCTTGCTCAACAGTCTGAGGCAATTTTATAAATAACATGATTACCCAAGGTGGTTACCTCTCAGTTTAATCAAGAGAAATAAGTTATGGAAAATGTTTTTAGCAGAAGTAGAAAATTGTGGCAGGCGTACACTGGTACAGGAACAGCCACAGAGGTCTCTGGAGGAGTGTGAGATTAATTTGATGTTTAGCAGTACAGCAACTGACAGGAAAGTTCAGTTTGGGATGATATGAACTCATGCCTAACCAAAGAGCTTTGGCACAAAACTTTATCTATACAATGCTTCTAATACTCTGGCAAGGCTTTACAGGCATTCTATATCGGACTAAATGTTCGCGTGTGTGTGTAATGATGGCGAAGTTGCCTGACTCACAACATGGTTCAGGTGTCAAACCCTGCAGCTTGCTTCTACAGTGAGTCTTTATTGTGTATGTCTATCCATAGGCAGCAACCAACTGTCGTGCTTGCCTGTTCCACCTTTGTTTTTGTTATAAACATTATATCATACTTGTTAACTTATAGCAGTCAGGCGTCAGGGAGCTGCCGGGGGGAGCTGGAGGTGCGGGGGGCGGGGCTCAAAAAATCGCGTAATTTTGAATCAAATTTTGCCCACTTCACTAGGAAGCGAACAGATGCAGGAGGCTGCCATACTCTCCCGAGAGTCCAGGAGACGAACCCGGAAACCGGGAGTCTCCCGGACATTCTGGAAGAGTTGGCAAGTATGCATTATATGCCTCATTAAGGACATCACTTAATTTGAATATGTGTTTTATCATGGAGATATTAATTGAAAATGTGAAGGCAAAACACGGTTGGGTGTAAGTATCACTTCATATTACTATTTCTTCAAGGAAAGAAACCTGACAGAAATGGTAATTGGTTGATCTTACTGCTGTGTTGCTCTTGACAATTGCTAGTTTAATACATCATATAAAGTTAGTTTAATATTTGAGAATATTTGTGAATAAATGATGATATGTAATGCTAAATCATGATATATTATGCTTGATGAGGAATTCTAAGCAACACTTAAGTACACAATACAGAAAATTTCTCCTGATCCAATATCGACATACATACGACTGAAAGTCCCGATCAGCATGCTGATTCATGCAGACACACTTACACGATTTTACAACATTTACCTTCAGATCTGTGGTCTTCATCTGTCATAACCATCGGCTGAAAGAATTGTGACTCTGTAAACTCTATGGAGATCTGCCTCTGCTGCTGGTTGTGAGTACATACACACTGCAGAATTTGCCTGACATCGTTCCATCGTTTATAGAGATATTTAGACTGGTTATAAAAGCAAATTAAATAATACAATGTGCTTTGGTACGATAAAACATGCTCGTGGGAGCATACACACATGCGATATTGGACCAAACAGTCGTTTATAGTGTGATTGGCACAATAATCGGGTGAAACACCTGTAGTGTGTACCCAGCTTTACAGATGAGTGTATGGTTACAGCATTACAGTAACTGTGAGAGTGCAGCATTACCTATGTGTTACATTAGAACATTGGTTCAGAAAAAAAAAGTAAAATATTGCCAGGTTAATACATTAAAAGGGATCCTTTACTTTGCTTTTTTACTGCCTTACATATTTTGCCAGATATATATATATATATATATATATATATATATATATATATATATATATATATATATATATATATTAATTATATTAACATGGTGCTTTGCAAAATTTTTAACATTACAGTAGAAAAAGTAAATAAACACTGATTCAAGAGGTATACAGGTCCCTTCCCATATCAGCTAAAAATCTAAAGGACAAAGGAAATGTGGAGTGTGGAGAGAGGGTGACGTATAGCCAAACAATGTCCACAATAGTCCAAAAGTGAATGACTTCCTGGTACGGTCTATAATAAGTTGAAGATAAGAAATGATTGTCTTCAGCTGGGAGTTGGTGTTGGTGTGGAAGGTGTGCTGCTCTCTAATGGATCACCTCTGTTGAACTACATAATGCACAGTAATGTATCTAAATGTGCCTGAGGAGTTTCGAGATTGAGAAACATACCTGAAAGACAAGAGCAACGATTTTGACAGTCTTGTAGGACAGAATAGTTCTTGCTCTTGAAGCTGAAATTAATTCTGTATTTCTGTTTTCTTTGTTAAACTGATACAACCCTAATTAATCAAGTATATGAAAATATGATGAGAATACTTGGGGTATGGGAAATCCCAGGCAAATGATTTTCCATAATTTGGAACACGGTGCCTGAAATATATTATCCCAAGTCTTTCCATGCACTTCTCCTGACATTCCCCTCCTCATTATGTTGTTTACTAGATCTCTTCACAGTTACTGCATAAGGATGCACTTGGGGATCATTTCTGCTTGAATGACATTCTCACCAAACAGCAATTATTTACTCCTTCTGGTTTTCAGAACTTCTGGAAAACTGGTTTCTGGATTAGAATTCCCATACCTGTATATATAATAAACTTTTCAGCCTTCCTCTTTATGTGATATCTGTAATAAATAATAGGTTTTTAGTGCCCATTGTTATCAATTGCGACTGCACAACTATTATAACATGGTGAGCTCATTTAGTGGGTTACTATTTATGGATGAGAGACCTTACCGTTCTCTATAGCATTTAATCCACTGGTTGTGGATTAAATGTTAAAATACATTATATTGTTTGGTCATCACTATGAAATCAACAACATTGTGAGTAAGTACCATCGACAAAATCCCCAAACCAGAAGTTTATCCTACCAGTGTTCTATATTTTTCTAGAAATGGTTATTATATCCCTATATCTTGGAATATGGGTGGGTGTGGGGGGTAATATAGTAGCAAGCAAATGTTTCCATAAAAGACAGAATAAAGTTAAATGACGGCTGTAGGAATTATGCAAAAATTCTACTGAAGTGAGGAATGTGTTTCAGTCCTACGAAAGATACCAGGGCCTGTTTTTCATTAGCAGTTCTGTTGTACCTTGAGAAACACTAAAGACTCACCTGGGTCAAAAGGTCAGGTAATGGTCTGTAGCACCTTCTTACAATAGTTGCAGCCTACCATTCATGGAAGCCCTGTATTAAACACAGCAGATGAGAACTAAAGTAGAGACAAGTTAGTAAACCAGCCACAGAGTGCTGCGAAGCCAAGAACAACATTGTATCTGTATCCAGTGCTAAAGTATACCATCTGTGAGTAAAATAGTAAATACAAGAGACTCTGTTCTGTGATTATTCAAAATAGTTTCATTCATTGACTGTTTAGTTCTCTGCAAGAAGGGAATGTTAAATTAAGTATGAATAAGTGTCTCCTTTCATCTTAGCTGCTCAAAGCAAGAATAGATGATTTTTTTACTAACTTAGTTTCCTTAGCAAGTGAAATGGCAATCGCTTTTGTTCATGTTGGGACATATTGTAATATGTTAAGGTAGTGTAACGGGACAGCAGACTTACCTTATGTTTTATACCATATGAGGGAAAGCTAATATGCATTGACTTATTTAGAAATTGGTCATATGTCATTATTTTCTAATTAAACATTAAGGCATAATTGTTAAATTGCTATAATATTTTCAGGAAAATAGGTGACATTAAAAACAATGGTAAATTGTGGGTCATTGTAGTAGTCCCTACTCACCACATTTGTTTGTACCCTCCGCCCCTTCCTTATTTTGGTATCGCCTCATATTTCCTTCATGTTTGTCTTTGCTCATTTACCAGGTCAGTCAGGACAGCAGGATGGAGAGATGGAAGCCTGTTTAAAACATGGGAAACTTTATTAGTGGGTGCTCTGTGCACGTTTTAAGAGCCTCCTATTTTACATACATGCTGCAAACCAAGTACAACCCCTCTGGCAGGATAACATTGGTGCCATATAACAGCTGATATTTTCCTCATGACTGTGGTAGTGAAAGTAAGAGAAGGGTGTTTTATTCCCATCATTTCCCTTTAATTGTAATACGTCAGTCCTATGAGTCGAACCTTCCTCATAATTAAACACTAGCTCTCATCATCTCTCTGCAAGCGTGTGGAGTGTGCTAACAGCTTGCTAAAGTTCAGTCTGTTAACAACACGTGTTTTCCTTACAAGCATTTGGTGAATGAATAGCAGGATACCATAATTACAAGTGTGGGTTTAAAAATAAGTAAAGTGAGATAGAAGTATCAGCCTGACAGCTTCTTTCTTTTGGATATTTTACAACCTGTTTAGCAAATGATAAGCCTCCAGATAGCGACAAGGAGCAGAGCCCTGCAGAGAACATTTCTACTACTTCACTTGGTGGATATTAATTAAAACAGCACGCTGATCAAACAGCACACAAATAAAGAATTACTCCCAAAGGCTGGGTTTTTGGCATCTAACAAAAAATTGCTTTAAAGTAGTAACTTATATCCTTGACACTTTTAACTTCCCATTATTCTAGTGATATCTATTTTTTATTTACATAAACCTGTATTGTTAAGGATGAACCCAATAACTTTATATTCCTTGGCCAGGCTTGGTTTTTCAGTTCTACTTTGTAAAGTAAATTTAAATAAAATCTATACTAATACCACTGTGATTCTTGATAAATAGGCTTCCTGGCTTCCACATGCTTTGGAGAAGCTATTGCCTGCAAGTCCTGGCAAATCTTATTGCGAATGGGGGCTACCACCAGCGATAGCACTGACCCGTTGATATATAGGGCGAGATTCTCCCTATATCAATAAATAGATTGAGCAGCACAGTGACTTTGTGGCTGGCACTTCTGCCTCACAGAACTGGGGTCATGAGTTCAATTCCTGACCATAGCCTTATCCGTGTGGAGTTTGTATGTGGTCCTCGTGTTTGCGTGGGTTTCCTCTGGGTGCTCCGGTTTCCTCCCACACTCCAAAAATATACTAGTCTGTTAATTGGCTGTGATCAAATTGACCCTAGTCTGGGTTTGTTAGGGAATTTAGACTGTAAGATCCAATGGGACATTGACTGATGTTAGTGAGTTCTCTGTACAGTGCTGCGGAATTAGTGGTGCTATATAAATAAATAAATGATGATGATAGATGCTAAACTAAATAGACTGTCTGATACTGATAAAGATTTCTAACACATGCTCAGTTTGGAAAATAAATCTGAAAAAATATTAATTAGTTGATTTACAAAACATTAACCAAAATGGCTATGTTTTAATATTGCTTATGTGTTTTGTTCAAGAACTGGTCAGATCCAAGAACTTGAAAAAGAAAGAACCTTCTAATAAAACTTGACTTATGAATGGTCCAGAAAAAAAAAATGGTTGGCGCTCAGTGTACATAGCTAAAGGAAGCTTTGGCATTAAAGGAAGCTTTATTTTTCCTTAACACTTATATTGTAACCAACATCAAAAGGGCAGAGGAACAGCTCTTCTCTCTGGCTTTACATATGCATTGTATAAAAAAAAAGAAAAAAAAGTGAGTCGTCTGTAATTACCAGTTTGCAGAACGAATTCCTGCAGGGTTTGTACTCTCCCCATTAGTAAAAGAGATAACTTGAAATGTATTAAAATTTCACTGTACAACTGGGAGTTTTTGTTCACAGTAAATGTGTTAATGTTTTTTCATTGCCCTAGTGTTTGTGTTTAAACTTAGGCAGTATGCCCAACAGGGACAGCATTATAGGATAAATCTATGTTTAAAAGAAGAATTCTTTGGAGAACATAATGAATATATTTTTTTTTTTACTATTTAGGGACATGTTATAACTATCTTTCAACTCTTCAATAATCAAAACTCATGTCTCTTGGTGCTAAAATTTAAATCTCATCTCTTTTATATTCTTATCACAATATGTGAGAAGTTATTATCTGCAAAGAGCAGTTATGCGTTTCAGTAGCAGTTGTTTGAAGCAATGCAAATGTAAAACAGTGTTACATATCATCAGATATAGGATTTACTTTGAGAGAAAGATTACATGAATTATCTCAGAGACATAGAACAATGTAGTCTGTGGCCTCTTCTAGCATGTCTCTTCTGTTTTTAAATGTAGATCTGCTACATCCATCTATCCATAGATACCAGTCACTCTACCTGTGAGCTGGAATGTGCTCACCTTCATAAGAGCCTTGTCCTTCCAGTGAGACTCAACAGCCCCCATGTGTCACTAGCTTTTTGTTGTACACGTTCCTCACAGAGGCAAAGTAACAGCTGGTCTTTACTCCAGCAAAAGAGCCAGAGAGTGTACATGCCTCACAGAAAAGGCCTTTATCATCCTTCTCATACTGTTATCATACTCTTCTGCAGTTTGCTGTTTGTTCTCTGCACCTCCCTTTTAGATTGTCTCTGCTTCAAATAGTGTATAAATCATGTATGCAACATTAGAGGGAAGGACTAAAACAAGGAACTGCAGCTGTAATCAGCTTCACCCTTTATCTATCTATCTATCTATGTATATATGCAGTAATTTTGAGAATGGCGCTAACTATCAATAGCTAGACTTAGAGCTTATAAATTCTAAGAAGTAGAGACCAATTAGAATCTTTTATTTTATTTTTTTAAAGATGCACAAATGATGGACAGGGCAAATATGGAAAAGGGTTATCAGTCAATATAGTAATCCAAACTCACAGTCCATTTCCCGTAAATGTTTTACAGGACTTTTATAGTCTATCCCTTACATGCCAACAAAAAGTGTGTGCACTTGAATGAACTGACTGCAATACATTATAAATACCCTACTGTATTACCACTGTATCTCATATCTGGATTCATCTTCACTAATACAATTTGAAAGGCTGCTAATATACTTATATTTCTCTATGGCATTCCTGAAATGCGCTGCTAATACAATATAATGGGACATTGTTGTAGTGGAGCACCAGCCATCCAGAAGGTGTGATCTTGTTATTAGTGGTAGCTCACATATTGGTGATATTGAACTTCTGTGACTCATTGCATCCTCACATGTTATTATGTGCACAGTACGGGGCCTTCAACCTCTGCAAATGAATATGTATGAAGTCTACGTATTTGTGAAGTAAATAATTAATAGTGTATGTATGTAGCTGCGCTATTTTGCAATGCATATGTTATATAGACTGCAGGGCATTACATGCAGTACTATCATATTGTATACCAATTTTGCTGCATGCTAGCTCTTTCAGCTCATACTTTTGTGTTTTAAAATGATTAATAATAATAATATACAGTGAATTGCTTTGTCTGAATTGTTATACAATCAATAAATAATAATACATGGAATTGACAGACTAGCAGGTAAAATCGTAATGAGTTGCAATTATTTATTCAGAATATAAGTAGACAATAAAAGGCAATATTTGTTGAAAGTGTTGTGTAGGAAAATGTGCTGTAACCTACAGCAACCAGACATTTTGTAAAAAAACAAAACAGATAAATCCTGATTGGTCGCTGTAGATTACAACACCATTTTCGCATTGTCTCTATAGACCCAGTTTAATTAATGCTCCCCCCCCCTACTCTCATAACAGCTAGGCACAGCAAAATCATTAACCTTAAAAGTGTGGACTGGAGAGCATCCCAGCCTGCTAGGACCCCATCTGACATATTTCTCCTTATACACATGACTTTTCACTAGCAGAAAATATGACTTGGCGAGGCTTAAGGATAAAGGGGATATTTACTTAGTTTTGCCCAATGGGATATTTCATTTGAAGACACACTGAATTACTTTTCTCGAATCTACAGAATCCTGTGCTTAGCTTAGTGACTCTGCACAGGCCTGTATTTACCCAGCACTGCTGTTACCTAGGACACCGTCCTGCGTCTCTGACATGTAAACAGACCTTAAAGGAAGACTGTGTCTATAATTTCAAATGTACTTATATTCAACCTATATATTCAACCACTTTCTATGGAAAAAATATTCTTAATTTATAACAGTTTGTATATGTAGTATATATTTACTTATAATAAAAATAATAATAAGAATAATAATATAGTTTGTTTTATACTGTGACAGATTTCAGCCTGGCTGTCTTCATAGCAGGGGATTTTGTGCTAGATTGTGTTTGGTGTCCTGATCTTTCCTAAACATAGCAGACAAAACTGTGGACCTGTTTTTCAAATTATCACTGCTTTGAAAAGTACATGCATTTAACAAGACTTTCTCAGACATTGACTTTGTGTTTTAATCACAATGTATGCCATATTAAGTCATGGAAGGACAATGATATGAGGTATGTTTCTGATACTGTTATATATTCAATCTCAAATTACATTTCCAAAATAAGTTCTGTCATACAAACTGTCTGGTTCTGTCGTTGGGCGGCTTAAAAACAGGGACAGAGAAGGCAAGTGCAGTGGCTGATTATAACCAGTTTAAACACACAAAACAACTGTTTGCCTTAAAATGCATAGAATGGTCTGAGAAAGGGTTAAAATTAGACTGTCCCTTTGTAACTTTCGATGGCGCAGCAGCACAATTAATTACAGAGTTCATTAATTAGTGAACATATTAAAGAAAGACACCATTACTGACAAGTGCAGACGTGATATATCATTGAGTCAATAAACTATTGAACATGAATCTGGACCTTTCAGCAAGATCTCCTTTCTTTCTCACTGTTAACCTACAGACACATATATTATTCCTGCTTCATCAGCAGATGTCGTTGGTAATATATTTCATATTACTATTTCCGTTAATCAGGAAACATACTTATATAGCTTGGAAAATGAGCGATCGAACAGTTTACATGATGGAGGGGGTGGGGGGTGTAAGTACTGTGTATGACAGGGTAATTTATTCCATGCAACTGACTGGTATTAAACAGTGGTGTTGCAGATGAGTTATTAAGCAGTGCTGGATGAGAATGACTTACTGCATCAACATGAAATCGGTGTGTGACTGGATAAGGATAGCAGACCATTGCTATGAAACCAGTGCCTGCAAAATGTAGGGGATGGGCCACAGCCGTTGTCAACCTCCATCCCACTATTATTTTCAGTCTAAAGACATTCAGTACTGCAGGCTTGATGGAATTTCTATACATATGGATTGAGCCTGAAATGTGGATAATGTTGATATTACCTTAATAATCTTAGATTAGTCTGGCAACTTCTACTATAATGATTCTGAAGGCACTTTCAGAATAATTTCCTATTGAGATCTGTGTAAGATGAATTTGTTATGGATTTGTTTTCTTATGTATTGTTTTTTATTTTGCTGTTCTATATTTTACAAAATGCTGTAAATAAACAATGTTAAATGAGGTCTAGCTACCAACCAGTTAATGCACTCCATCAAGTATTAAAAAGCATTGCCCTAAAATGATCTAAATTGATTCCCAGTATCTTTTGGACTTGGATAATGTCAACAATAACCAGACATGTATTTTGTTGATGTTCTTTAAGCAAACTCCATACCCTGATGTAACTCACTGTCAGAACGGGACAAAGATAGCATGCCACACTTTTATTGATTGCAATGAAGACCTCTTAGTTAGTAACTTCTCTACATCTGTAACTAAAATTACTTTTGCAAATTCACCTGGCATAAGGAAGTATTCTAAATACTAAAACAAATTAGGTACAGAGCATACAAGTTTATTTTGATGGAACATAAACAAGCCCTATTGTTATCTAAAACGTCATACACCCTTACTTTTTATAAATCCCTTGTCATTCTAACCTGGGCAGAGTGAGTCACATGGTTAATGTAGCATCAACATCATTATTTAGGAATAATTGTATAAAATTCTAAAAGACAAGAAGGTGAGGAAAACAGTTCTTAAATGGAGGTACATTAGCTTATTCTATATAAATTCCACATGTATATACCGCCAGTTTGCTACAGATTTTAGTTTAAAAAAACTGGAGGTAAGACTAGAGTTTGTTTTTATAGAATTTGGAGATAATTTACCTTTACTTTCAACTTTACATTTTTATAGAAACACACCTTATCATAGGGATCATTGATCCCTATGGAGAAATACATATAGAATTCATACTGAACACTGGAACAGACTATGATGCAAAAGAATACAACAGATGGCATCACTTTCATGTTAGCACTGTTTATACTTCTCCTTAGGAATTAATGATCCCTGTTCATATGACATTAATGCTGTGTTAACCATCCAGCTGGAAGCAGCTTGGGCTGAACACAGACACATAAAAAGCCATGTCAATGTCTACAGCCTTAAAATATAAAGGTGTCTGGCGTATTACAACAATAATTGTTTACTTTTGCTTTAATCCAGTTTTGCAGCATCCAGTTTTGAGAATCTAATTGAGAATTTTTGTGAAAAGTGAATTGAGAAGAATGGCTGTCGCTAAGCTTCATATTAGGAGACAAATATATACTGTTTGTTTTTCATGATGCACAGTCAATATCTCTCTCTTTACACATTTTGCTTTGGAACGTAATGTATATTATGTGTATTACGATAATATGTTTACAGTCCCATTTAGGTTCAGTGATGATTGCTCATTTTTGCTGTTGGTGGGATGTTTTTTTTAAAGATATTACATTGTGCGTTACGGTTTCTATCTTTGGAAATGCAACCATATTTTGACACTTTGTTTTGCTCTGTGAAAGTAGGCATGTCAGTTTTGCATTTTGTCTTTTATTGCACCGTTGCCCAACTAAAAAACATATTTTGTTTGTTACTCTTTATTAGTATTGTGATCTGGTTACCTACTCTATTAATAGTCTAGTCCTGGTATGTACAGGTCCCACTGAGTCTCTCTTATGTGCTTTATCCCTTTGGGGATATAGACATTATTATATTATACAGATATCAGCATATTATATAGCTTGCTAAGATAGCTTTGGACAAAGGATTGGTTACTGGGCCTACTTTTTGTACATTTAAATGCATTTCTTAAATCCAGGCTGTATATCTGATTGCAATAAAAACTTGCAAGAAGCAAATGAAAAGGATTTTTCAACTATTATTGTCCTTACCTCTCACCGCTAAATAGTAGGCTACATCTCAGGATCAGTGGTGTTACCAAGAGTGGGATCCCAATCGTTCCCAAGATGTGCAGAAATTCTATATAACCTGTATTCTGAAGTCAAGCTTTTTACAAAATTAATCTTCTTTAACAAATCTAATCTAATTCACATCTAATTGGCCACACTTCAAAATTATTGCACAGCACTTTGACAAATAAAAAGCTTAAACAGACATGGGTATTTTTCAAACTTTCATTACACACTCTGTGTAAATAATGTTAAACGATCAAGTCTGAGCAATAGTATATTCTCAAGTAACCCCAGTCTTTTCTAATTGTTTATTAAATGTTTCACTTTTTTGCATCCCCACAAACAATACTAATAGATGATTGCATTGTGTTTTCCATAAGCCACAAAAACTCATACATATTGTAGATACATAAATTATGAAATGGAAAGCTTGATCGATTAATCTCTCTGTTCTCCTTTCTCCTGTAGGCCATCCGATGTACACTTGTAAATTGCACATGCGAATGTTTCCAGCCTGGAAAGATTAACCTGAGAACCTGTGACCAATGTAAACATGGCTGGGTGGCACATGGTAAGAAATGATAATTCACCTCTCTTAGAAACAGGCACAATAGAACATAGTGTATAATAAAATAGAATATTAAAAGAAAAGCATAAATGTATAATACTAGCATAAAAATGATACATAAAAACAAATTAACATAATACGTGACTGCATGACATGGCTTTGTTTTTAAACATATGTTTATAAACATAACTATAGTTTGTAAGTAGTTATATTTGAATCAATTTACAGTGGCAGGAGAAAGATTATGAACTTTTTAGAACTATCTTCATACTTGCATTAATTTCACCTAAAATGAATTGCTAAAGAGAATCTACTAGAATGTACTAAATCATGTTTTTGTATTAAAAACATTGATCCAAATTCCACTGTCTTTGTTATGATAAGTTTGTGAACTTCAAAGTCAGGATAATGAGCTGTATTAAGATGATAATTTGTATCAGATGTTACAATCAATGAGATGACATTCAGATGGGAGTTTGTGGCGGACAGTAAACTTTTGCCTATAAGACTGTCCTGTCACCACCCTTTTGGTTCATTTAAATAGGACAGGGGCAAGTCTGCCGTTTGCAATGTTACACAAAGCCTATTATAGATCTACCTATTTCTGGTGAGGCTATTCCATTTTCATCCTTGAAAACAGAGACTGTACCACAAAACTTGTGACTGTAGGGAGGTGTCCCTGATAATGTATAATAATGCAATGTTTTGTGCATAGAGTTTATGAATGGCAAAAGCAGGCAACACTGTTACACTGATGCTTATGAGTATGTGCATTAAAAACAACAAGAGACTCATACCAAATGTAGCCTGTGTTTTGCAGAAATAGAAAGAAAAAAATTAAAGCAAAATAGAAAGTATGCCACAGCAAGCTGTAGATAAAGAAATGTGATCCCTTTAAAACACCTTTTATAGCAACAATGCAGTTAGATGGCTCTGGAAAACATAGCTACTGCCACTTGCTAATTAAAACGCCTGAAGTATGTAAAGATTTTAAAAATTCCAGTAGTCATTCAAAGAGACATGGGACGCACACCGCCTGTATGTAGATTTTCTAAACAAATGCTCTTTTCCTAATGACTTGCTACACCTAGCTCACTAGCAGCATCCTGATACCTGTCAGATTCTTGCATTTGATGGCTCAGCGAGACAGGTCGAGGGAACATTTCATCTGCCATGCAGTACTGATAGGCTTCTAAATGAGTGCCTGAGGACTTCCGTATGCCTGCTCTGAGACTCTGACCTCCGTTTCTTTTTTATTAAATACTTTTAAAAAGAAGTTAAAAAACACACACAGCTTATTAAATCACAAAACAATAGCAACTGAATGTTAAAATGCACTCAATCGAATCAAATTACTATTCTGCACCTTTCATTCAACAGGATAGATTTCAAATGGTTTTTTGAATGCAAATGACAACTCCTTGTTTCAATAAATACACTGTTTCTAGTGCTGTCATTATATCATTTAATTTACACTGTATCCTCACAGATGAAAAGTTACGTTTAAAAAAAATGTACAAGAACAATGTATGTGCTATGGAATACTAGACTGATTTATTTATATGAACTGAAATCACAATTAATGTGGCTCGATATAGCATTTTGTTATTGTGTTATTCAGCAGCTTTTATACTCTGTGTGTCTGTATGTGGTGGATGCAGACAAGCACTGTCCCTTAACATTAATGTATTATCTCAGAGAGGCATCAAATACTATATAGAACTAGAATACAATAATGTAATGAGACTATGACCAAAATTATTATTATTATTATTGTTATTAACTGTTACTCATAAAGTGTCTACATATTACACAGCGCTTTACAGATAATTTTAAATATTCACTTCAGTCCCTGCTCCGCACAGCCTACACCATCAGCTCCTCCATGTCAGCATGCGACACTTGGTATGGGGACTGTGTTCAGTGTTTTACACGCCCTCTAATCCATGGTACCTATCTTTGCCTAATTGTAGCATTGGCCTTGCCAAAAACATATTAACACAATTTTTTCCTCTGATATATTTCCGTTTACTGCTTTATGAATGTATGAACAGTTTGTGTCAGCGTTTCTTAGTAAAACATAAGCATTGACTCCCTTTCAGATACATGAAAAAAATCTGCCTATTTTCCGCTTGTATCATGGTTCCAGCAGTATTGTCCTAAAATAACTGTTTTCTTATTTTTTTCTTGTTGACATTCATTAGGTTTACTCTTTTCTTGATATATTTACTATGCGTCTTATTTTGCATGCATAACAGTATACTACGTGCTATGACTACTAATTCTAATCAGCATCACCTAAAACATAATCTTCTGTCTGTGTACTGCTTATCTATGATCTGATAACAAACGTAGAGTTTGAACATATATGAGTTGGAGAAGGCAGCAGCTCATTGCTCTAATCACCCTCATTATCTTAAAAATTGTTCCAACAGTAGAATATTAGGTAAAATGTTGCCAATGTCACAACTTCGTTGATTCCTTCATCAAAGGGGTGCATCATTTTACAAACGTTTTCCATTAGTTAATATTACCCTCGCAGGAAAAATGACATTTCCCATACATTTCGGATGTACCATGACATAGTCATTGATGGATTTTCTTTTCTAATTCAGTTTCTCAATCATAACCAAAGAATTCCATCAAGTTGGAAGATCTCATATGAGCTGATAATGTGGCAAATTGTTACGTCTTTGTAACATTATATGAGCATTTCTTGCACTATATGATCTGTTAAAATGGGTATTGATCTTCCTTGACATTGCTGATATGCTTTAATTTTCTTGGTAAATGTGCAAGAATCTCTATTAATACTATTTGGTTAAGCATATGAGAAAAACAGGGGCTGTGTCGTATTTGCTCTGACCGCAAATCAGCAGTGATGTCTGAGCCATTGTCAGATGTCATGTTGCCAATTTTTGGTACTCAATTTCATGATTTATGCAAGCCAGGATGTTTTGCCCTGGTAAATGTGTGTGTGATCCAAACTGAGTAAACTTAAGATGATATGGCAACATTTTGTCTTTATTCAAAAGTGTTGAGGCTAATGGTGATGAGGATGGGGACTACTATAGTGTATAGTGTTGGTGAGGAACCTGTGACCTGATCTTGCAGCTAGTTTTGAATTTTGAAGCAGACTATTACAAAAATTAACTGAGGATTTGGAGGTTGCACTGTCATCAGGTACAAATTCATTCCCTTAATGATCAACATCTACACCATTCCCATCATCATCAACAAGTATGAAGACGCTAGATGCACCATGGACACTTTTATTGTTAGAACTGAAGTCTCGATTTTCTTCTAAAGAGGACTATGATGTCTTTCCTTATGTTAGATCAGGGCCGATATTCCAAGCTCTGCTCCCTGCTGACCCTTAGTGCACACATTACGCACTTGGTCATTGGCAATTTACCCATGTTACAAGTCCACACTGATGATTTTTGTTTTGCAATGATGCCCATTTTTAGATGACATGTGGCTTGCATTTTCCTGGGATTGACAAACTCTTCCATATTTCTCTGTAGACCTATGTGCTTTTTTAGACACATAGATGCCCTTGTGCAAATCCTCCAGCAAAGAGTATTTGAGGCTTCATAAATGAGGCCTGTCGTGGTTTTTTTTAATGAATCAGTTCTTTGTATGTCTATTTTGACACTTAAAAAAGTGGTTTAGAAAACTTAGCACAATGTAAAAAATGACACAAATCACTGTCATAATTTATTTAGTCTACGACAATCAATCACCAGTACCAATACAAGAGTATATACTGAACTAAAAGAAACAGAAATATGACAAAAATAAAAATGTCAGAATCCATTTTTTAAATAATTCAACGTTTTATCAAGCATGTGAAGATAGGAGCATTATATAAAATAATAAAAACATAGCTACAAATCTGTTGCACTCCAACAGATTATGACAATAGGACTAGGTAATTAGGGTATAAATGAGAAATCAGTCAATACTACAGCAAAGTTTATAGTTAGGTAGAAATACAAATCTTGATTTAACGTTGATATCAAGTGCATTAGGCAAGACTTGAGTCTGAATTTGGGTGAATTAGCATCAATAGAATTTCTGGGGCCTCGTATATATCTACTAACTAGTAGCAAGCCCCTATGCCGGGGAAGCACTTAATTTGCTAGAACAGTCCCACTTTAAGGGAACTGTCCCGCCTTCCTGACAGTCAGCACATTTGTCCCAACTGCTGCTAAACTAAGAGATATGTACAGACTCCGCAGCAGTTCAAGGGTGCTTCCAGGAGAGAACAGGGGGGTTGGGGGTGGCCTAGTAGAAATGTTTGTGGTATGATATAATTGTCATATTAACTAAAATAGGTTAATCTGGAGTTCTAAAATTTGTATTATACTATATTTTTACGATACACCACTACCACATTAATATTTGGTGCTAAAGTATAATAAATCCTTGCAAATACTGTAGTATGTTGATAAGCCTGAGCACAAACTCATCATTTTGCCTTTCAAATGCAACCACTTTTTGAGCATATTTATAGACAATTCATACAAAGTTGCTCATATCCCAACAAATGTTCGCCCATTTTCAAAGTATACCCGGTGCTTGTCATTTTCTAAAATACATTTGGTAAGCATATACCGTACAAGTGCCAAGTCTCTCTGTGCCAGCAACAGCTAATACTAATGGGTGCATGGTTGCCGTATGTTAACAAATATGGGGAATTAATTATTTTTTTAGTCTACCGTAGAGAACTGATTTCAGACACCATGAAATATATACATGGAAATAGTATATATTTATTAGAAGAAGGTCATGGTCAAGTGAGAGGCTACCAGGAAGGCTTCATATACTATCATATCCTTTCTTAAAATGTGAATCTGTACCAGTCATGGCTGTCCAACTGTCGGCCCGTGACTATGATATATAGTGTGCTCTCTCTGTACATACTTATTAATAATAGTAATCTTGCTGTTAGGAGTATGAGAATAAACACATACTAGTTTATTTTCACATTTCCACGTGACCATGTCTTTCTTTCTCATTTCACCTCACCTACAGATCAATGACCCATCATTCTAGAAGAAAACCCAATGTTGAACATTTAGCAGCTTTGAATAATCTAGAAACTAATTAGTTGAGCGCCTGTGAGACTCTTGAGGTTGTGAGAAATCCCTAATGCGTACAGAGGGAGTTTTTCTTCAGAAGAGAAGGGAGTCCCCAGGCTGGGTGAGATTAACCCTTATTCTTCAGACTTGGTGCGCGATCGCTGCAGGGAAGTCAATCAAGCATTTGTTTCTATGTATAGTGTGTTGGTCTCCAGCAGATTCCTTGTCAGACAAAAAACTTGACAGCACGAAAAGCTGTCGTAGGATCACAGGAGACAGAAACAGGTGTCACATAGGCCGTCAAAACTGGATAGGGAAAAAAAAAGATTAGGGTGAAGGCGAGAAAAACAGACAATTATATTAATGCTGTCGCTTTTATGTTGCAGCTTTACGTTACTATCTTGAGGTGCTGAGTGCGCAGTTGCCTCAAGAAAAGTAGACAGTAGACAAGGGGGATCGTTATTAACTGAAGAGGCAGTGTGTCAAAGCTGGAAAGGGTTCAAAGTTTTGTTTGAAAAAAAAAAAATTCAGACAGCCACGTCTGTGAACAAACTGCGGTTCTGCTGTCGGCTACATAAACAGAGTAGTCGTCTAAAATGTACTCCTTGGAAACAGATCACAGAGCTAAAAAATAATAATGAAAGATGTCATTGAGACTTTTTCCGCTTTAATTTAATTATATTTAATTTGTATGTACATACATTTTGAAAAGATTTTTTACTGACTTTTAGAAAACCTGTAGAAATTTTTTTTTGGCCCAAAATAGATTTTTTTTTTTTTTAGTCAATGTGATCACAGCGCTAAGCCCTATAGGTATTTGTGGACTTCTATTATATTACGTTACTTCTATTAAACTCCAGTACTCTGAACTATATGAGCGTCATTGCCATCTATTTGTCACTGGTTGCTTTTGAGCAGAGGGAAATGAAAATGTTGTTTGAGGTGCTATTTTGCACATTCAGCACCGTATTCTGTTGTGTTTTGCGTTTGATAATGCAGGGTCCGTTCTAGATAGAGACAAACCCATATATTAGTGATGGCTAGATCCCCCAAGTAGTCTCCTGTTTGATGCCAGAAATGTCCATTCATGGCATCTTATATGAAAAGCATTCCATATAAAGGTACATACAAGTAATGTGCATCTTGTCATAGATCCTTCCAACAAGCTTCCACCAGACCTGTGGCTGTTTTAATAATTAGTGTCCCATTCATTCCACAAAGAAATTCCACAGTTTGCATGACAGTAAATATGCCCATTAGATCTTTGGGAAACTCACACCGTGCTTTTCGTGATAATTTTGCACAAACGTCTATACCTACAGTTGAGTAAAGAATTGAGACTCCTCAGCTATTCTACGGACCAACGTAACCTAATCAGCTGCTAACATTCTGTTATTTGCACCCACAAGTCAATCCTCTTAAATCTCACTTTTAATTTGTATTGTTTGTAGCACAGGGGGGATGGCTGTAGTTCACAAAGATTTATATACATGAATACAACTTTTGGTTAACTTAGCTAAGTATTAAAATATATTATATACAATGTACATTTGATCACGGTCATGTCAGCAGTACTGAAAACATAGCTTGCTGTTAGTCTGTAAAATGCGTCAGGTTGTTTTCTTAACATTAAGGGTCATTTGCATATTAAAATGCACATTAATATAAATAATTGATAAAACAACACAGATATCTGCTTTAGGTTTTGATTGTTATAACTACATAGTTTCATATTTTTTAAATAATCTGAATACTTATAGTAGCAACAACAAAGTTTTTTGGGAAATATTATATTACGTAGCATTTAGCTTAGTATGATGTTTTCTGCTGGTGCATGTAATATTGGACGAATATACATGAAGAATGTTGCTTTATTCTGAATTATGAAATGAATTCTCTTATAAACACTTTATTGTAACATTCTTTCAATAGAGAAAACTAATGTGGCCCTCACTGAATTTCATGGTCACTGCAACCCTCATTGTCATTTGTGTTTGACATACCTGAATTAAGCTGAGGCCCAGGGCAAACGGCCCTATAAATCCGGCCTTGATTCTCTATGGAAACCCTGTTAATGTTATCTTGTCCTGAGCCCAAGCATAGATGTTTTCATTAAATTCTTCTCTACAAAGCCCTGCAGTGCTTTTTCCGAATATATTCCATTCTCATACTACCTGATCTCAAGACCTGTGACATGTCTGTGTTCTGTACCATCTGTTCAACACACTTTTGCTTGATTTAAAGATGTCTAGTAATGCAATGCTGTGTTAACTACAATCCCCTCAGTTCTGCTCGATGCTTGAGGCAGCAAGATCACAAGAGCCCCTAATGAAACACTTGTCATCTCCTCTAACCAAACCTTACTTAGTCCTGCTGTTCTCAGCTCAGCTGCGCACTAGCTCATATAAACCCAGTCATTTATATTCAATTTCATTTTCTAAATCTCTTTTTTTTTTCTTTAACTGATTTTGTATGCTTGTTCTTGAACTATGAAAAACATAACTTTAGCAAAATTAACCTGTTTATTTTCCCACAAAAATTGGCAGCTCTGTAGACCAGGCCAACTATAAAGTCCTTTGAAAACTCCGTTTTGTAGTTGGGCAGTCTGAGAGAAAATAAACATTAAAAAGTGTATTTTGAACACTTACAAAGTGTTTTTCAGCTGAAACTTCTGTCACGCTTTAGCTTATCCTGGGCGGTGTCTGCTCAAGTCTGGTCAAGTAAGCAATATATCTTTAAACGGGGTAAAAGTAAAAACAGCGGATTATCATGGCTGTTCTGTAAACATTACAAATGATTCATTTTGCATGTAAAAAATTATTTGGGGTAAGCCGACACCAATGAACTTTCTGATTAATAGGATTCTCCAACTAAAACTACTGTATGTAATGCATGATCTGATATGGACTGTATTAAGTGATATAGTGGTAGTAGTAGTACTACTGCTTCACTTCCTCTCTCATTCTCCTACTGCAGCGGAACTAAGCACACCTCACCCTTCTGTACATGTCCTGGACTATTCTCACAGAAGGGAGGAAGGCCACATTGTCTTTCCCCATTTGATATATATATATATATATATATATATATATATATATCTATATATATATATATTAAGCAGTGAACAAATAAACAATTTTATGAAGCAGCCATTTTGTCTTGTTTTCCTAGCAAGCGTCAGCTAGAGTGATAGTAAAAGAGAAATAACTATCTTATTTGACAAAAAAAATTATATGATAGACCATAATACTATATTAGAAATTTACTTATCACCTTCCTATACATACTTTTATAACTCCAGCAACTCTTTTATAAATGAAACCCTACCTGTCTGTGTAGAGAATAACCAGAAGCAGACATGTACATAAATACCAATGGTTCACAGCCTGACTAGAAAGCCAATATGTTCTTGACGTTCAACCAAAACAAACCTTACAAACTCACTAGTTGAGAAACTACGAAATAAGCACTTTAAATATAGAATTTGCCACAGCTGTGTATGTCATTCTTGTGAAACACAAGGACCCTTTTCAGTCCATTTCCTCCAAAATGTCAGCTTCTTTACTCTGCAAAGTATGTGGTTTTAGGATTCATTAAGAACCCCCTCGCCCGACATGTAATTGCTCCTTTCTTAGTGACTGCACACATTCAAACTCAGGGCACTCACTTAGCTTTGGCCAGTAAAAGTGATGCTCACAGTTGGAGTTGTTATCAGATAAACATTCACTTTCACTGGTAACATAACAAAATTTTGCTTCCAGCATCCTAGTTTTGTGGAAAGAAGGGAGAAATCTGGGATGTGATCTTAATTGGTTAAGTAAATACTACCATAAACAATGATCTCATTAATGATGCTGTGTACTACAATATATACAAAGTGTTATTACAGCAACATAGTAATTGATTTTCCTTGCTGAGCTTTAAATACTGGTCCTTACCACAACCATGGATCTCACCACAACCATGGATCTCACAATGCATTCATCCACACAGTTAGGTTTCAGAGTTGTACAGATTGGTCATTATATTTAAATTAGAACATAGCAAAAAGCCTGTTGAAATAACATTGAAGCAAAATCACCAGCATTCCATTTTAAATGACTGGGCTAGAGATTCAAGCTGCTGGTACTGGTACTATGTAACGAGTACTGCACCTGATGACAGGTGCCGCAGACAACCCACATTCATTTCACACCCCCTGTCCTAATTGAGTGAATCCCAAAAACAGGATTTGTTTGCTATTTCCGAGAGCTTTCTCCTTTCCAATTCTTTGATTCAGCTGCTGAATCCAGGTAATTGTGGTTTTGCAAGGTGAGAGGGAAACCTAACTAAAGCTTAAACTAAGGGTGCACAGAATTAATATATTAGTATCTGGCCATATAATGAATCATTTTAGGAAAGATTCTGCCGAATACTAAATTGAATCCGACTGTAATTTTAAAGTGTCTTTAATATCATTGTCTTCCATAAGTGACCCACTTTCACTTGATCCACAGTGGTCTAGTGGTTAGCATTTCTGCCTCACAGCACTGGGGTCATGAGTTCGATTCCCGACCATGGCCTTATCTGTGTGGAGTTTGTATGTTCTCCCTGTGTTTGCGTGGGTTTCCTCCGGGTGCTCCGGTATCCTCCCACACTCCAAAAACATACTGGTAGGTTGATTGGCTGCTATCAAAATTGACCCTAGTCTCTCTCTGTGTGTATGTCTATATTAGGGAATTTAGACTGTAAGCTCCAATGAGGCAGGGACTGATGTGAGTTCTCTGTACAGCGCTGCAGAGTTAGTGGCGCTATATAAATAAATGATGATGATGATCCATTTACAGAAAACACCAACCGCTTCTGTGGGACATCAGTGATGCATTATGGACTGTGTAAAAATAAACTTTTGTAACAGTTCACTAGTCTAGGAGACCTTTATAGAAAATGAAGGGAGCTAATTCAGTTGCTGTTGTTTTAGGATGTGTGGAGATAAAGAGATTGATCCAATTGGCAATATTACACGGCATTCTAATTATAATAAATTATATATGCTTTTTATTCAAGTTCTAATCAATCCCATACACATGTATTCAGTTTTCTCATTACAGAAAATTCTCAAAACAAACAACTGTCGGTGAACTCTGTTTATACCTTTCTGTTTTTCATGACTTCATATTCTGGCCATAAAGCTAGGAGATTTTACCAGTTCCCTTAATTATGTGCAAGCATGCAGTGCTTTGCTAGACAATGCATTATCCTTAAGGGGCATATTCTCTAAGCTCTGGCAGCTTTGGTATAAGATTCCTCTTGCCGTCACTGCCGCCATCCCTACAGCCCGAACATTTCTAATTGAGTTAAAACAAGGCTGAGTGTGACTTATGCATTGTTGCTTGAAAAATCCACTTGCAAGTCCTCACCATTGTCGACTGATCTTTTAATGCACATGTCTGTTTTCTTTTTGTTCTTCTTTATCACTGCAGCTTTGGACAAGCTCAGCACTCAGCACCTGTACCACCCGACACAAGTGGAGATTGTACAGTCCAACGTGGTGTTCGACATCAGCAGTCTCATGCTGTACGGTACGCAGGCAGTGCCTGTGCGGCTCAAGATCCTGCTAGACCGTCTCTTCAGTGTACTCAAACAAGAAGAGGTACTACACATCTTGCACGGCCTGGGATGGACACTGCGGGATTATGTACGTGGATACATACTTCAGGTGAGAGAATCTAATAAAAACATACAAGATAAAATCCACCAAAACAGAAGCCAATTTCCAACTAGAATTGCATTAATGGCAACATTTTATTTCGGTACTATTTCCAAAGACAGGGAAACAGTTTCTCCTTGTACAACTCACTTCCTGAACTTGGTAGTACTTCTGCTAATGTTATTTTGCTAGTAGATTTCAAATCGCTTGGTAGACAAAAGGGTATATTTGTAAATATAAGTAAGCCATAAAGACACATTCATTATATAGTCCATTTTACGTGTATATATTACATACTAAAGATACGTATACAATGTTTAAGGGAAAATAGCCATTTTGTTTTAAATAGTACAGGGGCGCACAAAGCATTTTTAAGGGGCGGTTTCCCCTCCACCAAAAAAAAAACGAGAGAGCTGTGCAGGCGCATGCGCGGCAGCTGCGTTTAGGCAGCACTGTACTATACAGCAGCCGCGGTGCTGCCAAAGAAGCGTCGGTGGCGGTGCTGTATACAATACAGCACCGCCGCGGACGCTTCCTTGACAGCGCCGCGGCTGCTGTATAGTACAGTGCCTCTATATAGGGCGCTTTTTTAGTGGAGGGGAGGGGTTTCTGGAAACCCAGAAACCCCCCCCCCCCCCGCGCGTGCGCCACTGTAGTATATTTAGCTATGCATATTCTTACATCAGTTCATTAGCTTGTTTGTATCAGCTTTTACTAAAGTATTAAAGTATGCTTTCATTTTTACACTTTAATTTTCCGAGTCAGCGTGGTGTTACATGCGCTACCTGTTTTTTTTTCTGGGGGATCAATAACTGGTGTTATAGAGTTAGAAGTGTCCCATTTTACGTACAAGTGTGTTACTTTTTCTCGCTGTGGACTTTACAGTCAAACAGAGGAGTATTTTTGCCAACATTTCACACAGCACACTGCCATACAGCCAACATCTGAAAATGCTTTTCGGGATTCATGCGAAGAATGTGTAATATAAATGTCTATACTCTTTTCAGCTGAGAAACATTTTTTTATTGGAAACAAAGGCAATATATTCAGAAGTTGCCAGGGGTTCAAGGCCGACCACATTCCTAAGTAGGCATTTGGTAAACCCAGTACAAAAGCACACAAATACATTGTTTCACTTTAAACCCTTAAAATTGTTGCATAGACACCCCAGTATTATATGTCTTTATGTATATCTTTACAATGTATTTGCTGCATTCAAAACATGAATTCTGAGTCAGCTGTTGGATATGTAGCTAGATCTAGTAGTCCCTATGTGCTTTTTCTTGACTCTAAATATAGTCATGTTTTAATAAACTGGTAGGACCACCTCACCAGGTATGGTAAACCACAACCTGCATTGTTTAATCCATACAAAGAGGAAGAGTGCTTACATTGGACATTGGATATAGATTAACTCTTTGTTACCCAAGATACTATTTCTCAGCAATGTTCAAATGAGAGTTTTGCCTTGCATTATAGTATAGATTGTCAGTGATAGATTCATACGCATTAAACCTAGCCTAGAGGAGAGCAATGTCATCACTTTTGAACTGACCTTGAAGTAAGAATAGAAGTAAAAGGTTATATACGATCATTATAATTCTGATTGCCAAATACCAATTGTGGAGGCAAATGTTTATCCTCATTGGATGGGTTCTAGTATAGTAGAGATGGGTCACTTACCAAGTTTTTAATTGATCATTGTGTCCAAATGTCATTACTACAAACACATTGAGAACGCAACAAATCTATGGATATATGTAAATACATTGCCTGTACATGACCTATTTAAATAAATCAAATAAGGAAAAAACAGGCATACATTAATACATATATTGACTACTTCACTTCAATCTGCTGGCTTTTTGACTGTCCTTTTTGGACCCATTATGGCAAGGTACATTAAAATTCAGATGTTTTTGTTGTAGTGACTGCTGCAAGTATATTGTGGATAAGTTCTCACGGGATTATATTTATTTTCTAGTACATATTTTAAGTATTTAGATGCTCACTTTCTGCACTTTACTAAACTTTAATTTATTATTTTTTGTTAGACCGCCCTTATTGCAGCAAACCCAGGTTTCTGGTGTTTGAAGTGGGGATTCAATGCACTCACTTTGTTTTTTGCCGCCATTGTTCCTGTGTAGGTGTCTCAAGGCTCCTTTGGCTGAAGTAGATCAGCCAATCTGAGAAGCCTGAGACTATCGAACTAATAATGACAAAGACTGTGTAGAGCAGTTAATGCAGAAAGGATGTTGTATCCCTAGACAAATAGGAATGCAAGTTTATTGACTGGAACTTGACAAATATTTGATCTAGAATAAAAGTAGATTTTTTACTATGACGCTGTGAGCTTGGCACTGCGCAAAACTGCCTTATTTTCACACTGTACATTACTCATTATTGTTGCTGGCAACATTTTGTTTTTGGATTACATCTTTGTCAGACATCATTAAGAACATGCAAAAACAATCATAAAACTTTGTCTTTACAGAGAGAGCTGCTCTGCAGATGCAGGCTGGAAGGATTTGTGTAAATAGTTTAAAACAGAAAGAAAGTTTCTTTTTTGGACAACACACATCTATTAATTTTAACCACAAATACACTGTAAATAATGTTAACTTCCATAAAATAAATAGACTAGTGGTTATGCACCATATGCTTTATAATTATCCTGTGGCTTGTGTTTACTGTAATGTTGCAAATCCCTCAGACAGCTCTGTGAAACAACGTCTACGCAAGAACGAAAGGCAGTCAGCACTTTCTAGTATCCATATTAGGGTAAAACGAGTTTAAACAAAGCCAAGTGTCCCTATCTAGTCTGTGTGACCATATTTAACAGGCACAAATTGACTTCTGAAGCTGGCTTTTGTCACAGTCTATCTATCTATCTATCTATCTATCTATCTATCTATCTATCTATCTATCTATATTAAACTCAGAACTGTAATATACTTGAAATAACGGAATTGTTTATACAGGTAATGTGTAGCTTTGCCTGATCTGCAGAATAAGCTTAACCAGCGTGTTTTGCTTTATCATGTGAGCTTTTTGCACTATCATGAACTTTTTGCTCACTACTTAATACCTATGTGAAGTGATTTTAGTTGGTTGTCATATATTAATTATTTTATAGAGCAGCAGTATTTTACCTTTAATTTATCTTCTTCATAAATAAAAATATATATTTTGGGTTTAGTTTTCTCATAAAGATTACCTAATGGCTATTGGGTTAGATTCAGAGTGGAACACAAGTGTGTATTAGTATGTACGCCATATTCAGAGTTGAAGATCCGTTCGGGTTTGAAGGAGTAACAGATACGTCCGCATCATTTAGACTTGAATATCTTAGGTAATACAGCAACAATGCTCTTTGAATCCACTAAAGTCTCAATAAGCATGTGCGAATCATTCACAAACCTCTAATTACAAGCAGTTCGCTAGTTTGGGGTTTCTTCATCATCAACATCATCCGCTACATACACCTGCCCCTGATCTCTATGAGGAAGACTAAATTAAACAATTTATGTAGCTGCAAAAAGTTTACCTATAAATCAAGGAACCCTACATTAAATCTGGAGAGGGAACCTCTCACTCATCTGCTACTTCCCTGGGTGTTAAGCCTACGGACTGTGCCCGACCACTTGACAATCCTCTCCCAGGCTATGACCTCCTACACAGCATCTAAGCACCAAAGGAGACACTTGCCCAGTACACTTACAGTTACAGCCTTGAGAAAGGAGGAAGGGGGGAGGGTTGATTGCTGTCCTCATCCACCACCTATCTAGCAAATAAGTTTGTCCCGTCTAGAAAAAAATGATATATAATTATGCAAAGTAAACGTGACGAGCTGCGATAATATTCTATAAATATTCTGTAAAATATGCGTAGGTTAATAACTAGACCCTCAGGTGTCCAAACAAGGAAAACGCCCTCTCTAACAATCTTTAAGACTATCTCTGCAGTTATAATGTTTTCCCTTTATTCATAGAGCAGTTATAATTTCAGCTATATAAGGATTGACTTGCCTGGTAGTCCTTTGCAATCACATAGACCTCTGGACACAACCACTAATTGTTTCTCTCTATATTATTACTATTATTCCTATATTTATTTAGTGCTTCAAAATGAAGGGAGAAAACATTGAACATACAATGACTAACAAATATGGTAACGTACAATGAAACAAGGTGCCCCGTTTACTAGACCTTTTGCATAGAAGTAATACATTGCTCCATGTTGTCTGTATAACTGTGGAAAGAGCAGTGCTCAAAAATAAAGCTTACATTTCAAGATAAAATAACAAATTCTATTCCTTATAAAAATGTGTTTTCTTCCCAGTGTCTTGGCATCTGTGCTGGACACATTTTACATCTGTTCTGCTAAAAGGCCTGGAGGACAGGGAGGGGAGACAGAGTGTAGGGTGTAAGGGGGAGGAGAAGCTGAAGGAAATGCTACAAATCTCTTAACTTCATCATTGATGCTCCTGCAATTTGAGAATCATATTTCATGACAGGGCTATCTCTTTCACATCACTGTCCCTCACTTTGTGATGACAGAGCTGCCTGAGACCAAAGCATTGTTCCAGAGTCCCCTCATCCCCTCTCCCTCTTGACTTCAATTTGCAAAGCGCAGTGCTCGTTCCAGTGACAGGCAGGTCGTTCGTGCTTGAATAACTTGCGCTCTGAGCTGTACAGTTTGTGGCATCCATGTAATGCTTAGCAGTAGGTACAGCTGTTAACCATTCGCTTATAAATAATCTCCCCCCTCCCCTCACAACCTGTCTCCCAGGTAGTATACCTGTCACCATTAATAACTCAGAGTCGGTGCTCCCAAGTGATCTGGCCCATCGCATGTCATTCACAGCCGACTGGTGCACAGGGCAACTAGTTCAAGCAGACAGCCTAAGCAATTCACTCACTGCATTAACTGCGAAATAATTTCATTTTGTCTGAGATACCTGGAAAAAATGACAGACTTGGTTTTCTTTCAGTGTCTTCCTCTATGTTTGTAAGCAATGGATTGCTGCCTACCTGCACATACATTTTAATAAATAGGCAAAAACCTCAAAACGACCATTAAATGTAATAATAAGAATTTATCTTTAGCTTTGAAACTTAAAGCAGACAATACTACTAGTGAACAATCATACATGCAAAATCATACAAAACATTATTATACAAAACATTTTTAAACGTTAACTCATATTGCCCGTTTAGAACAAATAACTAGGCTACGTTATACACTTTATAAACTTGGATGTTCAATGGAAATAAGCAAAGACAAACTAGCCGCTAGTGGTACATTACAATGATTTATTTGTTTTTCCGATGATGAGTAAAGCTGTGTGTGCCACTTGATGCAATTTTTCTGCCTATTCAATCGTAGGTTACATCCACATTATAGTTAAATTTCATACTATAGTATCTGTAGAAGTGATCATAGATGCTTTTAGTGTCAAGAACTTTTGGACATCCAGTGAAGGTCCAGGGAGTTAAGATCTATGTGTCTATTTATCTTATTATATGTGTTTATGTAACAATACATTTCTGTTGTCTGTTCTCTTTATTTATCTGGCTCTCCATTTGTGTTCACACAAACATATTTCTTCACTGTGTAGTCTGCGGATGAGAAAGTATGAAACAAAAAATTACCTTCAGGCCTATTGGCTCTGAAACGCCAGTTTATCAGTTCCCCACCGCCTCTCCCCCTGTAAAAAAAAAACTATAGTGAAGTGTGAAAAGCAGCAGAAAGCCTTGTTTGTGCCAGTGTAGCTTTTTTGCTTGCTTGCCAGCACCTTCATCTTCTCATATGTTTCTAGCTAAGGACTAACATGGAACATAGAAAAGAAGAAGAAGAAAAAAAAAGCCGACAGCAATAGAGACCAGATGCTGGTATTTCTTCTCTGTCACTTGGCTGCCGAGCAGATGGAATTTATATCGCTCGGGCATGCTAGAAGGAAGAGGCCTAGAGCAGCCAACATGTGGAACTAGGCCTGAGTGACATTTTTGCTAATGTTTTGTCCTTGTAGAACATTATGCTTCCTCTTTGCTTATGAGCTGCGGTTTTCCTGACTCAGACAGAGTTTCCAGGCCCAGCTGGAGCAGTGCTCTCCCCCCTCCTTTCCCTTCCCACCCTCTCTGAAAAGGCCTACGGAGCAGGAATGGACCCTTGTACAATGAAGCTCTTTATTAAAATACCTGACATCTGCGTGCAATGCACACCAAATCATCCTGAGCTGCACTGAGGAATTCGCTAGGCATTACCAGTCACTTCAAGTCTGACTCTCCTTCCTTGCCTGATTTATGTAGGCCCCTGGCAAAAGAGTGCGTTAAGTACTTTATTGGACTAGAGCGATCTTCCAAGAGGTATTGTCCTTCAGACACAAATTAAGTATTTTCTCTTCCCTTGTGATTTCCAGACATCAGGAAAGGAAGAGAGAAACAGAGCGCGATGAGCATTGTTCCACACTAACTCAAAATATATGATGTACCTTTTTTTCCCAAATGAGATATCTAACATATGTCTGTGCCTGAGCATGTTTTGTTCAAGGGAGCAATGCTTTGAACGTGAAATCTAAGCCGGTGTGCTGTATACGTATCAAATAATATAAAACGAACTATAACTCTGTCAGCACTGTCTGAACGTATCATGCTGCTCTGCATTGTTCTCCCTTTGTACTTAGATAATAAAGGTTAACTGAGCACTTCAAGCAGATATTGGCAGCTTGACTATACCCAGAATCCTTTGCAATTATATTCTTTCTGGTTTCAAATTGCAAACTGAACTCCTTCACACTTCCACCCTTTCAACCATTTATTTTTCTTAACATATTTTTGTCTGAGATTCAGAAAAATTTTCCCTTAACTATTATAGCTAGCTTAAGCAATATCAAGCCACTCATAAGCCGAACTTCCAATAACTTTGCTACTGTAAAGGCAATAACCAATCTTAGGTTATTTATAATTTAATCTCACTGGTCACTAGCTGGCCAAATGTGTCCCCCAGTATTCCTAAAAGTCATTATATTTTTAAAACATATGTTGCCTGTGAACATGTCTTTATTGCACAAATGTGTCTCTGATTTATTTAGCTAAACAAGGAATGAATCTCAATATGATTTCTTTGCTTGTACGTGCAAATTAATATATGACAACATCACTCAAATCAGACATTAGTGTCATTTTGTATGTTACCATTTGAGACATACTAAATACTAATTTGGTTTGTACTTGTTTTACATTAGGCAGTGTTTATTAAATTTAACAGCAGGTTTGTGTTCTCGATGTGCTACATTCCCTTGGGTGTAAAGTATTCGGCCTGCTGTATATCTGGGAATCTGTAGCTTGGAACCCTCCTACTCTTGAAAAGTTATTCCTACGTTGATCAAACTATTTGACCAATAGAGCCATCTGCAGACAAAGATAGATGCCTTATGGGTATGAGAGAAGCTTGAATGTACTTCGAGGATACACCACTGTTGCAGAATAAGGTAGCTTGTACTGCGCACAATGCTGGTGTCATTCATTTAGCCAGCTTGTGTGGCTGCATATAGTTCTAAAATTAACAAGTAAATCAGATGCCATCAGTGTTTACTAACTAACTCCATAAATTTATTCCACATATGCTAAACCATAAGTTAGTAGCATTAAACCTTTCACGTGTTTGTGTGTATTATTAGTTATCAGCAACATAATGCAGAGTATTGTCAGCGTATCTTTATGAATATATATAAAAACTCTGTTTTATTAGAACACAATCATGGTTTCCTGAAAATTGCAAACCTGTTTTTTGTTTAACTTTCAGTCTAGCACAATCTGAGAATAATTATGATGCTTGGACTTAATCTAGAAATGCGTGTCCTAATTCAAGGACTAGAACAGCACCAAGGGAGAATGACTGGTCCCAGCCTCTGCATTCCTATCCTGACCTTGTGTAAAGAGTTCTTCACAGGGAGATAGAATTCAGCGCACAGCACAGACGTCTGCTTCGCAGGCAATAGTTATCTTATGCTTTGTGATCCTTTGCTTTAGATATCAATTAGAAACCTCAACATTGTTGATGTCTTTTTGTAGTCTTCATGACTCATCTAGTGTAGGTTGATAACTGGGAAATTTTGGGAATAGAAATTTTGGAAACTTAGTTTAAGAGATTGCAAATTTCTGGTTGTTGTGGGTTATAGAACATTTGCAGATTGCTATTGGCACAGTTGAACTTTGTTGGTAAATGATCTCCTATGAATCAAGCAACTTATTTCAAAACCTAATATGTAGGAAATAATTTTGCTTATGAGTGGTGATGGTTGTGCTGTATTTTGAAAGCGAGAATTTTATATATTTTGATCTATAGTAAAGCGAATGTCTACTGAACTAGACTTTTTAGTTTGTAGTTACATTTGATTCTTATGATTTAAATATAAATATGCCTATGTAAAAAGAATAATAAGCTAGCCACATTTTTTTTTTTTTTTTAAACAAATGGGGTCTACTTTAACCTGCCCATTTTCATTAATGTTTACATTTCAGTGACCTCCAGCAGCCAGTTTACTGAACTTCAGTGAACTCTAATTGACTGCTGGAATGCACAGCAGCAAAAGTAACCAGTTCATCCAATGACAGTTCTAGCTGCTTGCAATTAGCATGTGTGGCATGTGTGTGTGAGAAGTTGATACCAGCAATAGAACTGTTTGGTGGTGAGTACTGAAAGGTCACATTGAACTATACACTATGGGCCTCATTTAGAGTCAGACTCAAAGTCCATTTTAGACGCATCGACCACAAAACCACTATCACGCATGTGCAGCAAACACTATATCCGCCTGCATCTCAGACGCCATATACACTTGCGACAGCTTGCAGCTTAATATGAGGGAAAGGGCGGAACGCGTAATTGTGAAGGCGTGAACTTGTATAATATAGACACAGGAGGTGTGACCCCGTAAGTAAATCCTGGACGCAGTAAGGCGCAGACGCAACACATGTCAAAAAAGGGCTAAAAATGTGCGGCAGGAATTAGGTGGCGCAAGTAGTTAGCTAGCTGCACAAACTGATCGCAGCTCAGTAGGGTATTACAAGTGGGATGCAACTGGGGTTGCATGCCACTCATAATACCCTGCCAAGCTGCGGCACACTCCCACTCCTACACGTCTTAGACGCACATTGCGTCCGACTCTAAATGAGGCCCTACATGCTTATCATTAGATTAGTGCTCTGTATGCTGAACATTAAATTAGAGCTCTGCTTTGTATGCTGGCCATCAAATGGGACTCTGCATTATACACCCATCATAAGAATCGGAGCATTGCATGGGATACTGGTCACAAGATACAGTTAAGCATTTTAAACTGGTAATTAGCTAGGGATGTGTATTATATTCTGGTCGTCAGCCTGAGCACTGTATACTTTCAACAGATTGGTCTCTACAATATCTGCTTGTCACCAGAATGGGACTTTGTCTTGTATACTGATCATCAGTTTGATCTCTGTGTTGTATACTAGTCATATTGTGTTGTTTTATGCTCATAAGTCATTTAATCGTCTTTTTCTGGAAAGAAAAAATACAATTAAAATGGCCATAATCTCTTAAAACTCTTCCCTGTTGCTCTAATTTTTTCATCCAGAGGTAATCAATCTCTTTACAATGCCCACTAGTTAATAATTTTAAATTAACATGCAATGGTTATCGTACAATTTAAGCCAACAAGTAGGCTACATAAAAATTCCCTAAAATGAAATATAAAAATTGGTAAAAAGCACAATTGCTTTCCACCAGATAATTTTTAAAGAAATAAACCCCATATGTTGTATTTGGTATTGTGAATAGGAAAGCATATGACATAAAAAAGCAAATATGTTATACTAAATAATTATATAGCACCTGCATATAATTTGTGTTGATCCCTTCTATGGTAAGAATTCAACTTATCATAAAGACCCGCGGGAGCTGTACGTGTTGTGTTCCTGCGCTAAATACCTGTTAATACGATACTGAAGTCTTTGTTCATTTTTGCTCTCATCTCTATGTTGTGAAGATCGCAGGCCGGACAGCATTGCAGAGCCTCTTCGCGCAGGGCCCCAATGGCATTTTATTATTAATTGAATTCCCCCTTATATGTGTGATGTAAATCTGCAATATACCCAAAGAGCCATTTTGTCCTATTGTTCCGTGCATTCGACTTATATGTTTTCGCTTATATGAACAGTCAACCTGTTTTGTGTTATCATAGTCAGATGCTTCTGCAAGTTTCTCAGAACAAAATGTTGTGTTATTTTTTATTTTATTTTTATGTGAAAGGGCTCAACCATATGGTTATAATTTGGAATTGTCAGGCTGAACTGATTTTTTTTTTTTTGGGAAAAAAAGCTGCACCTTTTTCTTTGGCCAAGATGTTTGTTGCAGACACATCAAAGAGTGTGTGCATTGGATCAAGGTGATTTTTTTTCTGGTCACATCTCTGCCAGCTGTGGTGTTTATGATTAGAGTCAGTGCTTTCCAGACACCTCAGAGTCCTCTCAGAGATGCAGATCTTTAACAGGATCCATCATTGTGGAGTGACACTAAGCAGACAGCCTAAGGGGGTGCACGGTTCCAACAAGAAAGACCCAAAGTCAGCTTGCATAGTGGGTTTATTAGGTACTGCAACATTTTTTGCAGTAAAAGTATTGTAAAGCCCAATCCTTTGTTTAACATACCACAAAGATACTCACCACTTACACAATCCTTACTTGTTTCCTTATTGTAAACAGTTTTTGCTGATGACTTTTGCCAGATCAAGACTTGTTGCTTAAAAATAGACTTGCCCGTGAAATTTCTCTCTAGATCATAATTTATTATTTGAGGAAGTTCAAACATACATATAACACACCTAATATTTTGTCACGTTAAAAATAGTGATGTATATCTAATAGTTACTCCCTGAGATGTACTGTAGAACTTTCACATTAGGGCAGGGGCACACTGGTCCCGAAAACCTGGTGGTTTTTCGGGATTCTAAATGTTGGGAGGTATGTTATGTCACTCCCCTTAGGCATACTTGCCAACTGATGGCAAGTATGAGCCGGGAGCTGCCGGGGGCAGGTCGGTGCGCAGGGGGCGGGGCTCCAAAAATCGCGTTAATTTGCCGTGTTTCCCGGTGAATCGCGGCATTTTGGATTTAATTCTGCCCGCTTCACTTGGAAGTGTGCAGATGCGGGAGACTGTCATACTCTCCCGGGAGTCTCCCGGACATTCAATACACTACCTAAGGGCAAATATGCCCTTAGGGAGTGTATTATAAAGCAGTTAGATGTAGACTCCATTTGTGTGTGGTAAATTTCCAGGGCAAGATTCATTAACGTAAGCATGAAAAGATCAAAATGATTATTGTCAAGTTGGAATATAGTCTCCCACTGTTCAGTTACTTGTCACAGGAAAATATTGTTTACAGTTGTCTATTCTAGCCTATTACGTCACTGAACTATTATTGCACACTTGTATTTGGGATTGAACCCCCCAGTGAGCTATAAGTGATACGGAGCAACACTGAGGTGTGCGTTATTCAGAGCCATGGCATCCTTACTTTACACACAGAACTAGGAGAGGAGCAATAGGACCAATTATATAATGCAGTTTATTGCCCAGTTTGGAGCACCCTGTATATTGCCGCTCTTCTAGTAAGATATTAGATTGGTGATCCATAAATAAAATAACACATGGGCATGTTTACTTCTTACTGAATCTGTTCACTACTGTGACAAAACTGCAAATCCAAATTGTTTCGGAAGTTACTAACATTTGAAAATGTTTTTTGTATATAACTTGTGTCTGTGACGTAAACTGTGACACCAATGTATTTTATTGACTTCAGTGAGGTCTGGATCCTATTACATTTGCATGTGTGGACATATACATAATTTATGTGACATTTATATAGTTCAGTAGAGGATTTGACAATAATTTATATATATATATTTAAATGTAATTATTGGCTAGTGTTGTACTGTCTTCAGATTTCCTTATCAGTGACAATTATACTCTTCTCCTACTTCTGTCGCTGATTATATGATGCAACGTTAGTATCACTCTAAAAATGTTTTATAACCGTATTTTTCTCGCACGACAGAAGGGACAATTTCAGATTCAGAATCACAGAGCTATGATTTATGGCCCATCACTCATTAAATTGAATGGGTTTCTGTGCACATTATAAATATTCACAGTTTGCTTTATTGGTAATTAACTTGTTTAGTTTGTATTGGACATCAAAATGCTTAGTTAATAGTGTTTGTGTAACAAAATAGATAATGATTCATAACGAGACCCTGTGTGTATGAGGCCTAGGGCTGTTGCTCTTTCTGACCTCTTCTAAAAGTGTCACTGGAAATGAAAGGAGCTGTTGGAACACTCCAGACAAGCTTAGCACAAGCTCTCCTAATGCTGGGCTTCAGGCTGCCCAGAGGCCTTAGTAGTCTTATGTGTTTCAGTAGAGCTTTCATTAGCAGAGTGGGGAGGGAGTAGCTGAGAGCCCAGCATAAGCTATCATTGATCCACTCTCACAAAGTGCAAAGATGTGCAGCTTTTTAGTCACAGGCCATTCAGCTCCTGAGCAGCTTCATTTGACACTGCTGACAGCCCCATACTACAGAACTGGGCAAAAAAAAAAAAATTCCCTTTGCTATCAGATTCCCTGCTAACGACATAGAATTCCCCTCGGACGTGGCTTGACTGGAAACATTAGCACTTGTTCTCAGGTCTTGTTGACATGAAATTCTTTCAATAGATAACAGGTCTGGGAGAATGCTATCACCCAAGCATGGCGATATTATCTTTACCGGGTTGTTGAACGAAAATGTGATTTATTGACAAACAAAATGCTGCTGTGCTTTTCAAGCTGCGTGTAATTAGTCACCATTTCTAATGTACTGTGCTCCTGCAGCAAGGCATGCCAGTCAGTAATAGAAGTACTTGCCTCAGATGGCATTGATCCGACAGCTTGCATTTTGATCTATAACCACAATTTCCAGTAATTGAGTCTGTAAGGCTGTGTGACAGGTTAGATTGCTATGAAGCTGCACCTTGGGGTGGTTCAAGAACCTACCACTGCTATGTCAGTAAGTGCTGCCTTCAATACCACATCTGATAGTTGCTTGTGCAGTTCTGGCGTTTAAAACTAGAAATTCAAAATAAGTACAAGGTGTACATTAATAATGATGATGTAATGAATCTTTCTGTCTATCTATATTATCTAGTATCTATATTATCTATATATCTATCACTTCATACTTTCCTGATTTAGGCCAGACAGTCCCAATAGCCCACCTTTGTCCAGACTGCCAGGAAGTTGGGAGGTATGTCCCTATTCATCATGGTGCTTGTGGCAATTCAAAGGTTTTTTCAGGGGAAGCTTGGGGATGACCTAGGGCTTCAGAACTGCTAGGCATGCAGCCCACATGACATGACCACACACACTTTTGCATGTGTGCTGTCTGACATAGTAAAAGTAGCATTCATAATTATTATTTTTGTGAAGCCTTTGCATCTTATGCTTAGTATGCCAATGAAAGATGTGCCTTACATCCCATATTTTGTTTCATTTTAGCTTCTGTGTCAAGCAGATAATCAAACAGATAATATATAATTTTTAACACTTGAACCTAGATATATAACAAGAACAGAGGGGCCTATTTACTTACAAGTGGCGATCACCATGATTTTTTTTTTTATCACTGCAGTTTCTGAATAAATTCTCACCTCAAATTGGTAATGGTTAACTTAAAACAGATCCTTGAGCCCAGTCGTCACCTAGCTAGTTTATTTGCACATGTACAGTGGAACTGAAAGCCCAGACTTGGGTCTTCAGTTCTCCTAATAAAAATAATTAAATAAAACACATTGTTCAAAAAATAGATAAGCATATGTAAAACATATTGTTCATGGGAAAATATGCTTTATTCAAGATTTTTTTTTTTTTATTTATTTTCTTCTGTTGTCACCATCCTGGCGATGGCGGTAAAAAAACAAGGATTTTGCCGGCACTTGTACCACCGCAAAACTTTTAAAATAGGCTTCAGTTATTGCCTGCGAGACCTAGCGAATCTGATCACCAGCAGCGCTTGCTGTCAGCTATAGTACTGCTATTGCCAACGGTTGTCTAGGGGAAATCCCTATCTCCGGCGAAAACATGCCCTACAATAAATACATTATAAATAAATAAATAAATGCACCTTGATTTCACAGTTGTTGTGTCCAAGAGTCACCACCTAATATTTCTTCTAATATAATGCTTTGTTGTTACCTCTGGTTTGGTTAATTGTTGTGAAACATACATCATAACTAAAATAGCAATCATGTGACACTTTACTAGTATAACTTGTAGATTAATAATATAATTATCTGCATAAATGAGGGTCACTGAGTACACATAAAACTGAGACATCCACTGGTATTAATTTCATATATTGTATTTTATATTGTGCAGTTACATTGGCAGCTATATTATGCAAACACCTGTGGACAAACTCTGCATTGTTTTTGCTTGTTTTTTTAATTGTGCCCCCCTCCTCCAATTCAGTTGGAGAGGAGATGTGTTACTTCATGAAAATCCAAGGCTGCAGGTCATAAAAAGTTTCTCTTAAGTATCTCTTGAAGTCTGATTTACGGTATATTGTTATATATTCCCTGAACCAGAGCTGAAAGCACATGCCTGCACAGCAACTTTCTGGGTTCAATACAAATTCAGTGAAAAGCAAGCAGGGCAGGTGCTTCAGAGGCATTTACAATAGGAGCAAGCCTCAAAAAATGTGTCTTATCTGGTAACAAGTCCAATGTACAGCGCTATATAAGTTGCCAAGTTCAATACACATAATCGTAGCTGTTGCAAAGTCTGAGATCATACTTGCCAGCAGGTGACAAGGGCAGGAGGGGGCATCGTGGCACTGCTCATGCTATGAAATGCTGATGACAGCATTACATAGCAGGTGTGGGGGGCCAGATGACACAAATCGCATCATTAAACCCTGTCTCCTTTGGTACCTGGGAGATTGCCTACTCGTCTGGGGGGACTTCCCGAAATTCTTGAGCCTCATGGAAATTTTAGGAAAGTAATCAAATATGTCTAAGATGCAGAGTTCTATTTGGTGCCAACATTATTTGCAGAGCCATATCCAGTTTAAAGTCTTATGTGCGTTTCAAAGAGCCATCTACCTAGACTAGAGGGAAAGTATGCACCCTACTGTACTGTAGACACTGATATATTTACCACAGAACATGTGACACTTGAACTCTCAAAATTAAAAGTAGTTATATGCAAATTTAATTTCTAATAGTTTTGCTGCCAAGGCTAGTGTGAGTGAATTGCAAGTGATTTGTATTATAGCAGCACAGTGCTCAGTTTTTGTAACACAGACTTAGTTTCACATGGGCAAATGAGGCATGCCCTTTGGCACTTGTGGCATACTCATGGCAAAATGAGAGCATGCATGGGAGGATTGGGGTATGTGGAAATTTGTTTCAGGATCTGTAAATTAGGATTGTTAAGAGAGCTGCTAAAAAGGGTATATTTACTGTAATAATGGATAAAATGGCCATAGAAGGAGACCTTGGTGACACTGGGTGAGTGGTGTTTTCTAGAGTACTATGAACAGGAGCTTCAATATTTCTCAGAAAACTGTAAAATGTGATAGTGTTCCAGAATGTAGATGTCTTTTTCAGTTCCTTTATTTTTCATTTAGCACTTCACTATATTTGTTTATTTATTGAATTATTTATTTTAGAATTTACCTGCTTGTTTTGTTCAGGGAAACATTTATTTGGGTATATTATCCCAATAACAAACGTACCTTTGCCTAAGGAACTTGTTCTGCAGAAGATACCTTTCTGAATCACTTAGAACACTTTTCTCTCAAGGCGTATATCCTTGCAGTTCAGTAAACATCTGCATACTCTGCTGGGGCTATGTAAATAAACATATACATGCATACATTATACAAGGGAAATGACAGCGATGAGACAAGGAGCGGTTTACATGTATTAATGTATAAATGACATGTAATTATTGATACCCTTATTAACATCTTTAAACTCTTTGCCTCAGCTGTTTTTGCGTTTGACTTCTTCAGTCATGTAGAGACAGCAGTAGGCAGTAAAGGGAAGATAATTATGCTAATAAAAAAACAAATGTAACGAACACACACTTGTCATTTTGAATTTCCAGCTAAAGAAAGCAGGTGTCCAGATGTTTACTTTCTATTACAAAATTTAATTACCTTAATTAGCATCAGTGTCACTTACTCTTCAAAAATGCATTGATTAGTCTAATAATGTAATAAGGTGAAAAAACAGCGTGACTTTATAGCATTTGTTTAGAAAAATACAATAACTAGTCTAGAGAAACGTTAACTTAAATGTCTACCCACTGTACTGTAAGATAAAATAGCAATATCTGCTTATAAACAGGCCAGACAGAGAAGGGTGTGTAATGCATACACATGGCCAGTGTTTTCTTAGGCACATGCATGCACAATTGACAACTGCTTATCATCTTCGGCATGTCTGGCATCTGCACCATTGACGCCTGGTGGCCAGATACATGGTTTCACGTCATGGCTTGACGTGCACCTCAGTTGTCATACACAGTCTACAAAAGCCCATTGCTTGACACCCAATTTAGGTTCTGTTCTGATGTTGTAATTATTATTAGTGTAGACATATCATTGCTGATCCTAACTATAGATGCCAGCTCCAACCCAGCCTCCTAATTTGGCATGGCTTTGACTGTCAGGATTTGATCTGGCTTGTTTATTTACTATTTCCTTTGTGTTGCCTAGTGGCTGAAGCCATATTAGTCACTGATTATAGTTGCACACACAAGACTTAAGGTGAACTGATAACGGTGAACACATTAAGTTCTAAGGGAAATATGGCTGCTAAAGTGAAGACCATAACTAGCTTGTCTTGCTGACCTACCGGCTTCACTGGTGGACACTACACGGCGTAAACATAGGCACAATTTTATTATTATTTTTTGCTGTTGTATTAAAAATGAATGCTAAATTGTTTTTATGCAAGCACTGTACACCGAGTAACCAAGGCAATTGCTTTGGGTCTAGTAGAAATATGAAATACAGATTGCTATTGCTGATGGATGCTCAAACATTTTGTAGTTGTGTTGTTGATTCTACAGTTGATAGTTTCCATTAAGTAAATAGTAAAGAGAACACTGAAGCTGAAATTCATTTTATACATAAACTGGGCCATACCCACAATCTGTTCATGTCACATCCGAACAACACATGCCAAGCCCAATTTCCCTAACCACAGCTCTTTCCTTGTAGGCCAAATGAGTACCCAAAAAGTGGAACTGTTGGTTGGTATGTAGCAAAAGTAGTTCAGTGGTTATCCTTGTGAGCTTGGACATATTTTTTTTGTTCATTTGTGCTGATGTGCTTTTGTGACATCATTGTTTTATGCTGTGGTTTTGTACTCCACAGCCCATTTGCCTCTGTTTCTTGGGTTTAATACAGGTACAAGATCTATTATCTGAATGCAGGTGTTTCCAAATAAGGTTTTTTTTAATGTAATATTAAGCACCATGCATAAAATAACAATAGGTTAAAACAATACCTTTGTCTTGCCCCACACTGCTCCGGTATTCCTTTCCTCATTAAATTGTTTGGCAGTGCTCCTCATAGTAACGATAGGAGAAAATGATACATGATTATGTCTGTGTGCGTGACATTATAACCAGGCATCAATATTTACTTTTTTTCGTCTTTCTGACTTTCACATCAGTTTAGAGCTACTCTATCACAATATATTTTTGAGCAATAGAAAAGGTAAAACATGCAAAAACACAGTTTGCCTGCCAGTAGTTACTTTTTAAGCATTTAGTTCAACCCTTGACAATTATTCTGACATTTAGTGCCCTCGTTCTATCATGTATAGAGATATTAAATGTATATACTTTATTCACTGTATTTTTTTAGTTATAAATAGGTATAGTTTATTTTATTTTTATGATGAACCTTAAAGTGTTAATGGAGACTCCAATAGATCTTACCTAAATTCAGTAAATAATATATATTATATGTTTACTATATTCCTGTCAGCACCTTGCAGCTGCAATGTTGTACAACCATTTACATAAGGCTTTAGGCTCTATCTTACCTGCTGTATGTATGCAGTGGGCAGGAGTGAAGGGTTTAAGCTAATTTTTCCTAATATGTGAAGTATCAAGGAAATATTTGTAATATTTACAACATGCATGCGTTATGAAAACATGTTTTTTGTTAGTAAATCAAATAACTTCAACACTGAAGTAGGTTCCTATACAGAACCAATCATGTTATGGTAATGATATTCAGCAATTTTAGTTTCAGCATTGTGTGTATTGAGTGACAATCTGTACTTTTATCACTTTGTATTGTGTGATTCCCAGTCATCTTGTGTCATGCCTTAATGTGTTTGTAGTATTGTGTAACATGGCATTAATACAAGCATTAGATAGCTGTAAACCATGCAGGTTGAGCATATTATTTTATTTCCAAAATCAATGCGTCTATAGACATAGCGACTAACTCCTGTTAGCATGGAAGAGCTATGTAAATATATCTGTCCTGCTGAAATGACTGGAATTACTTAACTTGACTTGATTGAATTACATGGATGCTTTGCGGCATTGCACAGGTTTCTGATTTATTTGTCCAATTGACTGGAAAGAGAATTCTCTTTTGACTGTGAAATGTGGAACTTCACTAATTACAGTGGTGGTCATCCATCTTTTACCCTGTTCCTTCCTGTTATTAGTCATAAACAGTGGTGTCACTTCTCATCAATCCCATGACATCCCTCCTGTGAGCTCCAGTCTGAGAGGTCAATTTTCCAATTGCTATCCAACAGTTAACTATAAACATTGACCTCTGCCTTCACAATAAATGGCTGCCACTAAACAGTCAAGAAGCTCTGTAATTTGTAATGGCTAATGCTGCTCAGTGACACTGGAGAGTTGGATACCTCTGGCATTGATATATAGCTCTATTAGGTAGATAGACAATGCAAATATAAAACTGCAACAACTGTGCTGAGCCGTGGGGTTCATTTACTATGGAAAGTCATCTCTTTGTTCACCCCTAGCAGCTACTGTGCTGCAAATAGCTGCAATCTGCCAGCATTGAAGTTAACAACAACAATAATGAAGATGTCAGCAATTGTGGGAGCATCTAAAATACGTTAGAGTCATGGTTATTCCTGGAATTGTTGGTGGCATCCAGTTGTGGACGACATGTCGATGATGTAAAAGTTCCTGAAGGCTTGTGAAACACAGGCAGTGTTCCGGTATGTGGGGGCAGCACGGTGACTAAGTGGTTAGCACTTCTGCCTCACAGCACTGGGGTCATGAGTTCAATTCTCGACCATAGCCTTATCTGTGTGGAGTTTGTATGTTCTACCCGTGTTTGCGTGGGTTTCCTCCGGGTGCTCCGGTTTCCTCCCACACTCCAAAAACATACTAGTAGGTTAATCGGCTGCTATTAAATTAACCTTAGTCTCTCTGTCTGTGTGTGTGTGTGTGTGTGTTAGGAAATTTAGACTGTAAGCTCCAATGGGGCAGGGACTGATGTGAATGAGTTGTCTGTACAGCGCTGCGGAATTAGTGGCGCTATATAAATAAATGATGATGATGATGTGTGGTCCGAGTGCCGAATGACCCAATTTGATGAAGCACCATTCAGATGTAGTCTTTGTCGATTGAGTTTACATTTTCCAGAATGACATTTGACGGCTGTCCAAAAGATGTTGATTGGGATTGGTAGTCTTTTTTGTCCCGTACATGTGAACATGCAATTTGTGGCCAATTGGGTGTAAGTGTGCCTATTTGACCATTAAAAATTCACCTTGTATGGACCTGTTTCAAATGAAAAAGCCTGGTTTATTAGTGGCATGTGGTGAGGAGATGGAAACATGGAAACTGCTTCAGCCATAACTTTTAATAGCTTATTGTATAGAGTTCAAACATTGTATTAATGTGCATGTTTTTGTCAGATTATTAAAGTTTAAAATATTCAATTACATACATTTAGGAAAAGTACACAATCTCCCACTTTGTCCCTGAAACATTTTTGTAAGTTACTTCTTGTAAATGTTTAGTTTTCCATTTTTTTAGGTCATGCAAACTGTAGATAAAAATCCAGACGTTTCAAAATCTGCACTTCAGAGGCCGTAAACAATAATGCAATGGACAGGAGCAATGCACATCGTCTTCCCTGTGTTTGTGAAATCATTTATTAAACTAAGGGCTGAGTTTTCTGAAGCAACTTCTAGGCACAGTTTTGAAATACTACAGAAGTCACTTTACCAGATGTGAATATAGCAGACTTCCAAAAAAATCATAGTATTGATATACAAGACTGTGTAGAGAGAAAACAGCATCTCAGTGTTCCTGGGGTGATTATGACTTCAGCATCTTTAATGAAGCAGAGTACAAAATAAGACAAGTACTTTGTATGCTAAGTGTTATTAAAGACAACACATTTGTGGATTTGCAGCATAAAAAGGGTTACAGCTTGCAGCCATTTGCACAAAAGTGAGAGCAACTCAGTTTCTGCGTGTGATGTGTTTCTCCTTGATAGACTGCCAGCTCTACTGCTGGTACAAGGCTCTCACTCATAACGTAGCCATCAGCACTGCTTATTGGAACACGCTGTGTTTGGATAATTTACTTTCGCAATAAACAAAAGATTAGAGGGAAAATTTCAACAACGTGGTCCATGTGGCACTCAGATAAGTAGAGAAACATGTTGAATTTAGACACGGTGCCCTGTAAAGCAGTAAGCTGGTCCAATGTGGTAAAAAGGAGATGTTTGGATCAGCTTTCTATAAATATGAATCCTCTGTTCAGTAAGTAAAAATTGCACAAACTAGGCTGTTCTGAACTGTGCACATTACTTTGTAGTTTCTAAGCATTTTGGACCTGATTCGTTCAGCAACGCAATGTGCGTTTAAAAAAAAAAAAAGAAAAAAAGCTTTCAATTCCATAACATACATACTCAGACAGAGAGACACAGACTAGGGTCAATTTGTTAGCAGCCAATTAACCTACCAGTATGTTTTTGGAGTGTGGGAGAAAACCGGAGCATCCGGAGGAAACCTACGCAAAAATGGGGAGAACATACAAACTCCACACAGATAAGGCCATGGTTGGGAATTAAACTCATGACCCCAGTGCTGTAAAGCAGAAGTGCTAACCACTACGCCACCGTGCCCTATACATATGTGGGATATAAAGTTCCAGCAGAATGCACAAATTGAAAAAGTATTATGAAATAAATGAACATATGTTAATATTCTAGTTATTATAATTCTTTACTGTAAGATTATGAATCTTATTTTTCAACCCAATAATACCAATACTAATGTAGCTACAGAAATAAAGTATAGGTTTATGCCTGTTTGACAGAATATGTAAATACAAGGTGTTTCAAAAAGATGGACCCAATTTCAAGCAATATTTTCCACGATGGCAACATGTTACAATGACACAAAAAGTTACAAGCGGTTTAATGAGTTCTCAAATTTTCCTAACCATTTTATAAATGCACTATGTGCCCTCCAACTGCTGTACGGACAACATTGAGAAGATAGAGACGATAGTTGAGTTCACCCCTAACGGCTCTCAGAGTGTCTTCTTCCACTGAATTCACCGCTGCTGTGATTTTGTTCTTGAGGTCATTCAGACTAGTCGCCTTTGGTGGCACAAAAACACGTTTTTTGACGTATGCCTACAAGAATAAATCGCAGGGTGTAATGTCTGAAGCGCAAAGTGTTGGGGTCCTTTGCGCCCTTTCCAACGTTGAGGCAGTTTGTCATTTAGAAAATATTGAACCTAGCGATTTCAAATCGGGTCCCTCTTTTTGACACACTCTGTATTAACATAAACATTCAGTGTAAGCAGAACATTCTTAGGAACCAGAGTATTGGAACTTGCATTGTCATGTAGATTTACGATTTATCTTAAATGCACTGTTACGTGAAAAAAAATCCTACTTCAGTGACTTATATCTCTGGAAACTCATGAAATATGAAAAAGTTATCTTTTTATAAAGGGACAAAACCATTGTGTGTTTGTATTCATCTAAATACTAGAGTAACTAGACTATAAAATCAGCCAGTTATCAAATGCCCTAAATTTTAAATAATTAGAAGTACTTTATTATTTCAGACTGATCTAAAAAATAGCAATCCTAAACTCGAATATGATGTTGCTACTTCTAGAGTCAGTGTGTCATTTTTTTTAACTCATACAAATATTTCCTTTTTAACAGTTAGGATTACTGTACATGTTAAATAGCAATTTGCAATAGTATTTGCATTGCTGTAATGATATTTATCTGCATCAAAGTAATTATAGGGGAACAGCACAATAACAACCTAACAACAGCATGTATGGTAAATCTAATGTTGCATGCAACTTCAGTGTCCATATTTACCGGTATATTCATATAATAACCGCATAGTTAAATAGAAGATGTTTTTTAATCCATTGTTGTAACAGCCCTGGAACACTCGCCATTAAATTGAGCACAAGACAATGTATATTGGTATACCTGGTACTAATGAAGGTACATCATGGTATTAAAAAGCAAATAAAGAATGATATGGTAAAGGACAGTCAGCCATCAGCCTGCCACGTATATGTGGTTCCCCAATGCAGTTCTGTAACAATTAGTTTCTCAAAAAAAAAATCCATAGTCTTTATTGTCCAATATAACCTCTATAATGGTATTTCACAATCAAACATTTAAATATGTCTCACCCCATGATACTCCCAGGCAGCTCTGGTAAAGTACATGGTATTTGTGTAATAGGAGAAAAATGGTAATTTACTAACATTCTTATGTTCTTATCAGCAAAATTTGCACTGAAACACAGCAACCTATTTGCTTTTATCTATCTAGTGCAAGTTAGACAACCACAGCAAGTGTCTGACTGGTAGATATGGTTTAAGTAAATGTTTGCACCTAAAGGCAATATTAGTCAATTAAACCTTCTGATTATGGAAAGGTGGTACAGCACATGCAATATTGGACCATGTTTTAAAAAAAAGTAAAATGTAAGATATAAGTCATAGCCACAGATTTCTGACAAAGCAAGGGTCAAGTAATTATTATTAACGTTCTATAGTGTTAACACACTGCACAGCACTTTACAGAAAAATGTGTAATCATTCCTATTTGTCTCTATCCCAACGGAGCTTACAGTCTAAATTCTCTACCATACAATCACTAACCTACCAGTATGGTTTTAGACTGCGGAAGGATACCGGAGCACCCAGAGGAAACCTACATGGGGAGAACATACTAACATCACACAGGGCCCTGGTTAGAATGGAACCTATGACCCCAACACTGTGAGGCAGCAATGCTAACCATTGTGTTAAAGTGCAAATCAAGCTGGTCAGTGACATACAGTATCTTTACATTAAATGGATTGTGAAAAATACAGTAATTGAAAGTCCAATTTATATATATATAGATTATACACATTCTCATTAGCAGTGCAAAAAAGAAGCTATCATTTTCACTCTGTACTTCATGGGTTATTTCTCATTTCTGTAACACATGCTGTACTTGGTTGAGATTTAGTGCTTATTTAAAATGGTATTTTTTTATCAGTCACACACAATAATATTACACTATTAATACCATTCCGCTTAAGCGGATTACAATAAAGATTTAATGTCCCACTTTCAGCTTAGAGAATGATGCTCCATGTGAATTGCTCATAAAATGATACCCAATGAGCCAGCCCTGAGTTACTGCTCTCTTTGGCTTTCAGGTCCCTCATACATTTTTATAAAACATATGTCAGAGTCTCTAACTTGATTAAAAAAAAAAAAGGTTTGCATATTTTGTTCAGACATACCAGAAAGACCATGGTTTTCATATATAGAGTATATTTCATTGGTAGAACATAGATTGTTTTGTTTAACATATTACACATAATTAATGTCATGAATTGTAAATTAATATATTCAATAAGCAACTAGCGCTCCGTGAGCCATAAATTATGAGAAAGCTACTACTATTATTATCTTTCTTACAGGCTAAAAAGCTGGGTTGTGATAAAGCACACACATTTATTGGGTTCTCTGAGACATCATAACTAAGCTACCTGTAACAATGTCAGTAAGCAGTGCACATGTACAAGATGAAAGTGTCAGATTGGTCTAGGAAATGTGTATGTTTGTCGTCTACCTAAGAGCACTTACATTTGTTAAGTATCCGTCATCTTAAATATCTTCCAGTTTCTTTTCGTGAGGCTCTGAACATACTGTACTTACAAAATCAACAATTGGACAGTCTGATAGAACACATCTTTATGTTGCACAGAAGCTAAACACTTATTGACAACCGTTTCTAACAGTTTGTCTTTTTCAGGTTCCATATACTGCAGTCTACTGTGCAGTACAATTATTATTCTAATTCACAAGTGAAATTCATATATGTATAAACGCCTGTTTATACATTCACTATGTTCACTATGATAATTTGTGTATTATAAGGAATCATACACACCCGCTGTAAATTACTATGGATACAATTTATTGGAGGGGGGGGGGGGGGTGTGGGCATTATCCCATGCAATATATGTACAAGGCATGATATAGAGGTATATATGTGTGTGTATGTGTATATGTATATATATATATATATATATATATATATATATATATATATATATATATATATATCATAGAGGTAATATTTTGTCGGAACTCTGCCTCCATACAAACTAGAATATGCTTAAATAACAATGACAACCATGATATTATTTGCTTAAAATCTATCCATCAGTAATCATTTCCTGAGTGTCCTCTATATTAACTCAACATTAAGTAGTTTCGCCGATGCTTGCAGTCAGCCTTGGGAAATCCCCAGGGATGAACCCACTAGGGGAGGGATGCAGAGGAATGTTACATGACTGAAAATTGTTTTGTGTGGACAGAGACGGATTTATACCTCATGGGGCCCTAGGCAAGATACTGGTTTGGGCCCCCCTCCCTGAAAAAATCTATAGCACCATAGTTTTTTAGCATAACATATACCCCTATTCAGGGGCTGGCTGGCAGACTTTATCGCGAATGGGGGGGGGGGCAAGTATATAGCACTGGCCCATAAGTAGCGGCCCATTTTTAAAGGGTGGTCTCATCGCCGGCCCTGGGAGGGCCCTCTGGGGACCGCTGGGCCCTAGGCAATTGCCTAGGTTGCTTAGTGGTAAATCCGGCCCTGTGTGGACGACATTTTGTCACCCTCCTCTGAGTTGCCTACCACAGTACAGATGTTGAAAACGAGTTATGGAGTACAGTCATATAGCAGATTTCACTACTATTCTTTTAATCAAGAACATAGTAATAACCTATGAATTTCCTGCTGGATGATAAAGTTGATAATCCAGTTCATTTATTCCTAAGGGCTATTACCTGAAAAAAATGGGGTTGTAGTCAGTGGTCGAAGTGGAAATATAAAAGTGGCGCTATGGAAATTTAGAAGTGGTGGTATGAAATATATAATGGGAATGTAAGTGAATGGAATGTGATAGTTTTACATTGAAGGCAGTAGGAGAAGTGACGGTTTGGCATACAACGGTATTCACCCCCGCTTTAACCACTGGTTGTAATACAAAAGTCTTCTAACTTGTGTTTGCTCATTGGACTAACAGTTTCCAGCAGTACCCAGCTGATTCATATTTAATTGTGTTGCCCGTGTCAGTTTCATTAGAAATGATCTTTAAGGTTGGTACATATTTTAAATGCAGTTGGCTTTTGGGCTAGTTTAGCCAACTAAATTTATATGGGCCATTGAAGATAATCTATATTTTATTAAATGTCTTGGACAAGCTTTTGTTGTAAGTTCATCACTGGTGCCTAGGACAAAATTGAGTTGATCTAGCTCAGTGTTACCAGATGCATTATTTTGGTTACCATAAAATAAGTTATGGACAAGTTATGGCTCTTCACATTAGTTTCGGTCACTGCCTACTAATATGTGGATTGTAAATGGATTGTAAGCTGCTAACTTACATTTGTCAGCAAGATCTATCAGTTACATTGAGTGCTGCGGGTTCTCTGCACCTGCAGTAAAGCACAAACAAGTTTTATGTCATTAGTGATTTCATTTGTTAAAGGTGCAATCCTTCAGACGTTTTATTTACAGAAAGTTTCGTAATTTTTAATATAAAACTGTAGCTGAAAATTATTTCTCTTAGTGTTGCCTTTGCAAAGAGAAATTCATATGGTGGTCATTGCAAAAAAGAGAAAATGTCTGTCTCCTGAAAAAATTTGGTTTCTGCACGTTCCCAGGAGAGTGCAGCCTGATTTCTTAGTCTGAGTCAATTTAGAACCAAATTCTTAAGTGATCACATTATTCCAGTGGGATAAGGGGGGGGGGGGGGGGGGTTATTCTATGAAAACTTTAAAGCCTTTATGCCCATGACAGTATATGTCACGTGGCTGTGGTTGCCATGGTGATCTCAAGGAAATTAGCAAACAGTAAATGATTAGGAGAAGCTTGAATCATACAAATAAACAACTTCATGTTTAAATACTTTTGTTAACTTTTAATTCAAAATTGTATGTACCATTACTATTTTGTTCTCGTTGTAAACAGCCAGTTTTTGTTTACTTCAGGATGATAAAATGTAAACTATAAGGGGTCATTTATGCACCACAATAATGCAATAATAATAACTGCAACATAAATGCTCTTTTGTGACACCAGCTGCCTACTTTTGGGCGATTGCACCAGATCGGGTGAGCATATGGATTTGCATACCAAGGTGGCAGAATCTGTAGGGTGTAATAGTTTGCAATGGGCAATGAAAAGATTTGGGCGGATCAAAACAAGTGTCAGTGTGCCTATTTTTATACCATCATGCATTAATGAGATTTTGTTTATTTGGTTGGTTTATTTAAATAAAAAAAGGAGTGGAGAGGGCAGTTACAATGGTGGCCCCTACTTTGTGGGAGTCTTTTTTTTTTCTCCAAAAAGGGACTTGATTTTTCCATCACTCTTGTCCTTTCCAGTAGCACTTCAGCTGAATAGAACATTTCTAGTTGCACTTTGACCAATGGAATGAAAAGTTCCAAACATACAGTCCCAATATCTCCTCACTCTCATAATTCATTAAAGCCATAAAGTAAAACCAAGCAGTATTTTAGCAGCTGAATGATTGAACGGGCTAGTCCTAAAGTAATAATATTTAGTATATAAAGTTTTTCACTCTTCCACCATGTGCATTGTCAGGTGTATCCACAAACCTGCAAAGCTAGGTGCCGATTGATTTTCCAGGGGCAGCTGCAAAGATTGTAGAGTGGGCATGCTCCTGGATAGTGTTTGGCAAAGATAGGCGAAGATAGGCGCTTATAAAGAAGCAATGCAGGTCTGCACTTACTAATAACCCTTTATTAATGAGGGAGAGTAAAGAAAACACATTTGCTCGCAGTCCACCTTCTCCTATTACAGTAGGATCATGCCTGAAGAATAATAGACGAGAGACTACGATGACATTGGTAACGCTATCCACCACTTAATAGTACCAACCGTGCAGCAGTTAATGTAGCTTCTCATTTGCATCAGGAAATATAATAAGCGCCCCTAAAGCGTGTTAGCTTTTACAGTAAGAGTGAAAATGCGCTGAGAAGGAAGCTTGTCAAAGTCTGTGGGGAAATGCTGAGTGCTTGTGGGAATGATTTATTTGTAGCTGGATTAGCTTCAGGAAAGATTCAATTATTCCTGGAGACAGTAGAGAAGTATCACGGCAAAAAGAGAATCTTGATTTACTTCTGCACTAGCTGGACTTGCAGATACTTTTATAAAGCAAGTGGTAACAGTGCATTCACGTTCAGGCATAGACGGACATTTTCTTTACAGGGCAAGTAAGGGCACTATTTGACTTAAAGAAATATCAATTTTTATAAAAACTGGATTGTTTATTGTTAACTAAATAAGTATATCATGTTCTCTTTCAGTCCTCTACAGCACGTGGCCATGTTGGGAGCGTGGTGCTTCACTAACTAAACAAGCAGACAGTGACTGACAGCTGGGCAGACTTGCATTGCAGGAATACCCTGTGTGGATTGGTTGATTCAGAAAGAGGGGCAGGGCCAGTGATCATATAGCAACTCAGTCTCAGCATTTTGACAGATTAATCAGATTCCATCAGAACAGTCGTAGAAATGTGGGAGGGGCTTCATATGTCTGTAATGGAGTGGGGGCGGTAATACTTAGATATTAGGTTACCACTGAACAATGTATTTTACCTTCATAGTTCATGTCTGAAAATGTAAGTGTTGGAATTTAGTGGTCATTTTTGTTTTCATATCTATATATACTGTACATGCTGTAAATATATTTAAAATCTCAAAATCTGCAAACATTATCAAATTGAGAAGATTAGCCATTGTAAGAAACAATTTAGACTATCAGGCCTGAGACTGACCATGAAACTTTTAAAGTGTGATCATAGAAAGAGGAATGTGCTTTAGATACACCATACATTTATTTATCATGGCTCTTACCTGTGCTGCTATTTTGTAAAAACAAAGATTTTACTCTTAAAAGTGTATTTTTCTTATTCTTATTATTACTTGTGTACAATGATTTTTGGTAAGAGGTAGAAACTTTCAAATATATCAAGGGTGTTAACAAGGTACAAGAGGGAAATATTCTTCAAAGGAAGAGAAATATTAGAACACAAGGACATGCACTGAGACTGGAGGGAGGTAGGTGCAGAATAAAAACTACTTCACAGAAAGGGTAGTGGATAAGTGGAATAGCCTCCTATCAGAGGTGGTAGAGGCTAATATATCAGATCAATTTAAACATGCTTGGGATAGGCATAAAGATATCCTTACAAAGAATAAAAAACCAAACAGGGTTTGAGGTTACCATAAGTTAAAAAATGGGCAGACTAGATGGGCCAAGCGGTTCTTATCTGCTGTCAAATTCTATGTTTCTAAATCTGCAGTGGTTTTAAGTGCAATGTTTTAAAAACTTTTGGAAAGGTGTTTAGATACAGCTGTGCACATTGTTATTCTAAGTCCAAGCATGGGTGGTACACTATGACACAAGTGAGCAGTTTATTTTTATACATCATCACTGCTGGTTTTTTTCTTGTGATGTGACCCATTTCAGCACAAACAATAAGTTTCGTCTGTGTGATTTATTAGCTAAACAAAAAAAGGTTTATTTATCCATACCCCAATGCGTACAAAAGGTGGAATTCAAATATATACATTGATATGGTGGGGGGTTTTATACTTTCAGATTTGTAGCTGTGTCACAAAACTCCTATATTATACTGGATGCCAATTCTATGTCAGCTGCTATAAAAAATGGGTAATAATGCCAAATTGGGGGGCAAAATTTAATCTCCAACTGCTAAGTGAATCAATGTGACGTTTACTGCTAACGCAACAGCTTTTCTTGACCGCAGAGAGAGAATGCATTGGCTCTTCCCAAGTTGTTTTGATAAGATCTGAGTTGTAAAGATGTTTATAGAAAATGAGATGTTGCCAAATTTCTAAATCTGTTGTAAATATCTTCACATGAATGTATCTCTTAGGCTTTGTACACACGGGTAGTAAAATCCGGCATTCAACACACATTATTAAAGCCTGGAAACACACTGTAACGTTTATTGTCCAAACAATTATGTAAGCAAATGGACCAGTACGCACACACTTTCTGACAAGCATTCACTTGAAGCAGCTTTGCAATAATTAAAATACCTCTTCTTGCTTCTCATTCGGAGGACTGTCTCTGCACCTGTATTGTACAAACTGTTTTATGTTGTGAGCCCAGATAGAAATGATAAAACCACCAATAAGCTTATTTATGATTTTCAGCGGATCAATTCAATTTGAAAAGAATTTACTGCAAAATCGATTTATAATTTAATTATTCTGATTCACTGCAGTATTAGCAGGGTGGTCCTTATAATATAAGGGAGGCATTACCTAGGACTGCATTCTTCAGGCAGCAAGAGAAAAAGCGTTTCACATTAGTTTTTGCATGTACCCTTCTTTACCTTTTTGATGGTTGGACAGTATGGGTTTGCGAACAGAGGATCCTCAGTATATATAGCAACAACAAACTATGATAACATTTTTTGTTTTGTCAGCATTCTCTACATTAAGCAAAATATAGAGTATATCGAATCATTCAGAGGTGCCTACACCTGTGTTTGCACCTGATAGACGGTAGCTATATTTATGTATAAAAGAACATTACTGTATAACGACATATAAACCCATTGACAGTTGAGTGAGGGTAGCAAAGTTGGAGCTGACAAAAGTAAAACCCTACATTGTACACATACTTTACATTGTTAGATTTGCACTGGATTATTCAGAGTGAAATTCCAGTTGAATTTATTTAAGAATTTTCATATGTAATCCTAAAGTGGATGTACCAGAGTTCAAGAGTCTGAAGAGTGAATGCAAATTTGTTCTTGGGTAAGATTAAGAGAAAGCAAAATAGTTTCTAGCTAGTCTTTTTAAAACAGGTTGTTTTATATGGGATGCTTCTCATATTTAGGCATACTTGCCAACTCTCCCGGAATGTCCGGGAGACTCCCGCATTTTGTGAGAGTCTCCCGGACTCCCGGGCGAGTGTGGCAATCTCCCGAATTCTGCCCACTTCACTAGGAAGTGCCCCACTTCCTAGTGAAGTGGGCAGAATTAGATCCCAAACGCCGCGATTCCCGGTGAATCGCGGCGTTTGGCCCCGCCCCCGCTGTCAAATGACGCAATTTGCGTCATGACGTCACAGGGGGCGGGGCCGAAATGACGCGATTTCGGCCACCCCGCCCCTTCACGCCCCCCTCCACTGGCTGGCTCCCGGAAGGGAGCTGAAGAAAGTAGGTAAGTATGTATTTAGGTGTGCTTTATAGACACATTTACATATCCCATAGTAGAACTTTTCAGGATAATTGATGTCATTGATTATTGACCTGTTTCTTAACTGCATTAGGATAATCATGTTTCACAATTTACATGTGTTGAACTGAAGCTATAAGCAAGGATAAACCTTGCCCCTGCCTGTCCTACAAATGCAGTATATTGCAAAAGAGTGTGTTTATAGGCCCTGAGTGTCAAACACAATGACTAGGGTTACTTATTTGTTTCAGCACATTTATAGCTACTTATGTAATATATTCAAAGCCTGTTAACTTTGCTCAGGTGTTGACAAAATGTACCTTGTGGCAGTGGGAGAGAGGGGGAGGAGTTTGTGAGTTATTTTATTTCGGCATATGGATTGAGTGTAGGTGACTCAATTTAGGTGATTAGGTTTCAAGTTAGTGTCAGTAGATTTAGTGTTTTTTTGAATGTCTTTACTTCAATCCTAGTGATGGACTGGATTCAGATCACAGAAGTCCATGGTACCTCTGAATATTATCTGACTGGTCTCGGTACAGTCAGGCATGACATAAAATGACCTACAGTGTGAGGGTTTACTGTGACGTCACACATTCTTCCATGGGATTAACACTTGAGGTCTTCCACATCTTCAGCTACTAGGTATAAACTTGTACCACAGGCATAGGACTTCAATCCCTGAGAGGCAACTCAGTAAGTCCCACTGCAGTTAGAGACATTAATACACAGATAAAATCAAAATCCTAACACTATCACATCACTACTGAGACCTCAGTTCTGTAAGGGTGTACCTGTGGTAACAGTAAACCATACTTGCCTACTCTACCAGATTTTCCGGGAGGCTCCCGGATTTCGGGGAGCCTTCCTGGTCTCCCGAAAGAATAGGCAAACCTCCCGGACCCTGTAAAATGCCGAAATTCACGGCATTGAATAGTGGGGTGCTGGGCTTAATTGTGTCATTAAGTCCCTCCTCCCACTAGTCAATACGGTGAATTTTTGTATTTTATGGTAGGGGCGGGGCTATAGTGACATAATGATGTTGCCACGTTCCCTCCTACCCTCTGTCACATGATCTGTACTCCGATCTCCCGGAGTACAGATTTAAAAAGTTACCAAGTATGCAGTAAACAATAGCTTGCCTTGTTGACATGTGGCTTTTTGACACCCAGAATTTATGGGGATAAATACACCCCAAAAATAATAGCAATAAAATAATCACTTACCATATGAAAAATGTACGGGCCTGATTCATTAAGGGAAGTAAGGCAAAAAAATGAGTACCTTTTCTCCAGGACAAAACCAGTTTACAATGCAAGGGGTGCAAATCGGTTTATTATTTTGCACTTAAGTTAAATACTGGCTGCTTTTTTATGTAGCAAACAAATACTTGATTGCTTTTTTTTTACAATGAAATATAAAGTTGATCTAGGACAGTGTTGGCTAACCTGTGACACTCCAGGTGTTGTGAAGCTACAAGTCCCAGCATCCTTTGCCAATATATAGCAGCTTATTGCTGGAAGGGTATGCTGGGACTTGTAGTTTCACAACACCTGGGTCCAGATTTACTAAGCTGCGGGTTTGAAAAAGTGGGGATGTTGCCTATAGCAACCAATCAGATTCTAGCTTTCATTTATTTAGTACCTTCTACAAAATGATAGCTAGAATCTGATTGGTTGCTATAGGTAACATCCCCACTTTTTCAAACCCGCAGCTTAGTAAATCTAGCCCCTGGAGTGTCACAGGTTAGCCAACACTGATCTAGGACATGTCCTACCACAATTATAAATCTGTCCCCACATTTTAAATTTACCTCCCCCACCAATACAACATGGTTTTGCCAAGGTTCAAAGTTACTCATTTTTTATTTGCTTTACTTTCCTTAATGAATCAGGCCCAGTGTGTTTACAAGTGAAAGTTATATAAATAGAGTGTGTTAAAGCATTAATGTGCCGATCTGAGTATGGCTTTAGTTTGCTGTGTGTATTTAAAGATCTGCTTTTATAGATTTAGCAGCTCTTTCATCACACAAATTATATCTCTGAAGCATACGTTAGGTAATCCTGAGAAAAAATAAGATGCTATGTGACATCCAGAGTTGTGTTGGGAAACACAGAGTTTAAATATTTTACTCATAACAACTCTGTCACGCTGGCAGCAAACAATAGTGTCTGACTGAAGTCAGCATATGAACACTGCTTGCTGTGACATCTGGAGGCCTGTTGTATCTGTAAGCACAGTTGTAGACAAATGAAAGAAGGCAGATGTAAGGCTAGGGTGGCATCTTTGCCTCGAGCACTCTCAGGCTGTACATTTTCCAGTGTGTCAAAAGCAGGGAGCTTTTCAGTTAGAGTAAAAACATTCTGTCACATCTGTGCACAAGCTGCTTTGCCTCCTCTCTGCTCCAAGGCGAAAGGCAGCAGAGACTTGTTCATGTTTAACACAGAGAAATAGTCAAAGTACCAGCACAGCATGATCAGATGACTCCAGAGAAATACAGCATAAAAGCAACACGTTAGTGTATTCCTACAGTTTATATCCTCATTGGCAGCTTAACCCCTTTGAAACCATATTGTAGTGCAGCAATGCATCACAGGGCATGGTGACTTTCCCTTACAGAGTCCTACCCCATATCTATTGTGATGTTTCTAAAGCTACATGGCCACATACATTATTTTATCCTTACCAGAAGAAATACTGGGTATCAGGCCGTTTGCTCCTCAATGTTTTGGAAATCTGTATTCAGTGCAAGAGCCAACAGACCTACGCTAGACAACCCTCTCATATGAACAGAGACAATGTTTTGTAGCTATCGCCGGTCACTTCTAACAATGGTCAAGAAAAGAAAGACATGTATTTTTAGGTTGAATAGTAAATACCGTAGAACAGCATACCATTCTCAGTGGTTGTTTTCTACTTGTTCTCAATCTTACAATAGATTTGGAAACGTGTATAGTTTTTAGAGTAACTAGTTTAAGTTGCTAAATTTCCGACACCTGTTGCCTGAAAGTAAAACTCAGATGACAGCCCCAAAGAGGCTGAGATGTTCCAATCACATTGTGGGCCACTTAAATAGTTGTATCATGGTGAATTTCCCTGAAATGTAAAAAATTCAGCTTTGACAGCTCAGCGACAAGACGGATCATGTTCACTATACAGGCATGGTAAATGTATATATGTGTAACCCACATCCAGTAATAAGTAATCAGCGTATCTTTTAAAGAATCTGAGAATCAAGCATTTAGTTAGAGTTACAATGCGATATGAAATTACATAAAAGCAAGCATATGTTGTTGTTTTTAATATATGGTAACATTCCTTATTTCAAACATCTGAGTATTTTCCCATCTAGTATGTGTTGGTTTTAGTAGTTGTATGCAAAGTTAAGTGGGCAGTTTCAAGCCTGAGACACTAAACTTGTTGCAGTGTTTGTGCTGGTTTTTAACAGATCTTTATAGTGATACCCCAGAAATTTTCACCAATCACATAAAATAGAACAATACTTCACAAGGTAATTAAACAGTAATTACAACGGTTTGGAGAAACATTCAATAGCCAGGCTGACCACCAGTACAATATACAATTTACCTGGCAGTGTAATAGAGACTAGCCAAAGAAGATGCCACTTTTTAATACTTAACCAATAGCTAAGTCATTTTATCAACTTATTTTTTTTTGTTCCACATTGACAATCACTAAAATTGTCTACACATTTGTTTCCACTTTCAATTTCCCACATAGTTATGTTGCCTTACCTGGTTAAATTAAAATAAAAGATGCAAAACGGTGTCATAGCTTCCTAGTACATTTGCTGGTTGTGATACCTCAGACAACAATAAAACCAATCCTTCAAACATTAAATTCCAAATTTTATGTAATAAACAGCAAACCATAAAAAACAGCTTTTTTTAAATCCTAAACTAATAAATAGGGCAGGACAATGTTCCCCAGCACTCTGAATTGTAATATCTCCAGTTACCTGTAGTGCTGTACAGAGAAGTCCTTCACATCAGTCCCTGCCTCATTGGAGCTTACAGTCTAATTTTCCCAACACAGACAGACAGAGAGAGACTAGGGTCAATTTGATAGCAGCCAATTAACCTACCAGTATGTTTTTGGAGTGTGGGAGGAAGCCAGAGCACCCAGAGGAAACCCACACAAACATGGGGAGAACATACAAACTCCACACAGATAAGGCCATGGTCGGGAATTGAACTCATGACCCCAGTGCTGTGAGGTAGAAGTGCTAACCACTAAGCCACCGTGCTGCATTGTCTCAAAAGAGGTTCACCCTGTTACAGAAAGAAAAATCACTAATGAATTGTACCAGCTGAAGTGCAAAGAAGCATTTAACAGCGCCAAACGGGACCAACAAATTAACTCCATCCATATAAGGTACCAATGTATCGGACATAAAACCCCCAAATTATAAAGCACCCCCTCTACAGCAGCTCGCTAGCGGTGCCCAGGTTGATCACTGCAGCCAGATGATGAAATGGACTAGTTGCTTCAGTAGAAAAATGACAAGTACATTTTTTCCAAAAAAACAGCAGTAGCAGAGCTGAACAGCCTCTGGATTTGTAACACATGTCCTTGTGTATATCAGTGAGCATTGAGACCCTAGGAAGAAAGAAGTATTTTCTCATTTTCACTGATTGTCATTGACCATACACGATTGTCTACCTGCTTCACCGCAAGGATGAAGTACCTGAAAAACTCATAATTCTCTTATGGATAGAAAAGACATTCCCAGACATCAGACAGCCATGGTTATGCTTTGTGGTGGGAGGACGGTTTAATAAGATTTTTCATTTGCCTGGGGTTCTATCATTATACTAGACTTAACTCTCCATTGTAACCAGAGGTTTTAATTTATTCACCCTGCAGTAGTCACTGGTCTATGAAGCACTGGAGAATCACGTGGATGACATGACCTGTGATGCTGCCGCTAGCTTGGTAGCCCAATCAATGTCTGCGATGCCAAGAGATAAAGTAAAGCTTTACATGCCCCGAAGTGACACATTGTTTCTGGGGACTAATCACTGACGCAGGCACACCTCTAGTAAACCTGCATTTTTTTTATCTCATAAGTAAGTCTTAATACTATTATTAGCACACTCCACTCCATTATTAACACACTCACAAGATTCTTTGTGTCCCGTCCCCCCGTCACATCGTGTGGTTCTTTAAAACTTTAGAAAACTCACCTTTGCGATTCCATGAATTGATATCATCCAATGGTTTGACCTTGCTTCACATAGACCACAGCGGTGGATGATGCGTTAACATAGCTCATTATGCCAAATAAGAGGAGACCTGATTTAGGCTCTTTGGAAATGTAGAACAATATTTTTTTCAACATGTGGGGTAAAGCAGCAGTGTGGTAAAATGTATCTGCTCTCTTAAGTGGGCTTTTGTGACAGTTTTGTTTATATATATATATATATATATATATACTTTATACATATATATATATATATATATATATATATATATATATATATTCTAAAAAGGACTAGAGTTACTCTTGTTGGGGTCTTGATATATCTTTCACTTTTGTAACCCCCACCACCCATCCTGAACTCCTGCTCTTGCCCCTGCTATGTCCAGTTAAATAGGAGCATATTTAAACATTATTCCTGTACAGCTTCAGATACATGTATAAAACACAAGGCCTACCGAATAGGTGAAAATAAACACCAGAATGTTTTATTTCCTCTTCCTCTACCAATGGCAAGACACATTTTTGATCACAGTTTTATGTTTCTTAAAAGTATGGAAAGCATACTATTTCTAAAACATGTAATATAGGGAGATTTGTATAGCCCATGAAGCCTGAAAAGTAAAATAAATATTCAACAAAAAGAGCGTACTAAGGCCCTGTCAATCACCAGCTGTAATATTGTTTAGTGGCAAAATCTCTCTTCTTTTACACTATGGAGCAGTTTTCTGCTATGTTGTTGCTTTGGCATTTGAATTATTTTCCTGCCTGATTTATTACATTGTCAAATATATAATAATGTAGTTATGAATTAAGAAATATAAATAATAAAAACATGTTACCTGTTGTTTACATGTCCCACTTTTTTGTCCCAAATATGGCAATATATATATCTCTATTTAACAATTTTCATCTACTGTACTTTATATTGTTTACACCGGGTACCAGTGTTTTCCTTTTAGACTGAAGTGTATTGATAAATGAAAAAAAATGTGGGAATGACATCTGGAGGGCTGGTGTTTGTCACTTAACTTGGGTAGGTCTGGCTCTCACATAACAATCATGTTAATTAGCCCTGTAGGCTAATGAGCAATTTGAGGACCACATTGCACAGATCTGATTTTCACGCACACCTGCACTTCCAGATCTCCCATGCCTGCACCAAAGGGGATCATTGTCAACCTGCTTTTCAGTTCTGTGCAGTCAGATTTCATTTCATTGTATATTTTTTTGTACAAATTATTGTTAGTGAGTCACCAGTTTGGTCGAAAATTATCAACCAATTTGGCATATGTGTCCACCTTTATTTTATTTTAAACTGCAACAATCTATGTGAAGTGCAAGCACATACATATTTTTTGTTGTTTAATAACACAAACAGTCATAGATGGACCCCTTCTGCTGACTGGTGATACAGTAAATAACATAAATATTTGTATTAGTACACTGAGAAATTAGTGACATATACTCTTACTTTAATCATTATAGCATCTTCAGTAAAACCTACTTTATACAGTGTACAGGATATTAACAAATAACTGAAAACTGCATCTGCTAATGGCAGTAAGTGGGCAGATCGGATATGTTCTAGAACAGGCCTGTCCAACCTGCGGCCCTCCAGATGTTGTGAAACTACAAGTCCCAGCATGCCCTTCCAGCTATCAAATGCTTGTGTACCGGCAAAGCATGCTGGGGCTTGTAGTTTCACAACATCTGGAGGGCCGCAGGTTGGCCAGGCCTGTTCTAGATGAATATGGGGTAAGCACACTCATCTTACAGCGCTGCGGAATTAGTGGCGCTATATAAATAACTGGTGATGATGACGATCTTCCTTTTACTCTCCCACATGCAAAAATAATGTTTCATTTTGCTGGACAAGATACTGAAATGACATTCAGTTGTTGTAGCAGATGCATTTAATGGAATTGTTCCTTGGTTAGCAGCTGGCCACAGAACTTCTGTTTCCCTGCTTAAGAAGTGATAGTAATTGGACGTTATTCAGTTCTTTCAATGGGACAGCTTTTGCATTAATATGCACACAAATAGTCATTTAAAAAAAAATGTGACATACGCAATACAGAAAGTACCAATGTCCCCTCATTTTAATGATTTATTTAAGGCATAAATGATGCTGGAGCAAGCAGTATCATAGCAGAAAAAAATACATTTTTAAAATGAATGAAGGGACTGGTCAGAAAGTGCTTGTATACACCTGCAATCTTGCAAAAGTAAGAGCATTGTGAGCAGTTCCCAAAAGAGGAATGTGGGTGCGACCCTTCGTATGAACTGGACCCACAAATTAATGCTTTTCTGCGTATCCAAGCAAGCTTTAAGCCCGCACCGTATATAAATAACTGTTATTGTGCTTAGGTTGTGTTTATGTATCAATTTATATTTTAAGTAATCTTTAAAAGTTACTGTACTATGACACAAATAAACAGATAAAATATGTAAAAAAAAAAATTGCGGTAATATGCAGAAAAGCAAGGTAAACAAGCAAACAGAGACTTTTATGTTGACTTGGTATTACCTTGCTTCTGCACTGAGTGGCTCTTTGAAAAGGAGGCTGTGCAATACTTTTCTTTGGAAAACAGAACCATTATGCCATTAACCTAAGAAACACTGCATTGTCCATTTCCTGCTCTGTCCCAGCCACACCACCATCAATCCGCTAAGAGTGCTTTGTATTCAGAGCCCTAGGGCCCAGAGTAAGTGCCTTTGTGTATACAAAATGGCACTTTTTTGTTTTACATGCTGTTAGCACGGGGGCAGAGGAAGCGAGAGTGTAATTGCATAATGTACAGCAAATGGCCATTTGTACCTGCAAGGAGCAAAGTGGCCCACTCAGACGAACTTTAATACCACTTGAACGAGCTGATAGGCGAGGCAGAGATGTACCTGCTACACCAGAGACCCGAGGGCCTCTGTACCTGTGCATGACTTTTCACTTAGAAACCAGCACTGTGCTTCAGTGACTCCATCACTCTATTTGTGTTTCCTGGCTCACAGGAGCATACGAGCTTATCCTGAGAGTGCCGGGTCTAAAATTTTAATGTGGTGCTGCCAGGCCCCATGTCAATCTTTTTGTGTGTAGAAGAGCATGTGAATGGAAAGAACGATAAAGGGAAGTTTTGGACAGGTGGTATGTAGGACATAAAATTATTTGCAGTTAGTCACACGTATTTTTTATTATAAAAATTAAACAAACAAGTACATGTTTCTGGTGACATGTATAATCTGTTGTTTCTCAACAATAGCAGAAACAACTTTAGGGTGAGCTGAACAAATATTTTCAACACCCTTGCAGGAGAAGCATAGACAATAAGAATCTGCTTAGTTAACATTTAAGCAGCTATCGTAAAATAGATAAATGAATAACAGCCCAATTTTTGTGAAATAAATGTGTTGCATTGTCGTCATTGTTTGTTATCACAGAAGGACAGAAGATATTAATCCTAATACAGAATAAGGCCACGTACTCTCTGGTGTTTTAGTTGCATTTTTTTTTAAACACTAGTAAAATCTCATATCTACCAAAAAACTTTGATATGTGTTTTTTCGAGCTCTTTAAAAATCATTGTAGTCTTTAATTGTGTTCAAAGATGGAAAAACACATGGCAAATGGAACAAGCAGTGCTCAAAAAAACTTTACTGCAACAGCATGCAACACAAGTAAAAATGCCAATGGGTATTACTACTATACACTATAAAAAAAAGGTTTCTAGTGTACCCATTTGTACCTGTTTATATGTGTTTTACAGAGGTTAAAAACTCATTTTAATCACATTTAAAAACGCTGTAAGTAGAGTGTTTTATTCAACCAATCTTTGATTAATATCTGCTTTCCTTTCAGATGCTAAACAATGAATAATTGGGAAATACTATTTTTTCTCTAATAATAGTTATAAGTGTTGTCAGTTTTGAACACATCTCTTTTCAGTCAATGTATACATTCCTTTTAACGTATGCCTTCTGCAAAACAGAATACCAGTGGGAACCGCTGCAAAATAGAGGCGTGCACACAAAGCAAGGGAGTGGACACATTGCAATGTCCTGTTTACAGGGGTATGCCTAGCGCTTCACTGCACTCCTTCACAATAACATGTTGGGCCTGAGTCATTAAGGAATGTAAAGCAAAAAAAAGTGCAATTTATTTATTATTTTACACATAAGTTAAATACTGGCTGTTTATTCATGTACCACACAAATATTTGCTTGATCTAGGACATCACCTGTCCCAATTATAAATCTGTCCCCACATTTTAAATTTACCTCCCCTTCCAATGCGACATGGTTTTGCCCAGGTGCAAAGTTACTCCTTTTTTTATTCTTTGTTCTCCTTAATGACTCAGGCCCGTTGTGTTCAATGGTTATATTTTACTGGCTTGCATCATATAACAGCTTGTTGAGAATTGAGAGTTTTTTTTTGTGAGCAGGGAGATGAACCCTACTTTGGCACAGCTCCCACCTGTCTTGTAAGTAAACTGCCCTATGTTGGAAAATGTTAAACTTTTGTTGAATATAAAGCTATGTGAATGTCTCCAGTCAATTGTCCTATAATAGCAGCAGAATGTTACATGGAACAGTCGAAATGAAATGCTGCGAAGAGCCAAATACAAACAGCATCATAATGTTCATCCATTCTTTATTAGCCAATTTGTTTTACTGGGTGACTGCTCTATCTATTATCCTGGTGGAACCACTGGAAAAACACTGTTAAACATGGGCAGGCTGGGCTGGGGGTAGGGGGCTTCTGCCTACTGGGCCGGTCCCATAGTGGGTTACCATGAGCTGGGTCACTGGGCCACCTGCAGGGCTTATTGCAGTGAATGGTGCTCCATTGCTAAGGATTATGTGGAGAATCTGTGCTAACTGGTGATTGATCTCTGATTAGTTTAGCTATAAATAGTTTAGGATATTTTAGGGTTTGTTTGGTTTTTTTTTGCAAAAAAACATTTTGTGCCAGGACAAACCAATTAATGCAGTAAATTTTCTCCATTTCTTTAATTGTACCACAAACTAGATAACAGGGGAGTGGTAAAAGAGCGGTAAACATATTGTTGATATTTTAAAACATACTTACTTGTATGAATATTACATATAGAGAAACATGGCACGCATGCTCTAAGGAAATACAATTGAAAATGTCTCAAATGTTTAAGCACATAAACATGTAAATGTTTATGTTATTTAGGTTATTCAGCTAAATGAAGCGCTAAGGTGTTTGTACTAAGAGAGGTGCAAATGTATATCTGCTGCCAATTATTCACAATTGGGTTGGCAGAATTTAGTAGATCACTGTCACTGGAGATTATATGTTACGGCAATACTGTGGAAAACCTTTGGCAAATCATTTGCACCAAATGCACAAAAACAAAGACAAAATATCCCATTATTTAAAAATGTTTGTCCTGAAATATATGTGCTATAAATATGGGTCCATCTATAAAGGACTATATGGAGGAAAGGGCAGCACTTTCCCACATATTGCATGTCTGTCCCTTGGGGGCGGGAGCTGGAGGAGGTGTAGGGGCAGATGGAGGGCACGCACGTATGGCAATGATACCAATCATTACCATGCAGCTTGTTGCTCTGCTCCTTCCCCTCCTCATTGCGCTGAATACATAAAGCCCTTAGTCATTAAGTTGTCCAATATTTGCATAACAGTGTGTCAAATATATTCAAATATATCAGATTTTCCAGTATAATGTCTGTAATTATAAACTTCATTCTCACACTACGAGGATTTGCTTTGTTTTCCGCAATACATGCTCAAAGCCGATCTCACTGGATTAGGTTTAGATCTGCCATGGTGAACCTATATATTAAGTTTGGTTAAATTGAACAAATTGATTAACCAAGATGGTACCACTTGTGGAAAGCTCATTAGTTGCAATATCTGTGTATCTGTTACAGTGAATTCAGTGATAAATATTTTGTTTATACTTTTTTATGTATAGAAATCCCATTGGCTATTCATTTATTGCAATACTGTTAGAATTACTTACAATTTTTTACCGGCACTTAAAACTAAGATTGTAATTACAAAATAAACATGGTTTTGACCTCATCTCAGGGCAAAGGCAATCATTCCAGGAGCAACGAATATTCCTCATACTCTAAAACCACACTACATAAATATCCTGCTTTATTTCTACCATTCAAATACTCCCAAACCTTCATCATGAAAGACATAAAAGAGACCAAATAAAAAATTGCCTTTGATTTATTATTTTCCAGTGGATTAGATCTGCCTATGTTTCCTTTCTTTTTAATTTGAGCTGTATACAGAGCTTTAGAAGCTTTTAATTATACATTTTGTGTAATGTGGCCCCGAATGAAGGGGAATAAAATTAAAATTGTGAGTCAAATAGTAATCCTGGGGAGATGCAAAAGTGAGCTGTAGTGTAATGCTAATGGTTTTGTGTCTTCCTGGCATAATGTCAATAATAGCTCTAATGACATTAAGTAGAGTCCATTAGTGTAGTCTCTTCAGTACCATGCACCATAGCAACACATTCTACACCCTGAAAACAACTTTTATTTAATGACATGTTATGTTTTTCTTTGCTCACAAATGCAGCAACGTATCTATAAAAAAATAAAAAACATAAATGGACATTTATAAAAGAAACAATCAAAGGTGCAGTTTTTCCCAATACAGTGATAACAATAAAAATGTCACACCACGAGACACATTTCTAAAAATGCTGCAAGATTCTATTAGTCTGGCAATTCACACCTATAAAACACGTGTGTGTTATGTGGCCCTAATACTGAAAATGTTGCAGTCATGCAACTGTGTTATGTTACTACAATTTGCCGACAAATGTCTAAGATTTGAAAGGGGAAAAAGTTGTTATCCAACAAATCAGTTCTGGAAGAGAACTCTTCTAGCATGCGTACTTGTCTATGGGCACTTTTAACTTGTCCTTCATTTTATAACTTTAATTCAATGTATTTAAGCTAGTGCCAATTGTGAACATCTATCACACCAATTATCTACTTGTAATACTGCTTTGAACAGATTTCATAGTCATTTTATGCAATTACCAACATTCTGAGCTCTTTCATTCTATGACCATCCAGATGCTAAAACAATAAAAAAAGTAGCAAAATACTATTTTTTTTTTTTCATTTGCTGTATCCAGCTACAGGACCACTGTTTAGCCAAAAATAAAATAATAAATATCGAAAATCTTATACTTATTACTTTATTCCATGCACATTTGACATGCGGTTTCATTTGCATTTAAACCTCCTTTTTTAAATGCAAACCAAATGCCAGGTTATAAGGTGGTATTTGAGTAAAATAAAGACACTTTTATCATATTTTCTTTGCGTCTGATTTACTAAGCAGCGGTTTTACAAAGCACCACACATCGTTTGCAGTTTTCAGAGACAAAACGTGAGAATTTACTAACCTGCAGTTTGGAGACTGACAACTCAAACCGTATGCAATGTGTGGTGGTTTGCAAAGTCGCACACCGCCTGCAGTTTAGAGCAAACCGCATACATATTTGGCCAAACCACCAGAAAAAGACTGGGTTGTTTTTTTTAGATATGGTTCTGGCTGGCAAGAAAGCATGAGGTTGAGCTATCTGGTCTGTTAGAACAGAGAAAAAGAATAAGTATTTAGCAGAGAGTCAGCATTGATTAATTATGGGGGGGCAATCATCAGTTATTTATAAAGCAGCCAATATTAATTTAATATTTTGATAAGAAGCTGATGTAAACATATTATTTGACTATGGGGGCAATGCAACTTTATTTATGATGGGAGCACCATTTATAGTGCACATTTGTGGCATTACAAGAGCCAGCGTGCACTCTCCGTGTGTGAATGGGATGTTTTGAAAAAGAATTGCGTATGTAGCTACATTTCATATATAATATCATTGATATGTAATGTATTTATGTATTCAATCCTCTAGATGTTAAATAAGCAATCTGTCAGTATAGTGGTAACAGAATAAAATTAATGAAGACATGCTTTATTATTTGAATAAAACATTTTTTCTATCTTTTTCATTTTTGTTTTTTCATTCTGTTTCATTTTTTTAGTTTAATATATGTCATCTGTTTTTAAATATTTTTTATTACCATTAATTTTTTCTACAAAGTGGAACTGAAAGTCTAGATGGCTCACACATATACATATCGGCAGAGGCTGGGCCGGCAAAGCGGTAAGTATACCCTTACCGCACGGAGCCAGTATCACCAAGGCAGCTGAGTAATTGCGATGATGACAGATTTATTTTAGCAACACTTTTTGCTAAATATGCCCCTATAATCTGATATCATGTCAATGGTATTCATAGTCAGGTGAAGTGACATTGTGTGTGCATTTTCTTCTTAAACTCATGATTGACAGAGGATCTTTAAAGGCCTTGCAAAGCAACTAATTTTTGTCTATTCAAGCAACAGAACAGTTATGCACACCAGTGTGTGTACATATTTATAATCTCTCATGTGAGACAGTTGTGTTCCAGTATCTGTGTTGCAGAATGAATACATTGTTATATCCTGAAAGCACCTACAGTCTCGCACCTCAGTGTATTCCCAGGGAGGCTCAGAGCCGCTGGCATAGTCAGTACACAAAACGCATGTAGCTGACATCAAGGGCTGTTGCACTTTCGGAGCTTTGTTGGTTCAGTAGAGCGTGCAGTCTCATGTGAATGGAAAGTGTCACTAGAATCTCCATTTCAGACAAAGCTGCTCCTGCTGTGGCTTTGGGGACAAACTTCCTTGCTGCCGCTTACTGATGTAAGAGAAACATGGAGAGGGGATCAGAGACTTAAAAATCTCTTTTTATTCTTTTTTTGATGCTGGAGTACTTATTATAAACACTCTAACATAGTTAAGTGCAAATATTTTTTTTAAATACAGTGGCAGTTATGTTTGAAACAATAGATACAATAATTGAAAATGTATTAAAAAAAGCAATTATAGCAGTAGGGGATTTATATGTTTGTGTATTACTGAGTCCATCATATATGTTAAATAACGGTAGAGGTTACTTCAATAAATTTGTTCAATGTGAATCCCAGTTTCTTGAAGTTGCAGGTTTGGAACAGGTTTGTAAGTAATAGATATGCTCTGTAGAGATGGCAAGTCAGTCGATTTATACACAGAGGCAGGAACTTAGTGCAAAGATGCACTGAATAGTTTTCTCTTCTACCGACTCTTTTATAAACATGCTCTAGCACAGAGGTGTCAAACTCGCTGGCCGCATGCGGCCCAAATGCATAGTTTTTGCGGATCTGCCAGGGCCCAGGATAGAAAAATGAAAATAAAATAAAATAATAAATGTCTGAGGCCACCGCTTCCTCCTCCCTTCGCACTGAATGCTGGGAGTGACGTCATCATGCCAGACATTTGCAGTGAGGAGCGCACAGAGAGGAGCCACGAGAAGAAGAGAAGAAAACGGGAGAAAAGCAATAAGACAATAGAAAGGTATGATGGAGGGCACAGTGTGAAACGGGAGACAGATGAAAGGGAGCAAAAGCAGGATGATGGAGGGCACAGTGTGAAATAGGGGAGACAGATGAAGGAGAGCAAAAGCAGCTTGAATGGCACAGTGTAAAACGGGAGAGACAGGTGAAGAGGAGCAAAAGCAGCATGGAGGACACAGTATGAAACAGGGAGACAGATGAAGGGGAACCAAAGCAGCATGGAGGACACAGTGTGAAACAGGGAGACAGGTGAAGGGGAACCAAAGCAGCATGGAGGGCACAGTGTGAAACAGGGAGACAGATGAAGGGGAACCAAAGCAGCATGGAGGGCACAGTGTGAAACGGGAGACAGGTGAAGAGGAATAAAAGCAGCACAGTGTCAAGCAAGAAAACATTACACTTTATTTTTGTGTTTTCTTAAGAATATACCTTACAAATTTGCATATGAGCCTTTTTCTTTTTCTTGTGGCCCACACAATTTTAGACTTTGACCCATTTGGGGTTTTGAGTTTGACATGCCTGGTCTAGCAGCATAATGTACTTTTATCCAATGAGATAGCAGACACCTGGGGTTGAAGGGGCACAGGAGGCAGGCACAGTACAGCAGTTACGTTTAGATAACAGCTTATGTTATCAATTGGCGATGGTAGGAAATAAATTAATGTAGATTATTCCACACAAGGGCTAAGCAAATCCAAGCATTGAACAACATTTTTGTCTGTCTGGCTCCTACTAAGCAAACGGCTCTTTTACTAAGATTGAGTGGGTCTCCTGTCCATCTCCAAATTTGCAAACATATGCACCTATTATTATTATTATTACCATTTGTTTATATAGCACCACTAATTCCGCAGCGCTGTATAGAGAACTCACTCACATCAGTCCCTGCCCCATTGGGGCTTACTGTCTAAATTCCCTAACACACACACACAGACAGACACAAAGACTAGGGTCAATTTGTTAGCAGCCAATTAACCTACCAGTATGTTTTTGGAGTGTGTAAGGAAACCAGAGCACCCGGAGGAAACCCACGCAAACACGGGGAGAACATAAAAACTCCTCACAGATAAGGCCATGGTCGGGAATTGAAATCATGACCCCAGTGCTGTAAGGCAGAAGTGCTAACCACTTAACCACCTACTTCTCACCTTTTACATACTCAGTTGCTTTGTCATTATTGCCCTCTTAGTTCAGCATATCTTCTATTCCCCAGACTGAGAGAAAAGTGTTTGCTGACATCCTCAATCATTATAGGGGTGATAGCCGCAGACAATGTATTGTCTTGGTAGGCCAAAATCATGGACTAGCCTACTTAGTTTCTGTCACACCCAACATACAGCCATTTGACTTCTTTTCCAGCTTTAGTGTAGCCACAATAAAGAAAACATCCTTTCAGTACTGCCACAAAGCATATGTCTTAGAGATTTGAAAACATTAATGGGTCTAGCTTGCCATAGGGCTTATTTTCTATTGCTGCTTATCACGGCAACAGGAAATGATCTATTGTCATAATTTATCAATAAAATGTTGTTGAGGCAGCTGAGCGATACTTATTAAATAGGCTTCCCCATGCTTTGTACGTAGAAGCTGTTGCTGAAGAGTACCATCGGTGGTAGCTTGCTATCACCTGCGATGACTCCATGACTTACATTGATATAAGCCCCCAGCCCTCACACACATACATTGATATAAGACCCCTTCCCTCACACACACACACACACATACATTACATTGATATAAGCCCCCTGCCCTCACATACACACATACATTACATTGATATAAGCCCCCAGCCCTCACACACACACACACACACACATACATTACATTGATATAAGCCCCCTGCCCTCACATACACACATACATTACATTGATATAAGCCCCCAGCCCTCACACACACACACACACATACATTACATTGATATAAGCCCCCTGCCCTCACATACGCACATACATTACATTGATATAAGCCCCCTGCCCTCACACACACACACACACACACATATATTACATGGATATAAGCCCTCTGCCCTCACACACACACACACACACACACACACACACATACATTACATTGATATAAGCCCCCAGCCCTCACACACACACACATACATTACATTGATATAAGCCCCCTGCCCTCACATACACACATACATTACATTGATATAAGCCCCCAGCCCTCACACACACACACACATACATTACATTGATATAAGCCCCCTGCCCTCACGTACACACATACATTACATTGATATAAGCCCCCAGCCCTCACACACACACACACACACACACACACACACACATACATTACATTGATATAAGCCCCCTGCCCTCACACACACACACATACATTACATTGGTATAAGCCCCCTGCCCTCACACACACACACATACATTACATGGATATAAGCCCCCTGCCCTCACACACACACACACACACACACATTCATTACATTGATATAAGCCCCCAGCCCTCACACACATACATTGATATAAGACCCCTTCCCTCACACACACACACACACATACATTACATTGATATAAGCCCCCTGCCCTCACATACACACATACATTACATTGATATAAGCCCCCAGCCCTCACACACACACACACACACACACACACACACATACATTACATTGATATAAGCCCCCTGCCCTCACATACACACATACATTACATTGATATAAGCCCCCAGCCCTCACACACACACACACACACACACACATACATTACATTGATATAAGCCCCCTGCCCTCACGTACACACATACATTACATTGATATAAGCCCCCAGCCCTCACACACACACACACACACACACACACACACACATACATTACATTGATATAAGCCCCCTGCCCTCACACACACACACATACATTACATTGGTATAAGCCCCCTGCCCTCACACACACACACATACATTACATGGATATAAGCCCCCTGCCCTCACACACACACACACACACACACACACACATTCATTACATTGATATAAGCCCCCAGCCCTCACACACATACATTGATATAAGACCCCTTCCCTCACACACACACACACACATACATTACATTGATATAAGCCCCCTGCCCTCACATACACACATACATTACATTGATATAAGCCCCCAGCCCTCACACACACACACACACACACACACACACACACACACACACACACATACATTACATTGATATAAGCCCCCTGCCCTCACATACACACATACATTACATTGATATAAGCCCCCAGCCCTCACACACACACACACACACACATACATTACATTGATATAAGCCCCCAGCCCTCACACACACACACACACACACACATACATTACATTGATATAAGCCCCCTGCCCTCACATACGCACATACATTACATTGATATAAGCCCCCTGCCCTCACACACACACACATATATTACATGGATATAAGCCCTCTGCCCTCACACACACACACACACACACACACACACATACATTACATTGATATAAGCCCCCAGCCCTCACACACACACACATACATTACATTGATATAAGCCCCCTGCCCTCACATACACACATACATTACATTGATATAAGCCCCCAGCCCTCACACACACACACACATACATTACATTGATATAAGCCCCCTGCCCTCACGTACACACATACATTACATTGATATAAGCCCCCAGCCCTCACACACACACACACACACACACACACACACACACACACATACATTACATTGATATAAGCCCCCTGCCCTCACACACACACACATACATTACATTGGTATAAGCCCCCTGCCCTCACACACACACACATACATTACATGGATATAAGCCCCCTGCCCTCACACACACACACACACACACACACACACACATTCATTACATTGATATAAGCCCCCTGCCCTCACACCCACACACATACATTACATTGATATAAGCCCCCTGCCCTCACGTACACACATACATTACATTGATATAAGCCCCCAGCCCTCACACACACACACACACACACACACACACACATACATTACATTGATATAAGCCCCCTGCCCTCACACACACACACATACATTACATTGGTATAAGCCCCCTGCCCTCACACACACACACATACATTACATGGATATAAGCCCCCTGCTCTCACACACACACACACACACACACACACATTCATTACATTGATATAAGCCCCCTGCCCTCACACACACACACACACACACACACACATTCATTACATTGATATAAGCCCCCTGCCCTCACACACACACACATACATTACATTGATATAAGCCCCCTGCCCTCACATACACACATACATTACATTGATATAAGCCCCCAGCCCTCACACACACACACACACACACACACACACACACACACATACATTACATTGATATAAGCCCCCTGCCCTCACATACACACATACATTACATTGATATAAGCCCCCAGCCCTCACACACACACACACACACACACACACACATACATTACATTGATATAAGCCCCCAGCCCTCACACACACACACACACACACACACATACATTACATTGATATAAGCCCCCTGCCCTCACATACGCACATACATTACATTGATATAAGCCCCCTGCCCTCACACACACACACACACACATATATTACATGGATATAAGCCCTCTGCCCTCACACACACACACACACACACACACACACACATACATTACATTGATATAAGCCCCCAGCCCTCACACACACACACATACATTACATTGATATAAGCCCCCTGCCCTCACATACACACATACATTACATTGATATAAGCCCCCAGCCCTCACACACACACACACATACATTACATTGATATAAGCCCCCTGCCCTCACGTACACACATACATTACATTGATATAAGCCCCCAGCCCTCACACACACACACACACACACACACACACACACACACATACATTACATTGATATAAGCCCCCTGCCCTCACACACACACACATACATTACATTGGTATAAGCCCCCTGCCCTCACACACACACACATACATTACATGGATATAAGCCCCCTGCCCTCACACACACACACACACACACATTCATTACATTGATATAAGCCCCCTGCCCTCACACACACACACATACATTACATTGATATAAGCCCCCTGCCCTCACACACACACACACATATATTACATGGATATAAGCCCCCAGCCCTCACACACACACACACACATACATTACATTGATATAAGCCCCCTGCCCTCACATACACACATACATTACATTGATATAAGCCCCCAGCCCTCACACACACACACACACACACACATACATTACATTGATATAAGCCCCCTGCCCTCACATACACACATACATTACATTGATATAAGCCCCCAGCCCTCACACACACACACACACACACACATACATTACATTGATATAAGCCCCCTGCCCTCACACACACACACACACATACATTACATTGATATAAGCCCCCTGCCCTCACACACACACACATACATTACATGGATATAAGCCCCCTGCTCTCACACACACACATTCATTACATTGATATAAGCCCCCTGCCCTCACACACACACACACACACACATACATTACATTGATATAAGCCACCTGTACTCACACACACACTGTACACTGAATTAACCCCCCCCCCCCCCCCGCCTTCACACTTACCTTATTGAAGCTACGCTTCCTGCAGTGCACACATGGGACGGGACCTGCCCCATGTGACATCTGGGATAGGATGAGGCCATGCATAGCGGGAAGGAGAAGATCTGCGGCCACTAGTTGATCTTTCGCAGACACCCCTGGGCACGTTCCCCCTACCCCCCCTCTCCGTCTGTGCTGGAGGGCGCTGCTGACATGCAGTTATCCGTATAAGTGCTGGCAGTTCGGCACACCGCAGATTAATGAGGAACTTGTACATCACATGATTCTTCTCACAGGAACTGTTGTGGTCGAATTATGTAGTTATTGGAGAAGGCATTTCTGTTATATACTACTACTAATTATATTTAATACATTAGGTAACAGTTGGTCACGACTGACCCTGATAAAGCGGTGCCGCAGATTTAAAAAAAAAAAAAACACACACACACAAAAAAAATGTAGTGCAAACAAAACAAAAAACATTACATCAGCAGGCCAACGGACAGCCTCATTAAACCACCGGCGTACCGGGAAACTTCTCACTAAGGCCTATGGCCAATCCGCCCCTGCACATATGTCTCAAGCAGTGGGACAAAGAGCCAGCAATTTTATATATAATAATATTTTTGTCACTTCTAGGTTCTTGCTGCACCTCATTTAAAACAGTGACATTGTCACAGCCTTAGTTAATGTGGTATCCCTCAGTTGTGCAGTACCAAAATTGTTCCATTAAACTAAATCACGAGCCATCTTTAAGGAACATTTTATTCAGTATCATAAGTACAGCTATTTCAAGGGTTTAATTTTTTAAAGGTCCCCCGTGGTCCTGCCCTACAGTTTGTATATTACAATTGGAGCAAAGAGGTTCTGGTGTAATTGGAGAAGACATTTGCTGCAAATCACACACTTTTACGATTTTTGTGCCTTTACCCACATATTTTAGGACAGAGGAAAGTCCCCATAACATTGTGTATCAAAGTCTTTACAACTTCCACTTCATGTTCTGGTCTTAACACAGAGAAGGACAAAGTATTCTGATAGGGGTCTGTTTCTGGCCCATCGGGGAGAAATTATTTTAATAGGGTGTTGCCTTTGGTTTCTCTGTGTTTACCCAACTCACGCTGTTATTTAGTAGTTTGCCAGTATCATTCAGATTAGCATACACAAGGGTTAAATGAGTTCCTAGAATTAATGGAGTTAGTTGTGGCCCTATAGGCCCGTGGCCGTATCAACACACAATATGTCATCAGTCCTTATACTAAAGACCTCCTCATGGCTAGTTGGCCTTATAGATCTTGCATACAGTTCAATTCCAGTCCCTCGTATGGGCTTACTTATTTCCTTTAAAAGTAGGAATACTGTTACCAGCAACTAATGTTGTCTGGTTCCTTGGGTTTGCCCAGTCCCATAGTAAGTTCTTTATGGTGAAGTATTGCTTTACTAGTTAGACCAGCTGATCTGCATGTTTAACATTTGATTGGCCTGTTGTATGTGGATTGGCAGGACTCCCACAAATTTGTTGCCTTTTTGCAAAACCTGAGCTGGCATTGAGACCTCTTGCTTTAGCTATTTCCTGGCAAAATTGATCAGGTCATACATCTATGACCTTACTGACTTGTCTGTATAAAAAACCCACACCAGGGAGTAAATCTATCAAGCTGAGACTTTCTGGCCGGTTTGAAAAGTGGAGATGTTGCTTAAAGCAATCAATTAGATTCTAGTTATTTATTACGTACATTCTACAAAATGACAGCTAGAATTTGATTATTTGCTATAGGCAACATCTCCACTTTTCAGACCTGCTGGAAACTCTCAGCTTTACCCCCGGGTGTGCATTTGTTGCACCCCCAAATTGGATATTACTGAGCATCCTGTAAGTAAGCTTTCTGTGGCTCTCCAGTCAGGAACGGAGCAACAGCATTGGTCCATTCGTTTTCTTGGAATTTCTCACGTTCAGCGACTCATTCAAAGATAGTGAGGAATGTCTCCAAATCATCCTCAGCAGCCATCTTTTGGGGCATAGCTTACACATTCCTTTGTAAGGAACTAGGCTATCCCTGTGACAGATTTCACCTTTCTGCCGATTTCTTTATATGTTTCTGTAACCATCTGCTTGTTCTTCATGGATGCCCCTTTAGGGCTGCTTTACTTGCTCCTGCCAACAGGTGATATGTGTCCTGTTGTGTGACTTTTTCTTGCTGCAGACTTGCAATAATCTTCTGCTGCCTGGCATAGGTCTGCTTCAGGTGTGTATTTACCTATGCAAGTTGTTTTATAAGCTTCTACATGTGCACAGGGAAAGTCATTTTGTCAGAAACAGTAAGATAGAATTCTGGCCCTTTAAGTTTTTTTCAAGATACTTTACTTTATTCTGTACTTTTGTGCCCAACAGGATCATTATCTCTTGGGGTGGTCAGGGCACAGAATCAAGAAAACAAAAGTTAGTAATATTTACTAAACAGATTTAGCTGGGGCTTTCTTGTGTCTTGAGGGGCCCTCGCTCAGATTTTGCACTGGGGCTCGGTGCCTTTAGCTACGACATCGTCTTCTGCCTACCATTCTGCTCTGAAGTTTTGTGATTTCAGTGTTTAATGAGGACTCATTGTTGTAACGCTAAGCCTGTGGTAGAGATCAGTGACACAAGCTTCATGTGTTCATGATTCATCACATTGCATATTAATTAATCCAGTTGGGGCTCAAAGATGAGCCCCTTTAGATTATTAAAAAAGAATTGCCCCACTTGCACTTCGAGTTTGGTGCCTCAACAAAGAAACAAGATCATTATATTGAGGGCTGCTGACTCATAGGCCATTGAAACATACCATGGGTGGATGTATAACAATAAGTACATACCCTTAGTTAACCTTTGTGTTTTTTCTTTCTTGTTGACTACATTTTCATCTTATCTATCAATAATGTTATTAAGATGATAATATGTGATGGTTCTGTTATATTGGGAGCCGTTTTAAGTGATGACATGTTAATTTGCTCATTTTCCTGTCAGTGCAATTTACAAGACAAGGCAGCAGATATAAATTTAAATGCATTTACAGTGCCACAGATACCCAGACCAGAACCTTGCTATGAGATAAAGTGGACTGAGTGACTTATGCAGTAATTATGGCATAATTGTCATTAACCTCACAAACAGTAGTTTACCCATATTGTTTCAAAGGCTCCAGGATGCATAATGACAAGGTAATCTGTCAAAGCGCTAGGGGGAAATATTAATGAGATTTGTGCAGGCCTGTATTGAAAATATGCAGAAAGCGGCCACATTAAGCTAATTGGTGGATGAATATACACTTGTAAAAGTGCTTCTAATGGCACGTTTGCTTCTCTCCAAATGACTGCTGTTAATGTGGAGAAGTGGGCTGCTCGGAAAGTCAGGACTGCTGGGACAAGAAGCGTATTAATATGTACAGACATAGTTATTAGTACTGTACATTGTTCACTGCAGGACTGCAATATTAACTTTATTATATTTATTGAGCATTTGTACTATATCCTGATCATGGATGAGCATTCACCCTGGATTTGCTTCAGGTGTTTAAAGTTAGTGATGATGGTGATGATGATGCATGCTTAAGTAAGGATCCATAACTGATAACATCATACTAAATTGCCATGGTTACTATAGCAGGATAGTTTAAAACGTAGCTATTAGAAACGCAGAGAACTTTTTTTCACTTTTCGTCTTAATATCAGTCATAAATAAGGGTTATGTGAGACAAATGGCTTTCCTCAAAGAATCAATTATGTTCTTTTTTCAAATTCTCCTGAGTTAAGAAGGCAGATCTGGTCACCTTATCTTTCTAGACTGAGGACGCCATTTATAAAGCGCAAATTACCTGAGACACATCGCAAAATCAGCTTTGGTCCAGCTGTGCACCTCGATTAAAATGCACAGTTAGGTCGAGTGAGGCTAAGTACTTGATATATGCTGAGAACACCATATAGGCTTATCGGTGCAAGACCAAGACATTTTGCGGTGCGCATTGATAATTTTGTGCAAATGTATTCATAGTTACCAAGTGTCCCTGATTTGCAGTGATAGTGCCAGGCTTTATATATCTGTCTAGGAATTTCACTATTTTTCAGCAATGATAAATTACGTAGTAAAATTCCTCTTTGCTAGATGTCAGTCTTACAATCTTTTATTTTTCTCTAGGCATTACAAGTATCTAATGAAGAGGATATTTAACATGCGGAAAAATATTAGAATCTAGTTTTGTAAATAAAGCATGATAGGGATTACTATGCTTGTCTCAGCTACAAAGTGATATTATTATAAAATGTTGTCAGCCTAGAAATTTCAAATCAAATCATATATCAATTTAGTGAATTCTTTCAACGCAGAAAACATCACAGAATAGGTTCAAAAATGTCACTAGTATGTCAACTGACATGACTTTAGTGCTGCCACTGAAGGCAAACAGGGCTGTAGTTGCCTGAGGGTTTGGTGATATTGTGCAATTGGTGCCTTCACTGTCTTAGATGTTCCTCCTAAATCGGAATTGGGAGGTATGGTGTAAGGACAAGAAAGCCCAAGCTCCTTCCCTTTAGGGTGTGTGTAGGTTCCATTAGAGATTCACCATCATGCCAGTGTGTCAGTTAGTTTGGGTGCCAGCAATTAAACCTATGTACTGTATCTTGATGGTATCATTTCTTGAGCAGATCTTTTTTGTAAAACTGAATGAAAATCACAGGCATGTGCACAGTTTGGGTATTATAAATATAAAGACTCCACTACATATACAAATTACACAGTTAATGTTTGTGATGGACTGTAGGAATTATTCATTTATCTTATAAAGGTACCACAGAAGACATTGTAACAATGATAAATACTGTGATGAGAATGGTGAAAGCACATATCTCAACTTCTTCTCTCCAACAAACAATCACAAATTCCGTGTGTAAAGTCCAAGCTTCCTAAGTTACAGGCAGTTTATGCATCCTGTCCACTTGGCAGTTTAATATTTTTTTATTCAGACATTTTTTCCAAGGTGCTGGATAACCTAGAATGTACCTTTAATATGTCCTACTTCCTTTCACCCTTATAACTATTGCAGTGAACTCTGTGTTTGACTCCTTGTGCAAGATATTAAGCTGACAGCTTGCATCTTCAAAGCTAATCATCTTGCACTCATCTTTTGCTTTAGACGTGAGTCAGATGTCAGGACAAATATGTCCTTATGTCTGGGTCACATCCTCACACATTTTATCCTAGCCTGCAGGTCGGCTGCAATCATATCATCAGTTCATGGGAGGAGAAGCCTGCATGCTGCATAGTCTTCATAATAAGTTTTTCTTGTGCTGTGCAAGATTGTAGGTCTGGTCCAGAGGTCATCTAACAGATGCTTTTAAGATTTTGTAACACGGTGAGGTTGAAATGCCACTAGAAAAACTACTGAATTATACTTCATTACAAAGCACATTTTCATCTTAGACAAAGCCCAAACTTACCTATACTGTATATGAATAATAAAAGGTACAATGGTATGATGTAGCCAGTTAATAACAATACATGTCTCAAACTTTTTTTTTTCATTAAGGGAAATGTGAGCCATGCCAAATAATATTTCCAACTTGCTTTATAATTAAAGGGTTACTAAACATTAAGGTGGTATGCCAAGATGTGTCTCAACATCCACAAATGTAGTTTTTTGTTCTGATATTACTATATTTTACATGATGTGATATTTTCATAACTGTTAGACAACCCCAAAATAAACTTTTATAGATTAATGGTTTGCATGCTAAATGTCCTTACACTCCCTGCTAAAAGCCCTTATCAAGTGGTTAACACGCATAGCAATTCTACTGCCGCAGGTAACCTCCACCATCTATAAGATTTGTCCGCCTTCTTCAGCAATAGTTTCATGAGAATGCCTATTAAACAAGGATTGCAGCCGTACTGGCTTGGCGAAGCTGTAAGTTTAGTCCCACAGAGGCGGCTGACTATTGCTCAGATATATTTTATTAGTTATATATATATATATATATATATATATATATATATATAGTTAACCCGTGCATGATACTCATGCATTCTAGTCAAATCAAGCTACTTAAGGTGTTAAAAAGGTTCTTGTCATGCATTTGGGCCATAGCCCAGGCCTCCTCAGGGGAAGAGCGTTACTTCCCAATGTAAGCGCCCTTTTTTAACGTGGTTTTGTCCACATGTCACCACCTCATCATTCTTCTCCATCACCTCATCCTTCATCTTCATCGCCACATCCTTAATCTCCATCGTCTTACTGTTCTAAAACCTCTCGATACACAATGTTTCTGCTAAACACCTTATCGCTGTGCTCAATCAGTCTTCCTTGAAGGGCAGTATTCATAACCTGCACTTTCACATCACTGCTTCTCCGTACTCGTGAAAATGCGACATACAATTGTCCATGACCAAAGACAGGCTCTGGTAAATAAATACCCACACGGTCAAGTGTTTGACCCTGTGACTTGTTAATGGTCATAGCAAATGCCGCCTTCAAAGGGAACTGCCGCCGTCTTAGCTTAAATGGCAGTCCTGTTTCGGATGGACATAAGTCAATCCGAGGTATCATCACCTTCTCTCCTTCAGCAGAGCCAGTCAAAACTTCTGCTTGTATCACATTCGTTTTCAGTGCTGTCACTACTAATCGAGTGCCATTGCACAGTCCTCTCTTAACATTCAGATTTCTCAATACCATAATAATGCTTCCAACTTTCAATCTTAATCTGTGCCTTGGCATCCCAGAAGGAGTCAAGAGTTTGAGCCCTCAACTCGTAAATTTAGCCTTTACTACCCCACCCACGGGGGGAAGGGGGGATGATGGAAGTTAACTGACTTCACTATTATAATTTTTTTGTCAAATAATGTCAGTATACCAAATTTCAGGTCAATTGGATGAGCCCTTTCTGAGAAAATAGTTTTTTCCACACACACACTTACACACGCCGCTAGGCTTATATATATATATATATATATATATATATAAATCCATAATACTCACAACTATACAAAGTATGTCCCGTGAAGTAGACTAGAACTCTTAATAAACTCAGCGCCCACTCATAGTACATAATGTTTTCATAAAGCTGCACTAGCACCTACTATATACATTTTGCAATCTGTCTGTTTCATTCAACATCTTCGAATGTTGAATGAAATAGATTTAACTGTTCTGTAGTGGGGGAAGAACGGCTGCAAAGAGCAGCCCCTGGGGCACTTGCAAGGGGGATCACAGTTAGTAAAATGTATATAATAGGTGGTAGTGCAGCTTTAGTAGACAGTTATCATGTAAGCTAATAAAAAACCTTTTAGCCTTTTTTGTTTGTAGTTTACTGATATGTTGAATGGGTGCTATTTGATTTGTGGAGAGTGGCACACCTCACTCACCACCAGACAGTTAGTGTTGGATTGAGGCCCTCCTGTAACTTGAGCAGAAAAGTTTAATAAACATATTCTCTCCTCTGGACTGCTATGACTAGTCTAACTGTCCCTTAGGTCTTAGATAATAGTAATCAATGAATTCCTATGACTTAATTTGCCACCATAACAACTGACACACTAAATTAACTGCCTTTTGCTGCAGTCTACAGGGGTTCATATATGACTGGATGGCACAACACTAATGAGCACTAAACCCCTTTTTACTCTGTTGTGACATAATGAGACTGCTTGTGCAGTGGTTGCTCCTGGCTTGATAACATCTTTTGCAAACAACAATCTTTTTTCTCTGGGTGACAAGTGGATTAAGGGGGTGCTTATGCATAATGACAATTAAGTGTCAGAATCATGAAAACATAAATGGTAAGACAATGGAAAGACTAGGACACAGTTTTTTTCCCTCTGAGAACCCCCATGTACAAGAGAGTGCAGCAATAAAGGAATAATAAATCCACAAAAGACAATTTAATTGCATGTGCTGGCATGACTCAAGTGTACATTGAAGAGCACCGTAGTCAACAGCTTAACTGGGGGTGCAGCCAGGGATGTAGGAACGAAAATTTTCATTTAGGGGTCAAAAAGCCAAGGAATACTATAGGGTTTGGAGACCCTTTTTGTCTTGCATTTAGTATCTCAGTGACTGTAGTTATATAAAGACTTCCAGTCCTATGTTAATTTTTGTTAGTGTTTCAGGGGTTGGCTAAATATTTATTTATACATTATTAAATAATTATTATTAATATTAACTATCAATTAGTACAATAGCTGTTAAAAAGATAGATAAATTAAATGATTCATCTTAAAAATGTATATTTTTAAAAGTCATTAATCTAGTTTTTATTCAAACTTCGTTGACAGCCTAATCTCATTTGATTGGTAGTATTTTCAAATCTATATTCACTGCCTAATTGGTTATGGTATGTGCTATACATTTAAATTGCTATATCTCATGTTTGTTATTGGATTCACCGCACAAAATTCAGGGTCAAAGTAAAGTGAATAGTTGTTCATCATCAATACAGGTTATTTATTAAATGTTTATGAACAGAACTCTTAGGACTAGATTTACTAAGCTGCGGGTTTGAAAAAGTGGGGATGTTGCCTATAGCAACCAATCAGATTCTAGCTTTCATTTATTTAGTACCTTCTTCAAAATGAAAGCTATAATCTGATTGGTTGCTATAGGCAACATCCCCACTTTTTCAAACCCTCAGCTTAGTAAATCTAGCCCTTAGAGTTTTTTTTAAATAAACAAATCAATCAATCTGTATTAAATCTATACAAAGGCAATCTATATTAAAGAACATTTGGTAGTTATACTAAGACAATCCATAATTTAAACAAGTTTCACAAGTTTAGAACAGATGTCATGATTTCATAAAGTAGCATGAAGGCTTTTGTGCTTTCATGGGGGGGCACAGTCTTTACCCACCCAACAGAAATCATGGGGGGGCAACTGCCTCCTCTGCTCTCCTGGTTCCTACACCCCTGTAGGAACCAGCTGAAGGTGAAGGGGGTAGGCACTTTCCCTGTCTAAGCCCCATGTGTATATTTCCAAATGTTTCACCATTAAGCAGTATACAGCTGTATTCCCACAAATGTGTACTTTTGCCCCTGACTGTAGTCATGTGCAATATACTGTACTGTACAGTTCGTTTCAGGTTTTGGAAAGCCACACTAGGGGCTAAATGTATGAACGTGCGGGTTCTTCAACACCCGCGTGTTCGGCGATTAAATTTCAAGTGGTGCTGCATTGTAAAGGGAAGTTTCCCTTTACAATGCAGCGCCACTTGAAATTTAATCGCTGAACACGCGGGTGTTGAAGAACCCGCACGTTCATACATTTACCCCTAGGTTGGAGTTGAGATCCACATCCTTGCCTATTCAGAAATGCAGACATTATATAATCCACTAATTCTTATTTATCAATATGGGATGCGGTTTTGTTGCCTTACCTTACAGTGCAGAATTCTTAAGTCCTACCTCGAGGCAAATTTTATACTTACAGAAATGAAAGTGTGAAATGCTTTTTAATGTATATTTAACAGCAGACCATCTAGTGATTACTCAAGAGAATTCTCTGTAGAATTTCTCCTTTTCCAGAATAAAATGTTAAGACATGTTTGTACATTCCTAGTTTTTCAGAAGGAAAGCAGCACAACCATTTACATGGCTACCTTTCATTCTGAGGGTATTGGAGTTTTCACTTTTTTTTGTTAATTTTTATTTTATTCATACTTAATGCATATTATGGTCAGGGCCGGATTAACCATAGGGCTAACTGGGCTACAGCCCAGGCTCCTATGGCATCCAGGGGGCCCTTGAAAGTGCTCAGCAGCAGTAATGATCGGTCGGGGCGGGGGCACCCCTGGCGCGATCAGTGCTGCTGAGCACTTTCACTGCGGTCCTTCCCCGGCGAGCTGCGGTCTCCTTACTGAGGAGATCTTGTGAGTCTCACTCTCACGAGATCTCCTCAGTAGAGAGCGTACAGCGCGCCGGAGAAGGAGGTAAGTGCCGAGGGGGGGGGGGGGGGGGGGGGGCGGGCAGCTCAGATCACGGGGGGGGGTCCTCACGGGGGAATGGAGGCCCCCTTAGCCCAGGGGCCTCCATTCCCTTAATCCGGCACTGATTATGGTACATGTTCTCAAATGGCTTATTATGATCCATATGATCCATGTCAATTATTACAAAATTATCTTCATGGAAAGTAGGAAATATAATATCAGAATTCATTGTGTAGAATGATAGAATTCTGATTAATATTATTACCATCTTATTTATAAACCACCAAAGCATTGCTGTAAATGTAAGAGGACCTTGAGACAAGATGTGAGATACCCTCTGCATATTTGCTTATTGTCTTATATTTTATCTCATCACCATTTTTGTTTCCTTCCAAATCAGTACTGAAAAACTAAGTCAAGTTTTAGCACAGAATATTTGTGTATACATAGAGGAGGATTGAATCCTAACTATAATGTTAAGAGCGCAGGCTACTATCTCATAAAGTGTGGCGTATACTTTACATGCTCATAGAAGCATTATTAAAAGCTGTAAAAATATTTTTAGGACTACCAAAATGTTGGAAGACTTTAAATCAGAATTCCTGTCTGGAAACATGCTTTATTTTTACAATAACCACAGGCTTACTTTCCAAAATACTACATTTTTTATTCATGTTTAATTTCTTATCCAGACTGTGTTGTTGCTTAGTAACCTTTTATTGCTGATTGTGAATGTGTACTGGTATTGTTTGAAAACTATCCCGTTTCATACCTTATGAGTGTCCTTTCTCATTATGTCACTCTCTGTGGCTTACTGGCTGGTTTTGGTAATGTAACATAATAAATATGCACATTTGTGCTCCAGTGTGCAAAGTAAGAAACACCGTCAAGTTTGCCCAATCGCCACATCTTTTAACCTGTGTATGAAGCACAATTGCTGCTAGGTCACTATATCATTACCAACTTTTTCAGTTTGGAAATCTGGACAATGTATGCATGGGAAGAGTCGTGGTCAAGCTACACAGGGTTGTGTCCAGAAAACTTTGGTTCATGCCACAATTACTCGGGGGAGTGTCCAGCTACTTCCAAAGTGCTGAGCCGCCCATGATCCACTTCCTCTTCCCTAAAAACATCCCTCTAATGCCACACGCACATAGTTGGCATTGAAGGTACATCTGATAGGGAAATTACCTTCCAACTGTCCTGGAATCGTCTCTTAATTATAAATCCATATCCATATCTTACTTAAAAATGTATCTTTATAAAAATGCACAAAACAATTGTTTATACACTCCTGAATTTCTTAATAAAAATACTCTATTATTATTAAAAATGCTTTATTAACATTTGTAAAACTTTATACATTTAAGCAAATAGATTGACGTATCTTCACAGGCTACATTTACATAGTTTACATGGTCTTGTCTCTTTGTATTACTAGATGTTTATTTGCGTAGCCTGAGCATCACATGCTATATTGTTCCTTTTTGTTTAGTAATTTTGCTTACATGCACAGTAAGAGATCACATCTTATACTAATATATGCTAAACAGTTGCACAGTAGATAGATCACACTGTTAAAATAGCAGGGTTAGAAGCAGTTTGGTTTGCATATCTCCAGTGGTCTACATTGTGTTTGTTTTGTTTGTTTTTGACATTAGTTAACTCAATCTGTTTTCCTGTGACTCTAATTACCAAATTTACATGACAGAAAAAGTTTCTTCTCTGACTACACAACATCATAACTTGCTAATTTCTATCCTTGAAACAAGGAAAGCTAAACTCTGTTCTTGTACACAATAAAAATAAGATTTTTGTATTTGTTTCTTTTGTTTTCATGTGATTTTTAGGATACTGCTGGCAAAGTCCTGGACCGTTGGGCCATTATGTCTCGAGAAGAAGAAATCATCACCCTACAGCAGTTTTTAAGGTTTGGAGAGACCAAATCCATTGTGGAGCTCATGGCCATTCAAGAGAAAGAAGGTCAGGCAGTGGCTGTGCCTTCCTCAAAGGCTGATTCAGACATAAGGACTTTTATTGAAACCAACAACCGCACCAGAAGCCCAAGTGTACTCTCACACTTGGAAAACAGTAACCCTTCCAGCATTCACCACTTTGAGAACATGCCCAATAGCCTTGCATTCCTCCTTCCATTCCAGTATATCAACCCAGTCTCTGCTCCTATGCTTGGATTACCTCCTAATGGGCTAATGTTAGAGCACCCTGGACTGAGGTTGCATGAACCTAGCAATTCTAATCAGAATGAATGTGAAGAGACCAGTGATTCTGAGGTCTCCCCTATGCCTTATAGTAGGAATGAGCAAACATCCAATAGAAACGCCTTGAGTAGCATCACAAATGTAGAGCCAAAAACAGAGCCAAACAATTCCTCACCCACTCAATCAACTACACCTGTCAGTGACATAAATAAATCTGAGCATATCAAAAGTTCCTTTAAGATTCACAGAATGAGGAGGATGGCAGCATCATCACGGAAAGGGAGGGTATTTTGCAATGCATGTGGCAAAACCTTTTATGATAAAGGAACTCTAAAAATCCACTACAATGCTGTACATCTTAAAATAAAACACAGGTGTACTATTGAAGGCTGTAACATGGTTTTCAGTTCTCTTAGAAGTAGAAATCGGCACAGTGCAAATCCCAATCCCCGGCTTCACATGCCTATGTTAAGGAACAATAGAGATAAAGACCTGATCCGTGCAACATCTGGTTCTGCTACCCCTGTCATAGCAAGTACAAAATCAAGCCTTTCATTAACCAGCCCTGGCCGTCCTCCAATGGGCTTTTCAACACCACCGTTGGACCCTATTTTGCAAAATTCACTTTCCAGCCAACTAGTATTTCCAGCTTTAAAAACTGTGCAGCCTGTACCTCCTTTCTACAGAAGTTTATTACATTCAGGAGATATGGTGAGTCCTCCAACATCACTACCTACTAGTCCAATATTGCCGGCACCTCTAGGGGTGGAACAGCCTCTTCCTCCTCTGCCTCAAGAGATGTCAGCATCTGTGATTAACATGACTACACAAGACTCTAATACAGATCTTGCCCCTAAGAAAAAACCACGTAAATCAAGTATGCCTGTTAAGATTGAGAAGGAAGTCATAGATACTGCTGATGAATTTGATGATGATGAAGAAAACATTGACCATGGCCTTTCGGCAAATGATGTTGGCCATGATAGTCATTCTCAAGGTGAGGTGAGCCCGGGGTTGTCCATAAATAGTTATTCAAAAATAGGTGGCAGCAGATGCATTCTGAGGACAGACACCCGAGCAAATAGTATAACTTCTGAGGATCAGGAACATGAGCGAGATTTTGAAAATGAATCAGAATCTTCTGAGCCAAAGTTTTGTGATGAACCAATGGAAGACGACCATCTTTCACTTCACAAAGAAAGCAGTGTCAGGATAGACAATAATAAATCCTTTGAAAATCATATTGACTGTCATCAACAGGCTGTCATAAAGGTCAAGGAAGAGTTTACAGACCCTACATATGATATGTTTTACATGAGCCACTATGGACTTTACAATGGGGGTAGCGCCGGGATGGCAGCACTTCATGAAAGCTTAGCTTCGTCATTGAGCTATGGAAGCCCTCAAAAGTTCTCTCCAGAGAGTGACTTATGTTCAAGCCCAGATCCTAAAATTTGCTATGTGTGCAAAAAGAGTTTCAAAAGCTCATACAGCGTGAAGCTGCACTACAGGAACGTTCATTTGAAAGAGATGCATGTCTGCACAGTAGCCGGTTGTAATGCTGCTTTCCCTTCACGACGAAGTAGAGACAGGTTAGTACTTCCTATGACATGGCTATTGGCAGTTTTTGAATTTGTTTTCTATACCACTGTTCAGCATTTCCTAAAAGCAACAGTGTTCAACAGAATTTATAATTATTATATGGGAAGAAGGTGAAGGTAAATTGCATTTAATTGTGTATGCTCCCAATCTAACAACAGTTTTCTGTCAACATATTCTATTCAGAAAGACTTTACCTAGTGTTGTAGTACAATTTATAGTAGGTATGTCCATTAAGAACCACAAGACTTCTCAGTCCTGACAATATATGGATGTTCCAGTCACCACAGTATACAAATCATTGTTAACTACTTAACCTACCTTGTTATTTTATAACATCATCTTGTATTAGAGTCAAACATCAGGATAAGACATTATTTTGATAATATGATACGCGAGGGTTGAGCATAAGAATTGACATCTGATGATAGTCTGACAAGTGACATGTAATGAGTTAGTATGAGAAATTATGTGTGATAAGCGAGTATTAGTGATCTGACTTTGATAATGTTTTGTTAATTCATCTTATCATGTTTCACTCAACAGATTGTATCTTATGTCAATAATTAATGTTGGTTTAATACACTACATTGCATAGAGTGATAAAGTATTCTGCATATATTAGCAGTGATCATGTGTCATCTATTGGCTTATGGGTTAGTTCTGAAAAGGCACAATGATGAGTGAAACATGGTGTTAAGCTATTTCATTACAGTATGTTTTACTCATGATTTAACTTTTGAAATGTACACAAATACAAAATACAAAAACGTGCAAAACAGTATTTAACATTTTAAATCGTCCAGATTTTTTAAGAAACATCAGAGTATATGCACAAAACAGTGGATTCATTATATGTGAAAAACATATGATTTAGCTTTTAAAAAAAGCAATGTACCTGCTAGTAGAGGGTGCTACTACAATACAATGCAAACACAGAACAATACAATGTCATCATTTTGCAAAATGCTATTTGAACACTCCTCTTTCACCCAGTACAATGTGCTATATTAGAGCAGTGCCATCTTGTGGCAAATTGTCTGTTTCACTTTAGCAGCACCATTGTAAAAAGCAAAATGATGAGTGATACACGATATGGTGAAGAAACTTCATCTCACTTGTCATATAATTAAGAAATGTCACCACATCAGGTGCAAGCGTAGGATTTCTATAGGGCAGTTTCCATGCCATGCCACCAAAGTGTCTATATGCTAGGCTGCTCTCCAACTCTTCCCATCCCCTTCAAATACAGTGAGCCGCTTGCATCTAATGAGCAGTACAGTGTGACGTGAGACATACCTCCCAACTATCCTTGCAGTCGGTACAAAGTCCTGACTGAGTGGGAGAGTCACACAAAATTAGGACTACCCCACTAGAATCAGGACAGGTGGCAGACTGTGTTGATCTCTCCTACCTCTTTTTGAGGCCTCCACTACCTACCATGTCTTCAGCTGAGTTGCTGCTTGTCTGGATCATGGAATGTTGGGGCCCTGTTTTGAAATAAAGGATGGGTACATAAGATATGGAAAGTCTAGCAGTGAGTGAGCAATTTAGGCTTCACTCCCCTCAACCAGCCCCAACAATACATCAATAGCACCTATGCTTATTATTTAGGCCTCACTACATAAAACCAGCATTAAATTAAAGCATTCACATTTAATAAATAGACCTACTTCCCTCCAATTATCCCCAACATTAGATTATTAGCATTCAGAATTAATAGATAGACCTAAACCCCCAACATGTCCTGACATTAAATGAATGGTACTCACATTTAATAAATACACCTATTTCCCCCAAAACAGAGCCAGTACTAAATAATTAGTAATTCCCATTTAATAATTAAGCATATTTCCCCCAAAATTGCCCCAATATTAAATAATTGATATTCACAATTAATAAATAGCTGTACTTCTCCCTAAACTCAGCCTCACATTAAATTAATAGCCCCACAAACCACTCTAGTATTAATTAAATAATGCCATTACACCACCTTAAATTGATACTCATTCTATAACCCACTATTGAAAGAAACTGTACTCATCATCAAATAAATTCCCAATCACAAATAAATTAATATCTCCCACCCACTATTAAATAATTATTACCCACCCTTACCATTAAATTTATACCCAACCTCCACCCCTATTATAGTATAGTAAGAGCCCTTCTCCCCTACACTTACTTTCTACCATCCGGCTGTGTAGATTTCAGAGGCAAACTCTTCTGTCTGCCTCTCTTTATGTCCTGAACGCTGTCATGCTGCCCTCCCCAGGAGAATGCAACTTATAGTAGAGAAGTGAGTGCAAAATGGAGCTGTGCTTCTGCGGCAGTGAAGTGGCTGATCCCAAGGGTGGGACCTGCTTGTCGATGAGTAATGCACAAAGGGGAGTTTCTGGGAAACTCGACATCCCCTAAAGTGCACACCTGCCGCTTATAACATAGTTTTAAAATCAATGTATTGTACTGTAGGACCACCCTTTATTAGTTTGTGCATTACTGTTTTAAAAGCAAAATGATGACATCATCAAATGTAATTTCTCATTCTCATCATGTGTCAGTTCTCATACTCACTCATCACACATCAGTTCTCACTTTCAATGATCACGTATTAATATAGAAATATAGTTTAATTATGAAAATTTGACTTTGACAAATTATAGTGTCTAAAATGGATATCATACTAACTGGAGTAAACTAACTCATTTTTAGTAAGTCTGAGTCTGGTAGCCACATCGGCAGTTTGAGCACATTAGTATACATATACATATATTTAAATATAAACCTATATCTATTGTTTAGGTACAGTGCTACATTCACTATACCCTTGTCTTTGCTCAAGTCAGCTACTGTATTGAATGAGTTAATCAAGAACTGGTTTCCAAAACATAATAAAAGGCCAAATTATATTCATTTATTTGACACATGGAACAATGTATCATATATTAGTTTACATAGTTTTTACAATAAACCTGAAATTTCTGTCATTTGGCCAGCTGTTGTGATGGCTTACTATTTATATTTACTAGCTAAAGTAAAGTGCATGTTAATGAGTGCAGTTCCTAAACTATTAAGAGATGATGATGTCATAACTATAATATGATTAAATCACTTGCACTAGTCCATATTTTGCTCAAAACAGACCTTGAAAATGGCTTCCACCATGTGCCTTTTAAGATCAAAACACAAAAAGAAATAATAAAACTTTACAAAGTAGTGTAGTGAACATGTATATTTGCTAATGAAATCACAATGAAAAATAAGTATAATATAGTACAGATTTGTGCAGTTTAATGAAAAATTATTATTGGGAAGTATTTAGTGAGGGATTGGTGGTGGTGGGGGGGGGGCAATTGATGTTTATTAAATAACAGCTGCACAGCAATGTACCTGAGTGCCCCTAGCCAATGGTACCATGTTAATACAACAGCCCCCCGCTAGCATATGCACAGCCATATTTCAACCTTTAACTTGTGTTTGATAGCTTTCTTTTTGTATCCTAGTGCAAAGCCTAAATCATACACTACATGTTATGTAAGTTCACACTATGGAACAGGGACTCTCAGTTTAGATGTGGATAGTTCTGCCTAAAAAAAATTAACAGTATTTTGTATAGTGTGTATGAGGTCTTGCAGTTTAAAGAATAGTTCTTGCAATATATAGCAGCATACAGTGATGCAAACCACAGAATAGTCTTTTATTCAGAATAACAAAGACTATAGCTGAGACTGTGTTTATATAGCTTTGGATATATTTTTGCAAACATTTCACACTGTTCCTCTTTTATATAACTTTTGTTCTTGGAAACCAATTCAATATACTGTATATTCATGGAGATTCAAGAGCATGTAACTGAAAACTCTGGTTGCCTGTCATTGTTTTCTGTTGTAGCTCTATGTTAATGATGTAGTAACCAAAGAACAAACCTGGTTAATCAATTTGCACAAGTGTCCTATGTCTTTCAATGGTATTTGACTGTGTCCTATAACGATGAACAAAGCTTTTCCAGTCCCTCATGATTTCTCCCATTCTACTGTGGAAATAATGCTCCAAATGATAAGTATCCTAATAAATATTCTAAGAAAAACTATTCTGGCTTAGGCGTTGAGTACTGCCTCTCCCCAAAGATAACTGTTTTTATTGTCATATACAACATTAATGCTTACTAGCAAAATATGTCTAATTTATGGGAAAAGTTCATTATTGTAGAACTTTCTCGCTTTGAATCCCACTCGTGTTAACCCAGAAGGTGCCCTGAGCTAATTGTGCCTGCAATGTGGAGAGAGGGAGTCTGAAGCATTGTATTGAGCACTTTGAGAGGAGAATAAAGAGTTCCCTCAACATGCACTGCGAGCACACAGTGTGATCAGCTCCTCGTGGCTTCTAGCTTTAGATAACAGGGGAATGGTTGGGTGTGGACTTTGACTATGGTCTGAGTACTTTATTGTATTTAATTCCCTGCTTGTCCAGAATGGTCAAAGTTTATTAGCCAATCAGATTATCAGAAAGTTCACAGGTACACAGAGTTTCAGGAGATTAGTATGTTGATCCTGTGGGAAGCAGTGACCTGTCTATTCGTGTCACTGTGGAAGTGAGGTTATCCTGGCAATTAATTGCATCCAATTAAGTAGCCCAAAGTGTAAAAATATTTCACCCACTAAATACAATAATGTGCAGAGTGATGCCTCCTGGAGAACTCAGGTATGTTGTGTCATCATGTGAGGACAGGAATAGAGGCAAGTAGTAAGCCAAAGACTGACAGTTCCATAATAGTAATGTGAGATTCTTGTTAATTGATGTAGGTAGATTATGCATCAACGTATGAAACAGTTCATATAACCAAACTGTTATAAATATCTATTTTTATACTATAAAATCATGTATTAATGAGTGAGTTTTAAGGGAAGCTCTTTTAGTCTTAGTCCCCTTTAACTTAACAAAATTGTTGGTGCAAAGAATTATTAACAATTAATTGTATTTAAAGGCCCATGTAACTAACATGTGTTCCCGGCATCAGCTACGCCCTACTGTAATGGCAATTTTACAAATTTGACCAAATACATTGAATCAGACATATAGTTAGAGATTTTACATAGATAGGTTGGAAAAAGACAAATGTCTGTCATATTCAACCTATTATAAGTTCTTGCTGTGTTGATCCAGAGAAAGGCTATACATTTATAATATTGGAGATAGCACTGTTTAAAGAGAAAAGATAGAAATTCACTAACAATCCAATACTGGTGTGTGTTTTGATAGCTCTTTCTCCTTTTCAGCCTCACTTAATGCCATTGTGTTGTAAAGCCTCCAGCTGTTTTTTGCTCAGTTTGTATAGTAAGTAAGTTTACATTTGATGCAGACTCTTACAATGCAGCTTTTATTGAAATATACATAATCGGGCATTTACACTCAGCAAGGAGTGCAGAAGCTGCTTTTGTGCTTTATGACCATTCATTATCATTATTATGTTTGCCTTTTTTATCTACTTACAATTCATCAGCACAGTAGATAGCTAGGAATGGTCTGTAGGCATAATTAGGTAGGTGTATTTTCTGAGAATAAATCACAAAAACTATATGGTGGGTTTACCAGATGGATATTTAAATGCTGAAGTTGGAGGAGGTGTTGGTGGCAAAGTTGGAAGTCTCCAATTATTAAATCGATGATCTTTTTAAAAGTCCATCAAGGTGGTGTTTTACGCATATTTTAAGTGGGAAGCTATAAACGCTCAGATTTGCACATATGAAAGCAATGAAACTTAGATATTATTGCTGACAGGCGTTATCATTTAATAACACTCAGCCCTGGTATCACTTTACTCCCTAATGCACTTAATTTCAAAGTGAAGGCAACAGAGTTAAAATTGCTACAAAAATAGGAACTTGGCCGTAGGAAGACAGGAGAGCATTAGTTCAAAATGAATTTGCGCGTTTTGACTTCGACCATGTGTTGCACACTTGCAATGAGACCACAGTCCATCTCACATGGCAGAAAATCCCATCCACATTTTATGTATTTTGTGATATTGAGATTTACTAAAGGTATTTTAAAATGCTGCATATCACCAGGTGTTTATTGCTTCAATCTTCCGAATTTACTATAGCATTGTTTGAGGCTAAAATGTTAAACCGCCGGCGGCATAGTCAAAGCTGCCAGAAAAAAACCCATCAAAAAAGGCATTTTTTAGACTTGCTCTGATAGACTAGAATGCATGCTGTTAAATTAATCAAATTTGTAATTAAGATATGGGGACAAATTAAATTTTTTATTATGCCCCCATAAATTAGTTAGTTTATTTTGCTCCCTTAATGAATAAATACTGATTGCACCAATAGATCATAAGACAGTGGTGCCTCCGCTTATATTCTGAATAATAAGATAGCGCAAACAGTTTAGAGGTTAAGCGGTCTCGCCTCTTACAACTACTTTTTCTTGAATTTTCAGACGGTTTGCGAAATTGCAGCTTACTAATTGTGACGGTTTGCATTTTATCATGGTAATGGATGGCGATGTGTAATATGGCGCTTTGTAAAATGGCAGATTTCAGGCGGGTTTCAAGTGGTTTGGCCTTTTAATAAATCCGATGGTTTTAAAATTGCCTTAAAATACGCCTAAAACGGACATATTTATAAATCTGCCATTCAGTAAAGTAACATTTTGTGTTGCATGTGCTTAAAGTAAGTTATGCATTTTGTGTGATAATGTGATTTTTATCTTGTAACACGTATGCTGATGGCACAGTGTAATGGCTTCATCTAGTCAGAACCTGTGTTAGAAAGCAACACAACGCAGTTTTAATTTAAAATCGACATAGGGAAAGGACTCGTGAGGATCAGTTCTCCTGAAATACACTCAGTCATTGCCCCATCCCCCCCATTCTGCTAGTTGAGGAATAAGAGTTTTAACTAAAATTGTACTTGTAACTTGACAGACCCTTAAGTACAGCACTGCTTTTCAATAAGAAAGATTCATCCATACAGGCAATACTGTAGGGCTACCACTGATGTAAAGACTTGAACTAATTACAGCTTACTCAAATAGGGTAACTCAGCACTGACTACCATCAACTAAGCCTAACATAAACCACTCACTGGGTAAAAGATCTTTGAAAAGGTCTACATCATTATTGCCTATTTCAGAGCTATATTGATATGAATAAGTGGTTGAATCAGACTGTGTTACACTAGTTGAGGCAATGTTTTATATATGTCTGTTCTAAGCATACAACATAAAACTTGTTTAATAATAATTTAAACTTCCATTAAATTTGTGTTTTTATTGATTTTTTTTTCTGTTGGTTGAATGTCTTCTTTTAATTTCTGTCATACATTATTTTTTAAAATGTCTGTTACATTTGTAGCCATGTATATCTTTATTGTTATATTATCTTTATTAGCATTAAAGACGCTGACACTTTGTCAAGTGAAGTTTTAAAAGTAACTTTACTGTACTTTTCTGAGTTTTTGGTTTCAAAGAAAGTGACCACAAACTGTGTGCTATAGGCAGCATGTAATGAGTATATAGTTAATATTAGTACAGGGCTGGATGAATATCAGGAGTCAGGTAGCTCTGATAAATATATTGATACAGAAGATATGAAGACAGATAGATGCACAAACTTAGCGCATTGTTTTCTGTGGAGGTATGTGGATATGGGAACAGTATAATAGTTTTAATTAAACTGTTTCCCACTCTTTCATCCCAAAAAACCTTGCAAACAAATTGGAATCAATAACTGAGAAAATCCAAAGTCACATGGCTTCATACATAAACTCCACCCAGCGCTCCATGGCAACAAGCAGCTACATATACCTTTTTACTAGACTAATTTGCTGAAGGATTAATAATATAGGTTATAGTACACACATTTCCACACTAGCCAAGTGTTTAGGTCTCTCCAAATAACTTTACATAGATTGATCCTTATAGGGTTAATCAATTACAAGTAATTGATAGATCCATATGGGCTTAATTTATTACAAGCGATACATCCTTATGAAGTCCATCTATTGTTTGATGGCTATGTTGTAGACTTAGTTTTGGCATCTCAAGCAAAACAAACATTTATCTTGGAAAGACATATAACTAATTTTGAGGCCATAGCGGATGCCAGGTGAGTTGCTGCCCTGAGATTGTTAGCACAACCAACATAGACTGGGAAGGAAAACAGTTTGATTGCACCTAAAATTTGCATCTGCTTTATGAAGACCTCCTGGGGTCTCTAGAGTGCATTAGTGGCATCCATAACACCCTTCTGCTGCCAGGCTACCTGCCTGCTGTATACAACAGGTGTGCTGGAATAAATTAGCATGACATCTCGGATGAGCCACTGCATAATATTAGCAGCACAGGTGATGGTGTGAAAAGAACATTACCTGCCTCTTGTTAGCACTTATTGGCCTCTCCTGCTTTGTAAGACAACTTTGTTAACATTTTCTTAATTAGTAATCAAAGACAATGTATTCATAAAGTGCATCATTCTCCACAATTCTTTTAAAATGTATCAAATATTATTGTATGATTTAGTAGAAATTATCTACATTTTTTAGATTTTGTTTAAAAATTAATTGGTTTGTTTTCAAACTGACTTTAGAATGAAAGTTAGAGATATGGGAATATGGAAATAAAAGCAAACTTGCACTGGCAGTAGTTTTAAAATGTTATTTGCGAAATGCTGGTAAACAGTGCTTAACAGTGATTAATATAATTGTTACCCATAACCCCAAATTTAACTACTTCACAGGGAATTAACCCTAGCAATAATTTGACCGCTTAGATAGGAATAAGGATTTTTCTTCTCTGTGTAAATTTTTCATCATTATCTTTTGTTAAGGAATTACTCAAATTTGCAAATATCCCGCTTGGCATTGGCTTCAAATAATGTAAAGTGTAGAATAATATTCTGGAGACTTTTGGCTCTAGGTATTCTACTATAATACTATACAGACAAAAAAAAACGCACATGAATTATACTGCTATAACAAAGCACTCAATATTTGCATATAGGTTCAGAAAATGTTCTAGTTTATCTATCTCCACTCATAAATGTCACAAATATTGGTGACATAGGCTTTTCAATTATTATAGCAACTATAATCAAAAAAAGCCTGATTCTGACCATTTTGTTTTCCCAATTATGATAACTTAGCTACACATGTTTTATGGCATTAAAGGTGATTTATCATGAGGTTATTTAAGTTACTTAATGATTAAACAGTCCCCCTTGGAGTTCAGAACCAAGTGAAGTTGTATGTCATACAAAGTAGAAATGATTCATCCTATAAAGTTCAGTTTAATGATGAGTCAAATGTCTGTTATTGCTCCTGCCAGCGATCACTTCCTAGCCATGCAAACTTAATATAATTTTGATTATGACACTAAGCCATAGTAAATAGGTTTAAGGGTTATTCCATTTTTGAATTTGGAGAACTCTTCAACCTTGTGTCTCAAGTATATATTCTTTTGCATGCATGTACATGGGTGTTCAGCCCTTGTTGCCTCTCTGCCTGCGCTGCATTCTGTTCAATTAACTTTGAAGGGAGCAGAACTCAAATGTTGAACATAAGCACCACTCACAGGGAAAATGCAGGACAGAACATAGAGAAATTGCACAAGATCGTCATCTATTTATTTATATATATATAGCGCCACTAATTCCGCAGCACTGTAGAGAGAACTCACTCACATCAGTCCCTGCCCCATTGGAGCTTACGGTGTAAATTCCCTAACACACACACACACATTGAGAGACACTAAGGTCAATTTGATAGCAGCCAATTAACCTTCCAGTATGTTTTTGGAGTGTGAGAGGAAACCCACGCAAACATGGGGAGAACATTAAAACTCCACACAGATAAGATGCATCCCTGTTGTGTATTCACCCTCCTTTGCCCCAAACAGCCATGTGACATTCTCCTTCATGTCCCAAATACATTCTGCCCCACATCCCAGATACATTCTCCTCCATGTCCCAGATACATTTTGCTCCATGTCCCAGATACATTCTGCTCCACATCCCAGAAATATTCTCCTCCACGTCTCAGATACATTCTACTCCACGTCCCAGATACATTTTGCTCCACGTCCCAGATACATTCTGCTCCACATCTGGATACATTCTGTTCCACATCCCAGATACATTCTCCTCAATGTCCCAGATATATTTTGTTCCATGTCCCAGCTACATTTTGCTCCACGTCCCAGCTACATTTTGCTCCACGTCCCAGATACATTCTGCTCCACGTCCCAGATACATTCTGCTCCACGTCCCAGATACATTCTGTTCCACGTCCCAGATACATTCTGCTCCACGTCCCAGATACATTCTGCTCCACGTCCCAGATACATTCTGCTCCACGTCCCAGATACATTCTCCTCCACATCCCAGATACATTCTCCTCCACGACCCAGATACATTCTGCTCCACGTCCCAGATACATTCTGCTCCACGTCCCAGATACATTCTGCTCTACGTTCCAGATACATTCTGCTCCACGTCCCAGATACATTCTGCTCCACGTCCCAGATACATTCTGCTCCACGTCCCAGATACATTCTGTTCCACATCCCAGATACATTCTGCTCCACTTACTAAAACCTTACAAAGTCCCATAAGATATCACTGTTATCCTTTGGGGTGTACTTTATTATCTAAAAGGTAATATACAATATTTATTCATCTATCAATTCTCTTAGTTTGCACAGTCAAAAAGCATCACCGAATACAACAAACTTGCTACTGATATAGCAATCAATATTGTTTAGTACTTATCAAGTATGCTTGAATTATACCTATCAAGTCTCCTGTCAGTCTATCAATAACAGCGATTTGAGTCATTTTATGTAGCATAGTATGTCCCCAAAAACCCCTGCAAAGTTGTCCAGAGAAGAAAAAACTCAGCAAAGGAAGCATGGACCCTGCTTGCTTTTCCTAATTTTTTACTTGGTATTATTTCATTTCACAATCTGTCTTTTTTATTGCAAGGACTTGACATTAGCTATATTAGCATCCATTTCAGCAGTTCAGTAATGGTATTAAAAAAACACTTAACTTCAACGGTGAATGGTTGTATGACAGGGTCATAAAAATCTACATTAAAAAAATGTATGTATTTGTCCTGGCAAATAATTATTTATTTTTTTTCTTTTTAAAAACCTACTAAATGGGATGAGTGATTGGACATAAAATGCCCAAATAGAAAGACATTTTCACATACTAAATACACTTCCAAGCCAACAAACATGAAAAAAAAGCGACATTTAATAACGAGCTATTTTTTCACTGAAATCTCCTATTTAAATGTCAGCAATAAAAACCATATTTTAGATCAACTATTACAACACTTTAGAGCCCATCACTACATTATAGGATTTAATTGACTTCAGGGGGTAATTGTATCAAGCTGTGAGTTTTCCAGCGGGTTTGAAAAGTGGAGATGTTGCCTATAGCAACCAATCAGATTCTAGCTCTCATTTTGTAGAATGTACTAAATAAATGATAGCTAGAATCTGATTGGATTTCAAACCTGCCGAAAAACTCTCAGCTTGATACATTTACTCCCAGATATCTTTAATGTGTTAGCTGGTTCATGCCATCCTGCAACTTTTACATTACTCTATATTTCATTCTCACTACTGTGCCTTTGAGCCATGTCTTTTTAACATCATTGTTTTTCTCCAAATTCACCTGGGATACAACTCAGCCTTGCTGTACTCTCTGTATTGAATACAGTATAATCCACAAAGCAGGTGTCTGTTGTATCCTGAGGTAATGAAAACAAACAAATATGTCAGAGAATATAAAATCATGGCTAAAAACCACGGAAGGAATCTAGAAACATAAAACAATGTGGATGGTAAACATTAAAATGTTTAGATATAAAACATATCTGAATACTAGGAAGGAAGCTAGAAAAATGAAACAATGTGGCTAGTAAACAATACAATGTGGCTAGATTTAAACACATGGCTGAAAACCACAGATGGAAGCTAGAAACATAAAGCAATGCAGCTAATAAACATTACATTGTGGCTAGATATAAACACATTGCTGAAAACCACAGAAGGAAGCTATAAAGAAGATACAATGTGTATAATGTGGCTAAATAGAAAAACATGGCTGAAAACCACAGAAGGAAGCTAGAAAGATAAACCAATGTGGCTAGTAAACATTACCAATGGCTAAATATAAAAACATGGCGTACAACCACAGAAGGAAGCTAGAAATCTGAAATAATGTGCCAAGTAAACATTACAATGTGGCTAAATATATAAAGACAATGGCTGAAAACCAATGAATGAGGCTAGTAAGATAATTAAATGTGGCTAGTAAACATTGAAGGACCATATGTTCAAACCAGTAAATTGAAGTTACTTGAAGGTGGAAAACACCTTTATGTGCTAAACAAGTTGAAACTTTTTCCTTTGTGAAGCATGAAGCACCAATTTGAGAAATCTATTCTTTAAAAATATGGGGTATTTCAAAGCCTTATATTCACTTTGTTGAAAGATTGCAATTTGATAAAAGTCTTGTAAATACTTCACTAACCTGCATCATAATATGGCCACTGGAGGAACTGAACTTAATTTTATATTGTCAGAGCAACAACATGGCAGCTCCCACTTGTACTGATAGATGCAGATGTAGGGAATTATGTAGCGTTTGACGCAAATCATGTTTTTGGCGTACAGTGCGTGTTCTTCTGCACTTGTGCCGAAACTAGCTCTGTGCATAAGCTCTGAAGCAAAAATGCATATTTTACACCGAAAACACAATTTGCGTCCAACTCTACATGACCACCATAAAGAGGAATAATGTACATAATACCAGATTTCTGTTTTAATAAACATATATAAGAAAATAATGTGACAATAAAACAAATTTTTAAACAATGTACATTTTAGCTTTAAACAAAAAAACCTTTAGAATTTATTTCAGGGGCAAAACCGTTAAAATTTTGATGCATCTAATGTAGATATAAATAAGTATTACTCTAGCTGTATAAACATAATTAATCTTATTTTTATTTTCACTGTACTGCAGCCAAAATAAGGGTTAATAGCACCCCGTGGCTTTGGAATCAGATATGCAATTGCAATTGTTTGCAACCACGTTTCTTTCACTAAGTGCTTTGGCAGTTTGCAGTCTCCACACGAGAGACGCTGGAGCTTGGTTCTAAATTTTGATTAAACACAATGCCATTAATCAACAGAAAGACACTGAGCAGTTGGCAAGGTCCAGAGCTGCAAAATGTTTAAGACATAAAACATTACCAAGTAATTAGAAAGCGTTCCTTTCGGAGGAACAGTGCCTTCAATAAAGAGGTAAATGATAGCATGTTTATTGTGGACGTAGGCAGGCAGTGCAATATGATAAACTACAGGAGATGCACGTATCAGTAATCATCCACATTATTAGTGCCATTAATCATAATTCTGCAAATTTAAGGTCCGACTACATCTATATTTGACCAAAGTTGCCCTTAGCCAGCCTCTTCTTGACCATTATAAATTCCCTAGTAGACTATTGTACCCTTGTCTCACCATGAATCACAGATCACATATTGATAGTGAGTTGGAGACCTGATGGCCAATTAAATTTGAGCAATTAGCTCAATCTCTCTATGGAAAAAGTTTAATACTCTACTTTTCCTAAAACATGTGGCCTTTAATGTGCAAAAAGTATTTATCTTGATTGAAATATGATCAGTTTTGTGTTCGATGCAATTGATTTCTCTAAATATGGTGGAAGTAGTGGGCAGGAAACTAGAATATAATGATGAAAAACATTTATTAGAGAATGTAAATGCAGCATGTTACTTTCCAGCTTGTCTGGAAACCCATTGTGCCCTGCCAGCCAAAGGTTGCCAACCATTGCCTTAGAAAAAATGCCATGTCTTGTACATGCTCTACAGTATAGGAACAATCATCATCATCTATTTATATAGCGCCACTAATTCCGCAGCGCTGTACAGAGAACTCACTCACATCAGTCCCTGCCCCATTGAGTCATAGAGGAACTAGTGTATAGAACTAAATGCAAACTAGCAAACGATATCCAAATACATTTTGGGTTGTCAAGACCTTCTGACATATTGATGCTTGTTTTTTTTAACTGTTCCGTATTGGTTTTATAGTGAAGCAGCTTAACTATTGCGGATGGAAAATTGAGGCTTCAAAGCTTTGAGCATTGGACATTTGTGCCCAGTTTTCAAGTAGAGCTATTATTATGGTTGTTTTAAATCCAACAATGCTTTGTATTTTAATCAGTAACAATGCATGGCAGCACATTCCTTTCTCCTTGAGAGTCTGCACCCGACATTTAAAACTTAGAAAGGAATTCCACACAAAATGCTTAATAAAAAGTCATATGCCCAATTGATGATAAAATTATTTCACTTTTCCTGTGCTATGCTATCGATTTCAACGTACAGGTATTACGTTTGAAAGAATTGTATATTTAGCTCTCACATATTCCCCCATTCCCTGTTCAATACAACCAAGCTTGGCAGGGTGCCACATTAGTGTTAGTTTTTGTCTATGTTGCAACAATGTTGCTGCACTCTGCAAAACAATTAGTCCTTAGGGGGAATTCAATTCCCCGCGTTGTTCTAAAAAACAAGTGGTTACGCATTATTACTGTTAGTACAGTAATTTCTACGTGGATTTCTGCTCAGGGAGCTGCGAGCAAAAATCGGTGTTGAAATTACCATAGTAACAGTAATAACGTACTAACAGTAATTGTGCGCACCCCGCCTTGTTCTTTAGAACAACATAGGGAATTGAAGTCCCCACCTTAGTGCTACAAAAAATGGGGATGGTTTCTTTTGGCCTTGATACCACCATTGCATTCTAAGATTTGCAGTATTTAAAATTTTATGAAGACAGGATGACCTACAGTGCATCCGAAAAGTATTCACAGCGCTTCACTTTTTCCACATTTTGTTATGTTACAGCCTTATTCCACAATGGAATAAATTCTTTTTTTCCCCTCAAAATTCTACACACAATACCCCATAATGACAAAAGGAAAAAAGTTTTTGGGAGATTTTTGCAAATTGATTAAAAATAAATAACTAAGAAATCACATGTACATAAGTATTCACAGGCTTTGCCATGAAGCTTAAACTTGAGCTCAGGTGCATCCTGTTTCCACTGATCATCCTTAAGATGTTCCTACAGCTTAATTGGAGTCCACCTGTGGTAAATTCAGTTGATTGGACATGATTTGCAAAGGCACACGCCTGTCTATATAAGGTCACAAACTTGACAGTGCATGTCAGAGCACAAACCAAGCATGAAGTCAAAGGAATTGTCTGTAAACCTCCAAGACAGGATTGTCTCGAGGTACAAATCTGGGGAAGGGTACAGAAAAACATCTGCTTCTTTGAAGGTCCCAGTGAGCACAGTGGCCTCCATCATTCGTGAATGGAAGAAGTTCAGAACCACCAGGACTCTTTCTAGAGCTGGTGGTCGGGGAAAAAGGGACCTAGTCAGGTCGGTGACCAAGAACCCGATAGTCACTCTGTCAGAGCTACAGCATTCCTCTGTGGATAGAGGAGAGCCTTCCAGAAGGACAACCATCTCTGCAGCAATCCACCAATCAGGCCTGTATGGTAGAGTGGCCAGACGGAAGCCACTCCTTAGTAAAAAGCACATGGCAGGCCGCCTGAAGTTTGCCAAAATGCACCTGAAGAACTCTCAGACCATTAGAAACAAAAAATTCTCTGGTCTGATGAGACAAAGATTGAACTCTTTGGCGTGAATGCCAGGCGTCATGATTGGAGGAAACCAGGCACTGCTCATCACCAGGCCAATAACATCCCTACAGTGAAGCATGGTGGTGTCAGCATCATGCTGTGGGGATGTTTTTCAGCGGCAGAAACTGGGAGACAAGTCAGGATAGAGGGAAAGGTGAATGCAGCAATGTACAGAGACATCCTGGAGGAAAACCTACTCCAAAATGCTCTTGACATCAGACTGGGGCGACGGTTCATCTTTCAGCAGGACAACGACCCTAAGCACACAGCCAAGATATCAAAGGAGTAGCTTCTGGACAACTCTGTGAATGTCCATGAGTGGCCCAGCCAGAGCCCAAACTTGTATCCGATTGAACATCTCTGGAGAGATCTGAAAATGGATGTGCACCAATGCTTCCCATCCAACCTGATGGAGCTTGAGAGGTGCTGCAAAGAGGAATGGGTGAAACTGCCCAAAAGATAGGTGTGCCAAGCTTGTGGCATCATATTCAAAAAGACTTGAGGCTGTAATTGCTGCCAAAGGTGCATCAACAAAGTATTGAGCAAAGGCTGTGAATACTTATGAACATATGATTTTTTAGTTTTTTATTTTTAATAAATTTGCAAAAGTCTCCCAAAAACTTTTTTCATGTTGTCATTATGGGGTATTGTGTGTAGAATTTTGAGGGGAAAAAAGAATTTATTCCATTTTGGAATGAGGCTGTAACATAACAAAATGTGGAAAAAGTGAAGTGCTGTGAATACTTTCCGGATTCACTGTATTTCTCATGTGCTAACACACACTGCCACTACAATAGGTTGTAAAAATGCAACGTATGTGATATGCATAGAAAACACAATAAAAGAGCATCAATATACAGCATCTATAGCAAACATTAGTTTTCATATGTGTGAACGGGCCCTTTAACAATTAAGCAGAAGAAGAATGCATAAAAATGGTAGCAGATCATTTTATTATCAATCGGGGAATATAAATTTGGAGTGGACATCTCCTTTAATGGTGGGTAGGGCACACCTTACAGGAAGAAATCATACATTGGTTTATTCTTTATTTCATCACATGTATATTTTCAGTTATTACATTAATAATTTAAATTAGTACAATATGATACATTTGAAGTTTTAAATGAAACCACTGGAAAGCACTAGCATCCTAGCTGCTAAATAATGTATAATGCTGTAACATTAGGAATGGTGATATAGAACGTTTTAAAAGGTTGGGGGTGTTGTTGAAGTGAAAGGCTTAGGGCTGCAACCTAGGTATGTCCAGTCTGCACCTTGCAATCACAACTACGTACTGCTCTATTGCTTTTTGTTAACAAATCAACCTATTAATGAGATTGTCCAGCTCTGATGGGTTTACGAAATCTCCTCTGCCTTTAAATAATGTAAGTTATCAGTTGGTGTTCCTGTCAAAGGGCACCAATTATTACTGATATACATCCCTCTCTCCCACCTGCCCACAGCAGATTCTGCAGGCATTGGTATCCGTAGAACAGGGCAGAGTTGACATGCCAGTGGCATCTGAATAGGTTGGTGCCACTTACATTTTCTAAGAGGAACGGAACACACAGTTTTTGTGTTCAGTGGTTTGGGGTTAGAGTAAACCTTCTGCACATCAACCTGCATTAAACACCAGGGGGCATATTCATTTAGGTCCCAGATCGCGGTAACGTGCGGAGACCTCATTGCCGAAGGTAATATGGTATATTATACGTTATTGCGATGCCACGGATTACTTTCGTGCCCCGTTACAGCGCATTTCCTGCGATCCCGGGACCTAATTGAATATGTCCCAGATATTAAAAATGTTAATACATTATTTTGCAACTTCTGCATACATATAAATGCTATACTAAATCAAACTTTATTTCAATTATAGCTTTCCTTTAATGGAAACCTTATCATGAAACTTAAAATAAAATAGAAGATCATCTGTAGAATTTAAAACATTTTTACTATTACATTTATTTTAAAAACACTCTTGGAAAGTCAGCTCCCATTGTCAACACTTGGTTTACCTCTCTGAGCTGGTTATTGGTGTGGGAAGGGACAACTGAGTTTTTGTTACCTACAGGTATCTTGGGATTTCTGCAGTTATTCACTTGGTCTGTCCTCTAATAGACTTTTGACACCAAGCTCTGTGAGCCAGTACAGTAAAAGTAGGCTGAACATGGGGAATTGTATATATATATTTCAATACCTTTTTTCTTGAAGGAATTTTTTTTATAATACTTTTTTTTTGCTTTAATATGTATCCTTTTATATATTGTAATAATTAAACTGCAAGACCCTACATAAATATTGTTTTTCAAACATTATTTAAATCAGACTTGCCAACTCTCCCGAAATATCCGGGAGACTCCCGCATTTTGCGAGAGTCTCCCGGGCTCCCGGGCGAGTGTGGCAATCCCCCGCATCTGGATAATTCTGCCCACTTCCTAGTGAAGTGGGCAGAATTAAGTCCCAAACGCCGCGATTCCCGTTGAATCGCGGCGTTTGGCCCCGCCCCCCGCTGTCAAATGACGCATTTTGCGTCATCACGTCATGGGGGCAGGTCTAAAATGACGCCACTTGGAGCCCCGCCCCCCTGTTACGCCCACCTCCTCTGCAGGCTCCCGGATTTCACCAACAGAAAGTTGGTAAGTATGATTTAAATAAGCCATTAGTCACAGTTGAGGCCTTAATATTCAGTAAAGAGACAGTGAGTGGATACTGTCTATCAAATGTGTTCTGTTTTGAAAGGTGATATAAAATACTTTAGTTGTTATAACATTTTGTGCAATCAGTTACCATATTCCTCATTTAATATTTATACTTTTAATATCTACATTTGAATAGCTTTCCAGGGAAAATGCTCCTTTACCAGTTAAATGGGAGACAGTGAAACCCCATTACATTATGTATAGAAGCTGTGTAGTATGTTGTACTTGTTCATGCCCCCATTTGATTTCTGTAAACCACAAGGTAGTCATCTCTAAGTACATATATGTTACCACTTTAAAGATAAGTGTAGGAAATCAAATTTTGGGCCTTATTCTGCTCAGCTGACAGCATGGGGTTCAAATTAACATTCCTGGGGTAGACACATTAATACATTCCTTCCTCTGCAAAGTTAAATGCCTTCTTCTGAGAATCCCCCCTTGTTGACTAGACAAGACGGTTAATTTTGTTTGCCTGCCACATTAGAGGTTCCCTTGAGGGATAAAAGGGCTCATGAAAAAAAGACTAGCAGAGTAGGCAGCATAATTCATTGTGAATTGAGCAAAGAAGTCTAATCCAGATAAATGGCCGACCCCAATGCATCCTACCTGTTATTACAACAGACATGCCCTATCTGTGCAGTAAATTAGTCAAACCCCAATAGGGTTTGGTGGGAGCTTATCTTCAAGTGTATAATTTGAGTGATGAGGGAGCTGCCTCCGTGACTAGACTGAGTGATTTGTTTCATATTATAAGACATTTAAGTGACTGTCTTCAAGCATTCTCATAACCTTTTTTGTGTGATTTTACTACATGGTTATTGTTCTTTAAAGCATTTATATTGTTAAGATGACAACACAAATCAAACTGCATTTGTTTAAGGTGATAGAGCCCTGTTTGTAGCTTAGGGGCATATTCAATTAGGTTTCTGGTCCGCAGTAACGCGCTTTACCGTGAAAAATGTGCAGTATTGACGGTAATAGGGTACAGCAATAACGTGGATTTTCCTTTGCAACCCTATGGGGTGCGAACAAAAATCCACGTTATTGTGGTACCATGGATTGCCTTCACGGCCCGTTCCAACGCATTACTGCAGACCGGAAACCTAATTAAATATATGCCCCTTACAGTCTAATGGCTGTTATTCCCAATTCATTGCATTGAAATGCTTTGGGGACCCCTCAGGCATCCAAAATGTTTAGCAAATATTCTTATATGTTCAGCTCTAACAATTTCAGTTTTATAAATTAAAATTGAGGGTATGTATCGTAAAATGTGTCTTTTCTTTGCAGTCTATTCATTTGGGGGCTGATGCAGAGTGGGGTATAAACCAGTTTGTGTAGCGTAACTTAGCTTCATAGGTGCACATATATTGGCCTATTCTGATTTATGTGAGTCTGCCACTTACACCAGCCTGTGCCAAGAGTGGCGGGACGGAGTCTGCAACTAGTTGTAATTGGCTGCTTGCGAATGCACCGCTGAAGCTGATTGGTGCTGTCTTCACCGCTCTTGCATGTATTATGCTTTTTGTGCTTGTGTAAGCAAATTAGTTTTTTGTTTTACACAAGAAAAGTGTTTTCTGCTGTATTATAGAGTTTTTTAAGTATTAATGATGCCTAATAGCAAGTGTAGTTGTTGCACGTAAAACAGATGGATAAAAACATTGGTGCAAGTGGGATGTAAGTGTCTGTGATGTGGGCCTAGTATAAACCGTACGCATATTTTGCTGGTGACGAGCTCCATGGATCTTAGGGTTGCGTATGGCTCAGCATATGGGAATAAAATTACAGATCTTTTAAACGTAAATTGCACCCAGTTTGCGGCCAAATCTGCATCAGCCCCTTTGTGTGCAGTTCCTGCAAAAAGTTATTTTCCAGTTATCAATTATAGAACAAAGGAAAACAGTCTATTGCACTAGGACCTTTTCCTCAACTCCATTCTCCATCCTATTGTGGAAAATTGATATTATATATAAAAGGAACATGATGACAAAAGAAGGGGTAATTTTGTACTATTGATATTACATTTGTACATGTATTCATATTAAGATGCATCCTTCTAAAAGGGGTGGTACCACACCATGCACTTAGAAGTCAATTGTTGTACTTAACAGAATCGGCTGAAAGAATACTTACAACAACCTTAAACAGCAGTGTGATCCGTTAAACAAGTCAGCTTCTGATTGGATGTGAGCAAGAAATGTTTCACACATTGGCTCCTTTCTTGCCCTTAGGGCCTGGAATGCCTTGCTGTTTTAAATCTGAGAAATGGCTCCTGCCTGATTGTGTTAAATACTGCTAAGGGCTTTTTAATGTAGGTGGTGGGCCAAACCCTTAACCACTCTGTGTCCCTGCCCTTAGAAATATTCTTGAATAATTCAGATTTTATATTAGTATTCTTAATGAATTGCGCCCTATATGTCTATTGACAGAGAATGAACATAATGATCAATTTAAATGTATAATAATGGGGCAGATTTATTTATTTTATACGAGTCACACAGCATTGATATGTAGAAATAAAGTACAAGGTCACTGTGCCATGCTATTTTATGTCATTCAGTATAATTTCAGCCTACTTGTATCGAAGTGTGTAAGGTTTGGCAATCATAGCACCCTATCACTTGCACTGTTAGTGCACTTCCTCTGTACAGTAACTACTTTGTTTCTATCAAACAAAAACATTCTATTCCCGATTAAACCACAATTATCTGTTGAAAGCATACAAACTTCTGTACCCTTCAATACAATTAGGCCTTAAATCTGCCCCTACTGTCAGTACTTTTAAGAAGCTAAGGATATGTTTCCAGAGTTATGGGTGTGGTTTGTTTCTGTTTGTTTTTAATGCAGACCATCCGGATTGCACCCAGAGGATGAAGGAGCAATTGGGGCAATGGGAAAATTAGAAATGTAACTGGGTAAATATTATTTTTTATAAGACTAATTGTTAAGTTGATTGTGCAAAGCATTTCTTCATTATTTTTATTATGCTTCTATTTTCTGTTTTTGTGACATTATATTATTTGTTTTTGCTATTTGTACCATATTAGGACTCATTCTTTTCTTATGCAACATTACACTGCACTCTTAGCCATAAGTTTGCTCCGTTCATTACATCCACATAATGCTTTCAGATGTCAATTCCCACTTACTTTACTAATCTTAGTGCAAATTTTGGTCATTTGTTGTTGGAATATTAGGACATATAGGATACCTATACAATGGAGAAAAAACATTGTTACTAGGAGAACTGAATACAATGATGCAAAAGTTAGCCAATTTAGGCATGTTTACTTTAGAAAAGATGCATCTAAGAGGGGCTATGATTACTATGTACAAATAAAATAAGAGCCAATACAGAGAACTTTCATGGGAACTTTTAACCCAAAGGACTGTACGCAGGACACGCGGTCACCCCCCAGGGTTAGAGGAGAGGATGTTTCTCAACCAGCAAAGGAAGGGGTTCTTTACAGTAAGGGCAGTCAAGATATGGAATTCACTGCCAAGGAAGGTTGTGAATGCAGATTTAATTGATATGTTCAAGAAAGGGTTAGACAAATTTTAGCTGAAAGAGTATCCGGTACTACGACCATTAATTAAAATGAAGGACAGTAGCGGGTCCAGGGAGAAATAGGACTGGAATATTGGGTCAGGAGTGATTTTTTTCCCGATTGAATCAGATTGGCGGTTGCTTCATTTGGATCAATTTCAGATATAAGAGAAGGAGGAGGTTCAAAATAGGTTGAACTTGATGCACTGGTGTCTTTTTTCAACCTCATCAAGCGTGTTACTATGTTAAAATTAAAACATGTTTTTGAGCAAGAAGACAATGCATGGGATCATTTACCAGAACCTGATTCTCCAGAAAGTGCTGAAAGCTAGAAAGGAAAAAATAATTGCTGCTACTCAGTGGTCATGTCATAAACACAGGCTATATTATTGGTAGTTCCTAAACTATTGAACATTAACTGCATTCAATAAATGTATTTCCCTCTTGCCTTTATAGAGCAATGATATCAAATAATACACTCCTGATATTATGAAGAACAAATCACTGATATGAGTCGGCATCTGTCTTGTCTGCCCTCAATACTGCTGCTTAATAGGGAAACCTCAGAGGATTCAATTAGTCGCGAGGTGACGTAGTAGCATCATGAGTTGTGCTTCTGCATGATGTTTTGTAAAATGATCTCTGCTCATGTTGTACTTGCATCTCATAGAGGTGCAAGCAAGAATGAGCATCCCATTATTGCTGGTTTTCTGCGCATAAACACAGCCCACATGGCTACTATGGAACCTCGCCACTAATTGAATTGACCCCATAGTGAATAGAAGTAAGATTATTGAAATTGTCTATATATCAACATACATACATATGCCTAGCCCTTCTGCTGCTTGAGGTGCCCTTCTCATCCCTTATAGACCATAAGCATTGTTATGAATAGTGTGCAATTTATACACAAATATTGTCCTTTTTAAACATTATCAGATCTACAAACAATGTCAATTTCCTAAATCATCTCATCAAGAAAATTTCCAATTTTTTTTACCATGAATCTCTTTCATTTTGCTGCCCCCGTAACCTATTGCTTGAGACAGCTTCCTCAGGTTGCCAGACTATAGGCACACCCCTAAGTCCAAGCCATGTTCTTATTGTATGCAGTTTGCTAAAAAGCAACCACAGCAGCCAGGAAAGTCTTAACTGCCCACGGGAAGCACATGCAAGAGGTGGAAAAAATGGACAAAATGTTACTTAACATTTTATCCATTTTGGGGATGGTAGTCTCCTTGCTTCTTACAATACAATGACATCTCTAATAAAACTCATTTGTGTGATAATTATTGACTGGTTCCAATGACCAATTGAAATATCACAAACTGACTTTACAAGTCTGCAGAAGAAGTGAAAAGGTAAATCTCAGATTTATATTTACACTATGAATCATTTTTGAGGCAAATAGCCATACAATTGGTTCCAGATTGCTTGTTTGACTCACAGTCTGTTTTAAATTGTTTTTAACTGATAGGTATTGGTTATGTGACAATAACAAAATTAATAATAGAAGCATTGTATTAATCAGCAGTTAATGCTTCATTAGGTGAGCATATAACAATGGGACTGCTGTTGTCATTATGCTTGGCTAATGGTCATTAGAAGACAAGAGTGAAGGATCTAGTCAGTGGGGTTATTACATAAAAGCTATATATATATTGCTGAGGCTAGCTATTAATTACTTGCCTTTATACCATGCATAGGAAATCATTGGTTTTTTTTACTCCATGACTTAAAACACTTTATTTTGCCAATATGTTAATTCACTAGTGGAATTTTAACTGTTACAGTGGTTTAGGAAATTAATTATATTTATTATTAGTATTATTATAATAGTTATTATCATAGTTTATCATAGTTTGTAACAGACCCCTTATGAAATGTTAACTACTGGAACAGATTCATGTCAATTATAACATGCCCTCCAACATTAGCTTTCACCAGGTACGTGGTACAAGGCTCTGTTCCTTTTTTCCTACCCTTTTTCAACTATAGCAACTTGTAATGATTTCATTAATTGACATGAAAGGTGATTTCCTCATTTGCATATGCTGCGCTTACCCATTTGTGTCTTCATTGCATTTGTGAATGTGGTTTACAATGGCCCCTTGGATGTGAGCATGAGCTCATTGATTGGGGAATCATGTGTTATTTGGCGGTGCACACATTCACGGAGCTTACAGCTAGCCAAACGGGATCATTTTTTCTGACTGGCCCAGCTTTTTGCAATGCTTGGTTTGGAGTCAGTTTTTCTTTGTGAAATTTCTTTTACACCATGTTATCTCATTGCTAGTTACCAAAACCTATGCACATAGAAAAATATTTTAACAGCCTAAACATACATATATCTCTTGAACAAAGCGACTTTATCTCTTTACTTACACAAGTTATTCATTGCAGGCTCACAGTGAAAAAAGTAGTATAATTAGCATAGTAAGGTAATGGTAGTTTCTGGGGGCTGGGGGGATTGGTAATTTGTATCGATAGGCAGTGACCGCACATGCTCAAATGGTTCAGACCTCTGCATGCTCAAAGAGTAGAGAGACACACAATGCCATCCAATGTATTCAGATTTAAGGCTGGCGCAGAGTTTCTACACTTAAGCACCAATATTCTGGCAATGCTCATTGTTAACCAATGTAAATATGTTTCATCTTTCTATCCCATAACATTCCAATTTCACTAGTGAATATATATCTCTGTGATAATATGCCTGGATTATAGTGAATAAAACATGGATTTCAGGTGCTAGTGCTTGATTACTTTGATTATGGAAACCTCACATTGCTTCTAATTGAGGGGTGGGAGGTTTTCAGTTTAGAAATCATTATGGATATTTCCTTTAAAAATGATTATTATATATGTTTATAAAAACGTAATATTTAGTATTATCTTTTGGGAATCATAATATTTGTTCAACTCCCATTTTGATTGTAATGTCTTTGGGCAACTATTTTATAAGCTGTTAGTACTCGTCTCCCTTCCTACTTTTGGGTTCTTAGTACTAACTAGGACATAGGTAATAGCCTGGCTCAGTTATAACATACAATAACAACAATAAGCATGTCCAGTATGAACAGAATTAAATCTATATTCTACGGGACATGAATTGCATTCTGTATGGGTAGATAAGGGATGTAAAACTAGTTTGTTGCAAGCTTTACCCGTCATCTTGCAAATATGTTGTTGCTGTAGGTTATTAAACAAAAGTACAATAGATTAAAGAGTGACAAGAGCTGCTGGAATCAATTCTTTTTCAACTGAGGTGGCATAATGGAAATCGACTTCTATGAATGAACTCCTGTTACGAAGTTATGAAGTGCACAGCTAATGCACTGCCATGAGTTCATCTTTATTATTGTGTTACACCTGAATCAATTGACACAGTCTTTTTTTTTTCTTCTTCTTATCCTGCCCTTTAAGCAAGAGATGACACTTAATTGAATAAAAGTCAATGTAATTATATTAACAGACTCAGTGTTAGTGCTGACAGTAGGAAAGGGACACTCCTGTACAGATCTTGCTTGTGTGTTTCTGCATTCAGTTTGACCTGATAGGAATTTAAAGCGTCTATGCATTATAGTTAGATTACAGGTTTTGTCTAGTTTTTTTTTTTATCTCACTGCTAGGAAGCAAGAATAAAAATTAGATATCCCTTTCCAGCAATCAAACATTGTGCATTCTCACTGGTCTTTGGAATCCATCTGGGATTTTTGTGCTGTCTTTTGCACAAGTGTTGATATATTCCTGGGTCTCTACACTGATTTACAGAGTTCCTTTCTCAGCTGAGGGACTTTTATTAGCAGATGTTAAGGAGTAGTAGGAGAGAGAATACCTGTCTGTGTTATTATTAATATTATTATTTCACTATTCATATGCTATTTAATCTTTCATATAAACCCATGTTTTAGCTTTTTAATGTGTCTAAATAAAAATATATATCATTTTATTATTTCAGCTATTACCTTTGCCATAAATAATAGTATTGTATTTATATATTATTGCCAAAGTGAGAAAGCCTGTAGCATTTAACATATATTGATAGATATATTGTAAGATTAAGATTCAAGGAAGAGATTAAATGCATTTATACAGCAATTATCCATTTTACTGAACCTCTTTATAGGGAATGAGAGCAAGCATATCAGGGATAGATTTGATATATTCCACAACTGGAATGTGGGGGATTATTGGGGCACTTGAAAACTGTTGATTACAAGAAAAGCCATAATAGCCAATTTTAACTCCATTAGAAAAATGTATAGTTATAACATGACTGGGTATCTAACTGAGCATAACATTTAATATTGTAATTGTTTTGCATCAATTTTTTCTCCCTGACTATATTAGCACACACAGAAATGATTAAAGTGACTAGTCTTTACATTCTTTTGTTTGTTAGGTGTAGAGCAATATATGATACTTATTAAGTACACCTATTGTAGGAAATCCATTATTTTGTTTTCATTTGTTGCATGTTTTTATTGCACGTGCGTTTTTGCATGTTACTGCGTAAATTGTGGAAAGCATAATATAATCAGTTGTTTTACAATTATTATTTTTAATACATTACAATAAAATTAAAATGAAGGACTATAACCTGATTATATTGAACAGAGTATAATCTGGAGTATGTTATGTTTCTCAAGCAAACAAATGGAGTTATGTATGTTGTTCTGTCTTATTTATTTCTCAATATTCTCCTTATTTTCAGACACAGTGCCAATATTAACCTCCACCGCAAACTGTTGACCAAAGAGCTGGATGAGATGGGGCTGGACTCCTCTCAGCCCAATCTCCGAGATGAGTTCTTGGCAAAGATATATGGTGGTCAACATTCCTTGGGCTTTGATGGTAGAGAGGACACCATGTCGCCAGTTGGTACAGAAGATTCCCACATTAATGGATATGGACGAAGCCTGGCAGAAGACTATATGGTCTTAGATTTGAGCACGACCTCCAGCGTACAGTCTAGCAGCAGTGTCCACTCTTCTATGGAGTCTGATGTGGGCAGTGATGAGGGTATCCTGCTGGATGACATTGATGTTGCCAGTGACGGCGAGGAGTCTTCTCAAAAAGCTGAGGCTTCTGCCCCTCTCATGGGACCAGGCAATGATGTGACAGAATCTTCCATATACAACAGCTTTGCCATGAGCAATGGTGGAATAATGTGCAACATTTGTCACAAAATGTACAGCAACAAAGGGACCCTGCGGGTTCATTATAAGACAGTGCACTTGCGGGAGATGCATAAATGCAAAGTTCTTGGATGTAACATGATGTTCTCCTCAGTACGCAGCCGAAACCGGCACAGTCAAAATCCTAATCTCCATAAAAACATTCCTTTCTCTTCTGTGGAATAGCTTCCAAATGGACACTGTAAACTCCAGATTTCACAGATGACACAACTGAACTGCTCAATATTTATATATACGTACATATATAAAAATGTATATGTATGTTATATATCTATATATATATAGATATATATATAAATCTAGATATATATTCTTTTTTAACGAAAAGAGAAAAAGAAAACTACAAAACACTAGGTGCTTTTTTATTTTCACTTATAGGTGAAGCTGCCCTCAAGAGACTAAGAAGAAGCAAACAAACAAAAAACACAGTCACTTATACCAGTTTTTTTTTCTATGGAATGAAGTACTTGATTATCTCCAAAGATAGTGTCTTAATATTCCAGTGACTATTGCTTGCAACTGAAAACTTATGAACAATTGTTTTGTTTTAATTTCCAAAAACACACCTAGGTATTTTTTGAGAAGACTAAGCATGGCAGATTCACCTGTAAATACGGAGTCCCCTTGGGTGGGCGATATTGTAATGATGGTTGTGTACTCCTGGTTCCTTGATGCAGTTCCATCAAGCTGTATGCAGGAAAATGGGTTGCTGTCTAGCTCTGTTTCTTTATTTTAGCTTTAATGCACATTTTTGCAACACAGACACCGAAACATGACCATTTTGTAACTACCTGCTAGTTGTAGTATTATCCTGGTGTTGCATGCTTACAGCACTATCTATTCATTGTTTTTTTTCCTTTTGTCTTGTACTATTTGTATAAAAGCAGTCATGCACTTTCCCCACTAAAACACTACAATATGTGTAATGATATCCCTATTTTGTGCTGAGAGACATAAGATTCTGGCAAAAATATACCACCAACAACCACCCCCCCCCCCCTGTCTACTGAAGTGGCTAAAATAACTTCATCACATTGGGATGTTTTGCCCTAACAGGGCTGGTCAGTTAAATGGCATGGTTGCCGAATAAAAAAAGTATTAATGGAGTTTTGCAAGTAGAAATGCCAATTTTGCACATATCACTAAAATACATAAAACATTCAGCTAAGGCATAAGCCATATATGCTGTCACTCCAGCGATAAATGAAACCTGACCCTCCCATTCCCATCCTCATGTTGGATGGGGATGATGGTTGTGATGTATTTCAGAAGAAATATTAAAAGTTGCTTGGCTATATATTATAACATAGAACAATCAATATTTTTGTTCCTGGACTCACAGAGTTCATCTGCATAAGTGTTGCACATGTATATGGAAGGACCACAATATTGTTCAGATTATTTGATAATATACAGTGGATCTTCAATTTCTAATAGTGCTAGATATGTTACACCCCTGTGTTGTATATGCTTGTTTTCACACTACTCAACGATGAAGTCTTAATTTGATGTATACAAGTGGCAGTATTACAGGGAATTACACATCTTTCAAATTTTGAAACAATGAGGGGAGACACCCTAATATTGTTTAAAGCAGCGCTTTTACACATACTGTACGTTTTGTATGGTTAAATCTTATACTGCAAATCATTATTAGTCAGTGGTGTTCACTCTAAAAATATAAAAAGAGGCTTAGCAGCAGCTTGTATTGTAGTATGATGATCTGTTAGTCTGTTATTATTGAATGTTATAGGGCAGTCACATCTAAGTTGGGGTAGTCTTCTCTTCTTTTTAATCTTAAACCCCTAATTTGCAAGAAATAATCAAACCGGTGGGTTCCCTTTCCGAGGATACATTGTTTGGGGAATTACATCTTGTTAATCCTAGTGACCGTGAAATCTGTCTAAATAAAACAGCTTTCACCCTGATTTATAAATCTACAATGTGGCATGGAGAACTCATACATTAGGAGCTGTACCTCACAAGCAGTAAGTGTCCCCAAAACGTCAGATCCTCACTATTGTGCTAATTGTGGGGAGGCGGCATTATTAAAACTCATGTTTGGAAGACATTCAACTTTTATCCAGAAATTGTCATGGGCCGTTTTAGATGACCACAGTAAGCAAAAGTTATTGTAAAAATCAAGGTGTTCTCTTTAAGTGATTTAGCACATTTAAAATGTTCATCTCTCCAGAGGTAATGTCACAAGCCACCCTGCAGTAAAGGATTTTAATATTAAATAGCAAAATTTACAAGCCTAGACCTGTAAATAATAAATAGATCCAGGTGGTTCCCCTAACCTCCCTCGATATAAGACCCAGCCAATGTCAATCCCTTGATAGTTATATAACCCGAAACAGGCAAGAGCAGTAGTGTTCTTGCGTCTCCTGGCTTTGTCCTGGGAATTGAGATATATGCATTGGAAACCAACAAATAATTCTTTCAGTATTTGGGTGGTCAGGAAGGCTTTGTGACTTCACCATCACAACAAGTTCCTCACATTAGGCCAAACGTTGAAGCACTTACAGTATAATAACTAAGAAGCACGTGCTCAACCTTAACTAGAACTCATTCATATTGCAATGAAAAAATAGAAAGGATAAAGAGAGAGAAATGTTCCTTGTTTTCCTGTAAATTCTGCAGAGAAGAACGCCTATAAACATGATTAAAAAAAAGCGCAAGGCACTTTTTTCTTGAAACCTTTATGTGTTTCCAGTGTTTACGCATCTTGCCTGAACTAGTGTGCCACACAGGCAGCTTACTTTGCTAGAGACTGTACAAATAGAAGTATATTTACATAAAATTGTACATTTCTATCTGCATCAAAGACTCCCTTTCTCTGTTTTCCAATCAATACCTCCTTTAACAATATGAACTCTGAGATTTTTGTGCATTGCGGTTTCTTTCTGTAAGTATGTATTCTAATGCTCTGAGTATCATGTTTTTAAGTTACAGCACCAGTTAGCTATGATTATCCATGCCTTCGTTTCTTATATTTGCAGCAAATGTCTCATGTTTGCCAAAGGAATTTGTTATATGCGTCTTTTTTTTTTAAGTTGACTTATTGTACATGGCACTCGTTATGGATTCCAAACATACACATTTCTAGCAGACAAGACAGTATTTACAATTACACTGATTGCTGAAAATTTTGTTATCAAAGAACTGTATGAAAATGCCCAAAAGGAATGACCGATTATGTTTCTTCCTGGGTCCATGGTGATTAAAGACTGAAAATACTTGTGAAACCAGTAAAATACTTTTTTTTTTAATTTAAAGTTACATTTGTCCAACACTAATGTTTACTGAGAAAAGCTGAGGAATTTTTTGATGACCATTTTTTGGAATATGTCACTGAGTTTTAAGTACTACTCTCGGTTAAACTGAATAGTATTCAGCTTAGTTTTTATACCGTTCATGTATACTGTATGTGTTTGTTAAATTGCAACCGGATTAAGTAAAGTGTACTCTTCTTACTCGGTTTGTATGTGTGTCCATGCTAAAATGCTCTTGTACTGCCTTTTTATCTACAAAAACTGGGGAACATCACTGGTTCAAGAGCTTGTGAGCAATTTTAGTTAAGACAGTTTTTACTGTGTGATGAAAATATGATTTAATAATAAAAGAACAAAAAATGCTGAATTTAAACACACCAACTCTTCGCCTCTACTAAGACCTCTGGCTAAAGTGAAAAGGAGGAGGACATCACAAAAAAAAAGTAAAAAAAATGGAGAACAAAAAATAATTATTAATTTTTAGATTTCATTTAGAAAAGTTAGTTAATTTACTTAATGAATAATCCTCAGCACAATTAACATTTAAAAAATGATAATGAATGTGGCTGGTAAATGACACTGAAAAAAATATTTGTCTTATTTTTATGAAAATGTGTCGAATGTTTCTCTAGTTTATCCTGGTAATGACAATTTTCCCAGCACATAAAGTTTTGACTCAAACACTATCCATGTAAATGGAATTTTCACAAGTAACATATCATGCCATAGATTTGTTTTTTCGTATATTATCACTAGGAAACAGCTGAAAACTCTCCCTAACCCTATGCATTGTTGAATGAGGCAGTAGTTTATTATAAAATCGCTCTTATTTCTTTCCCTTTAAACTGACAGGTGCTTTTGGTAGTACAACGAACTGCTGCAGACAGGTATTTAAAACCCTAGTATAAAACTGATGTCATAACCTCATATCAAACAAAAATGAACCCGCATATGCAGTATTTACTTGCATATGAGTGCAGTCAGAAAGCAATAATTAATATATGAAACCAAAATGATCTACAAGGAAATGTAGTCTAATCCAGAAAACACAATGACATTTCATGTCATATGCATAATTAATATGTTTAGATGTAAAGATGAAATAGCTTTTTCATAAAAAGCAATAGAATAGCCTGCTGTGTGGTGGTAGCATGTTATTACTATTATTATTAGCCTTCACCAATATGGCGCTAGTAAACACCGCAGATCTTACAATTGGGAAGTAGACGCGGCACATGCTTGAAAGCTGAAATTGAAAAGATAGCCTAAATTAAACAACAATATTTTCAGTTTCTGAATTTGTTTTACCAGCATGTTCTCAAAATGGAATTAAGTAGTTTCTTATAGTAACAAAGATGATATAATGTGATTGGTCAGAGCATGCACTTAGATCGTTTTAGAAAAGCCCAAAAAGAATAGTTTCATCCTATAAAGATCCACTCTGCACAGTGATATCATTTTATGGGAGGGCAAACAAACTTAAACTTCTCAAACTTCAGTGAGTGATAGCTAACATAGTTTAGTTGGATTTTTGGGTCTAGTTCAACTTGAAATATAATCCATAGTACAGTGAAAAATTGTGGCCTAGTATTCATAAAAATAAATTAATATTGAATTTGCAACATGATTTGTCCAGGGGTAAATTTGCACCCTTTACTTGGATTTGATCCATACTCTAGCTAACTGAGGCTCACTATCTCATGTAGAAATACTCTGTGAACCAAAAACAGATCTACAATATGTCTATATACACATCAGTGAAATATAATCCGCATTCATAATCATAATGCATATACTATATAGTGCCAGGCAGTGCAATACACTCTACATACTACAGAATGTCTATTTCTTCAAAATGTGTACTGAAGCTAAAACCTTTACACTTAGATAATCTGTAAGTTTTTAAACTCAAGTGGTCTGGAAACAGATATGACATAAACATCTCAAGAACTAATAGCTAGGACACACAGGAGATGATTTACCAAGTTGAAAGCATCCAGCATGAGTTACACTGGTGGGTGGGAGAAGCGGGAAGGAGTGAGGGCATTCCTAGCAATGTTCGGAATAGGCAAATTGATCACATTGTTTTGCAGCGTAGTGCATACATTAGAGTCCCTTTTCTGGAGAGGAATTATGAGAGATTGCTGAAATTAGATAAATGGGTAGAGAGGGGCATTGTGCAACCAGTCTCATTTTGTTTCAGCTCTGTGCTGGCAGATATTAGCTCTCATCTTATAGAAACCATTCATTTTGTATTTCAGTGGAGTGCAATCCAAGCAATGTAATAAAAAGCTTATTAGGCACAAAATTAACACATGTAATAAGATGGTTCTGATGTCCCTTTACTCCCATAATTACATTAAGTCATAATTGAGGTTAAAACAAACAGTAACGGTGGGAAAGTTTAATGTAATGAAACGGGTGGCACTATAGAGGTAGGAATCTGGATTTTGATGTGATGTTTTCACTTTTATATAGTGCACCCTTGGTGTTCTATCTGCACACTTGTAGTGGAAGCATCTTCTGAGAGTGGAGGGTATGTGTGTGTGTGTGTGTGTGTGTGTGTGTCAAGATACTGGGCTTCTATGCAGCTTTTTCAATACTCATCTTAGATACCCGGACTGCAAGGATACGTTATTGTGCTGGCTAATGATATCCAGTACCTCTATGGGGTTCTACAGTCACTCAGGAACATGCAGTTAGAAAGATACAACAGTACATTTATTGTAGTAAAAACAATCACTAGAATACTGTACCCTAACAGTAAATAAATGCCAGACAGGTTTACCACATTATCTGTCCCTTACCCCACTAACTTAAGCAGTTACAGTCACCTGACTTGCTGATCCCTGCCACTTGGCCTAATAATCTCTCTTCTACCACTGTGGTAGGGGTCAAAGCGTGGGTCTTCCTGCTTCAACAGGCCCATCAAGTAACAAGACCCACAAGTACTTCTGGTCTGTGGATGAAAAAAAATGCCAACACCCGACACCACTACCCTGTCGGCCCTGGGTCTGAGCCCCTTCCTTTAAACCATGTCGTTTTCCCAGGGGATAGGACAGGTTTAGCCTAAGATACTGGGACAATCAGAGTGGTCATATTTCAGAAAGGACTGTTCTTTCTCATACCAATACACCCCCTGGGACCCTTCTCGTTTGACTCCAGGCTGTTTAGCTGGTCACAGTCTAATACAATAGGAACCTACTTGAGTTAACTAGTGGGCTGGACCTGGATAAGGACTGGATACTTTTGGTTTAACCACTTATATTATTTATCCTTGAAAACAGGCTGCCAGCTGATTGGGAGATCCTGTACCCTGGTGGTGCATGGGATTGCACTCCCTCAGCAAAAAAATTCAAAAAGACCTCCCACCCCCCTTTTGTTTACCTAGTTTACCCTTGACCCACCTGGCTCCATTTAAGAATGAAATCAATTACAATGTTCACAATACACATTTTTACACTGGGTTACAATGTCCCATTAGCTCCTGTGTGTCCAGCAGGTTACAACTTTTATTTCCATGGGCTATACATCCATACTGCTTTCGCTACAGCATGCACCTTGAAGCATGCTGGACGGCCCATTCTGATACACCATTGCAAAAGCAAGGCATTTTACATTGTGCATCAAATGTGCTATGTAAGTGACTTTCACAGACAGGACAAATAAAAATAGACACAGAAAGGCAGACAAACTCAGAAATAGAGACAATGGTCGAAGTGGAAATTTTCAAGTGGTATGGAAAATGTAAGTTAATGGAATTTAATTTTATCATGAAAGCAATAGGAGAAGGGGCGGTATGGCATACTACCGTATACTAGCCCACTTCCACCACTAGCGGTAAGTGAAACTAAAAACTAATTTGAGCAAATTTATGGAAAGTAGGAGGCCAACAAATATACTTCAGCCCTTGCTGATAATTATTATTATTATTATTATTAATTTTTATTTATAAGGCGCCACAAGGTATCCGTAGAGCCGTACAGGGACAAACGAATTACAATACAATGGGAGACAGCACAGTACAGTAAACACAGTAACTCAGTAAGCTTGATCTAGAGATGGCGGGGAAGGGGGAGGGAGGATCCGCAAACGACGGGGCCCAAGAAGGAGGGCGCGGAAGACATGGAGACCCCCAGGGGGGAGGAGGGAGTGAGAGTGGACGTGGGGTGGAGGACCCTCGAGGAGGAGGGCTAAGTAGCTGGAGAGCAGAGTTAGAAGTGGTGGAAACAGGAGGAGAGATGGCCCTGCTCAGAGGAGCGTACAATCTAAGGGGAGGGGTGGACAGACAGTGACGCAGGGGAGAGAGGGAGAGTAGGCGGACAGAGGCAGAAGATAAGGTAGGAAGTTAAGTGGGAGACAGAAAGGCTTTAAGAAAAAGGTGGGTTTTAAGGGCCCGTTTGAAACTGGACAGATTAGGGGAAGTTCTGATGGAGGAAGGGAGCTTGTTCCAGTGGAGGGGGGCAGCGTGGGCGAAGTCTTGGATACGCGCGTGGGAGGAGGTTATAAGGGGGGAAGAGAGGCGACGGTCAGGCAAAACGGAGAGGGCGGGATGGAGCATGAATAGAGAGGAGGGTGGAGATGTAGGACGCAGTGGAGTTGGTGAGGGCCTTGTAGGTGAGTGTGAGGAGCTTAAAGAGGAAGCTGAAGCCGAAGGAGCTGATGAGTTCACCCAGGGAGGAGGTGTATAGAGAGAAGAGTAAGGGTCCCAGAACAGAGCCCTGAGGGACCCCGACTGGAAGGGTGGCCGGGGGGCGAGAGACCCAGAGGTGGTGACAGAGAAGGATCGGTGAGTAAGGTAAGAGGTGAACCAGGACAGGACTGGGCCGGAGAGGCCGAAAGACTGGAGGGTGTGAAGGAGGAGGGGGTGGTCAACGGTGTTGAAGGCTGCAGAGAGGTCAAGGAGGATGAGAAGGGAGAAATGGCCCCTGGCTTTAGCAGAGAGGAGGTCATTGGTGACTTTAGCCAGGGCAGTTTCAGTGGAGTGGAGGGGGCGGAAACCAGACTGGAGAGGATCAAGGAGGGAGTGTTCAGAAAGGTAGGAGGTGAGACGGCTGCAGACGAGCCTCTCGAGAATTTTGGAGGCAAAGGAGAGAAGAGATATGGGGCGATAGTTCGAGAGAGAAGTGGGGTCGAGATTAGGTTTCTTAAGAATGGGGGATATGAGAGCATGTTTGAAGGAGGAGGGGAAGATGCCAGTGGAGAGGGAGAGATTAAAGAGGTGAGCGAGGTGGGAGCAGGTGGTGGGGGAAAGGGAGCGAAGAAGGTGGGAGGGGATGGGATCCAGGGGACAGGTAGTGGGGGGGAGGATGAAATGAGAGAGTGGACTTCCTCGCCGGTGGTGGGGCGGAAGGAGTGAAGGGGAAGGTGGTTGGGGGGGAGGACGGAAGAGTGGGAGGGGTGGAAGAGAGAGTGGAGGAGGAGATTTCAAGTCGGATGGCCTCGATTTTAGAGGAGAAGAAGGAGGCGAAATTGGAAGCAGTGAGGGAGGGGGGGGGGAGGGGGCCAGGAGAGTGCTGAAGGTGGCAAAGAGGCGGCGCGGGGTTAGAGGACTGGGAAGAGATGAGGGATTTAAAGAAAGATTGTTTAGCGAGTGAGAGGGCAGAGCTGTAGGATGAAAGAATGAATTTAAAGTGGAGGAAGTCAGCCAGGGAGCGGGATTTTCTCCAGTGACGTTCGGCGGTACGGGAGCATTTTTGGAGGAAGCGGGTAAATTTGGAGTGCCAGGGTTGGGGTTTGGAGCAGCGGGGGTGGACGGAGTGGGCAGGGGCGACCGCATCCAGAGCGGAGGTGAAGGTGTGATTGTAGAGGGAGACCGCCTGGTTGGGGCAGGCCTGGGAGGAAAGGGGAGAAAGGAGGGTATCGAGAAAGGAGGACAGAGAGGCAGGGTCAAGAGCGTCGAGGTTGCGTATGGACAGAGTAGGTTTGGGCAGGGGGAGGGGAGCAGGAGAAGAGGAGAGAGAGAAGGAGAGGAGATGGTGGTCGGATAGAGGAAATTGAGAGATGGAGAATTCGGAGAGACTACATAGGTAGGAAAAGACAAGATCAAGGGAGTGACCAAGGCAGTGGGTAGAGGAGGAGGTCCATTGGGTGAGACCAAGGGAGGAAGAGAGGGTGAGCAGTTTGCTGGAAGCAGGGTCAGTGGGGTTGTCGATGGGGAAGTTAAAGTCACCGAGAATGATCGAGGCGAGATCGGAGGAGAGGTGGTGAGGAAGCCAGCTAGCAAAGTTGTCAAGGAAGAGGGAGGTGGGGCCAGAGGGGCGGTAGATGACAGTGACGCGGAGGTGGATGGGGTAGAAGAGGCGGATGGAGTGGGCTTCAAAGGAGGAGAAGGAGAGGGAGGGTTCAGGGGGAATGACACGAAAAGTACAGGTGGAGGAGAGGAGGAGGCCCACTCCACCGCCTAGGCGGGCATAATTGCAGTAGTTCAGTCAATATCATATGTGGAGAATACACTCTCCCATTCCCACAGACAAGTTGGCTTCTGTATTCACTTCACTTAGTGTATGAAAGCTGTACAGTCATGGCCAAAAGTTTTGAGAATGACACAAATAGTTATTTTTACAATGTCTGCTGCCTTATGATGGCAAATGCATATACTTCAGAATGGCATGAAGAGTGATCAGATGAATTGCAATTAATTTCAAAGTCCCTCATTTCCACTCCATTTCAGCCCTACCATAAAGGACCAGCTGACATCAGATCAGTGATTCTCTCATTAACACAGGTAAGATTGTTCACGAAAACAAGGCTGAAGATCACTCTACCATGCTGACTAAGTTAGAATAACAGACTGGAAGATTTAAAAGGAGGGTGGTGCTTGAAATCACTGTTCTTCCTCTGTTAACCATGGTTACCAGCAAGGAAACACGTGCAGTCATCATTGCTTTGCACATAAAGGGCTTCATAGGCAATGATATTGCTGCTAGTAAGATTGCACCTAAATCAACCATTTATCAGATCATCAAGAACTTCAAGGAGAGAGGTTCAATAGTTGTGAAGAAGACTTCAGGGTGCCCAAGAATGTCCAGCAAGCGCCAGGACCGTCTCCTACAATTGATTCAGCTGCGGGATCGGGGCACAACCAGTGCAGAGTTTGCTCAGGAATGGCAGCAAGCAGGTGTGAGTGTATCAGTTTGGTGATGAGCAATGCCTTTTCCAGCATGGTGGAGCACCTTGCCATAAGGCAAAAGTGATAACTAAGTGGCTTGGGGATCAAAACATGGAAATTTTGGGTCCATGGCCAGGAAACTCCACAGACCTTAATCCCATTGAGAACTTGTGGTCAATCCTCAAAATGCATGTGGACAAACAAAAACCTACAGATTCTCTCCAAGCATCGATTAGGTAAGAATGGATGCCCATCAGTATGTATGTGGCCCAGAAGTTGATGGACAGCATGTCAGAGTGAATTGCAGAGGTCTTCAAAAAGAAGGGTCAACACTGCAAATATTGACTCTTTGCATAAACTTATGAAATGCTTGTACTTTTACTTCAGTATACCATAGCAACATTTGACAAAAAGGTATGAAAACACTGTAGCAGCAAACTTTGTGAAAACCAATACTTGTGTCATTCTGAAAACTTTTAGCCTTAACTGTAGTAATGAACAAGAGCAGTCCTTCGCTGACCCAGGTATACTAGATCATATGGCAAACATCATTTTGATTATACTGGATAAAATTAAAAAGTTAATTATTTTCTTACATATGAACATTTATAGAACCTAATCATTCTGATGGGGTACAAGTTGCTGAGGACGGTAATTCCGACAACAGTTACAGCGACAGTTAAATGTCAATTGCTGTAATTTCAACATCTAGGAAATGCAGACTTTATGCAAAAGTGACAGAGAAGAATTCCATAAAGCCTGCTATAAACCGACAGGAAATCATGCTGACACTGAGATTCACATAATTTAAAATGACGATAGTTCGTTACTGCTATTAAAGGGACAATGCACGGACCCGGCGACTGTATAATGTCCATCCCTTGGTAAAACCATTATAGAGCCGTCGGGTCTTCACATTGCCCACTTAATAGCAGCAATGTAACTGTCACCATTTTAAGTGACATGAATGTCAGTGCCGGCATGTTCTTGTGTCGGGGTTTTTAGCAGGCTTGCCGGAATTCTTCTCTGTCACTTTACCTGAAGTCTGTATTTTGTAGATGTCGGAATTGCAGCAATCAAAATTTTACTGTCTATGTATCTGTTGTCGGAACTCCTGTTGTCGCACCAATGACTGCCACCGCATCATTCATCTACTGAAGAAAATCACAGCTGCTAAATAACTGTATTAATATAGTTTCAGACTACTGATATAATGTATTATTTAGCGAACACTAGACTACAACTACACCATGGACAATGTATAATATTTCCTGCACAAATACTTCTTAGAAGCCAGGACTGACCATCTGACGGCAGTTCTGAACCATACTTCACATCTGCAGATACATTTTCAGAAATATGTTGTACATATCCATTTACTTACATTGCCTTTTGAAAGATTGAGGCTTGTAACCAAAACCATCATCCATGCACTCATCATCTCCCGCCTTGACTACTGCAACCCTCCGCTCTGTATTCAATGCGGCTGCTAGACTCATATTTCTCTCACGCCGCTCCTCCTCTGCCTCCCCTCTCTGCCATGCCTTACACTAGCTCCCTTTCCCCTACAGAATCCACTTTAAACTCCTTACCACCACCTACAAAGCTCTCTCCCAGTCTACTTCCCCCTATACCTCTAACCTCCTCACCATTCACATTCCTGCCCGCTCCCTACGCTCGGCAAATGACCGTCACCTCTCCTCCACTCTAATTACTTCTTCCAACTCCAGAATCCAAGACTTCTCCCATGCTGCCCCCCTGCACTGGAATGACCTCCCTCACTCCATCCGTCTCGCTCCCAATCTGTGCTCCTTCAAACGAGCACTCAAAACTCACCTGTTCTTCAAAGCCTACCAACCATCCACCTAACCCCCTCATCTCCTCCGCTTGTTCTCCCCTCTCTCCCCTGGTCCCCTCTTCTCTACCCCTTGCATCACTGCCTCCCTTTAGTGCCTGTTTCGTCCACCCTCCCTTAGGATGTAAGCTCGAATGAGCAGGGCCCCTCTCCTCTCCTGTCTCCATACCCATTCTTCTGCTCCATATTTACTCCATTTGTCTGCCCGGAGCTTCTGAAGCATTGGTACTTAATGTTTACTGTTCTGTACTGTTTCACCCTGTATGGTCTACTGTTTGTACTATGTACAGCGCTGCGGATATCCTAACAAATAAAGGATAATAATAATAACTATAACTATATTTTGGATCCAGTTATAAATTATGAGGTTTTAACACCTGAGTCATTATAAACAGGTAAGATTCAGGGGCTAGTCATTTTGCTAATTGTTCTATTGTCAAAGAAACAACTGAGGTAATAAATTCTCTGCTTCAGTTTTCAAAATAGTAATACCTTGCTCTGTAATAGACTAATTTACTGTAATTATTAATAAAGCATATAGAATGCAGTTGCAAAGAATGTTACAATGTTCTCAATGCTGAAGCATTTTGAAAAACAAAATGTGGTTATATGAATAATCTTTCATTTAGATGTGTTTGACACCACTATTATTGTCTATTGGTGTGACAGGAAACTCATATCTCTACACTGTGCAAAGGAGCACCCTGCTTATTCCACTATCTAACTCTCAGCCTGTGGCTTCCTGCTTCCCTTCATTCTCCTCCATTATGACACTGCTATTCTATGTGCAATCTTGTCCAGACTAAGATGACAGCAAGCACTAACAGGTCTCATTAACTAATTTTTTAGCAACTATGTTTACAAATTTTGTCAGGTTTTATTAGCCAATCTGACTAATAGATAAATATACTCACCAACTAGCAGGTGGAAAAGACTAAAACTGATAAGTTGATTCACACACTACCAGCCAAGCACTCCTTAAAAATATTGATATGCACTGCATAAGAAAACATAACACCATTAGCTTTTGACTTCTAAAATGTTTTGTAATGCACAACACTACAGGTACTGTTGCTGCAAGACAGTTAAAGGGTTTTTCCACAGAAACATACAAATTATCTATGAAGGGGACAGTACATTGTAAAATAATAGGTCACCTCTAGCATCCTTTCAAACACCAGTACAAATGCCTTCAACTTGCTGTGTGGAAATGTGTGGTATAGTTAGAACTACAGTTCGTTGGACCAATGCCTCCACAAACAGCTTGAAGAGAATAAACCATGTCATGGATAGAGACCTGATTGAGAAACTGATGAATTGTAGTTAACCAAATACCTCATTTTGCAAACTTCCACACAGCAAAAACAGAGGGTCGCCTTAATAACTGACGTCCGCCGGACAGAGATGAGAACCAAGCGAACCCCCACTCACAGGGTTTGCCTTACAGGAGGGGCTCCAACTTGAAAATGTTTACCATAGGGAAACAGGGAGAGGGGAACGATAACCCATGAAGGTAAAAAAAACCATTAAGCCCCAGAGGCTCACCACTAATCAGGCCTGTATCCATAAGTAAAATATGCCCTCGCTAAAAGTGACAAGCATATAACCCTGGGTTACTGATTTGGAGAGGGAGGGGAGATTGGCCTGACAACTATGGTTGAGGCCGAATGTAAGCCTTATAGGCATTTGATTTCCAATGGCGCAGGGATTGAATGGCCAAGGCAGAGGCGCCTCCTTCGGCCGCAGCAGTAGCTGCTCCAATCCTAAAGGACTGGGACCCATAGAGTTTAGGATCTAAACCAATTTGGACTAACGCGCGCTTTAGGAGTGAATTAAACTGAAATTTGGAGAGAAATTTGTCAGCGTCCACTAACCACGCATCTCCCTCTTGGGGATTAACTCCACACAGGGCAACTGGACATATAGATATGTCACTCTGGGTGGGCAAAGTTAGCCCCTTGTTGAGATTTTTGATCTTTGAGTGCAATAGCTTACAAGCAACATAAAAGGCAGACACAATGGCATATTTAGCAAGCAAAACTGAACCTACTGAGCCCCTGGACTTTACAACCAGCTTGCTTTTCCTAAAAACTCAGTGAAAAGCAAACAAAAAAGCTGTGCTGAACAACAGTATCTCATATAGGTTAAACGTTATAGCTGCTAGCTTTCCGACCAACTGCTTCAAGATGAGAACCGCAGTGGGTCTCCTAGTATCAGCCCCAGTGGGGCGCAGCTTAGCCCAGATTTTCATGGCCTTGGAGATCATGAAGCCTTTGGTGGGATCTGTTTTATTGTGTATGCGAGCCAACTAATAGTGCAGCCATGTCCATCTTAGTCATCCCGCTCCTGTATCTATCCACATAAAATATAAAATCTTGTCCACCTGACCTGAAGTACTTGTGGCCCTGGATCCTAAGAAAACTTCACTGTCGCAAGGCCATCTGATATGCCGTCTTGTGTAGTGGGCAATGGATTCCTCTGCCAGCCGGATCATCCCGATTCGACCAACTGCCAAGCAGAAGAGGATCAGGGAATACAGGCTATTTGAGTTGAAGGAACGAGTGTCCTGAAGCAGCGCCACTGAAATCGTAAGAGCGTATCAGCCACATAATTTTCCGTGCAGGGCACATGCTGAACTTGTAAAACAATATAATTCTCCAAGCATCTCAAAATTAGCATGCGCAAAAGGTTCACCATGGGTAATGATGTTGCACTCTGGCAATTGGACACTTGCACCACCCCTAGATTATCACACCAGAATACTATATTCTGGCCTGATAAATGATGGGACCAGAGTTCCAGCGAAAAAACTATTGGGAATAGCTCTACGATTAGTAAGATAGCCACAAGCCTGTTATGGCACCAGTCCGCCAGCCAAGAAGCCACGCACTTACCGCCTTGAAAGAATGCCCCAAAACCAATGGCCCCAGAAGCATCTGTATGCAGTTCTACGGCTAAATTAGAGACCTGTGTCTTGGATCAGATAGTAACCCCATTAAAAGTCCACAAGATTTGTACCCAGAACTGCAAATCGCTATGGATCTTGTCCACTAAACGCAGCCATGCCTGTGGCTTCTGGAGGTCAGCTGTGGCTAGTTGCAGATTTCTACAGAAAATGCGGTCCATGGGTATCACGCTGCATGCAAAGTTAAATAAACCAAGAAGGGACTGCCACCTGATGCAGTGAGCTGGTAGGGGAACTAAGGGCTTCGGACACCGCTGCCTCAAGTTTAACAAAGGAAGGATAGACAAGTGGTTGGCTCCTCAGTTTTGTCGGGCACAATCAGCACCCCCATTAAATCGAAAAATGCCTGCGCTGATAAGAGGGTGTCGGCGCAGACCGGGAAATTGAGTGGACCTATAAACAAGAAATTGTACAAATAGTGTGCGAGTCCTGTGTGAAGCGTTCCTGCTTGTATGTATCAATGGAGGAAGGAGCTAAAAAGACACATGACACTGAACAGCACATGGGAAGGCAGCAGTCAATGTAAAAACCATCCTCTAGTTTAAAACCCATTAATTGGAAGGATTCCAAGTGTAGGGGAAGGAGCCTAAATGCGGATCTACATCTAGCTTAGCCATCAGAGCCACTTGACTGAATGTCTTGACCCTTGCAGCATCTCCTCGAAGGACTGGTAAGTCAACGAGCTATGGCTCGTGTTTATAGCTTCATTAACTGAGAAACCAGGGTGATGTGACAAATGTTGTATTATACTTTTCTGCCATCTTTTTAGGGACAGCCCCGGGGAGATGACTAAACCGGGAATTAGAGGAAAGAAAATGGAACCAAGCATCCCAGGCTAACTCCCTTCATAACTTTGTCCTGGAAGCAAGGATTCTGACTTTAGGTTCCACCCTGCAGACGACCGAACCTCTTCTACTACCAGAAGGCGGAAGCCATGATGAAAACCTTGTGCAAGGAAGTCAGCCTGGGAAGCATCCAAGAAAAAACTGAGCCATGTGAGGGAGAGAGGAGGGGGGGGGGGGGGGGGTAATGTATGACGAACGGTCAGGGCACTGATGGGAGAAGGGGGGTTGGCACCTGGGACTGGGAGGAGTTGAAACAGCCACCCCTGCTTCAGATTCATCGGTGGCTCTGGTCATAAGTACATGTAGTAGGGACTGATCCCCAGTAAGGGGCTTATTAATATTTAGTGTGCTATTATCACCTGTGAACTCATATATACGAGGTGAGGCGGGGGGGGGGGGGGGAGCTGTGTGTGGTTGATGAGCTGCCGACCCCCAGTTGTGTATTTGCACTACTGGTAGCTGGAGGGGAAGGGGATCCACTCCTCTGCCTCTCAGACCTACCTATTGTCACGGATCAATGTAGAAATACAGCTAAGGAACCATAGATAGCTGAAAAAGCAAACAATGTTCATTGCTGGAGAGACTGAACAGATGATGTAATAATGGTCTTGTAGAAATTACCAGGTATACACAGTTGCAGGTAAACAGGAGGTGTGGAAAGATTTCAGGCAGCAAGTACAGGGAGATGCACAGGAAAGTACCAGGTTCATAGATGAAAACAGAGCAGCAGAATGTATGTTGGGATCCCAATGCAGCATGATCACAGGAGCAAGGCAGGAGGAAGAATCCACAGGGTGCAACAACAGGATATGACATCAATAACCAGCAATGTGTGCTGGGAGTGACAGGTATATAAAGGGAAATGAGAACACACCCAGGTGCATGGAATAATTAGTGAACAAGTTAACCCCTAAAGCAAACAAGAAAGGACAATAGCAGCACCTCTGGTAATCAGAGGTACTGCTGCAATACAATAATAAGGACAAAGGCAGGAGCTGCCAGGCAAAGCAACATGTAATGCATAAGCTTGCAGGCAGATCCTGACACCTATCAATTGCAAAACAACTCCGGAATTGGGCCTCATAGCTTGGGATCTGCGTGTCTGACCGGCGGTCGTGTCATAGGCAAACCCCCAGCGCCTGGCGCCAGGACAACAGAATGTGCCTGCGGAAGACTCTCACCCACTCTCCATCTGCCGTCTGCTGAAGTGACGGAGGCAGAGGAGCTGGGCATAGCGTTATGCTGCGAGGGTGAAGAGGCCAGGGGGCTCACTTGGACTGTATGGGAGCTGTCTCTAAAGCGGCCTAGGGAAATAACAGTGCAGTGGCGATGTGACATTTTAAAGGCAACAAGTGCAGGGGGTGTGAAAGAAAATTAAAGGGGAGTCCTGCAAAAGAAAAATAGTGTCTTTGGGAGGGAGGGGAATCTGAGAACAGTGAGAAGAGGCTACAATGTGGACAGCGTGGGGAGAGAGGTGGTGGTGGGGGAATGCAGGTGAGTGAAACTGAGACAAGGGGGAATATTTACTAAGATCATTTATTTAGTACCCTCTACAAAATGACAGCTACAATCTGATTGGTTGCTATAGGTAACATCTCCACTTTTTCAAACACAGAGTATAGTAAGTATACCACAAGGAGTGAAAAGAAAAGAATAAGATCTGATCTGACTTTTCCTAATGAATCAGGCGCTGAGGGTTGAAGTAAGCATGAAAGAAATTGAAAGCAGAGGCTGTATCTATAAACTGTAGCTAGTCCTCTGAGGTCAAAAGTTTAACTGAATAGGAGTGCGCCCATCTTTTGTCATAGGGGAGGACTAAGGATAGTCTATAAGATTGAAGGGCGGAGAAGTAAATCATTTTCTTGAGTTCAGGAAGTGGTGCCTCTCCTGCCTGTTTTTTTGTTTTTTTCCTATAAATTGTAAATTTTTCAATTTCTGTTCCTTTGCTTTGTGTTCTTATTTCTGTCTCTTTTCCTCCCTGTTTTGTTTTCTCCTCAATTGCAGTGTTTTACTCTGTCCTTTGGTTTAGCTGTGTCTCCTTAGCTTTAGTTGTGACCTGTCACCAGCCCTCATCCCCCTTCTTTCCACACCAGCAGCATACTTTTCCCTCTCCCCTTTTTGTTCTCTCTTTCATCACCCTGCTTTAAGCTACAAATGGCCAGATGATGGAGAGCCCCTGTGGGTCTCCCTCCGCGGTCTTGTTTGACACCGGTGCTCTCCACCCCTCCCTGTTCTGTACTCCTGTGCTCTATTGGAGAGTGCCCTGCTAAAACTCCTGGAGCGAGAGCGGGCGAATGTCCCACCTCATAGTGCAGCCTGTGGCAGAAGATTACTCTTCCGACCTGGGTCTCGGGTCGTCCGACTGTAAGTGACGGCCGTTATGTCGGTGCATCCCTGAGCAGTGCACAGGCTCGGTGTGCCGGCTAGGCCACAGCAGAGCCGCACAAGTATGGGGGACAGTAGGGTGACTGGGGGTGGGGGTGGCCTTGGGGCACTAGGTCATGCGGCCTCAGTTATGTTGTGTAGATTAGCAGTGCCTCTTAGCATGGTTATGAATTGGTGCGGGTGGCTCCCCTACTAGGATTCGGACTTTTAGGCTCAGGCAGCGATATTTCGCTGGGAGAGTAGTTGTGTCCCCCAGCACTTGTCAAGATCTAGGTTCCGTGACGCCAGGTTTGCTGAGGGACAGAGGGGTGCCCCATAGAGATTGATGAGGTGGTGGGGGTGGCTCTCCCCACAGGTGATTGCCATTATGAGATGATGTCCCCTATTTCAGGTGGGGGAATTGGGATGACCCCCAGCGCAGCCATATGTCCACTGGCAGTTCTAAAGGCAGTAGGCCTAGTGCTGATAATTTAAATGCCACACGTGAGGATGCTGGCAGGCGGAGGCGTCGGGCAGTGCAATACAGGGGCTACCATCTCATCGGGGCAGAAATGGTGTGCTGTGCTAGCACAGTGTCACGGAATTGCAGAGATGGCCGCTAACCGATATTAGCGCAACTAAACAGGGAGGCGCGGAGTCTAACGTATCACCGGTATTCACCAGGGACCCCCGCAAGGAGGTTTGGGCTTAGCTGCAGAGGGTACGCAGGTCACGGTTCTCCAAGACAGTCACTGGTGTAGCGACAGTAGTAGACAGGCGTAGTCAGGCAATCCAGGTCAGAGCCAACCGAGCGGTGCAGTACAGAGGGAGGATCCAGAGAGAAGTCAAGTCAAGCCAAATAGTCAAACCAGCTGGGCAGCGAGGTACCAAAACGAAACACAGGAGAGTAGTCACAGGAAGCTAAATCAGAGCCGAATAACACACTGGATCAGAAGTTCAGGAAATGCTGGAGCTGGAGTGAACCAATACTCTGGCACTAGACATGTGTCAGAGGCTGCTTTATATACCCTAATGTGCCTCCTGATTGGGTTAGGGAGATTTTGGCGGTAAGACATGCTGGCTGCAGACAGGTGAGCAGAGAAAGCGTCCCGCTGCTAGGCAACAGGACGTGGTTGCTGAGAAGTGTCAGTGCGGAGACGGCGCCTGACACACAGCAATATTTCATGGGGTTCGGGTTTCAGTTCATGATAGGATATCTAAAGGCATGTATATAGACATGTTCGCTGTTACCGATAAGTCCAAGAAGGTAGTGATTGGGGCGCTGGGACTAGGGGCCGGCAGTGAGACTAACTATAAAACCTATAGAAACTGGCTTACAGCAGCGTACCTTCTTGCAATTTGCTACCTGATGACTTGTCCCCAGTAATGGATGGACATACTGAAATACTAGAACATGGTGCATGAAATGTACATGCCCTTACGCCCCGGGGTGTGGCTAGCTTATGATGAGGAGTTCAAGATGAAATATGATGGCCACATAAGCCTTATGCTTGGTTATAGGGATGGGGAGACATGGTTGAAAGTTTGGGCAGCTGCTCTGGGCGCAATGGGGCGCCAACAGACTGGGCACAGCAGGATTGGCAAGTTAGGGGGCGCTGTTTCCCCTTTATCAGAACCAGTTGCTTACGGGGAGCTGCGTGTACACCTGGTATGGTGAGCTGCTGGGTGTATGAGGTTCTCTACTCATCTCTCTATTCTTTTCTTTTTCTGTTTCTACTTTATTTTCGGGGTTCTTTATCCAGTTTTTAATTTGCCGCTGCTCATGTCTGCTAATGTTTGTTGGTTTCTTTCTTGCCTTACAGACCATCAGACCCCGCTGCAGATTTGGGTCCTGGGACAGTCATATGCCCACAGGGCTGCGTTGCATAGGGCAGCTGGGTACACCTTTTCTTTCCCAGGGTCAGTAGTGGTCTCTTGGATAGGTCGTAGGGGTTTACCATGGGCCTGGTATAGGGAGCTCCTGATAGCTAGACGTGGGGTGCCCCATATATTGGTGATACATTTGGGAGGGAATGATTTGGGCCACATAAATCCATGGACCTGATTTTATTGATTCAATCCAACCTAACTTGGGTCCATGCCTCCTGGCAGGCCCTTCTCCTCCTGCTGGTCCGATGCCTAGGATGGTCTGGTTTTCCTTCCCTGAAGGGTGTATAGTGGACATGGTTGGAAAAAAGTTATTTCTGTGGTGTCCCAGTTCACGCGCTCTTTAGGTGGCTTGCAGATTGAGCACTCACAAATTAGATTCCAGAGCCCCTTTTTTATAGGCATGATGGAGTTCACTTCAGCAATATGGGCATGGCTTTGTTTACAGGAGATGTTTATTTAGTTGTCCCCCTGTTTGTGCATGTTTCATGGTTAATGCTAGGACATCCTGGTTGTCTGCTCGATGTCGTACTGCTCTTTTTCTTCATCACCATATTTGCAAATAAATTCCTTTTAATTTTGCCTCATTTTTGTCTCTTGTCAATCATTCAAAGTAGTAATAAGTATTGAGAACTTAAGTGACATAAGGGATATCAGCTGTTAAGCATTTTAAAGAAAGGGCAAAGCAAGAGAAAGTTAGTAAAGATGCAACAAAGAAGCAAGGAAATAACACAACAGACAAGTACCAGATACAAATCTTAGCTGCAATCCTGGACCACCCTTCTTCATCCAAAAATGCAGGAAAGAAAAGGCCCAGCATTACCTGGGATGGAATAAACTATCACCCACCCCATGGATTCTATTGGTTGGCTTTGCAGAAAACTTTAACACTGAATGGGTAAGTGCCTGACGGTCATAAACCCATGATTTTAAGTGCCCTCGACTTCTGGCCTCACTAGACACAGTTATATTTTGCATTTTTATGGAGTAATCCTTCAAATGTCAGTGCAGTGGTAAAGTTCTTTCATTTGAAATGATTGTTTTCCTGTACATTTTGCAAGCTATTCTCTCATTTCCACAAATTTGCAAAAATATAGATATCATTTGCAATATTAGGAGCATTTCTTTTGTATTTTTCCATTTACATGCATTGTTAGGATATGTGTAATTTATGGTATATATTTTGCTGAATGAAAAATGGAGAGATCCAGAAGAAAATATTTGGTATTTTGTATTAACAGACAGAAATATGTACTTACAGACACATGATATAAAAAGAATCCTTAAATGTAAATACTATCTGGTATTGTTTATTTAAGACAGTTTTTTTAGGACCGCGCTCCAGAATTGCAAGAGGAGCAATAATACGTTAAACAAAGGTGGTAATTACGTGCGTAATTGAAATTTTGTCCAGATTTCTTTTTGTTACTAAAATCCAGCCAAATTGACTGTTAAGGTGACAAACAACCTTATTTATATGAACTCTCCCTATAGGTGGTATGATGTAGTCAATAGGCTCTATATGAAGTACTAACGCCAAAGGAGGAAAAGAGATATGTAAATGGATACCTTTTATGATTATGCTCGTTTTGTCTAAATCAATGTTAGTCATATTGATATGTTCTCATATAAATATATTAATAAATAATAAATTGTTAATGTATGTGAATTAACCATTGACAATTCTAGTTTGCTTACCAGTAATTAAGGAGAGGGAGTTTGTCTGCAAAGATATTCTTCTTGGGAAAGCTGATAGTTGTCCGCTGCAAACTTTAAGGCATTTCTCAGAATGCTTTGAGAAAGGGATATTTTATAGAGAGGGCATGTCCTTTTGTAGTGAGAACATTTAAGCTTTTTAATGTTTAGTGCCAATAAAAAGTCAATAGGTTCACATGAGTGATTAAAAGAAATGAACAGCTGGGTTTTGTCATTGCACTTTTTGTTATGGTAACTGCAGCGTAAAATGAATGTTGTTGCTATGTAGTATGTGGTACAGCCTGTCCAGCTGTGGGCAGACAATGCCTTCTCATATGGGCAAATGTATATTTTCCCATGCCATGACTGATTTCCAGACAGTTCACTGACCTCTACTTCGAATAGGGTCATGGGTTTAGAACAACTCAGGATAAGCATCTTGTAAATACATAAGGTAAACCCATCTACCAAATTTAAGTTCACATTATATGTATGTACAATATGTTTGTACTAACAACCATGTGATGTATAATTAATACTACCTTTAAAATAATGATTGCTTCACAAACTAAATTTTAAAAGGGGAGAGGGTACACACATACTCCTGTTTGGTGTGCAAAAAATACAATCATCAGTTACATCTCAATACGGGTTGTGCATCTGGAAAGGATGGTTGAACTGACCTATGGCCAGTGCTCCAGTGGATGATTGGTTTAATTGCAATAATAATGTACTAATACCTTCTAGCTTTGTGTGACTATGCAGCATGTGTGTCTTCCCATCTCCCAATTTAAGTGTCTATTGTCTATTTTTTCCTCTTTCTAGTAGGTGTAATGAGTTCAAAACTGCTTCATGACCAATCTCAACCATCTCTACATTATGATACCACAATTTCTGAATTTTCCACAGAATTATTTTTCAATGATGCTCTTATTAGCCAAGTCTAAATGTTGATTTGACAGTACTTCACATGGTGTTTAGATGTTCATAAAATGCATAAACCCACGCAAATAATGGCACAATAATACCACTGTTGCTAATGCATAGAGTGCCCATAGAAAATCATTATACTCTGTCATAATCATTACTTTTTGTCACATTACACCATGGAAAATCAAATAAATTAAATCAAACTTTTTCCAGCTTTATTTACGCATTTCGCCTTACAGCATTCACCTAATGAAAAAAAGTCAACACTGAAAATTAATAAAAAATGAAAAAGTAGAACGGTTGGAAAAGTGATCAATGCCCTGATTTAATACTTTGTAGAGCCAACTTTTGCTATAATTTAGCTATTAGTCTCTTTGGAATACCAGCCATTTGCGCATTCTTCCTTGCAGAATTGTTCAAGCTCAGTTCAATGTTGCGATGAGAAGTGATGGACTGCTCTCTATAAGTCCATCCACATATTTTCTATTGGATTTAGGATAGGGCTCTGATTGACCAGTCAAGAACATTAAACTCCCTATACTTAAGCCACTGTGTTATTTACTTGGCAGTATATTTAGTGTCGTTTTCATGCTGGTAGGTGAACCACCAGCCCATCATCAGCTGTCCACAGATTTTCCTCAAGAATTTGGGTGTACATGGCAGCATCCATCTTCCCTAAAGTCCTGAACAATTGCTCTGTCCCTGCTGAAGAGAAACACCCCCACAACATATTGTTGCCACCACCATGTTTCACAGTAGGTATGGTGTGTTTTGTGTGGTTTGCAGTGTTTGGGTTGTGCCAAACAGCACTGGGAGTTCAGTCCAAAAAGTTCTATCTTGGTCTCATCTGCCATATGACATCAGAATCTTCCAAGTGTTTTTTTTGCAAAGCGCAAATGAGAGTGTGGCACTTTTTCAGAAGAGGCTGCTTTCTTGCCAACCTGCCATAGAAGTCAGCTTGTGAAATAGTTGTCACATGCACAGATAGACCAATCCTGGTAGCCTTTCCACTTTATCCCAGAGCCCTTTCGAAAGCACCTTTCCAATCATGGTGAATTCTTTGCCTTACCCTGCAGTACTAGTAATGGAATCCTCAAGGAACAGCTGGTTTTATTCTGAAGAAATTAAAACTAGGGGTGTGCACCGGCCACTTTTGGGGTTTTGGGTTTTGGGTTCTGATTAGCTTGAGGTTTTGGGTTCTGATTTGTTTTGCCAAAACACCCCACGAAAGGTTTTGGTTCTGATTTTGGGTTTTGGGTTCTGATTTTTTTTTTATAAAAGCATAAAAAGTGCTAAAATCCATATTTTTGGTTTTTTTTTTTTCACTCCTACACTATTATTAACCTCAATAACATTCATTTTCACTAATTTCCAGTCTATTCTGAACACCTCACACCTCACAATATTGTTTTTAGTCCAAAAGGTTGCACCGAGGTAGCTGGATGTCTAAGCTAAGCGACACAAGTGGGCGGCACAAACACGTGGCCCATCTAGGAGTGGCACTGCAGTGGCAGACAGGATGGCAGTTTGCAAGAGTTTGCTAGAGGTGCAAGATGGAATTGTTCTTGGGCCCTCCCACCCACCCTGATGTTGTTGAAATAGGACATTCGCACTTTAACAAACCAATCAGGAACAGTGAATGTAGTTTAATCTCTGGTACTAATATTTCTGGACTGCAGGAACAGTAAACGTAGTTTAATCTCTGGTACTAATATTTCTGGACTGCAGGAACAGTAAACGTAGTTTAATCTCTGGTACTAATATTTCTGGACTGCAGGAACAGTAAACGTAGTTTAATCTCTGGTACTAATATTTCTGGACTGCAGGAACAGTGAACGTAGTTTAATCTCTGGTACTAATATTTCTGGACTGCAGGAACAGTGAACGTAGTTTAATCTCTGGTACTAATATTTCTGGACTGCAGGACTATCTCTGATCGAGATCGTGGAGGAAATTGACGAGGAGGGTGTTGCTGGTGTGGATACAACAGGACCAAGGGATTTAGGTGTCCCTGGACTGCTGACGGTCCTAGCCACAGGTCCTGAACTAAACACTGAATTATGAAGGTTCTTCAGGTGACGTATAAGGGAGGTTGTCCCTAGGTGGCCAAGATCCTTACCCCTGCTTATTTGAGCTTTACATAAGGTACATATGGCCATACATTTGTTGTCTGGATTGGGATAGAAATAACTCCAGACCGAAGAGGTGCATTTTTTGGTCTTCTGCCCAGGCATGACGATGGGCTTTTTCATCCCATGGACAACAACTGTTTCCCCCCCTGGTGCCTCATTTAAGATAACCACATCAGCATCCTCCTCGTCAAGTTCCTCCTCAGCGCAAGCTACATCAATATCCTCCTCCCGGTGTACAACATTCACACCTTCATTAGCCAAATCTGTAACTGGACTGTGGGTGATCCTTCCAGCATATGCAGAGGGCGTGCTGCAAATGGTGGAAGGAGCCACCTCTTCCCGTACAGTGATGGGAAGGTCAGGCTTCGCAACCACCAACACCCTTGGACTCGCCTTGGGGATTTGTGATGTCATCTCTTTAGAAGGCAGAGTTGTTTGCTGTGTTGTTGATGACAGCTTAACTCTCTTAATTTTTTTGGAGGGCGGGGAGGAGGAGATCTTAGATCCTTGGGCAGAGCCGTAACGAGGGTGGTGCGGGCGGTGCCGTCGCCCCGGGCGCAAGGCCAAGGGGGCGCAGCAGCCGTCCGCTACATCCCTCTGTACATTGATCCCTTAAGTTCTGCAGTGGAACTCATGTGCGTTCCACTGACAGGAAGTTCGGCATTTGGAACGCATCTGCGTTCCAAATGCCGAACTTCCTGTCAGTGGAACGCAGGAAGTTCGGCATTTGTAACACAGCAAATAATTATTTGAGTGTTGCCCGGCACCTTTAAGCTAAGCTCTGTTTCCAGGGGACGATGTTGACAACTGGACTAAATGCGGAAGTGCCGGTTCTCCGGTTATGGCCCCGTTACTAATATTGCTCCTGGCCTGGGTGGCCCTTGCCTCCCACGGGGACCGGGAATCCGTATATCGGTGTGGCCACTTGTGAGCAGAGGAATTGCACCGGCGCCCGGCTGCAGGACTTCCAGGCTGAGCAACCCCTACATGAGACTCACTGGTGAGAGGGAACTCTTGTGACATCTCCATGACTGACTTCCTCTGGAGGCATTGAGGTGTTAGGGTTGGGTAGTGAAAGCTGCAGGTGGTAAGGGGAATGGACAGCAGTGTCAAGTTACCCTTCCATTATGTAGAGGGGGTGCACTATGGGGAGTGTCAGCAGAATGTAAGCGGGTACAGTGAGTGACCACTTTAAGAGGAAAAGTAGTGAATGTACTACAATGAGTCATTAAGGTTCATTTACTAACAGTGCATGTAATGGCAATTTGGCACTGAACCACTTCAATTAATCAGTAACTAACTTTTTTTTCTATACTATTATAAGTTAGAGAATACAGCTCATTTGAATATAGAATGAGACCGGATCTATAGCACCATAGAGGCTGTGAAAAAATAAAGACAATGAAGGTTCTCTCTCGCTCTCTCATCATGCATTTGCAAATATGTGTAACAGAATTCTTTCAATAAAGTGCTAGCCACACCCCCACATTAGGTTGGCCACACCCACTTGTGAAATCCCACTTAGATGGGGGGCGCCGGTGCCCTGTCTCGCCCAGGGCACTAAAATGTCTAGTTACAGCACTGTCCTTGGGTGAAGCTGAACCACTAGTCCTGAACACGGGCCAGGGCCTAAGCCGTTCCTTGCCACTCCGTGTCGTAAATGGCATATTGGCAAGTTTACGTTTCTCCTCAGATGTTTTTAATTTCCTTTTTTTGCTAATTTTAGTGAACTTTGGGTTTTTGGATTTTACATGCCCTCTACTAGGAGATTGGGCATCGGCCTTGGCAGACGACGTTGATGGCATTTCATCGTCTATGTCCTGACTAGTTACAGCAGCTTCAGCATTAGGAGGAAGTGGGTCTTGATCTTTCCCTACTTTATCCTCCAAATGTTTGTACTCCATTATAGTTTAATCTCTGGTACTAATATTTCTAGACTGCAAGAACAGTGAACGTAGGTAAATATTGCAGTACTAATATTTCTGGACTGCAAGAACAGTGAACGTAGGTAAATATTGCAGTACTAATATTTCTGGACTGCAAGAACAGTGAATGTAGGTAAATATAGCAGTACTAATATTTCTGGACTGCAAGAACAGTGAACGTAGGTATTGCAGTACTAATATTTCTGGACTGCAAGAATATATTGCACTAGAATTTTTTTTATACTTTTTAAATTATTTTTTTATATTTTTTAAAAATATTTTTGTATATATTTTTTTTTTTTTATGATTTTTTAATAATTATAAAATTACTATGGACTTAGCAGAACAAAGCACAGGACAAAAGCACCACTGGACTCAGCAGGACAGAGCACAGGACACAGCACCACTGGACTCAGCTGGACAGAGCACTGGACAAAGCACCACTTGACTAAACTGATCAGCAGGACAGAGCACAGGATCACTCAAATAACAACTGAACAAAACTAACCAGGACAGGGGCTCCCAAACAACCTCCCTCTTCAGTGATCGCAGGGAGAATGAAGATGGCGGCCACGAACGGGGAATTTATGACATCCGAGTCTCGCAAGATCCGACGCGAGACTTGGATGTCATAGCCTCGTTTTGGATTGCTTTGGCGGCCGGAAGTACCCGAACAGTGCTCGGATCCCGTCGGATCCGCACAGTTCGGGTGGGCTCGGATTAGAGAAATCCGACCCCGCTCATCTTTAATTAAAACTACTAGAAATGATGTCAGGTAGCGGCCAATTAGACGATTGTGTGATCTGGAAGGTTATTGGTAGTACCTGAGCAAGTTTATAATGGTTTCTCTAAAGGTATGATCACCTATCCAAACCAGGTATTTTAGTAATTCATTTATATTAACTGTTAAGAATTCTTGTAAATGTAATTTTTACTTTGATGTTGAGAGTTAGAATGTGTATATACAGCTGGAAACATTTTGAATGAATTTATTTAAATCTCCAATGTGCAATGCAGGGTTTCCCAAACCCAGACTCATGCCCCCCCTAACAGTGCAGGTTTTCCATATATCCTTACTGGTGCACAAGTGTATTAAATACTGACTGACACATTGTAACAGATACACAGGTGGTTCTAATTATTTCACTTGTCAATTGGAAAACCTGCACTGTTAGGAGGCCATGAGCACAGGGCATGGGAAACTCTGGTGTAATGTGACAAAAAGGTGATGTTTTGACAGGGTATGATGATTTTCTATAGGTACTATACCTCTTTGTTAACTTATAATACTCTAATGTCCATCCAAATTCCAAAATACTTCTGCTCATATTACAGAACATCAATAAATAAAATGAAAAGTTATTACAGTATTACTGGACAGCATACAAACATTGATAGTATAGCATGTCAAAACAGGTTTAGCATTTTTTCTTCTGAAGAACTTCTTAAACGTTGTGTTACTGGTTACTTATTCTCCCGGAGACATTTGCTTCCTGTAATGTATGCATATAGTGTAGATAATTTTAAAAAATTATATGAAGATAGTTTAATATTGAACTTAACTGAAATGCTGAAGTTTATTTATACAGTATATACATTTAGGGCATGGTTTAGAGTTTAATGCATTTTTACATTCCGAAGATACATGATTTTGGTTGCGTGGTGGGGAGGCGTGGATGGTGAGATGCCTGGATGGTGGGAAGGCCTTGATGGTGGCTAGACCTGGATGGCGGTTATGGCCTGGATGGTGAGATGCCTGGATATAGGCAATTCCTGGATGGTGACGAAATCTGGATGGTGGCAAGGCCTGAATGGTGAAGAGGCCTGGATGGAGACAATTTGTGGATGGTGATAAGATCTGGATAGTGGCAAGGCCTGGATCATGGTGAGGCCTGGATGGTAACAAAGCCTGGATTATGCAGGAGTCTGAATTTTGCAGGACCCTGGATGCTGCAGGTCCTAAGTAATGAATTCTGGGGTTTACATACTTCCTACCTTGAGAAGTGCAGAATGGAGCAAAAATCTATATCTTAGCCATCCACTCAGCCAATGGCTTTAGCTGCCTAGATCTTTGATAAATGTAGATGAAGATTGCAGCAGGCCATTGTTGGTGTGGTGCAGTAGGGTCACCTGGAACATAAGGATCTTATTCATTCCACAGCTGGTTCACCACACAGACTGACTCATGGCAGGGGCAAGACTGTCCTTTCACTATCAGGGAGGGGATGGTAGAATTGTCATGTGTGCTGCTTTGCGACCTAGCCTCAGGCTAGTGAAGTTCCACCAGATGCTGCAATTAGGCTTACAGATTTGCCCCTGCTCATGAGGAGAAAGGAACTGGGCTCCATTTCAAAAGCCATGCAAAGGCATCAGGCTTCCTGTGAGGAGGATGGAGTCAGTCCCACACTGTGATCGGGCTCTAAACACCGAATCCCCACCAATGGAGGACCAGAACCCAGAGCACGGAGCTCCTGGGAGACATGTCTGCTTCCAAACAAGACGGAAGTAAATATGTACATATTATAATGCACATTTTAGAATGTAACAAAATGTCATATACATGAGAGAATAGAATCTTAATACTGTAGTATTAATAAGAAATGCAAGAATCGCATTTTCAATGTAAAATGTAATTGTCAGGGATAGCCCCCTCTGGCTACTTATCATATATTCCAACAGTCATACAATATATTACCTCTATTTTGTCAGGAAACCACTCTTGAACCCCTTTATCTGTCACAAGCCGCCCTCTGCGCATTCGTAAATTGGAAGCTACTGTAAGAGAACACACAGGATTCCAGCCCAAATCTCACACTCACCTCTTTCTATAAAGCTACATATTTACTGGTCCCTTTCCCAACACACCCGCTTCCACACCTCAGTGCCAACTGCCACCAGCTACGTCTAAAGCCCGCAGCAAACCTATGACTCAATTATCCAGTTACGCACACTCAGTGCTCTGGTAGCTAAACAGATAACCCTTCACACTCTGGATTCTAAAGCGTTAACCCCAGCCAAGCAATCTCTCTCTTATAAACAGGCATTGGATTCTGTGGTCAAGCGAGGTATTACTATCACCCTAACCAGCCTGTCCCTCGTTTCTCACCAAATGTGGATTATAGCATGTACTTTTTAAAGCCCTTGCTTTTGTTCCCCAGCTGAACAGAGTACAACTGCAGTGTCTAATTACATGTGGATAAGTGGACATTGTAGCCATGCCTAGATAAGAGACTTATTCATTCCATGTTACCCATTGTAAAAACATGTTGGCTGTTAATTCAGCGATGCTGTTATGCAATGTTCTCAAATTGAAGCCAGGTGGGTTATGGGTAAAGATCAGGTGGTGTCCAGGATACAGGTGAGGGGGCTTGAGCTGCATTCATTCCCCACCTTCTTTTTTCTACAGGAAGCATGGAACAGCTGGGGACCCTGTGACTTACAAAGTAGTATAAGGGGTTAATTTTAGGAGGGGCTGACTGCTATCCTATTTTTGGAGGTGGGGAGGCCAATAAGTAACCATTGTTCTTCATGGAACTAGTCCAGAAGTTTTGTCTGCATCCCAGCAGGGGACTTCTGTGGAAACACAGCTCATCTCCACTCCCCCCTTCAACCCCCTGATCCAGGACCCACCAATGTTTAAAGAGATAGAGAGCCAGGGGTTTGCCCAGGGAGGGGAAAGCACTGTGGAAATTTGACCCTAGATATAAGGAGCCACTCCAGGGGGGGAGGGGATATATTCATTCTGAGATTTGATTAATGGAAGGTGCAGTGTAGCTTGTTTTGAGTTTTCATTCTCTACCAATGGACTACAGCTGCGGCTAAGCGAAGAACCCCACGGATCTTTAAGTCAGGATATCCAGGTGACTGTAGCTCCTTAAGCTAGTGGGGTAAGGGAGAGATGTGACAAACCTACCTGGCATTTATTTACTGTGTGTACATAATAATCTAGTGATTGCTTTAATTACAATAAATCTATTGCTTTACTTTCTAACTGAATTTGCCTGAGCGTATTGGGTAGGCTTCCCTGGCTTAGGAATGTACCCGTGGATGGCCAGCCAGAATGAAGTGGGTAGAATTGGGCCAGAAAACCTGCTATCTTCACAAATTTGTTTAGAGCAATAAAGAAAGAATTATTAAATTGTTATATTTAATATACAAATGGCACAATGCTTACAGATAATAAAAAAGAATTAGATAAAGATTTGACATACAAATAAAAAATCGCAAACAGTTCTAAAAACAAATGGGATGAAAGTACAGAGCATAATTTACATATAATAATCTGTATGCCTGGGGGTAGGCAGAAAATATAGACATTCCTTCAATTAGATTGATCACCAAGAAGCTGACAATTTGCTCATTCACAACACAGGTTTTTTAAGCAAAATTAAATGGGTTGTCCTTCACAGGGGCATTGTTGATGCTAATGTGGGGCAGGAATGTCCCCTGGGTGTCACTTTAATTTGCTCATAAATATTCCAAACATTTTGACCTTTGGTAACTCTTCACAGATATATCCGGGAGACATAACTTCCCCTTCAATAGGCCAGTCATAATCTCCCACACATTTAAAAACCAAACATGATGGAATTATAACAATCTGACATACCTTTCCAAAGACATGTGATTATAGCTGTTCCCTGGTACCACTAGTAAGTATAATTCACAACTCGGGTCTGGTTTTTGCCACGCAGTATGGAGTGGCACACGGATTTCCCAATAAATGAAATATGAAGGCATTTTCTTTAAAGTTCATATTTCTATATACCTGCATAAAGAGCCTTCAGGTTTTACCTCGGTCTCCAAGATTCTCACCTAGGCATATGGCTCTCTCTAATTTACAACTGGTGGTTCTTTTGTGTTTACAATACCTATTGAAAGGAAGTCAATTAGAAAGTGGAATACATAATCAAAACAATGGGTGTCTAGGATCTGCATATCTTAAGCTGGTCTGCTCACAAAGGGTCTGCTCAACCTATGTACCTCCTACTGGGCTAATTGACCACATGTTTTAAAAAGGAAACAAACATTTATCTGAGAGCAAAATCATGTTTACTTCTATTTATCAATGCAAGATTTTATTTGGGCCCTGAAATTTAATATTCTATTTTATCATATCAGATTTATACTCTCATCCTGACAGTAATTACATACAAACATGGCCCATATCTTTTTTTATCCACTGTTCCAATTCAATGGCAATCTTCTTTTCTTGAGATAATAGGAGCCGCAGTGCTATTGAAAGACGTACTAGCAACTTGAGGGGTCAATGCTTAAACTGCCAATCAGAAGCATCTAGATAGTGCTGCTGCTGTCATCATCATCCTCATGTAAATTTACAGCAGGCCTCCACGGCCTGCAAAAGATACGCCTTCTAAGAAGCATATGGGGAGATGTGTCTAGTGTAATTAGGTTGCATCTCTAAGAGATTTGCAACACTTATATGCACATGCCCATACTGTACTCAACTTCTCTCCAGCTGTAATGGATGCATGTCTAAGATATACTTAAATCGAGTTATGAACATATTTTGGAGTGCATAAGCTGTACAGAAATGCATATTTCTATGCCCCACAATGAACTTACATCCAGCTCTAAATAAGGCACTTAATATCTATCCGTTTTCAAGTTGGGATTTTCAGTGAAGATGTGCAGGGCTGTCATCAGGGCACTATTCCAAAACATCCATTCTAAAATTCAAAAATGACCATTTAAAGCCATATATTATGTCAATGTTTGTGTACGGCACAGTGTAATAATCGATACAAGTCTGTGTATGGAACAAAACTACAATTTAATCTCTTTCATTTTCCGTATCCACTGACTCATTATATTGCTAAATGCTTTTCCTAACAAATGAAGATACTGTGTATGAAGCAGTATCCATTTAACCCATTTGCAGATATTACACTTTATCTTCTGTAAATGGTAAAGCGTCTTTCCCCGCACCAGATAGACAACTGAATTATGAATGACGAAAATAATAGCACTAGACAAGCTGTGAGCGCCTTGAGTTCATTCTCAGCTCAGATCGTTCTAATGCGTTAATGTCATTTTATTATTACCTAGTAATGCAAAAGCTGCCAACAGGATTGACATGCTAGCAACCGACAACACCCCCGTCCCACATCTCATGTCTGATTACTTTACAGGGCTTGATGGGACATTAATTAACAGTGTCCCTTCACACTCCTTGCAGTACCACCAGACATAATGTGATCTATATATTGAATATTAACATTTGCTAACTTGCACCTTTGCACCACACATCACACTGATGATATAGATATGATATAGACCGTAGATATATATATATATATATATATATATATATATATATATATATATATATGTATGTGTGTGTGTGTATATATATATACATATATATATATATATATATATATATATATATATATATATATAACACATAAAAAAAACATACTGGTAGGTTAATTGACTGCTATTAAACTGCCCTTAGCCCTTAGTCTCCCGACCTGTGTGTGTGTATGTTAGGGGATTTAGATTGTAAGCTCCAATGGGGCAGGGACTGATGTGAATGAGTTCTCTGTACAACTCTGCGGAATTAGTGGCGCTATATAAATAAATAGATGATGATGATATCTAGCGCAATCATGCTAAAAATTTGTTCATATTGTAATTGGTCACACATTTGGGAATATCAATCCTTGCAAATAGATTAATTCAGTATTCCAAACTTTTGTGTTTTGCACGATCCAAATGTTAGCCTCCTTTATGCAACGAAGATGAATTGGTATTTTACTATGGGTAGTTCTAAACATTCACAGCTTTGGGGAATAATCCGACAGATCACTCAGGTAATAGCAGGTTCAATCTGTTTTAGGTAACAAATAGAAGCCATAAGCAAAGTCTCTTTACTGTCAAAGAATTCATTATTTGCTGTACCTTACTCCAAGAAAGAAGTTTCACTTGGTCTCAATGAGGCTAAAGGATCCATAAACGTTAATTCCACAAGCAGATGTAAACACTGTTAAATGATGAGCTGAAGATGTTTGCCAAACTTGCACACAATTCACTGACGCGTTTCTCCGCCTCCCTAGGGGCAGTATCATCCAAGGTGAGTAAGTAGGTTATAGATCGGAGAAATCATACCTTTAGGTGTCGGGTCTTAATACAAATTTTATCAAAAGGGGTTGGATCTCTAGGAGTATTCATTGCAGGAAGGTTTTTGCTGGATGTTGTGTAGGGACGACTAATTTTTTTTTATATTAAGATCATTGACACTCTTATCCCAGCTTGCCTCCATTGTTAGAGTGAATTTGGGAGGATCTCTCATGTATAGGTAGGTAGTCCCCATATGGTGGAGGATCCTATTCTAAAGAGACCGCCAGCTGAAATACAGTAAGTGTTTTGAACTTTACCAGTCTTTGGTTCACTCAAATGCAGTGGCGGATCCAGGGGGGGGGGCGATCGGGGCTTGCTGCCGACAGCTGCACACTGTGCAGGTCCGTTCAGCAGTGACAGTGTGCTGCCCGGCTGCTCTGATTGTGTTTTAAACACAGCCGCCGGCAGACTTAGACGGCAGCCTTAGACATCAGAAAGGGGGCACCCCCCCTAAAATCGCCCGGGGTAAAGTTATTGTCTAGATCCGCCCCTGCTCAAATGTGCCAATGAAAATATATCGGCAAGACTGAGGTCTGTCTGCAGTACTGTGACTGCTACATACCACATTTGTACACTGTATAAAATGCACTACCAAGCACACATTTTTTGAAAAACAAATATAAAAACAATAAATGTAAGAGAAAAGTGATTTTTCTAAGTGTATTTAACATTATAAAATAATTTGTGTTTTTATATTAGTTAGTAGATATCTTACATCTGCACCTCCACTGTTGGAGCAACAATAATTAGTAAGTTAATAATTCTGGAATGTTTCTTTAGTAGTATAGTAGTTTTGTCTACATATTTAAATCATTTCTAGCAGTCATTAAATCATCAGTGGGTAGGCAACAAATTAAAATAAATCCTGCCTAACTGGGATAGCAGCAGCAAAACAAATATTGAAAATACAGTATTTACATTATGCTTCTGGGAGCAAGTGAGATTAAAATAATGATTAAAGATCATATTTAACCCTGGTGGACCCATTCTATTGTCAGGCCATGTGGAAGCTGCTACCACTGGTAAGCTGGCAATTATACCAAGGTATGGTTTTGAAAACAGAGACCCCTATTTCTAAAACTGCCTAATCTATAGACTCCAATGGAACTCAGCTATTAATATCCAAAATATAATAGAAAATTGGAGACCACATACTTGTTTTCCATGTCATCTTTCTCAGAATATTTTTCTGCATTCATTTATTTTGACTATAATTATTATTGTGATCTTGTAGTTGGTTGCATTTAAATCTACTATATTCTATATGCACAACAGTGGTGGAATACAGTGCTCACAATGTCCTTTATTCCATATGTAATAATATAGATTTGGTATGATTTACTCTGTGTGAAAGGGTAATGTTGTATCTCATAAAACATGCTGAATTAAAACTTCCTGTGTAATAGTGTGTTTTATGTTGTTTAAATGTGAAACATGAATACATTGTGATGTACGCAGAACCAGTGAAACAAACATATCAGCTCCAGGGGAATGAAAGCTTAGCATCATACTGATATAACCATTATGGCATTCATAGCTGCACACATAAATACTGTATGAATACTAGACATGCTATTTCCATTAGTGACATCACATTGTTAACCTAATATTTAGCCTGTATATTATATGGAAAACTGATCTTGGTTGCATAGTTGGAACGATATCGAGATACAATATGTTTAACCATATTAACAAGTCCACAATATAGTTATTTATTTTTCCCATTAATTCTATTACTTAAAGTGGACCTGTCATAATACTGTTAAATTCACCATATACATACCTAAGCATTTCTCAAATACAATTGTGTTGAAATAAACCTTTGTGCTCCATGTAGTTACAGTCAAGGCTGCCATCAGAAACTGTGGGGCCCAGTACAAATGTAACAGGCAGGAACCCTCCTTCCTTCTCTCACTCCATTCTCAGTTTTAATTTATCCTTAAACTAACATTTGCTTTCCCCCCATTGTCTCCACACACCCTCCATTCCCGGTTCTGACCCCTGCAGTAGTTTACTTACCTCTCTGCTTATCTGCTTATTATTGCTGTCTCCTCTCCATTGACAGCGTTGTGACGTCATTAATCAGATGACATCAGCGACATTGCAGGGATCTTCTCTGTCTTGTCGCCCGTCTCTGTCAGGAGATGCGCACCTGGGGGGCTGGGACTGGGGCAATGGCAGCATGTGGTGAGTGGAGGCGGATGTGTTGCCTAAAAGGGAACCCACTGCTGCATCCCGTAATTCAGTGCGGAGGCCTCCCCACCGCCCTTCTCCTTACATCCCCGACTGTTGACTAGAAATGGAGCCACCTATGTCTCTTAATTCAGTGAGTTCCACTAATAAATCTGTTTGGGCCCCATATTGTTTTACTCCCTGTACCCCCCTGATGGGGGGCCTGGTTACAGTCAGTGTAATAATCATCTTGATATAAATTGTATAAAGTTGCTTGACATTAAAAATACTCCCACACACGGACAAATCCAGTTGGCATGTATGTGGCTTACCACGTTGCTTTGGGCCTATGGAGATGCAGTTATTTTATGCAACTGCTAAGTGATCTACGCAATTATATTAAATTGGCCACAGATTTGTGTCCTGCTGTTCGGCTGAATCTGCATATATTAGGCCAGAACTCTCATTTAAATACAGTACAGGGTATGATAAGTGCAAGGGAATTGCGTAAGGCACACAAGACCAATAAGGAGATGCCTGTCCATAAAGGCATGATAAAGTAGTATGACAGTCTATTCCATTCCCTTACAGGTGGTCTGTGTTCATTTGAGTCCCATCTCTCAGCTGCCATGCCCCTCCAAGCTTCTAGAGAGACTTGCCTACACTCACCTCACACGCTTCCTTTCCGCAAACAACCTGTTGGATCCTCTTCAGTCTGGCTTTCGTTCTCAACACTCCACAGAGACTGCGTTGACTAAGGTTGTCAATGATCTGATCATTGCTAAAACTAAACGCTATTACTCTCTCCTAATTCTCCTGGATCTCTCGGCTGCATTTGACACTCTTGACCACTCTCTTCTCATACAAACTCTGCAATCCCTAGGTCTTCAAGACACTGTTCTATCCTGGTTCTCATCCTACCTTTCTAATCGCTCTTTCACTGTTAATTTCTCTGGGGCCCCCTCTGCTCCGCTTCCTTTTTCAGTTGGAGTACCGCAAGGCTCAGTGCTAGGTCCTCTGCTGTTCTCTATCTATACTGCTTCTCTTGGAAATCTAATAAGTTCCTTTGGATTTTAGTATCATCTCTATACGGATGATATCCAAATTTATCTATCCTCTCCTGATCTCTCGATATCTGTGTTGTCCCGTGTAACTGACTGTCTTTCTGCCATATCATCCTGGATGTCCTCTCGCCAACTCAATCTTAATCTTTCTAAAACAGAGTTAATAATATTCCCACCCGCCAACAAGAGCATACCTGACATTTCTATCTCTGTTGATAACATGACCATAAATTCCACCCCACAAGCTCGCTGGCTAAGTGTAATCCTTGACTCTCACCTATCCTTTGTTCTCCACATTTACTCTATATCAAATCATGTTACATACATCTAAAGAACATTTCCAAAATTCACACATATCTCACGCAAGACACTGCTAAAACCTTAATTCATGTACCCATCATCTCCCGCATTGACTATTGCAATTCCCTCCTTACTCGTCTTCCTCAAAACAGACTCAAACCCCTATAATCTATTTTGCACGCTTCTGCAAGATTGATTTTCCTTGCAAATCGTTATTCCTCGGTTGAATCACTCTGTATGTCTCTACACTGGCTGCCTGTTTTCTATCGAATCCAATATAAAATACTTTTACTAACTTACAAGGCCATCAACAAAGCTGCACCAACATACATTACCTCTCTTGTCTCAAAATATCTCCCAACTCTGCAAATCCGTTCTGCACAAGATATGCATCTCTCATCCACCCTCATTACATCCTCCCATTCCCAGATACAGGACTTTTTTCGGGCTGCACCCACTCTATGGAATTCTCTCCCTCGCACAATAAAAATCTCCTCTGGTCTACAAACTTTCAAGCGTTTTCTGAAAACCAACCTCTTCAGACAAGATTATTATATTCCTCAACCACCCTCTTAACCTCACTACCTTACCCTATTACCCGTTACACAATTTCACACAAGACAACTACCCCCTGATCAACATTGTTGTGTGACAGGATCATTTAGCTTATGAGTCACTTTTACCTTTGCAGTCTGGCTGAGCCGAAATGCAAAATGTAGACTTAACCTCATGTATCAAACTCCCATTGTCCCATAGATTGTAAGCTTGCGATCAGGGCCTTCTCACCTCTTTGTCTGTTTTACCCAGTTTGTTTATTAATTTACTATGTTTGTCCCCAATTGTAAAGCGCTACGGAATATGTTGGCGCTATATAAATAAATGATGATGATGATGATGATTTGAGTGTTATATTCAAATATATTTCACTTTATCTGGGTTTTGTAACCAAAATGGCATGGAAAAGGCTTAATGCAAAGTACAGAAAAGTTAAATAAAATAAATAAACAAATGCTGAGCTTAAAAAAAATCTGTTGAAAGTAAAAATAACATTTGTCTAACTCTTGAAAGAAATGTCCTGTCTGACTAATAAGATATGGGCCTGTTTATAATCCCTTCTGAGCATGGGGAGTGGAAATAATAAAAAACAATGTCAGAGGCTGCAGAGCTGATACCATTGTTGACACACAAATAGGACTAAGCACATGCCCTGTAGCTTTATTAATTTACTACCACTCTCCAGAAAATACATCCAATCAGGGCCTTCTTATCTAAAAGGCTGACTAGGCTGCAGCCAAGGGTGCAAGGCGTTTGTGGAGCACAACTTTTTTGGGTGTGTAAAACTGAGACAGATATGTATTATGTATTGTAGTCCTTAATCCATACAATGACATAAAAACATTATTCAAGTTATAAGAGCAGCTCATCTGCTTAATGTCTCATCATCAATGCTGTGGTAGTGGTGCTTGTAAGAGAGAATCTCATTCAGTTTGGGGAAGTACTTGGGATTTCCCTGGGATTCCCCTAGTGATCTGATAATACCACCACCATTAGCAGTGATTATGAAATGATAAACCGAAGTGCTGCTCGTACAAGAAGAAGTGTGGGATAGCACAGTGCAATCAGTATGTCCTTAAGATAAAGGGCAACTAGCCATTACTGTAGCAGTTATTGATGACAGAGGAGAACAGGAACATAACGGAACATGGGCTAACACCTGAGTGGCTGAACAACAAACAACTTTTTATAACCTAAAATGTATTTTCAATGGTTGTGTTTGAACTAACACCCTTCACATAAAGGAAAAAGAGAACACACACAAGGCAATTTACAGTTGACAACAGTCATTTTTTTGTGTTAAACAAATATACGGTATGTAATATGGCAACATAGTGAACTTTGCATGAAGTACAGTAAAAATAAAAAAATGTTAACTTGAGGGGAAAAAAATTAAATGAACTCTAATCTAAACAAATACTCTTATATATGCTTTGCACAGTATTTTGGAATGATTACATTGCTAACATACAAACTACCTTTTTTCTTTCTTAGAAGATTTGATAAATCTATCCCTTAGGGTCTTATTTATCACAAACAGCTCCTTTGTGTAATGAGTCAGTTTGCCAGATTTGGGCTTTCAGTTCATAAAAAAAAAGCTTAAAAATAGATAAGATCTTTTAAAAGACATGTAAACATGTTTAAACACTCCAGAGAATAAAGCATTTTTTTTAATGATTTTAATCTGCTATTGCTGTCGTGAGCTGGTGATAACAGAACAGGTATTACAGGGAAAGCAACACATCTCCAGTGATGACCCTGCGAAATGTTGAATGAGCAATCTCTGACCGGCAGATTCTCAAAACCCATTTAACACATGTGAGCAGAAGAGGAGGACGAAGGTAAGAGATGAAGAGAGGAGCAGTGGAAGAAGGAGGGAGAAGGTGCAGGACAAGAGGAAAAAGTTGTAAAGGTCACAAGGGAAAGTGCATGTTTTGGGCAATTGATGGGGGGTAGATAGAGAGAGACAGACACTCAAACGGGAAAAAAGGAAGGACACTCCCCACACACATGGGGGGTGGCAAAGAGAGACAGATGAGGAGGCAAAGGTGCACATACAGAATTAGAGATCAGACACACAAAGAGGGCGAAAGAAGAGAATGGACACACACAGCGGGGAGAACGAGAGGCACACAAAAACAAAGGGGGGAGCGAAGGGAGAGAGATTGGCATAGATGGGAGAGGGGAAGAGACTGGCACAGAGACATGAGGTGAAGAGACGCTGGCATAGACCGGAACGGGAGAGAGACTGGCAAAGATGAGAAGAAAGACTGGCACAAATGGAAAGAGAGACTGGCACAGAGAGAGGAGGGGGAGAGAGGCTGGCAGAGATGGAAGAAATGCCGAGAGGCTGCAAACAGAAAGAGGACATGCACAGTGTCACGGCTAACGGCTATTGTCATAAGCTTGTAGAACAGGTGGTAGATGTCTTAACTTGTAGCAGCCGCCTTTTCCATAGAGCTTGTCGTACTCACAGGTACTCAGATGCTCCCAGGTCTTAAAATCAGCGTATTAAAAGCTCATGGATATAACCATAGCACGGGCAAGGGGATGATGGCAGGAGATACGTGAAGCCAAGAACAGGCAGAGGTCACAGGGCAAAAGCAGGCAGCGAGGTAAGGTCCAGGCAAAGGGTCAGGTTTGGCAGAAAGACAGGATATCCGAGTCACAGGCAGAAGTCAGGGTCACCAGCAATAAATCACTGTCCAAAAAATAAGCCAGAGGTCATACACAGAAAGATCTATCCAGAAGTACAGGAACAGAGTAGAGGTCAGCAGTCAGGAAACTGAACACTATTAATGGTAGGGAGGCTAAGCGCTGCCTGCCCTAAATACTGACAGTGGCCAATTAGGAGCAAGCTCCAAAAAACAAGATAATGTGTCCCAGCTGAAACAAAGAACCAACTGGGCACGCGCCCAGCTACCACCTTGCTGGGTCGTGGCGTTATTTCATTCATTATACACTCGCCCAGCTGTGTATACATGCTGGGACGCAGAGGAGACTGGGAACGGGTTGAGGAGGAAGTGACATCCCGGTCGTCATGACAATGGGCGAGACGAGGGGCACAAACAACAAGTGAGCCGCAGTGGCTTGTAGTGAAGCCACTGTTTGTAGCACAGAGAAGCTTGAACAAACAGGAGGAAGACAGATAGCTTGGCACAGGCATGAAATGGATTCAGAGACTAACATAGGCAGTTAAACGGAAGTGAGGCTAGTGAAAACAGGATGAGCACAGATGTCGGCACAGATAGGGAAGGATAAACTGGCTGGTACAGACGTGAAAAGGATAGAGGTTGGTGCAAACAGGTGAAGGAGAGAGAGACTGGCACAGTCAAGAGGAGGGGAAAGAAGCTGATGGAGACAATGGGAGGGGAGAGAGAATGGCACAGACAGGAAATATGGCTCCAGTGCAGAACTTAACAATGCAGTACTGGCATCTATGTAAATTAGCTTTCATTTATTTTAAACATGCAAAAAATTAGGCACAGTGACAGTGTCAGCGCCACCTGCATGATATAGCCCTGGGCGGCCACCATTGACTTCTTAGAAAACAAACAAAATAAGATTTGTTCGTTAGACTATAAATAACATCTTAATTTAACTGTCATGGATCTTGACACTGTAAAGGTTTTGGAATATAGGCAAGCACTAGTCCTCTGTAAATGATATATCTATTTCTCTATCTCTGTACTGGTGAGCTAATCCTCGGCTCCGCCTGGCCACTAATCCCTGATTTGCGGTGCAGTACGCTGCTGCGGCTTCTCCACCACCCACAAACTATGTGAAATGGAACAAGGAAGCAACTACAGTCACTGAGATCAAAGTAGGCTACTATTAGTTTTCTTAAATTGAAACAGTATCTTTATTAGAATTGGTAACAGAGGAAGAACTATAACAGTCACAATCTGGTTTGGACTCCAGCAGACCTGCTAACCTATTTTATTCTTGATACTTTTTGGCTACCAATGTTTATAAAGATACTGCTTCAACTTAAGAAAAATAACAGTGCCTTCCCTTGTTTTTAGTAAATGCGGTCAGTTCCTTGTTACATTTCACACTGTAAAGGTTTTGGTATGATAAATCTACAGTATGCTAACACTAGTAACATTATATTGATATTACGATTTAACAATAATATATTTATATAATTATTTAAACATATTCGGAATCAATGCATTTTCTATAATGGAAACATTGCATGAGTCTTTAATAAATGTATTTTGGGGTCTGTTTATTAAGACCCTTATGTTAAGCAAATTTTCGATCACTGCTTATCGCAGCAAGCAAATCTTTTCTAGGCAATTTAAGAAAGAAATGTCACATGTAAAGCTGCTGGCCTTTATAAATAGTTACCCCCTCCCCCCCATGCTTTCAGCATGGGCATTTAAATTAGTGTAACATAACTGCAAAAGTGTTATGCAACAATTATGCAAGAATTGCCCCATAATACATATATAGTAATATATATAATGCTTTCTAAATAAATTTTCAGAAAATGCTGTTGGTTATTTGATTTGTAATAAATCAACTGTTCAGTCCAGTATTTTAAAACATATGTTCTTTTTATGAATATAAGAGAGTGATGATACACATGAAAATTGGGAAAGAAGCATTCTGAAATACAAGTTAAAAGAACAGCTTTAAGTGACTTTGAGAATAGCATTCTCTATGCAGTTTCCCTTCTATATCATTGATGTGTCAGAGCCGTTCTGCATGGAAGCCAAGGCATAATTATAATCTTTTCATGTGTCATAACACATCTCTAATTGGCATGAGTTCCCTCAAACAGATTTTTTTCACACACAGATTTTCAGAACCAGAAAAGGGATGTAGTCAGGCGCCCATACAGACAGTTTTGGCAAAGAGTGAGAAAACTGCCTGGGCAAGGGCCAACCAAACACCCACTGAGACACTTAAAAGCTTGCCGCCTGCTTATTCCCCTCTTCTAAATTGACAATACGACACTGGATTAAGTGCTACTAATTTAATAAAACTCATCTCATCAATGTGTAGCTGTATGTGAAAGATTTAGAGAACACGAATGATCAGCCTCAGGGTAACTATGTATCAAAGTCCACTAGATTTCAAGCATCTAACTGATCAAAATCCCATTGTGCAGAGATTTCTGGGTCTAGAAATCTAATCAAATAGGGGGACGGAAATACGCTGAGTTCATGATCAGCTTCTGAAAAAAAATTCACACTGTAACTGAATTATTGTTGACACAATGTCTGGAAATGTGTAATGTATGTAACTATTTACAGAAATTGACCTCTATTAAAATAGAAACACAAATGACAACTTTGTACACTTCTGTGAAATAAGCTGATTAGGAGTCCAAATGCTTAAATATATTTATTGTATAATGACTGTGGTGATGAATTGCATTAGGCTACATGAAGCTTTTACAACTGTGAAATGTAATAATTTGCTCGAATATTTCTTTGTGTGAGATTGAATCCTATATTTTCTTATTTCTTTGCTAGTGTTCTACTGGCTGAAAATGTGTGGATACATTTATTAATTTAGCTTAACTATATGGAAATGCATGAATAATTATGGATATTTAACTATATCCCTCAATATATGATGGCAGCTAAGAGGTTTACCATTGGACCTCTAGGGGAGCACTGCCCATTCCTACTGGGAAGCAGCCTGGTCCTTCCAGCCATACTGAACCCCTATAACTCAACACAAACCCATAAATAGGGTTGGCTTTAGAAAAAACATTGATTGGGCAGAAACCATGATGGTGTAATCTCCAGTGGCTACATACATTATCACATGCCTTATTATCAGCCATAAAGTACATAACACATTCACAGCTACATTATTATTTAAACCCCCTTATTGCACAGACTTCCATTGATTTTTTGTTATGCATCCCCCTTTGGATTTGTGTTACTACATTTAATTTTTATTTCAACAACTAATCATGCATACAATTTTCACTCATTTTAACCAGAGCTAACTGTGGATGCTTGCATGTGTAGTAGTTTCCTAGTCTCAACTCCGGTTCAGTAAACAGCTACCAGGGAAGATGTACTTACATAATGAGCAGTCACTCCAAAATTTAGAAACCGTTGCCTGCTGAGCCATATCCCATGCCAAGGTACAGTATAAAATAAATTGAAAGTTAAAACATATTTGGCTCCCAGTGTATTGCACTGAGCCATTCCTGTTGCTAAATACGCAAATTGAAGCATATTTGCTGAGAGGCATACAGAGACATATCCAGTAGCAAGTCTAATATACAGAGTAATATATGGTGCCAGGTGTAATACGCAGGACAATGGAGACAAAAAATATGATCTGTATTGTAGCACCAATGTGACAACATGTCTTGCTCCATGGAGCTTCATCAGGGAAATGTTTGATTTTAAATGTTTAATCATCATCAGCACCAGCTATTTATATAGCACCACTAATTCCACAGCGCTGTACATAGAACTCACTCCCATCAGTCCCTGCCCCATTGGAGCTTACAGTCTAAATTCCATAACATACACACACAGACAGAGAGACTAGGGTCAATTTGATAGAAGCCAATTATCCTACTAGTATGTGTTTGGAGTATGGGAGGAAACTGGAGCACCCAGAGGAAACCCACGCAAACACAGGGAGAACATACAAACTCCACACATATGGTCGAGAATCAAACTCATGACCCCAGTGTTGTAAGGCAGAAGTGCTAACCACTGAGCCACCGTGCATGATTTATTTAATCAAATGGTGGCACCAGGAGAAGTGAGATTTCTTCATTTGTTTACTGTTGGAAATGTCCATTTCCATACTGCCCTATATGGAGTTTTATGTATTTACATTATAATAAATAAACAGTGAAAATATAGATAAGATTCATAAACACAGTTGTTTACTGGCCAGGAGAAAAACCAAAATAACTGAAGTGCCTGCCAGCAATGTTGATATAGTGGTCGATTGATGAAGAAGAATTAGATTGCAGTGTCACTCTGGATGATCCTCACATGCTTTCAAAGGCAGATTTCAATACCTTTGCAAATCAAATTGCTCAGTAATCAATAAAATCCAAGACAGCTGCTTTCAAGAAGATCCCTCACATTTTGCCCACAGAACATCAGATGTTGATGAGATACAAGTAGGCAACACTGAGGCCTCATACACTATTATTACTCAACCACAAATCATCACACACTGGCAAATCTAGATTACCTGGATTATAGAGGACTCTGTAATAATATAAGAATAAAAGGCCTTCCTGAATCAGTAGACAACTCTACCTTATACTACACAGTAACTCAGAACTTTCTACAGGAGTAACCTCCTTGTGATTTTTCCATATATTACCCTAGGTACAAAGGGCTTTTACTCCCAGAGGAATACATCCATGTGTCACTGCTTGGTGATCTTCCCCTCCGTGTTAGTTCAAAGTGATGTATAGCAAGTGAAAAAATTAAAAATACAACATAGTGTGACATTGTTTAAACTATAATACCGCAAAAATATGAAAACATTCCAGAACAATAAAAGTTGTTGATATGATTCAATCCATATAATATGTTCCAACACAGTATAACTCCTATGTGGTTCCACTTACTAGACAATCTATTTAAAATCGCCTTCAGTAGATAAATTGCAGTGTGTTAAGTTGGTTGGTCCTTCACCACAAAGACCCTTCAGTGATAACACTTACTAGAGGAAAAATTGCAAAAGGCGTAGTATCAGAATACTTGGGATCTTTATCTTCCCTCTTTAATGATGTTGAATACTCCTCCCAGGTGTAATCTCTCAGTATGAATATGAGAAAAGATCAGATAGAAACAGATATGAGCATGAAGGTAAAAAATCCCCAGGGTTTCTGCACAGTATCTGTTCCTCTGGTTCTTTAGATGGGGTCTTTCCCATTCCAGAATTCACAGCCCTCTCACAAAGCGTTCTCCTGTACTTCTCTTGATGATTAATGGTAGTTAATGAAGGAAGGTAGATAGCAGAATACAATATCAGTCATGTAGTATATCATTTACAATATTTAAAACATAGTCTGCAAAAGTCCCTCTAGTTCCTCTGTCCTTTTACCTTGGAAGAACTAAAGCACTCTTTGATAAGACAATTTGTCAGAGTGCCTGAAGTTGTTTCACACAATCGGGGCACAAATGCACACTAGGGGGTAAATGTATCAAGCTGAGAGTTTTCCTGCAAGTTTGAAAAGTGGAGATGTTGCCTATAGCAACCAATCAGATTCTAGCTATCATTTTGTAGAATGTATTAAATAAATGATAGCTAGAATCTGATTGGTTTTTCAAACCCGCCGAAAAACTCTCAGCTTGATACATTTACCCCAAGATGTTCTTTGAAGAAGTTGACTGAACAAATGATTCCCTTGTCCTGTATACATGTTACTTATCATACTGCCTCAAAATCTGACTGTCACAACAAGACCCAACTGGGTATGTGTTACATATGGGTGCGGAAAGATTAATCATACCAAAACCTCCTGGTCTGTAAAAAATGACTAAAATCACCCCATAAAATGTCTCAAAATTACTATTAAACATTAAATATTGCCACCACTATTAAGAATATTATTATTATTATTATTATTATTATTATTATTAATATTATTATTATTTATAAGGTGCCACACAAGGTCTGCAGTGCTGAACAATGGGGGTCCGAGCAGATGGACAAAATGCATAATGGACAAAAAGCAACAAAATAACAGACAGATTAAGCAAAAGTCACAATGTTTATTGTGATAACAAATTGTCATACATAAATAAAATATAGAAACAGAAAAAATACATATATGTTTCAGGTAATCTGCTTGTTAGGAGGAAGGCTTACATTTATACAAATTCTAGGTTAACCCCCCAAAAATGAACAATTTTTAAAATAATTGCATTGTTTTTTAAATTTTCATTCTTGCTCAAACCCCCCTTCTTGTTATCACTGAAAATGAAAAAGGTGTGTTGGTATGCTAATCTGTTTTAACATGATTAGATTAAATTGAGTACTTTAGAGGAATATATTTTCCCTATAAGTTCCTTAGATGGCATGTATATATCATTGACACAAGTTATCTGACAATTTCCTGGTCACACAGGTCTTCTTAAACATGGATTATGGAAAGTATTGCTTTAATCCATTAAGTATCCCATAACAATATACACAGAACTTACAGTGATCCAAATATGGTCGTTTCTATCCAAAGTAATTTTAATCAAGCTTTTATGATAATACACAATACACAATAATAATGGTTTATTGCTGTTCGGCAACACTAGGGCAGCTCTGATTAAATAATCAAGATAACGATTTTAAAGTAACTCCAGTCTTTCGGATAGTTCCTCACAACAGTAATATAGCATTTTCTTTGTTATGCTGCTCAGCCTATTCACAACAATATCAAATCATCACTAATGGTATAGTAAGAAATTCAGTACTTAGCCAATAATGATTTTTATATAAAAGTAAGTAAATTGGGGAAAATTTTGATTGGTTAGAATGTAAGTTTGGTCCTAATGGTACATGTAAATGTTAACATGTGCAGTGGCCACACTAGAACCCATTGTTGTCCCTCAATGTTGTATATAGAATGTATGATCCAAAATAAAATATTGTTTATGCTTAAATCACATCTATCAATAGCAAATATAATTGAGTAGGTGGACCTTGAAAAATAATATTACCATAGATGGTAAATCGTAATGTCTCTAATCCAACTTTGTTTATTTAAAAAAAACAGTACTGTATCAGCAAGGAAGTTAGGGGACTGTTTTAACAATTGAATGTAAATAAAAAAAAATTACCAATTGTCCCACAGTTTAGGAAAGTGATTTTCAAGAAAACCTCCTCATTTGGAAATGCCAGGCAGCCAATCTACATGTTCCACTCCAGCCACTTTCCAGTTTTGTTATTCTCCCTGTATGCTTCATCCCCCCACCACTTGACTCACTTGAAGGTGCTGCCAAGGATGGGGAGAGAGCAAGATTTCCTTCATTGCTTTTTTGGGTTTGACTGCCTCCTCTATATTTCCCCCTGTACATGTGCAGTTTGAGCCAACTTTGCACCCCCCCAATAATAGCAGATTTGGCAGGATGCTGGGGAAGCAGCACACCTCAGATGCATAGGGAAACTGAAGTATGCTAATTATGCTTGCCACCAGATAATGATCTGCATATTAGGCTGGGTATCAGATATGTCTCTCTATTTTAGACTTGCCACCAGATATAGATTTTAGACTTAGTACCAGATATGGATTTTAGACTTGGCATCTATATGACTAGGCATATTAGAGATGACACTAGGGATTATTTTGCATATTACACTTCACACCAGATATAATGCTGCATATTACACTTGGTACCAGATATGGCTGTGCATATTAGGCTGTCAATATGGAATATTAGACTTGGCATCTGGTGTGGATTGGTAAATTAGACATGTCTGCAGGTATGGTTCAGTTTGGTATATTTGTCTGCAGCCATGGCTCAGCTTTGTATCCTTGTCACCAGGCATGGCTCAGCACTTTGTATCATCTACACAATATAGTTTTAGCTTCAACTATGACTTCACATATTATACCCTGGATTATATATGTCTCAGCATATGTTGACTCCTAAAATTTGGAGTGCTTAGATTTTGGACATATTTGTTGCTGAACCATGAAGCTGCTCTGTTGATTGTGTGATCTGGTTTAGTAAAGAGACAGCAAGGCAGGCGCTTTAGGACACTGAGAGACGCATGTGGACATGATCTTCAGCGATAGCTATGCTTTTTTTAATGCAGGAACTCACCTTAATTTCAACTACAGTGAGGAGGTGGCATAGTTTCTGACAATGAGGTGAGCTCAATGTGGCTGTGATATAGCTGTCATAATTATACGTAGCTGCTGGTGTATCATTCACCCCCCCACGATTTCTGCTCAGGATCCATTTTGTCTAAACCAGGCCGGATGCAAAAAATGCTATATTGAACATATAAAAAATATAAGAAAATGATTTCATGTTTATTATAGTACACACGTTACCTTGCTCTATCATTATCTCCAGGGTCGGCTGGCAAATTTTAGCCTGGGGGGCAGGACTTGACTCAGCAGCCTATTAGGAACATTTTAAAGGAAATAAATGCAGGTGGCCCAGTGACCCAGACCAAGGTCGCCCACTATGGGACCAGACTTGGGGGCAGATGCCCCCCTGCCCATGATTACCTCTAACTATTGCAGGCATTAGTTGCTGTTCCATTCTATTGTGGGATTTCTCTGTGTGGCATGTTCCTTTTCCCTGGTGTGTAGTATTATCCAGAGATGTGTATTGTCTTCAACAAAATGGCTGCTGCACTGCAGGCTTATTCTGGCAAAGTAACCTGCAGCCGGCGACTGAATGAAGAGAATACAAATACTTCATAAACAAGGATGTTTTGTTCTAGAAAGATTGCCTTGTGACTAGAGACCTGAGGATACCTGAGAGACATGTAATCTTACTTCATGCCTGAGAGGGCATGAAGATCACAAGGGAGAGCTGTGAGTTAAGATTTTAAACCTCACAATGTCTGTCAATGTCCACTGGGAAATTCAGTGAATCGATAGAAACTGGAGCAATGACTATCCAGAATGAATGTGTGTGTGTGTAACAGCCTGCAAATAATAGTAAGTGTTCTTAGATAGTGAGTGGCATTGTATGAACATATGGACACGTGTAGTCAATAAGGATATGTGGGACTGTGGCAGCACAGTACCAGTACCCAGATTTTGATGTTTTTTCATGAGTTAAAACTGCAGAGATTTGTTTTCCCATTGAAGCCTTGTTTATGTTTTATAGCTAATTTTTACTCACCTGCTCTCTCCCCGGATGGGGATGTTTTACCTGAGGCGTCATAGTTCATCTCACTGGCCTGGCTGAAGGATGTTGTGGAGGGGGTGTGTGATTTGGAAAGCCCAATTAGAAGCTGCAATAGTGTAAACTGGTTCTCTCACCTTTCCTCCCTCTAGTAACCATTTAAAAGTGGTGAACTTCAAAGTTTTACTAGTTCTATATTACAGAAATGAAGCAAAATGGCTGCATGAAGCTGGCCTAGGTGCTCTGGGGAAGGAAATGAGTAAAATGTAGCTATTCCTTAGTAACGCAGCTTGAGGTAAGTCATGCGAGCAAGAGAAAATCATAACTGTCTTTATTACGCTTGTCTCAAATGTACATTTTAATATTTTTATGACATTGGTATTTCTGCACAAAAATAATGCGCAAAAATAAAATGAAATGCTTATATGAAAAAACTTATAAAAGAAAGAAAACGTGTCTGTTACCTTCCACTAAAGCAGCAATACCTCCCTACATGCACAATTTCCATTCTTGAATACAATATGAAATTTATGTATGTAGGTGCAGGGAATTTACCAGCCACTAGCCCACATTAAGCAAGGATGGCCCTGTCCTCCAATCAGAAATGGCTAAATTTGACATCCCCGTAGTCACCACCATGTGTCTGTACAATGCAATTCTGCAAAATTAGGAGCATGTAACAAGTTGTCACTTACTCTTTTGCAAATGACCATTAGGGACTCATTTCTGGCTAAAGACTTTGCAAACACCAATATATTTTTATTATGAATGAATATACTCAGCTAAACATAGAACATAGGGCACTTTCAATTGCTTTAAATGTGTGTAGGAAAATATACCTCCAAAATGCCACTTTATCTTGTATCTCTACCTAATGTAACAGTGGTTTGAAATTCCCTAACCTGAAGCTCCCATGTGCCAGATCGTTGAAACTAAACATGTTGTAATCCATAATTGTGCAGGATTTATTTAATTTAGTGTTTTATTTATAGTTGGATGGGGAATGTAATGTCTTTCTAGTGCTGTGCACTAAGATCTGTCAATTTTTATTGTGGATTTTCATTGAGTTCTCCTAGCTCAGAAGCAAGATCATTAAGAAGAATGCTTTATCTCCAGGCTCTTGTCAGGGTACGCTGTAAATAGAGATGAACTGAAGCAGCCTGATCTCCACTCCACATGGCTTTTATAATGCTCTAAGTTTAACAGGTACCAGTGTAACATTCACTACTGGGGCTGGGTATATCTCCCTTTGAGAAACTTTGTGTGTGAGCAGTCTAGTGCACAAAGAAATCTCTTTCTCACATATAAGGATGCAGTGAAGGAGGATAGAGTTTGTAGCAGCTATATAAAAATGAGGGTGCAATGGTGTGTTGTTTCAGAAGCAGGGAATGCACAAAATGCAACAGCAACGAGGATCCAAAATTACTTGTGTTATTTATTTAAAGTACTACTCAATGATTCAGCTCTACCGCAACAAGTAATCCTAAGTATTGTCATTTTATTTTTCAAGCCATAGTCTTATCGATTAAGAATAAAGTCTTTTGAAGCAAAAGATCTATACTAAAATATATGACATAATAAAATATTACATTTGTATTTAGTAAATAATGCTTTCTCAGACTACTGCAATCTATGTTACAATACATACTTTTTAGGCGAATGTGGCTAATGTCAAAGCAGCTTTTGCAATTATTCTTTGAGGAAACACAAAGGAACAGGGGATGAGATGGGTGGGGCTAGAATGCCCTGTACCTAATCTAAACACTAGGGCCTGATTCATTAAGGATCTTAAATGAAGAGGTATCTTATTTCAGTCTCCTGGACAAAACCATGTTACAATGCAAGGGGTGCAAACTAGATTTTTTGTTTTGCACATAAGTTAAATACTGACAGTTTTTTCATGTAGCACACAAATATCAACTTTAAATTTCAGTGTACAAATAAGCTATCAAGTATTTGTGTGCTACATGAAAAAACAGCCAGTATTTAACTTATGTGCAAAACAAAAAACTAGTTTGCATTGTAATATGGTTTTGTCCAGGAGACTAAAATAAGATACTTCCTCATTTAAGATCCTTAATGAATCAGGCCCCTTATCTTGTGCAAAAGTTAAGATGCTTATTTTTAAGAAGAAACGGGGAGATAAGAGTGAAGTTAACATGGATTTTCATCTTAACTTAAGAAATTCTTCACTTACGCAGTGGATTTGGCTTCTTATCTCCCTTTTCTGAGCATGCACAGAGTGGATTTGCTTAAGATAAGCAAAAAACGGCAGATAAGATCACTAATGAATCAGGCCCTAGAATGTTAACAACAGCACAGAGTATTTTAGCTTAACCTACTCATGCATATACTCTGCAGGTATGTAAAGTGGGAGGGGCTAAGCCAACATGTATCCAGTCTGTCTGAATATCTAAATAGTAATGTCACAGATGTGATGTGCAGTTTATGTCAAATTGTTGTAGTGATTGTAGTGTCAAAAACATCTCTATATGAAGAAAAATCCATGCACCTATCTTTTCTTAAGAATTCTGTATTTAAAAATGAAGATTTTTCTTAAAGTAAATATGCAGATTTTATGGTGACTTTGCTAATGACCTTATGTTTGTCCTCAGTGGGCACATAAGCATGCTATTTTATATTCCTCAATATGTGGTAATGTATTTAAAGGAAATCATTTAATAGAGATGAGCGAAGATCTAATTGAATCCTATACAAATCGAGTTTTGCAACAGAACCGGCTGTTTTGGTGAGGAATAAAGTTCCAGTACCAAAAGCGTCCAGTTTCACCATTCCACTTCACAGTATTCCACTCTGTACCGAGACCCTGATGGTCTGTTCATTCATCTGTGCAGGGTAATTGGGGTAGGACTGGAAACACTTAAGTCAAATTCTGCTGGCAAAACGTGCAAAATGTAACAGCCTAATGCAGTAATAGGCTAATATTTTTGCAGAAATTGTAATTGTAAAGCACTACGGAATTTGCTGGCGCTATGTAAATAAATGATGATTATGTTGATAATATTTTGGGAAATTTTCACTCATTTCTATAATTTTAACTTTATTGTCTAGTCAAAATGGAACAAATACCCAGCCTCTTTTATGTTTTGTTGTTTGCCCCTGCTTTTCTGTCTTTTTACTCCTGTTCCTGGCTTTATCATTGCAAGCCTGCTATGTGTGACTTGTGTAGAAACAGAGAATTATTTTCTATACAAACATATCAAGTTCTTACGCAGCCAGCTGTGCTTTGTCCTGCAGGGTTTGTACAAATCTATGTATTTAGTGTTTTCACTACACTAAAAATGAATAAAAAAAATAAAAATGAATAAAAAAAATAGTTTTTGATGAGTTGTGCAGTGCTTTACTCAAATGAATTCATGTGAAAATGCACTTAAACAATATAATATAAATAACTTCCAATTCCAATTCCATTTGAACAGAACTAATCAATCGGTGTGATGGTTCACTAGTTTGCCAGGACTTATGTTGGCGGGGAAAGAGCATGCCAGTCCACGGTTTGTTACGTTGCGCCATTAATACTCAGAAGATGCCCCTCTCTGATCTTCTAAATAAATGGGGGACCCTAGTCAATGCGCTGGCCCACAGGCATGTTCAGTAAAGCAGAGCAAGGGCTTGGGGAGGGTGGACCAGATCTTACTTGCCTCTGGCACCTTAGCGGCTGCATCCTTTGCAGTGGCCATAGATCCACCACTATATATTGCCAAATGTGGTTGTCAAGCTGCCAGGCTTCATTTAAGACACATCCACTTGTAGTAGATTGTGTAGGTTGGGAAGGGTAAATCATGCATTTCATCTACCAACAATGTTTATCAGGGCCTGATTAAGGGTTCTGGCCACCCTAGGTTAATACGGCCGCAGCGCCCCCCCCCCCCCTCCCTGAATATATAAGTGTATAGGAACACTCCTGTATATGAATGTTCAGGTGTATTCTCCAGCATTCAAATTTAGACAGATTGTGCCATTGTCTCTTACCTGTCCTTGCTCTTCTCTCTTGCAACTTTGTTATCCTCTCACTGGCTTCTGGAAAGTTGGTGTCCTGTTTTGAAAATGCAAAAATTTATTATAATGCAAAATGTTAACAAACCCTGAATGATTTGGCCCTTTAGTTAAAAAAAACCACTCCATTATGGCCAGCTAAAAGTACCCCATTGTACAGGCATATATAAGCAATATCTGAATATTTGTGGTCAATCAAATACAAAACTCTACCAGCCCCATCTCACTAATATTTAGTATTCTAGTGATTGCTGAGACCACAGAGAGCATCCATGTAACTGCCACACAATCATGAGATTATGCCCCCCAAAGCTTCTCTATTTTTTAAATACCCCTGCAGCCATTTTCCTGTAGCTATCCCCCCCTGTCACATCAAAACTCCCCCAGTCACATATATCAGTCCCCCTCCTCTGCCCTCCTTCACACATATAAACCTCTCTCCCTCCCTATAGATTTTCATGGCAGCCCCCCTCTCCCACCCTATAAATATGCATGGCAGTCCCCCCCTCTCCCTCACTATATATATGCAAGGCAGTCCCCCCCTTTCCCTCCCTATAGATATGCATGGCAGTCCACCCCCTTCACTTACCTGTAGTTGAGTTGTGCTGGCCAGCGCCACTCCTCGCTCCTCAGATCAGCAGACAGGAAGTGAAGACTTACTGCTTCCTGTCTGCTGCACAGCAACAGGCAGCCTAGCGACTGGCTGCCTGTTGCTGACCACTGACCACCAATGCTTTTGATCTTCGCCACCTCCACACCCCCCCCCCCCCACAGCGACCCCCACCCCCACCCGCGGCGACCCTCCCCCACCCCGGAAAAAAATAATCATGAAAAATAAAAAAATAAAAGAAAAAAAAAAAAATGAATGAAAAGATAATGAATATCCGCAGCTCCGTGCCCCCCGGGACCCAGCGCCCCAGGCTGCAGCCTGGTCACCCTAGTGGTTGACCAGGCCCTGATGTTTATGATCCATTTCTTAGATTCTTATTATGATTTAAGGCTGTATATCATACACTTACTGCTCCAACAAAATAAAGATAATTTACGAACTGAAAAATATATGGGATTGTAATCCATTTGTATAAATGTGTTCATTGTCCACCTCCTGCATATCAACGAGCATGCCTAAATTACAGATTTTGGAACTGCCTGCATAAAAATGCCAAACGCATCTTATTTATTTAACGTAAACACTAATGTAGGGCTGATTAGGGAGAAGGAGAACTAATTATTAAATGCAGGTGCTATTTCATTTAATGTGGGGGCTATATGGGGGAAAAATAAGCAATATTCATTAATTGCGAATGCTATTAATTAAATTCTGGGGCTGATTGGATACAAGGAGACCTGTTTATTGAACAAAAAAAAGCTAATGATTTAATGTCGGACTGGTTGGATGGCCTAGTGTTTAGTGAATGCTTGACTTTCCAGGAGGTGCATAGTAACTATCTCTTTTCCAAACAGGGAACCCAACATTCCAGGATCCGTCCAAGCAGAACCAGCGCTTAAGTCATTGACAGCAGTACCAGCTAGGAATGTTCCCTCTGGCTGTGCATTCCCGCAAGTGTGGGGAAGGGAGGGTGCCAGTGCTCTGTTTTGCCCAAAGCACTAAAATGTTTAATTATGGCACTGCAGGGAACATTGGGACTGCATTCATGACATAACTCACTTAGAATGTTTTGATAACATTGATTGACATGCACCTTGAACTGCATTTTCCCATATAAAGTGCACATTGAAAGTATAAGCCTATTTATTAACATCTATATCCTCCGTATTATGCAGCGCTTTCCAAAATATATTTAATCATTCATGTGCGTCCCTGATCCATAGTGGGACAGATAGGCACAATAGGATTCATTTTGTTAAGGCTAATTAGCCTAGTGCTGTGTCTTGAGTGTGTGGGGAGAAGCCGGGGCACTTGCATGAAATACACGCAAATATGGGGAGAACATACAAACTCCACAGCGATAGGACAGTGTTCAAAATTGAACCCATGATCCTAGTGCTGTGAGGCAGCAATACTTACCACGGTGAAAAACTACCTCTGAGGATGTGTATAAAATGTGATACTTCATTAAATAGAGAATGATCCCAATGTCTCTTCTCCACTTCTTGAATCCCATTTAAATAGTCTTTTCCTGCAAAGTAAAATGTAAATGATCCAAGAGGGTACATAACTGGGCACATTCCTACACTCATTAAGAAATACACCGATGTGCCCAGCTTCGCCCATTAGAAAATAGCAAATTTTGCAACTCTGCATATGCCTTTATCTTGGCTCTAAAATCATTCAGATTCATTGTGCATATCTCAAAATGGAAAATGCTCTGTGGGCCTGCAGTATTGCACTTTTACTAATGTTACATCATACATTGGAATTATGCATACCTGTAATATGGAATAAAAAATGTTTTATGAATGCTTTTCTGTATATCCTTACTGTGTTGCAGCAATGTCTTTGGAAGTTTGCTAACAATTAAAATATACATCTTCTTTTTTTTTTAATCTTACAAGTTGGTCTGACCCTGCCAACAAAGCATAGGGCCATAAATCTTAGTCAAGCAATCACAGCATGGAGGAGCTAAGCAATCCTGACGTCCCCATTCCTTCAGAGAAAAAAACAAATTCCTAATTTCTTGTAATGTGAGCTCTCTAGAGTATGGCTATGTCAACCTATTAGACTTTTTACTTGGTTGTATTGATTCTGTTCTACACCAATGTGGTCCATAATGCTGCTTAATGTTATTGATGAGCCATCAGTCACATAGGGAAGCATTGGGGTCTGTAGGGCTCCCTGAACCACAGAAACATTTTGGAAAGAATCAGAAGGGCGGATGCAGACCAAAATGGCTCATTTCAGAAGGGGAAACGTTTATGAAAACTATATGTTAAATTATATGAATGGGCTGATGCTTTTGAAGCTCTTTGCTCATTAAATAGTTATGAATTCAGGGCTTATTCATGGGAAGTCAGCAATACTCTCACAATGACTGAGATCTTCATACTCTGACCTGAAGACACCTCTGCATTAAAGGATTTACTTGAAATGATTTATAAATGTGCTATTCACCTGGTAATAGCAGTATATCTACTGCATTATACAATACTGCAGTATAAACATCATTCACTAGTTACATTCCACTTAAGGGATAGCTGACCATCAATAAGCGACTTACTTCACTTCATTACTTTTTATTTTATTAGGAAGTGCTTTTTCCCTGTGTTAGAATAAATGTTTGTATACAATGTACTGCAAATAGAGGTTTACTATGGGAATAACTGAGTCCAACTATGAATTATAAAGACATTAGAAACTAGGAAGTTAACTGACCATTGAAAAGTAAACAAAATTACACATTTATAAAGGGCTCAAAACTCCTTCATATAATTAGTGTGGGTACATTAATTATTATGATATAGGACTTTGAATTGCGAAGAAACATCAAAACAAGCTCAAAATTAGTATTCCAGTATAGGCTTGTCCGGGCCCACCGAGGTACTGGGAAATCTCCAGGGACATCACTGCCTGTCGGCCCCTCTGAGGCCTGTGTACAAATCCGACCCGCTCATCCTCCCTGTTGTTCCAGCTGGCTTTACTCCGGTTGTCTTCTCACTTTCCCCTCTACTGTTTCCAGCACCTACTGCTCCATCCCATCCTGTTTCTCACTTTAATTTTCCTCCCCTTCTGCCCATCTGTGTGAGCCAACCCCCCCTTAGACTATGCAAGAGGCAGACAGAGAAGACTACGTCCCACATCATCCAAGTTCTGCAGATCAGGTAAGTGTTGTAGTTGTGGCCTTAAGAATCTTTACTATTCTCTGAAGAAATTGCAGATCGGCAATGACAAGCATTAGCAAGATTTGCAATTGTTTGCCTGACTGGGTGCACCATAAAGATTATATGGTGTATACAGGGCCTGATCAACCACTAGGCTGATCAGGCTGCAGCCTGGGGCACTGGGTCCCGGGAGGGGGAGGGGGGGGGGGGGATGTCGCGGCGCTGCCAGTATTTAATTTTTTTCTGCATTCACCTTTTTTGTTTTTTATTTCAGGGTAGGGGTAGGGGTGGGGGTGTCGTTCGGGCGGCGGGGGGAGGTGGCGACGATCAAAGTCGTTGGTGGTCAGCAACAGGCAACCAATCGCTGCAGCCGTATTAGCCTTAATCAGGCTCTGGGTGTATAGCTGTGCATCGTATCACCAGTTTCAAACTATTTAGATGTAGAAAACTTTAAGTAGGGTGAACCCATGAGAGTCACAGAAGGAATTAAGTGGAAGAGATGTACTTTAGGAGCTACTGTAATAAAAGTCCTACCATATTATAGTTTTCACTCTGTCAATACTAATAGTAGGTGCTAGATAAGAAAAGCTGTGTTGTAAAGAGCTGGATTTTCTATGACATGAAGGCCCATTGATGCAGATATTAACATTTTTATGGATAGACGTTCATAGCCATTAAACCTCTGGTTCAATGCCTATGAATGTCTTTGATCTATCAGCTTTAAATAACAGATAGTTGGGGAAACTGACCTATTTGACTAGCATGAATGGCCAAAACAAGAATTCAGACATGACACTTACATCAGGCTCAGTGTGGCCCAAATCTGTATTCAAGTGAGTTTCTTTAAAAGCCTTTACATAAAACCTGATATCTTTAAACTTCATGACTTCAAACTGTGAAAGACTTGCTTTTATATATCCAGGGTTAAGTGTAACATTAACTGAGCATATCAAGAGGAGGAGTACAGCCTTCTTCATAGCAACAATTGGCATGTTGGAGGCTCCTAACCTAAAGATGCATTTTGATAATCATAGTAGTAAGTTGACTTAACCAATTTGCACACAATATAATAATGCAATGAAGTATCATACACACTTGGAAGGATAGTGTATTCACAGTGTTATTAATAAAGCAATTAAATACAAACAACCCATGTACGGTGTTAACCACTTTAAAAATTAAATGTTAATCCTCTTCCCTGCAGTAATCAAAACGGAAATGACAAATAAGCAATGTGTATATACGGCAGCAGCTTGATATAATATAGATCCGATGCTAAATAAATTAAGTAATAGCATTGTCTATATGCAAGCAGCCAATCAGAAGCCGCAAAGTAGGGCTGCTGATGGTCATAATCATCATTGTGTATCTTTACACCAGCCTTCTAGTATCTGTAAAAGATCAATATATCCGGGGATGCGTTAATGTCTAATTATGTTGCTTAGCCAGGGGACGTGCTACAATTGTGTCAGCATGCCCTAACTGTAATCACCTAACATTTCACCATCCCTGCTCCGCCTCTCCAGACGTACGGGGCCCCAAGTCTTATATACGCATAAATCTAGATACAGAAGCATTTTTGGATACATACACAGTACGAAAATGCATATATTCACAATACAAAAATGGACATACACCCAACCCTGAGTGAGGTGCAGTATGTGCTACAAACACCGTAGTCCTTCACCTAGCTGGCTTGGAAAAGTGATACTTAACTGTCTGTTTCCATCGAGTGAATTCTGTCTGCTGATTCACATTGTTTGGGATCTTCTTGATCTGGTTGTCCAGAGTGGTGTGTCAAAAAACTCATCCCACAGTTGTTGAAGTGAGGTGTATAGATTAATGGGGATACATTTATATAGATAGATAAGTAAATGCAACTGTAGAATCACAAAATACAATGTATGTTATAGAATAGTGTGAGGTGTGGTCCGTGTGGATCATTACAAGATAGATGGAAGAGGAGAGACTTGTGAAAAATACTAGGCAGTGGATCAAATACCCACAATTATCAAACAACATAATAGATACGGAGTGAATAAAACGTATTTAATCCATGTACACTGTAGGTCCACAACCAATACTATTTATATAACACACACCTATACCCTCCCTCCCATACCCCCCACCATTTACCATCCATGCATTATGTAAATGGAGCATTACTTATGATGCATGCAGACATCAGCTATGCATGTATGCGATAGCAGAAAATACACATGTACACCTATCCCTTCTGCACATCCATCCAATATACACAGGATGTGGGCGCACATCAAGTTCTGATGGACATGCATCCAATACAGGAATATCAGTGAAATTTGCCCTGAAATGCCACAGTCAAAACGTCACCAACAACCCTGGGACATACCATATATATGGTTATATTTACTTGCACCACATGCGCCTAACAATCCAGTGGCTGCACAAGAGATTTTGGTGAGAAAAGTATCCAAGGTTATACACAACTTGTTTTTTCCTTATATTTTTTTGTATCAATCTCTGCATGCAATACCAACTAATTGGTGGCAAAAACACATTTGATTGACAAGATGCCACTAACAAGTTTTAAATATCCAATTAATGTCCTTATGATTTTATAGACTTCCTTTCTACAAAATGTTTCATTCAACTCATAAACTTGTACTTCTTGGCAGTTGCATTCTTCCATTTTATTCATTACTTAATCATTTGATTCACTGCCTATTTTATAATGTATATTTAGCTAGATATTGGTATTTATCTGTTCCACATTTCCTTATCTTTCTTTTCTGTTTTTTCTTTTATATGTTTTCAACTCATACATGATCACTCACTATATTTCACTAGTCACACAGTGTGACTACCCACACTCCCTCTATAACATATAACTTTTTATTATATTTTAAATTCTTTGGCAGTCTTTATTCCATCTGTGGGCAACAGATGTTTGATGAATCTGATGGTTTTCAGAGTTTTTTTTCATTGATTTTAAAACCCCTGGATTTAATAAAAGCCAAACTGACTGAAAACCACAGTTTAACAAAGCAGGGCATTATAAATCGCCATCTCGATTTTTAACAAAATAAAAATTCAAACCATCAGATTTACTAAGCAGCCGTTTGACAAACCGCTGAGATTGGTAGTGATAGGTAAGCTTGTTCAAACAGCATGCTGGTTGAGCTATCTTGCCACTCATAAAACAGGAGACACCATTGACTTTTGGATTATTGTGGCAATCATTATATAATTATTATGGGGACAAAATTAATTTATAATTAACTTGTGGGGGAAATTGTTATATTTTAATATATTAAAGGGGCAATATTATTGTGTTACTTTATTATGGGAACAATATCAATATATAATTATATTAAGGGAAAAATAAAAATTGATTGCAACGTTATATATATAATTATTTATTATGGCACAACACTTATTACTTGAACACATTTGCGTGCTGGCACTTCTAGTGCCACATGTGTGGAATATAAGTGCACCATAATAAGTGTTGTCTTCATCATAAATAGTTATTGCTCCCATTAGCATTCAAATATGATTGGCCCTTAATATAATTTATTGCCCCCTTAATATAATTCAATAATATTGCTCCCTTAGTAAAATAAAATAAAATTGCCAGCATGCGCTGGCCAAAAATTTATTTTGTCCCCATAATCATTAAATAATGATTGCCAAAATAATAAATACATCAATTGTGCCTCCTCTTATGCTATGAATGACAAGATAGCTCAAACAATATGTTAAAGCTAACTAGTCTATCAGAAGCAGGTATTAAAAAAAAGGTTATCTTTTATCTGGCGGTTTTACCAAATCACCAGCAGTTTGACATTTAAACCTCAAACCGCCCTACAGTAAATGCAACAGTTTAGAACATTATCAATAAAAACAACTGCCAATGTGGCGCTTCACTAGGTGTGCACCCAAATAAGTATCCCTGAAGACCCACTAGTGCTTCAAAATTCAACGTATGATAAACAGATGGATACCTACATACGGCGCTGCCTTCACGCACAAAAAGGTTTATGCTGGAGGATGGATATGTGAAACGACAATTTTCAAACGATTGTGTGTAGCACTACCTTCACGCACACTTCTAGATGGTTATGAACGAACTTGCAGAATGACTGTCCTTAGCAATCCTCTGAAATATATGGTATTTGCATACACAAAAACAGAAAGAAATGATAGTGCAATCTGTCTGACACAGAACATCAAAAAAACATATAACTTAAATGTCCATATGTAATCCCATGTGCAATAATGTTACACAGCACCCTGCTTCTCACTCGTGACACCTCCCCTCGGGGTATGTGCTTACTCGAACACAGCTGTGATCTCGCTTTCAAACAATGAATTAATTTCCTCTCGTCATATTTAAAACCAACGCGTTTCGACTTGTAAGTAAAGTCTTTCTCTTGAGAAAGACTTTACTTACAAGTCGAAACGCGTTGGTTTTAAATATTGGATGACAGCGGGACCCGATAGAGCGTGAGAGACGGACGGCATTCGCGGCGGTGAGAGGATTCTGATGTAACATACTTACCTTATTGTACGCGAACTTATCTCTTTTCTCTGGTACGGGTTCACTTCTATGGTTTTACCCTCATTGTTTTAATAAAGGGTAATATGCTAGATTTGCTTTTTTTATTTTTGAGTGAGGAAGATCGCCAGTGTGGGATCTGATGACGAGAGGAAATCAATTCATTGTTTGAAAGCGAGATCACAGCTGTGTTCGAGTAAGCACATACCCCGAGGGGAGGTGTCACGAGTGAGAAGCAGGGTGCTGTGTAACATTATTGCACATGGGATTACATATGGACATTTAAGTTATATGTTTTTTTGATGTTCTGTGTCAGACAGATTGCACTATCATTTCTTTCTGTTTTTGTGTATGCAAATACCATATATTTCAGAGGATTGCTAAGGACAGTCATTGTGCAAGTTCAGTTTAGAACATTAAACCACTGGAAATTTGTGGCAATATGCAGTGATTTCAAACTGCCGCCTAAACCAATTTGTTTGTAAATCTACCCCCTAGTCTGTAACCATTGATGTGTTAGCAGTGTACCGTACTTTAAAACTTCAACTTTATCTGTTTTGTAGTTTATGTTCCTTGTTTTGTTCAACTCTTGTATAATGTAAATATTAGTATTGTGGACTTTAAAAAATGTGCACTTAAAAATACATCTACACACTATAGGCATGATTTGTAGTTGAAGTTCTAACCCCTCTGCATATGTACAAAAATGTGAATGTCAGTAAACTTGAGCATAAATGCATTCGAGCAAAGCTACGCAAATCATCATGAACTCATAAACAGGCATCTGGCTTATGGGCGGGAAAATAGTATGCTGCCTGAGTAATGTATCTGAAAATATGTGTAGGTCAAATAGGAACCATCCACACCATGAGGGCATAGTTACAGGGCCCAATGGCGGATTGGGTCTATAAATATTGGTTGCCAGGAGACAAAACTATTAGTTTATCATTACATTTTTATAAAAAATAAATACAATTTTCCAAAAAATACATAAGTGGAGAAAAGGTACAATTAAAATTTTTGCACAATAACTGTTTATTTTTTTAGTAATTACAGTGTACATATATTGTACATATTACTGACAGTATACAGTAGATACTAAAAATAAATACAGATTGTTATAATTTAATTTTTAAACCAATTTATTTAATTTGAAATAAATGGTGGATATTTTTAAATAGTTTGCTTGAACATTTTACACAGGTAGTTCAAAAGCATATTTCATGCAATCCACTATATTAAGAGCAATAGTTTGAATTAACTATATGATTGTGCGATTCCTTTTCAATACATAGCAACTTGTATGATTCCAAGTTCGCCTCACAGTGAATTTCTTAGCCTTGTCTTTATGATCTATAGCTTTGAAAATGTCTTATTACATTGGACTTTAGTAACTGATCGTGTTCAGATGACTTTATAAAGCTTACAGATGTTATGATATGCCTTGTCATGAAGTCTGTTGGATGCCAGAATTTTTAGTACACACAATGGGCGAGTGCTACAAATTTTACACTTGTTGCAACTGGAATCCATATATTCACCATCATTAAAGCAATAACTATAATACATCTAAATGTGAAGCAAAAGAGAACAATTCCAATATGACTTGATTTTTGCTGATTTGTGGAGACAGCTAAATAATACCTTCCAATGCTTAATTTGCAAGGCCCTTCTCTGCAATAGTTTTAAACTGTGCTGGGTCCAAACAGGATAAATCTTTGTGTTGTACAAAGCGTGAATCTAATGACTGGACAATGCGGTCCATTATAAGGTTAACACATTGGCCCTGATTCATTAAGGAAAGTAAAGCAAAAAAAGGAGTAACTTTGCATCTTGGCAAAACCATGTTGTTTTGGAGGGATAGACAAATTTTAAATGTGATGGCAGATTTATAGTTGGGCTAAGGCATGTTCTAAATCAACTTTAAATTTCAGTGTACAAATAAAGCTATCAAGTATTTGTGTGCTACATGAAAAAACAGCCAGTGTTTATCTGATGTGCAAAATAATACACTTATTTGCACCCCTTGCATTGTAACATTGTAGCATTGCAACATGGCTTTGTCCAGGAGAAAACACACTCATTTTTTTGCCTTACTTTTCTTAATGAATCAGGTCCCTTTACTCAAAAATCAGCTAGAGAATCTAATGAGTTTCCTTCATCTATAAGCTCATCTGCCATACTTTTCTTTTTCCACTCCCTCTTAACTGGCAATGTTGTTTCCAAAGAGACAATTTTCAATAGTTTGATTTTCATCCATATTCAACTGTGAAGTTTTGTCATTACATATATATACAGATTCTAATGTCTTGCTGTGTATGTTATCAAATGTTCTTGTCTGTTCCTTGAACTTTGTTGTAGCTGAATCTACTAAACTCCATGCAATAAACATATCTAAACCACTTGTCTGTAAATAACTTGATCACGGGGCTGTAGTTTCAAATATATACAAGTAACTAAATGCTGTCAATATTGTTTCAAACTAAAGATGAGCGGGCTCGGATTTCGCTAATCCGAGCCCACCCGAACAGTGCGGATCCGACGGGATCCGAGCACTGTTCGGGTACTTCCAGCCGCCAAAGGAATCCAAAACGAGGCTATGACATCCAAGTCTCGCGTCGGATCTCGCGAGACTCGGATGTCATAAATGCCCCACTCGCGGCCGCCATCTTCATTCTCCCTGTGGTTACAGAAGAGGGAGGTTGTTGAGATCCTGTGCTCTGTCCTGCTGATTAGTTTAGTCAAGTGGTGCTCTGTCCTGCTGAGTCCAGTAGTACTTTGTCCAGTGCTCTGTCCTGCTGAGTCCAGTGGTGCTTTTGTCCTGTATTTTTTTCTGCTAAGTCCAATTTGATAATTATCCAAAAATCTTAAAAAAATAAACAAAAAATACCAAAATAATAATTTTAACAAAATATAAAAAAATAATTTAAAAAGTATAAAAAATATTATAGAGCAATATATTCTTGCAGTCCCAAAAAATAGGAACTGCAATCAATATTACTACGTTCACTGTTTCTGCAGTCCAAAAAAATAGGAACTGCAATCTATATTACTACGTTCACTGTTTCTGCAGTCCCAAAAAATAGGAACTGCAATCTATATTACTACGTTCACTGTTTAAGCAGTCCAAAAAATAGGAACTGCAATCTATATTACTACGTTCACTGTTTCAGCAGTCCAAAAAAATAGGAACTGCAATCTATATTACTACGTTCACTGGTTCTGCAGTCCAAAAAATAGGGACTGCAATCTATATTACTATGTTCACTGTTTCAGCAGTCCAAAAAAATAGGAACTGCAATCTATATTTCTACGTTCACTGTTTCTGCAGTCCAAAAAATAGGAACTGCAATCTATATTACTACGTTCACTGTTTCAGCAGTCCAAAAAAAAGGGACTGCAATCTATCGTACTACATTCAGTGTTTCAGCAGTCCAAAAAATAGGAACTGCAATCTATATTACTACGTTCACTGTTTCAGCAGTCCAAAAAATAGGAACTGCAATCTATATTACTACGTTCACTGTTTCTGCAGTCCCAAAGTGTGTGTGGTTTAGGGGTACGCTCTCTTGTGCTGCATATAATGGAGTACAAAAATTTGGAGGATAAAGTAGGGAAAGATCAAGACCCACTTCCTCCTAATGCTGAAGCTGCTGCCACTAGTCATGACATAGACGATAAAATGCCATCAACTTCGTCTGCCAAGGGCGATGCCCAATCTCCTAGTAGAGGGCATGTAAAATCCAAAAAGCCAAAGTTCACTACAATTAGTATAAATGGAAAATTCAAATCATCTGAGGAGAAACGTAAACTTGCCAATATGCCATTTACGACACGGAGTGGCAAGGAACGGCTTAGGCCCTGGCCCGTGTTCATGACTAGTGGTTCAGCTTCACCCAAGGATCTAAGCCCTCCTCCTCCCCACCCCTCTAAAAAATTTAAGACACTTACGCTGTCATCAACAACACAGCAAACAACTCTGCCTTCTAGAGAGATGTCATCACAAATCCTCAAGGCGAGTCCAAGGGTGTTGGTGGTACGGGAAGAGGTGGCTCCTTCCACCATTTGCAGCACGCCCTCTGCATATGCTGGAAGGATCACCCACAGTCCAGTTACAGATTTGGCTAATGAAGGTGTGAATGTTGTACACCGGGTGGAGGATATTGATGTTGCTGGTGCTGAGGAGGAACTTGACGAGGAGGATGCTGATGTGGTTATCTTAAATGAGGCACCAGGGGGGGAAACAGTTGTTGTCCATGGGATGAAAAAGCCCATCGTCATGCCTGGTCAGAAGACCAAAAAATCCACCTCTTCTGTCTGGAGTTATTTTTATCCCAATCCGGACAACAAATGTATGGCCATATGTAGCTTATGTAAAGCTCAAATAAGCAGTGGTAAGGATCTTGGCCACCTAGGGACATCCTTCCTTATACGTCACCTAAAGAACCTTCATAATTCTGTGTTTAGTTCAGGAACTGTGGCTAGGACCGTCAGCAGTCCAGGGACACCTAAATCCCTTGGTCCTGTTGGATACACACCACCAACACCCTCCTCGTCAACTTCCTCCACGATCTCCATCAGATTTAGTCCTGCAGGCCATGTCACCAGCCAGACTGAGTCCTCTTCAATCCGGGATTCATCCGAGGAATCCTGCAGCGGTACGCCTACTACTGCCGCTGCTGCTGTTGCTGCTGGTAGTCGGTCATCTTCCAAGAGGGGAAGTCGCAAGAATGCTACGTCTTTCACCAAACAGTTGACCGTCCAACAGTCGTTTGCCATGAGCACAAAGTACGACAGTAGTCACCCTATTGCAAAGCGGATAACTGGGGCTGTAACAGCTATGTTAGTGTTAGACGTGCATCCGGTGTCCGCCATCAGTGGAGGGGGATTTAGACGGTTGATGGAGGTATTGTGTCCCTGGTACCAAATCCCGTCGAGATTCCACTTCACTAGGCAGGCGATACCCGGGATGTACAGAGAAGTATGAAAAAGTGTCCTCAGTGCTCTGAAAAATGCGGTTGTACCCACTGTCCACTTAACCACGGACATGTGGAGAAGTGGTTCAGGGCAAACGAAGGACTACATGACTGTGACAGCCCACTGGGTAGATGCATCGCCTTCCGCAGCAACAGCAGCAGCTGCATCAGTAGCAGCATCTCCACAACGGCTGCTCGTTCCAAGGCAGGCAACGTTGTGTATCACCGGTTTTAATAAGAGGCACAACGCTGACAACCTCTTAGAGAAACTGAGGGAAATAATCTCGCTGCGGCTTACCCCACTTAGACTCTCCTGGGGATTTGTGGTGTCAGACAACGCCAGTAACATTGTGCGGGCATTACATATGGGCAATTTCCAGCACGTCCCATGTTTTGCCCACACCGTTAATTTGGTGGTGCAGCACTACCTGAAGAGTGACAGGGGTGTGCAGGAGATGCTTGCGGTGGCCCGCAAAATTGATGGACACTTTCGGCATTCTGCCAGTGCCTACTGCAGACTCGAGCAACATCAAAAAAGGCTGAACCTGCCCTGCCATCACCTCAAACAAGAGGTTGTGACGCGCTGGAACTCCATCCTCTATATGCTGCAGAGGATGGAGGAGCAGCAAAAGGCCATTCAAGCCTACACAGCCACGTACGACATAGGAAAAGGAGTGGGGATGTGCCTTAGTCAAGTGCATTGGAGACTGATTTCCGTGTTGTGCAAGGTTCTCCAGCCGTTTGAACTTGCCACACGAGAAGTCAGTTCCGACACTGCCAGCTTGAGTCAGGTGATTCCCCTGATCAGGCTGTTGCAGAAGCAGCTGGAGAAAGTGAGGGAGGAGCTGCTAAAGCATTGCGATCCCACCAAGCATGTAGCTCTTGTGGATGAAGCCCTTCGTACGCTTTGCCAGGATCCGAGGGTGGTCACTCTTTCAAAGTCAGAGGAATACATTCTGGCCACCGTGCTGGATCATCGGTTTAAAGCGTATGTTGTGTCTCTGTTTCCGGCGGACACAAGTCTACAGCGGTGCAAAGACCTGCTGGTCAGGAGATTCTCCTCTGAAGAGGCCCGTGACATGCCAATAGCTCCTCCATTTTCTTCAACACCTGTGGCTGCGAGGGAAAAGCTCAGTTTTCCTAAAAGACCCACTGGCGGGGATGCTGAGAACATCTTGTCCGGACTGAAGGACCTGCCAACCATTGCAGACATGTCTACTGTCGCTGCTTTGGATGCTGTCACAATTGAAAAAATGGTGGAGGATTACTTTGCTGACACCATCCAAGTGGACATGTCAGACAGTCTTACTGGCAGGATAAAAAGGCAGTTTGGAAGCCCCTGTACAAACTGGCTATATTTTACCTGAGTTGTCCCCCCTCCAGTGTGTACTCGGAAAGAGTTTTTAGTGCAGCGGGGAACCTGGTCAGTGAGCGGCGAAGGAGGTTGCTTCCGCAAAACGTTGAAAAAATGATGTTCATAAAAATGAATTATCAATTCCTTAATCAAGAACAGCACTGCCCTCCAGAGACTACAGAGGGGCCTGTGGTTGTGGAGTCCAGCAGGGACGAATTGATAATGTGTGAGGATGAGGAAGTACACACTGAAGGGGCCGAGGAATCAGAGGATGAGGATGAGGACGACATCTTGCCTCAGTAGAGCCAGTTTAGTTTGTACAGGGAAAGATGAACAGCTTTTTTGGTGTGGCGGCCCAAACAAACCAATCATTTCAGCCACAGTAGTTTAGTAGGCCCTGTCGCTGAAATGATTGGTTTGTTAAAGTGTGCATGTCCTATTTCAACAACATAAGGGTGGGTGGGAAGGCCCAAGGACAATTCCATCTTGCACCTCTTTTTTTTCTTTGCCAGCTCGTTTTGTGGGGGTCCAAACAAACCAATCATTTCAGACACAGTTTTGTAGGCCCTGTCGCTGAAATGATTGGTTTGTTAAAGTGCGCATGTCCTATTTCAACAACATCAGGGTGGGTGGGAGGGCCCAAGGACAATTCCATGTTGCAACTCTTTTTTTGGCATTATGTGCTCTTTGGGGCCTAGTTTTTCAAACTGCCATCCTGTCTGCCCCTGCAGTGCCACTCCTATTTAGTCATCCTATTGCAATGCGGATAACTGCGGCCGTAACAGCTATGTTGGTGTTAGACGTGCGTCCGCCTACTGTGCAGTGGAATTTAGATGGTTGATGGAGGTATTGTGTCCCCGGTACCAAATCTCATCGAGATTACACTTCAATAGGCAGTCCAGAAATATTAGTATCAGATATTAAACTACGTTCACTTTTCCTGCAGTGCAGAAATATTAGTATCAGATATTAAAGTACGTTCACTGTTCCTGCAGTGCAGACATAATAGTATCAGATATTAAACTACGTTCACTGTTCCTGCAGTGCAGAAATATTAGTATCAGATATTAAACTACGTTCACTGTTCCTGCTACATCAAAAAAGCATGAACCTGCCCTGCCATCAACTAAAACAAGAGGTAGTGACGTGCTTGAACTCCACTCTCTATATGCTGCAGAGGATGGAGGAGCAGCAAAAAAGCCATTCAAGCCTACACAGCCACCTACGATGGGCTACGTGTTTGTGCCACCCACTTGTGTCGCTTTGCTTAGACATCCAGCTACCTCGGTGCAACCTTTTGGACTAAAAAGGTAGGTAAGATAAGAACCGCTTGGCCCATCTAGTCTGCCCATTTTTCAATTTACTTATTGTAACCTCAAACTCTATTTGGTCCTTTATTCTTTGTAAGGATATCCTTATGTCTATTCCAAGTAGAGATGAGCGCACTCGGATTTATGAAATCCGAGCCCACCCGAACGTTGCCGATCCGAGTCGGATCCGAGACAGATCCGGGTATTGGCGCCAAATTCAAATCTGAAACTGAGGCTCTGACTCATAATCCCGTTGTCGGATCTTGCGATACTCGGATCCTATAAATTCCCCGCTAGTCGCCGCCATCTTCACTCGAAGACTAGAGGCACGTTAGACTCCGCACCTCTCTGCTGAGTAGAGCCAAAATCAAGAACCAGTTTCCTAAATTAACGTGACATGCATATTGTCAACAGGGAGGACGGGACGGGTGGGGGGGGGGGGGGGTTGGGGCATTGGAAATGCCAGTGCTAGCTCTGCACAAGTAAAACTCTTAGGCTGCAATTTTGCTTCCAGAATTGGAAAATTATATTCCGGCCCACTGAAAGAAAATCAGGACTAAAGAATAAAACAGTTCTAGTGGCAAGTAGTGGAAGTATGCTGCTGCAGCACTGCTACCTCTGAACTGACTTAATCTTAAATATCAACCAGTTTGGTACATTTATTGGGGTCTGTCAGGTCAGGACTAACCTCCCCGACACTCTAACCCTTCTTCTGACTGAGCGATCTACTTTAGGGCCATGCTCTCCCATGCCTTATCCCCTTCTAAACTCCAACAAGAACTAGCTCAGTGAAAGGCAAACTTGTCTCCATGTTGTTAGTAGAGATGAGCGCACTCGGATTTATGAAATCCGAGCCCACCCGAACGTTGCCGATCCGAGTCGGATCCGAGACAGATCCGGGTATTGGCGCCAAATTCAAATCTGAAACTGAGGCTCTGACTCATAATCCCGTTGTCGGATCTTGCGATACTCGGATCCTATAAATTCCCCGCTAGTCGCCGCCATCTTCACTCGGGCATTGATCAGGGTAGAGGGAGGGTGTGTTAGGTGGTCCTCTGTCCTGCTATATCTCGTGCTGTTCAGTTCAGTGCTGTGCTGTGCTGTGCTCAGTCCAGTGGTGCTGTGTCCTGTGCTCTGTCCTTCTGAGGTCAGTGGTGCTGCTGGGTCCTGTGCTGTGTCCTGTTCAGTCCAGTGGTGCTGTGTCCTGTGCTCTGTGCTTCTAAGGGCATAGTTATTTCCCCAATATTCCCCTGTGTTTAAAAAAATAAAAAAAAGTTATTTAAAAAAATACCAAAAACTAATTTAATTTTTTTTTAATTACCACAAAATTTGCACAACCAATCCTGCAGTATAAGCCCATTGGTACTGCAATATTACCAAGTTCACACATTCAGCAGTAAAAGTCCAGTGGTACTGCAATATTACAAAGTTCACACATTCTGCAGTATCAGTCCAGTGGTGCTGTGTCCTGTGCTCTGTCCTGCTGAGTTCCGTAGTGCTGCTGGGTCCTGTGCTGTGTCCTGTTCAGTCCAGTGGTGCTGTGTCCTGTGCTCTGTGCTTCTAAAGGCATAGTTATTTCCCCATTATTCCCAAGTTTTTAAAAAATAAAAAAAAATAAAAATAAATTTTTTTTAAAAAAAATAATTATAACCAAATTTGCAAAACCAATCCAGCAGTATAAGCCCATTGGTACTGCAATATTACCAAGTTCACACATTCAGCAGTAAAAGTCCAGTGGTACTGCAATATTACCAAGTTCACACATTCTGCAGTATCTTGTGCTACATATAATGGAGACCAAAAATTTGGAGGATAAAGTAGGGAAAGATCAAGACCCACTTCCTCCTAATGCTGAAGCTGCTGCCACTAGTCATGACATAGACGATGAAATGCGATCAACGTCGTCTTCCAAGCCCGATGCCCAATCTCGTAGTACCGGGCATGTAAAATCCAAAAAGCCCAAGTTAAGAAAAAGTAGCAAAAAGAGAAACTTAAAATCATCTGAGGAGAAACGTAAAGTTGCCAATATGCCATTTACGACACGGAGTGGCAAGGAACGGCTTAGGCCCTGGCCCGTGTTCATGACTAGTGGTTGAGCTTCACCCAAGGATCTTATCCCTCCTCCTCCTCTCCCCCCCTACAAAAAATTGAAGAGAGTTATGCTGTCAGCAACAAAACAGCAAACAACTCTGCCTTCTAAAGAGAAATTATCACAAATCCTCAAGGCGAGTCCAAGGGTGTTGGTGGTTGTCAAGCCTGACCTTCCCATCACTGTACGGGAAGAGGTGGCTCGGGAGGAGCCTATTGATGATGTAGCTGGTGCTGTGGAGGAACTTGATGATGAGGATGGTGATGTGGTTATTGTAAATGAGGCACCAGGGGGGGAAACAGCTGATGTCCATGGGATGAAAAAGCCCATTGTCATGCCTGGTCAGAAGACCAAAAAATGCACCTCTTCGGTTTGGAGTTATTCTTATCCAAATCCAGACAACCAATGTATGGCCATATGTAGCTATGTAGCTTATGTAAAGCTCAAATAAGCAGGGGTAAGGATCTTGCCCACCTAGGAACATCCTCCCTTATACGTCACCTGAATAACCTTCATAGTTCAGTGGTTAGTTCAGGAACTGGGGCTAGGACCCTCATCGGTACAGGGACACCTAAATCCCGTGGTCCAGTTGGATACACACCAGCAACACCCTCCTCGTCAACTTCCTCCACAATCTCCATCAGATTCAGTCCTGCAGCCCAAGACAGCAGCCAGACTGAGTCCTCCTCAATACGGGATTCATCCGAGGAATCCTGCAGCGGTACGCCTACTACTGCCACTGCTGCTGTTGCTGCTGTTAGTCGGTCATCTTCCCAGAGGGGAAGTCGTAAGATCGCTAAGTCTTTCAGAAAACAATTGACCGTCCAACAGTCGTTTGCCATGACCACAAAATATGATAGTAGTCACCCTATTGCAAAGCGTATAACTGCGGCTGTAACTGCAATGTTGGTGTTAGACGTGCGCCCGGTGTCCGCCATCAGTGGAGTGGGATTTAGAGGGTTGATGGAGGTATTGTGTCCCCGGTACCAAATCCCGTTGAGATTCCACTTCATTAGGCAGACGATACCAAAAATGTACAGAGAAGTACGATCAAGTGTCCTTAGTGCTCTAAAAAATGCGGTTGTACCCACTGTCCACTTAACCATGGACATGTGGACAAGTGGTTCTGGGCAAACGAAGGACTATATGACTGTGACAGCCCACTGGGTAGATGCATCCCCTTCCGCAGCAACAGCAACAGCTGCATCAGTAGCAGCATCTACAAAATGGCTGCTTGTGCAAAGGCAGGCAACATTGTGTATTACAGGCTTTAATAAGAGGCACAACGCTGACAACATATTAGAGAAACTGAGGGAAATTATCTCCCAGTGGCTTACCCCACTTAGACTCTCATGGGGATTTGTGGTGTCAGACAATGCCAGTAACATTGTGCGGGCATTAAATATGGGCAATTTCCAGCACGTCCCATGTTTTGCCCACACCATTTATTTGGTGGTGCAGCATTACCTCAAAGAGTGACGGGTGTGCAGGAGATGCTTGCGGTGGTGCGCAAAATTGCTGGACACTTTCGGCATTCAGCCAGTGCCTACCGCAGACTAGAGGCACATCAAAAAAGCATGAACCTGCCCTGCCATCACCTCAAACAAGAGGTTGTGACGCGCTGGAACTCCATCCTCTATATGCTGCAGAGGATGGAGGAGCAGCAAAAGGCCATTCAGACCTACTCAGCCACCTACGACATAGGCAAAGGAGTGGGGATGCGCCTCAGTCAAGCGCAGTGGAGACTGATTTCCGTGTTGTGCAAGGTTCTGCAGCCATTTGAACTTGCCACACGAGAAGTCAGTTCCGACACTGCCAGCTTGAGTCAGGTGATTCCCCTGATCAGGCTGTTGTAGAAGCAGCTGGAGAAAGTGAGGGAGGAGCTGCTAAAGCATTGCGATCCCACCAAGCATGTAGCTCTTGTGGATGAAGCCCTTCGTACGCTTTGCCAGGATCCGAGGGTGGTCACTCTTTTAAAGTCAGAGGAATACATTCTGGCCACCGTGCTCCATCCTCGGTTTAAAGCGTATGTTGTGTCTCTGTTTCCGGCGGACACAAGTCTACAGCGGTGCAAAGACCTGCTGGTCAGGAGATTGTCCTCTGAAGAGGACTGTGACATGCCAACAGCTCCACCCTCATTTTCTTCCACATCTATGGTTGCGAGGAAAAAGCTCAGTTTTCCCAAAAGAGGCGCTGGCGGGGATGCTGATAACATCTGGTCCGGACTGAAGGACCTGCCAACCATTGCAGATATGTCTACTCTCGCTGCATTGGATGCTGTCACAATACAAAAAATTGTGGATGATTACTTTGCTGACACCATCCAAGTAGACATGTCAGACAGTCCATATTGTTACTGGCAGGAAAAAAAAGGCAGTTTGGAAGCCCCTGTACAAACTGGCTCTATTTTACCTGAGTTGTCCCCCCTCCAGTGTGTACTCGGAAAGAGTTTTTAGTGCAGCGGGAAACCTGGTCAGTGAGCAGCGAAGGAGGTTGCTTCCTCATAACGTTGAAAAAATTATGTTTATAAAAATGAATAAGCAATTCCTCAATGAAGTACAGCACTGCCCTCCAGATAGTACAGAGGGACCTGTGGTTGTGGAGTCCAGCGGGGACGAATTGATAATGTGTGATGAGGAGGAAGTACACACTGTAGGGGGAGAGGAATCAGAGGTTGAGGATGAGGACGACATCTTGCCTCAGTAGAGCCTGTTTAGTCTGTACAGGGAGAGATGAATAGCTTTTTTGGTGTGGGGGCCCAAACAAACCAATCATTTCAGCCAAAGTTGTTTGGTAGGCCCTGTCGCTGAAATGATTGGTTTGTTAAAGTGTGCATGTCCTATTTCAACAACATAAGGGTGGGTGTGAGGGCCCAAGGACAATTCCATCTTGGAACTTTTTT